>NC_142883.1:57532500-58132500 GCF_051225735.1 Oryctolagus cuniculus
AACCAAAGAGGATAGGAAAAAGGCCAAACATTTTAAAAACTAAGGAAGAATTTTGGGTTCACATGGTTACAAAAAAAGTGGAAAAAAACAATTAGGGGTACTATTGAAAAAAAACAGGAGAAATTTAAGATAACTTTTAACATGGTTTTTTTTTTTTTAAAAAAAAGATTTATTTTATTTATTTGAAAGAGAATTACAGAGAGAGGTAAAGACAGAGAGAAAGATCTTCCATCCGCTGGTTCACTCTTCAGATGGCCGCAACAGCCAGAGCTGTGCTGATCTGGAGCCAGGAGCTTCTTCCAGGTCTCCCAAGTGGGTGCAGGGGCCCAAGGACTTGGGTCATCTTCTACTGCTATCTCAGGCCATAGCAGAGAGCTGGATCAGAAGAGGAGCAGCTGGGACTAGAACCAGCGCCCATATGGGATGCCGGCGCTTCAGGCCAGGGCGTTAACCCACTGTGCCACAGTGCAGACCCCAACATGGGTATTTTAATACAGGAAAATACTGAAGGGTAAAAGTTCACTCAGAAGAGAAATGAAATGGACACATGAAGGTTGGAAAGCAAGATGCTGAAACAAACTTTTGAGGGGTGGTATGGGATTTATTGGAAGTGGGAAAGAGCTATAACAGACCCTGTATGCCTTTTTTAATGTTAAAAAAAAACAAATTCAAGTCATTTAAATCAAGGATAGGATGTAACTGTGTCTTTTGTTGTTATTAAAGATTTATCTATTTATTTGAGAGAGAAAGAAAGAGCGAGAGAAAGATCTTCTGTCCACTAGTTCACTCCCCAAATGGCCACAATGGCCAGTGCTGGGCCAGGCTGAAGGCATGAGCCAGCTTCTTCCGGGTCTCCCACATGGGTGCAGGGACCCAAGCACTTGAACCGTCTTCTGCTGCTTTCCTCAGGTTCATCAGCAGAGAGCTGGATCAGAAGTGGAGCAGCTGGGACTTGAACTGGCGCCCATAAGGGATGCTGATGTTGGAGACAGCGGCTTTACTCACTGCACCACAGTGTCGGCCCCTATAAACATGTTTTGAATCATTGAAGTGTAAAGTAAGCTTTACTATCCTGGACTATTTACTTGGACTTTTTATAACAAAGAATAATTGATCCCAGATTTCAGAGCAAGATCAAGTCGTCTTAAATAAGAATTAGGTTTGACTATAAGGTAGCAGTTGATGATACCTAATCAAGAATTCTTGTTCACTCTGAAAAATTAGAGGGAAACTACTCTAAAGTCTCCTTGCTTCCTCCTGTTCTCTGGATGACCAGCTGTTGCAGCCTGGAAATCAAGAAATCTGAGCTCAGATAAGGCTTTCTGGGAAAACAGGTGGAAGAAAAACACTGTTGCCCAGGCCAGAGAAAGACACCCTTTCTTACAGAAGTGGGTTACCAAGCTGCTGCTCCTGGTTCCTCAGGTCAGGGGTGATGGATGGGACATGGATGCCAGGTAAGAGCCCTTCCAACAACACCTCCCTCTCCAACAGAAATGTGCTTTGGGGCAGGTAGTTAGTCTGGCAGTTCAGATACCATTCCACATTGCAGTGCTTGGGTCTGATGCCTGGCCCTGGTTTCTCACTCCAGCTTCCCACCGATACAGACCCAGGGAGGCAGTAGGTGATGGCTCAAGTAATTGAATCCTTACCACTCATGTGGGAAACCTGGATCAAGTTCCAGGCTCCTGGCTTTGACCTTAGCATTTGAGGAGTTGAGTGATGGATGGAAGTTCTCTATATCTATTCTTTCTCTCCCTCCCTCTCTGTCTCCCCCACTCCGTGTGTGCGCACATTGTGCCTTTTCTCTCTGGTTCCAAAACTTATAAAGAGTAGCAACAACAAAAAGTATCCCCATACTTTTATATTCTGTTTCTTCCATCTTCCTTGCAGCCTTTTCCCCCCCAATATCAATACCTTGGGTAAAGCAAAACCTATTCAACCTTTATCCCTCTGTGTTTGTACATCAGGTTTCAGACTCCTTCTCCTAGAGCTGAAGCTAAGAGCTGTTGCCCTGGCCGGCGCCGCGGCTCACTAGGCTAATCCTCCACCTTGCGGCACCGGCACACCGGGTTCTAGTGTCGGTCAGGGCGCCGGATTCTGTCCCGGTTGCCCCTCTTCCAGGCCAGCTCTCTGCTGTGGCCCGGGAGTACAGTGGAGGATGGCCCAAGTGCTTGGGCCCTGCACCCCATGGGAGACCAGGAGAAGCACCTGGCTCCTGCCTTCGGATCAGTGCGGTGCGCCGGCAGCAGTGCACCGGCGGTGGCGGCCGTTGGAGGGTGAAACAATGGCAAAAAGGAAGACCTTTCTCTCTGTCTCTCTCACTGTCCACTCTGCCTGTCAAAAATAAAAAAAAAAAGAGCTGTTGCCCTTGGTGGACTGTGATGTCCTTCCTAGGAGTCTGAAGGAGGAAGTGGACACCGTGGATTTGGGTGCATTTGAAGAGAGGGAAGACTGGGATTGCAGCTTGTAGGCTGTGTGTGGTGGGATGAGGCATCAGAAAGTGGGGGAAGCGTGGGGGTTGGAGGAGGGAGGGGAAAGGACACGTTACTCCCATTGCTATGAAGGCAAGAGCCCAGGAAAGACAAATACTCTTGCTTTACTATAAGATGACTTAGGGAGAGACCTGGAGCACAGAGGCTCTGGTTTGCCAAAATGCAGACCTGACAATGCCCCAAATCCGCTTAGGCATAATCAAAGTTGGAGCAAGTTACAAATCCTGTCTTATCATGTGCCATCCAGACAGGGTGAATGGAGGATATTCTATCTAATTATAGCCAGTCTTTCAAATGCACTTGAAATATCGATACCTGGACATTGCGGGGGTGAAAAAGACTCATAAAAAAATGTGTGTTTCCCTTTTGTTGTTGCCTTTTATTTTGGCAGTGAAACTAGAGGAGAGAAATCTGTTGACCATTCAGCTGTTAAAAGGACACAACTGAAGTTGCAAACTGAACCAAAGAATTCAGGTGACAGCCTGAGACATTTTAATATTTCCTAATACCCCGCAAAGGATCAGTGTCTTGGAAGCAATTTCTACTTTCTGTTTTATTTCCTCCTGGCATAGCTAAAATCCATCAGTTTATTACTTTGTGTATACCACTGCGCTGTCTTCTAATTTTCCCAAACTCATCATTGCCCCAAGTTTTTAAGGGAAGTCCTGCCACTCTAACATTCTACTATGTAGCAAACAGGTTAGTGGTTTCCCCTTCCATGTTCCACTTCCATAACTGAGACCTTCAGTGCAAGTCTGCACGTTGATGAAGATTTGTCAAGGGCCACAAAATCTATAATAACACGGATGCTTCCTTAGCATGGCTGGAGGTTTGGGCTGTTATTTTTTTTTTTTTTTAACTTAAAAGGGAGGGAGGGAGAGAGAGAAAAACTCCCATCCACTCTAAATGCTCACAATTGCTTGGCTGGGCTGGGACTGAAGTCAGGAGCCAGGAACTCAACTCAGGTGTCCCAGATGGGTGACATGAACCAAATTATTTGTGCCATCACCATTGCCTCCCAGGGTATCTGTGTTAGCAAGAAGCTGGAGTCAGAAACTGGATTTTGGGATTTTGGGTGTTGAACCCAGGCATTCGACCCACGTTGTAATCGCTAGGCCTGAATGCCTGCCTGAGAGTTGAGATTTTTTAAAGCAAGAATTATACAATGCAATACAAGAATATTAGGGTCGTGTATGTCTACACAAAGGCTTCTGATGGACTGAATCTTGGTGATACTTCTCCTATGGTTAAGAACCATAAGCTTCCCTTTCTTCATTCTATGGACATTACACACACAGTCCCAGGGTTTCTGGGATAGATGGTGATAGGAATACACTTTTCTTTGCTATTACTCAGCCACTCAAAGGTGTTTGTAACAGCACATTCATCTGAATTCCGTTGTTTAACAGAAATGGAGACATTTACTTCTCTCTCTCGGCACTTTGGTCTTGTCAGGTTGCAAGAAATATCGTCATGGCATGGTGTGGAGGCAAATTGAAACTGCAAGACTTGAACTTTAAAGAGCCTTTAGAAATGTTTTATTGGACGGTTATTTTCCCACCTGAAGTTGACTGATGCCGCTGCACAGAAATGCAATTTTCCATTTGTTCCAAGCTGCTTCTGTATCCCCGCCGTAAAAACCCAGTCTTACTTCCCTTTAGGAGTCTTGTAGAGCACAGTATTAAACGCGGAGCTGCTGACTAGAATGGAGCTTGTTAAAGAGGGGAAGCAAGGCTTTCAGGAGAAGAGCTAGAGTGGTGAAAAAAGAATCGCAAGTCAGACAGCAGTTAGAACCTTGCTTCTAGATCTCATTCAGAAGCACTCTTGCTGTGACTGATCTGCTTAAGCCAAGAACCTAGACAGGACTAATATTTTCCTTGGATAATGCCTTGTGATGGGGGGGGGTGTCCCCTGCACATAGTAGGGTGTTTGTGACCTTGGCATCTACCCATGAGATGCCAGTAGCACCCTACATTCCTTAACCCTAAGACAACCAAAAACGTCTGCAAAGATTGGTGTGGGATGCAAAATCACCTTGTGTTGAGAACTGCCATCTTATGCCTTACTTTCCTTATCTGTAAAGTGGAACTAATGAGAACACAAACTGTCTATTGGCTTATTTCAGGATGATGCATCCAAATGGGTGAGTTGCTCCATAGGAACCATTATTTCCTAGACACATTTGTTCAGTCATGTGTTCAGGTTGAGCTGTCTTCATGGGTAGCAGGAGAGTCAACAGGTCTCTGCCCACAGAATGCATTGAGGGCAGGTAGGGAAAATGCATTCTGTTTTCAACAGCAAAATCAAGAGTTAAGACTTTATAGACACATCTGGAGCTGGCGTAGTAGCACAGCAGGTTAAGCCTCTGCCTGTGATGCCAACATCCCACGTGGGCACCAGTTTGAGTCCCAGCTGTTCTACTTCCGATCCAGCTCCCTGCTAATGCACCTGGAAAAGCACCAGAAGATGAACTAAGTTCTTGGGCCCCTGCCACCCATGTGGGAGACCAAGATGGAGTTTCAGGTTCCTCTCTTTGGTCTGGCTCAGCTCTGGCCGTCATTGTGGCCGTTTGGGGAGTGAATCAACTGAAGGAAGCTCTCACTCTTTCTCTATAACTCTGCCTTTCAAATACATAAAGAAAAAATTTATAGATACACATATAGATTATATATACACACACATATATATACATATAGATATTTATAGATAGATATTTTGAACTCTGTTTAAAGAAGGGATGCAACTGCTGAGTTGGGGGTTGATCCAAATTACCATTGAGGTTTATTAGCTTTGAACAAGACAATGAGAGTGGCTGTAATCCTTACAGACTAATGAGTATCCATTCTCTAGAAGCTTGTTAATGTCTAGGTTTCACAATAAAATTAATTTGCCTTACAAGTGACCAAGTCACTTGGGGTTTTTATACACTGCAGATGTGACCTCAAATGCAAAGAGCTCAGCAAGAGGCTGAGGATGGCTCTGGATGTTTTCCTGGGAAGACAAGAAGGGAAGGGGGCAGCAGGCATGGTCCTGGGAAGACAGTTTAAAGGAAGGATGCTGAGATGGTCCAAGATCAGAGCCCATTGTTTGGTGTGGAGAAATGGACAAAAGAAATAGGAGACCTAGTCCAGGCACAGCGGGAGTTAGTACCACTTAGGGACAGAAATGGAATATTCCTGTTCTGGCACAAACTGAGAGAATACTGCCCTTAGACCTCTAGGCATTTTGCTGGAATCTATAACTTATAACTTCAATCACTCTTACAAAATCTTAGAAGTCTGAAGGTTTTCCTGAAGTGCTCTATAGCAATTCATTTTTTTTCACATAATATGAACAAAAATATCTATGCATAAGAAGAGATGCTGTGCTCACAATTTTCTTGTTTTTATTATTTCTTACACACACACACACACAAAGTTGCTGAATGTAATTGTGAGATGCAACTGTTGTTTTGTGCAAAGGCCACTTTTGCATAATGACAAGCAAATACAAAAACAAAATCAGAAGTCCACACAAAATGAGTTAAACGATGGGGAGAGTTTAGAATGAGTATCTTGTTGCTGCGAGTGATGATTCAAGTGGAACAAAAACAGGCTGTAGCATTGGAAAATTGAGGGCACAGAAGCAAAGGAGATCAATTGGAAAAAGATGACCTGGATTTGGGGTTTTATGTAACTCCTTTGTAAACAGGATATAAACAAATACATTCAAACACCTGCAAGGATGATAAATTTCTAGAAACTTAAAAAAGACTTTTTCCTTTATTTGAATTGTTCAGCTTCTTAAGAAATATTTACACCACCTGCTACACCTATGGTAAAGGCACAATCATACCGGGGTCAGCACTGTGACACAGCAGGTTAAAGCCCCGGTCTGCAGCGCTGCCATCTCATATGGGCACTGGTTCGAGTTCCGCCTGTTCCAATTCTGATCCAGCTCCCTGCTAATGCACCTGGGAAAGCAGTGGAGGATGGCCCAAGTCCTTGGCCTCTGCACCTGCATGGGGAACCTGGAAGAAGCTCCTGGCTCCTGGCTTCAGATCAGCTCAGCTCCAGCCTTTGCGGCCATTTGGGGAGTGAACCAGTGGATGGAAGACCTCTCTCTCTGTCTCTACCTCTCTAACTCTTTCAAATAAATTAAAATAAATCTAAAAAGTGCACAATCGTACTGTACATTTTAAGACAACTTCCTTTTTTCTGATTGACAACATTGGAGAAGAAATGGAATATTATTTTAGAATACTAGAGTGTCTGTTTCTTTAAATTTTGGTAGATAAAGAAGCTTCTATAAAATAAGAGACATTTTCCTCTTGGGTTTAAACCTGTAATAAAATGTTGCTGACAGACTAATTATAAATGTTTTATATATTTCGTGCATATGTGCTCCTCTCTAAACCAATTTAATTCCCATTAATGCTAATCTTGTTAATACCCACTCAGAGAGGAAAGGAATACTCTTAATAAACTATTGATTTATTTGAGCGATTTAAATGGGGGATGAGCAGGAAGAAATAGAAGGGGAAAAAGCCACCATTTTAACCACATATGTGTTTCTCAGAACATTTTCCAAATATTAATGAACACTGCTATAATTGGGAAAAATAGGAAATGAGGAAAAAATAAAGTGACAAAGTGACAGTCCTCCATCCATGAAAAATATAAGCATTGTAAACCAATTAATTGATTTTTTTTAGTACTAACTCTGAGTTTAGAAGTGAGATATTGCCAAGAAAAGTCGACTTCCTTTCTTAGAAAAGAAAAATTATTTTCATACTTGTGCTTTTTA
Organism: Oryctolagus cuniculus; assembly: GCF_051225735.1. Classification (NCBI taxonomy): domain Eukaryota; kingdom Metazoa; phylum Chordata; class Mammalia; order Lagomorpha; family Leporidae; genus Oryctolagus; species Oryctolagus cuniculus. Next base: position 57,539,778 of record NC_142883.1, read on the forward strand.
AGTGGAAGTGGGAGTTTCTTTTGTAACAAAAAAAGAGTCAAAATCAGCAGATGGGTCAGTTTTGGTCCTCCAATACCTTGTCTCATTCCCAGTTTGGCTGTCTGGCTGTCTTTCATACAAGAATCTCTCAGGGGCCAGCGCTGTGGTTAGTGGGTAAAGCTGCTGCCTGCAGTGTCAGCATCTTGTATGGACGCTGGTTTGAGTCCCGGCTGCTCCACTTCAAATCCAGCTCTCTGCTGTGGCCTGGGAAATCAGTGGAAGATGGCCCAAGTCCTTGGGCCCCTGCACTCTAATGGGAGACCCGGAGAAAGCTCCTGGCTCCTGGGTTCAGATCAGTGCAGCTCTGACTGTTGCAGCCAACTGGGGAGTGAACCAGCAGATGGAAGACCTCTCTCTCTCTCTCTCCTTCGCTCACTGTGTAACTCTTCCAAATAAATAAATAAATCTTAAAAAAAAAAAAATCCTCTCTCAAATGTAATGAAGTTTCCATCGGTCAAGATTTCCACACCTCAAGGAACTTGAATCAGCCAGAAGTCAAGAGTGGCTCATAAAAGCGGCTGGGTCCAGATGTTCGCAGTTTCAGGGACCACACTTGCAAATGAGACTGGGTGCCAGAAGGTGCCGAAAGGTTAAAACCCAAGAGAACCCTCTCTGCCTCCTCCTGGATCATCTAGAGACTGGTCACCTGTTCTAAAGCTGCAGATTTATTTTTCCTTTCTCCCTGGAACAAGTGCCGTGAGACAGGGCTAAAGTGGAAGAAGGGGTTTTATCCAGGATCTGCCTTCCAGCCTTAAGATAAGTCGTTTAACTTTCCTGACACTCAGTTTTCCTTCTCTGTGAATTGGGTTTATCTGTGGACTCCCTGTGCTCTTCATCCTCCACAGTAGTAAAAAGGCTCAAACACCATAACTAAAAGCATGAGAAAAGCTGTGAGCTGACGGGCAACAGGTATTACTCCCTGGGGAAGGATGTCAGAAAAAGCGGCACAGCCAGAGGCGAGAAAAACCTCAGACAGATAGCTTTTGTCTCAGGGGCTCATATTCTAAAAAAAAAACCCAAAAAACAAAAAACAAAAAGAGAGATGTTTACCCTAAGGCTTTGCTTAAAACGTTTAATGCCACTGATGCTTATAAGTTACGACTGAGTGTATGAACACAAAGTAAAAAACTGGACATCGGAGGATTTAGATCCGTGAGGGTTTTCTCGTCTCTCTCCAAACGTTGGGTGTTGGTTCCAGATTCAGATGGGGCAGGGGTGTGGGAACAAACTCTTTAACATTCATTTAAAAAAAAAAATAATAAGGACACAAGTATTTTCAGCGCAAATATTAAATTGCCTTAATCTACCAACTGATAAAAAAATATATTATATTTTGATTTTTTTTTAGCATTTCTGTTTAAATTACAGCCTCAATCCCAGCCGAAGTCGTGGCCGGTCATCTGGTAGAACTTGCGGTTGAAGGGCCGGTAGAAGTCACGCAGCCGGCGCAGCGCCTCGCTGTCGATGTCCGGGTGCGGCCGGCCCTTGGTCTTGCCCAGGCAGTGCGGCTTGGGGCTGCCCTCGGGCTTCTTGAGGCAGGGGAAGCCCTTGGTCTTGTTGAAGTAGAAGTGCTTGTCCGTGATGATGCGCTTGAGGCCCAGGAAGTCCTGCACGCGGCCCAGCTCGCCGGCCGGGTCGCGGATGAGCCGCTCGCCGCTCACGAAGAGCAGCTGGCGCAGCGGGAAGTGGCGCAGCCAGTGCTCCAGGTGCTTGGCGTAGATGCCGATCTGGATGGCGCTCCACGACGTGTCGATGAGGCCCGCGCTCCTGTTCTTGAACGTCAGGCTCTCGAAGCTGGGGATGTCGGGCCGCTTGGACAGCGTCTGCGTGTAGTCCGAGATGGCCCGGGTCACCGGGTCGCGCACCACCACGATGAGCTTGGTGTCCTTGGACATGGCCGAGATGCGCGCGGGCGCCTCGCGCGTCACGAAGTAGCTGGGCGTCTTCTCCATGGTGATCTGTCCGTCCAGGGTCCTCGGCATCAGGTCCCTGGGCAAAGCACGAGGAGGAGAAAAAAGGGACGTTAGCGCCTGCAGAATGAGCGACTTCCCCTTATTTCCCTGGAGAGCGGCGCCACTGCGGAGCCGGACTGAGCGAGTCACAGCCCCAGCTGTCTGACCCTGGAGGAGTCGCATAGTCCTCAGGCCCCTCGGGTGTTGATAACATCACCGATCTCACAGGAGTGATGATTACATGAGCTAACGGACCTCAACAGCTTAGATATAGGCCTGGACGGGAGCAAGTAACATGCTTGTTCTTTTAAAAATGCTTTATTGTCATTATTATTATTATCATATTATTATTATTATTATCAATTCACAATGCTGTAAGAAAACAGCCTTGGTCAAATCCTTTGGGTGAAGGAGAATATTGCCATAAACACACTTATACTGCTATAAGAGGGTTTTTTAAAAATTCTGAACTTTTCCTTCTTAAAGCAATGACACTTAGCATAATATTGCACATTACATCAAATACTTGCCTTCATAATTCCTGGGTGTTCTCATTACAGGTAAGATTTATTAAATAATCCCTTTTATATCTAATGGTTTGAAATGCCATCATTATCATATTCTAACTATCTTTCTTCCTCTCTACATTGGCTCAATTGTAAGTTATTGCCACCTTACAATATATTTTCACATATACCCAAGCAAATTTTGACAAAGTTGTTTTGTGTGTTCTTGATGTTGCTTGTTTGTTTATTTTTTCTAATCAATGGTAACATTTCCTTGTCATGTTAAAAAAGTCCCACTGAAGTTGTTTTTAAGATGCTTATTTCTGTTTATTTGAAAGGCAGAGTGACACACAGAGAGAAACAGAGAAATCCTCCATCTGCTGGTTCTTTTCCCAAATGCACACAACAGAAAAGGCTGGGCCAAGACAAAGTCAGAAACCTGGAATTCCATCCCGGTCTTCCATGTGGGCAGCAGGGATCCACTGAGCCACCACCGCTTGCTGCCTCCCAGGAAGCTGGATTGAAGGGGAGTAGCCAGGACTCTCCTAGGAGATGCTGGTTTTGTACGCGGGGTCACAAGGAACAGCTTAACCTGCTGTGTCAGTCTCGACCCCTCCCAGTGAAGGGTCCATAGAGCAGATTGTTACTGGATTCAAGTGTGCTTTCTCACTGAGAACTGAGGAACTTCCTGGCCAGCCACATACTGGGGTCAGGAGCCACACAGCCTATCTGCTCTTCTAACTTACGTGTACTGGCATTATACGCATATTTGAAAAATGTATACATATATATATATATATAATCTGATATTAAGGTGTTATCTTTCTAATTCCAAGTCTTTTAAGAAATAGATGCTTGCTCAAATCAATACTAGATTAAATGAATTTTTGGAACTTAATGTCATGACTACATTTTGTCCTTTGATGTAATGATAAGAAGAATCAAACTTATATGTTTCTATTGAACTCACCTTTATTCCTGGAATAAACTTCATTGAATGTTGGTGTATTATTCTTTTATTATATGCTAAGCTTGATTTGTTACTTGTCATTTTTTTTGAATTTTTCATCTATATTCATTTGTGAGATGTCCCTGAAGTTATTCTTCTAATAGCTTAATCAATAATTAGAATATGGGGGCTGGTGCTGTGGTGCAGAGGGTTAACACCCTGGCCTGAAGCGCCGGCATTCCATGTGGGTGCCAGTTCTAGTCCCGGCTGCTCTACTTCTGATCCAGCTCTCTGCTATGGCCTGAGAATGCAGTAGAAGATGGCTCAAGTCCTTGGGCCCCTGCACCCACGTTGGAAACCCGGAAGAAGCTCCTGGCTCCTGGCTTCTGATCAGCACAGCTCCGGCTGTTGTGGCCAACTGGGGAGTGCCAGCGGATGGAAGATCTTTGTCTCTACCTCTCTCTGTAACTCTTTCAAATAAATAAAATAAATTTTTAAAAATAATTAGAATATGAATTATTCCACAAATAAAGGGTTTCCTATTTTCTATATGCTTGAGAAGTTTAAGTAACACGATTTTCTGTTCTCGAAAATTTGTTGGGAGTTATCTACAAAGCCTATCTAATATTGGTACTTGTTGAGATGAGAGTAGGAAGCAAACACCTTTTCATTTTCTGGTCTGAGTATTGCCTTATTATAATATTCTGCCTTGTGTTGATTTTAAAAAGTAGTCAATACTTTTCTAAAACTCACCCATTGAGTAGCTACAGATATACTATGATTCTCAACAATAATTTTGTGTTTTCTGCCTTTCTTTCTGCCTTCTTGAGTAGATTCTCCTTTCTAATCCACTGATTTCCAATTCAGCTTTAAAAAAAGCTACTATATATATTATTTTAATATGTATTTCAGGGTCAAAGAGGGACAGGCAGGCATGCAGAGAGCTGCTATGAGCAGCTGGGCCTGGCCAAAGTTAGGAGAAGGCACAGTCCTATGCAGCTGGCAGGGACCCAGTGACCAGGGCCATCAACTGCAGCCTTCCAGGAGCTGAGCAGGAAATCAAACCCAAGCACTCCCACACTGGATATGGACGTTCCAACCAATGTCTTAGTCACTAGGACAAAGGCCAGCCCCCGCCCCTATGTTAGCTTCTCTAATATCTCCTTCCATTTATTCGTTTTCAAAGCTATGCTTTCATATTCTTCACATTTATTTAGCTAGATGCTTATTTCATCTATTTTCAATCTCTCCCTCCAGCAATAAAATCATTTTGAGGCTAGTTTTCCTCTGTGGTCCAATTTTCTATAAGCCTTGTAATGTTCTGCTGTCTTTATCATGACTTCACGCATATTTAATAATCATATTAGGCAGTTTTGATTTCCATTTTGATACAGTCATTAACTAGGACTGTATTGATTTTGAGGCCAAATGATTGACTTCTTTGTTTTGTTCCTGATTTTATACCTGTGATAAAAGGGTATACTTGGGTTGTGTTTGCCTTTGTTGACTGCAAAATTTTGTCCCAACCACACAGTTTGCTAATATATTGTGAAAAACTTTAAACATACACAAAAGGAGAGAAAGTATAAAATGAAATTCATATACCTTACATATAGCTTCAAAAGTGGAAATTGATGGCTAATTTCATTATAAATCTTCCCGCTTCTGCTCCCCTACCATAACTGGAATTTTTTTCTTTTTAAATTTATTTGAGAGTCAGATGGACATAGGGAGAAAGAAAAAGAGAGAGAGCGCCCATCTTCTGGTTCACTCCCCAGATACCTATAGTGGTCCAGCCTTACCAGGCCAAATCTATGAGTCAAAAACTCAAACCAGGTCTCCCACATGGGTAGCAGGAACCCAACCACATGACCCATCATTGTTGCTTCCCAGACATTTGGTTTCTATTGCTGGATTTAAAAAAAATTTTAAAGAAATTTGCAATTTCTTTTTCAAAGAAATTTTTAATGTACCTCATTACCCATCTATTAAGTTTACCTTGAGGCAAGGGTAAGAGTAAATAAAGACCAGATAGCTTGGCGTTCACCCAAAACAGACATATATCGTCCACACGCAATGCCAATTCCAATGCCTATGCAATGCCAATTCCACTGAGTGACATGAGCTCACATCATTCGTCTTTGTGGGGCCCCCTTCACAGGACTGAGATGTTGGCTAGCCAGCCCAATCTGCTCTGGAACTACAGGTGTCCCTAGTGTAAGACGAGTGAGGACATCTGTCCAGAGACTGTTGGAATGCCTCAGTGAAAGAAACTTGATCAAATGCATGAAAAGTCTAAGTCTGTAAAAGCAAACATCGGAGAAGAAGGAGTATTTGTTGATTATTTTTAAGTCAGCATTCCTGTCTCCTTTCCCTTGACTTCTTATTTCTTTACCTCTAACTTTGGCCACAATCTAAAACAGAGTGCCTGGTTGGCCTGTCTCTGGGGAGAGGAAAGCTCCAGAAGTCTTTTTCAGGGATTGGAGTCACAGATTGTATTACGTCACAGGAAACAACCACAAAGACCTCTGGGAAAAAAGCAAACAAAAACAAAAGCATTTTCAATAATCTCAACAGAGTAGGGGAAGGAGCTATCTCAAAGAGGGGGAGTTTAATGAGGAAAGAGGTAAAATAGAGTTTCAAAAGTAAACCACATTAAGTAGACAAATACTGTTATTTCCAGGGTGAGAAAAATTGACTGGTTATCATGGGCTTGGGTGAGGAGTAGGGCTTAGCTATTGGCTATCTGTAAGCTACTTTTTGCAAAGAAGAAGATGTCATTGCCCAAACAAATCCTCAATGACGATTTCATTGCAAAGAAGAACTTCTTGGTAACAGGACTCACAACAGGATTCTTTAAAAATTCTTTAATTTATTCATTTTTTCACAGCAATTTGGATTTTAATGTTTGAAAATGTGCTCACCCATCACATAAAATAAGTCGCCTGTGTAAACCAGAATGCTGCATTTCAACGTGCTTTGCAACACAGAAATGATGCTTAATGCTTTCTTACTTGAGTAAGGTACATGTGTTTACTCTACTTGAGTAATGAGGAGTCTTCAGTAAGTTTACGAAAATGTGCATTATGAAAATGCTATGTGTGGGTTAAAAAATTTTGGTGCCCAAATCAACATCTTTCAATTCCATTTTCCATGAACTTTTCAAAATCCCCACCATATTCCATAGTATGAAAGGTCTATAGAACTGCCAGACGGATTATGGGAGCCCAAAGGTGTGTGCAATGGGAAGACAGTGAGATTTGCCTGATGACGGAACAGGTGGGTGCAGGACTGACACAGTGGACTGTATTATGGGAGGGACAATGTCCAAGAAGGACTTGTGGACTGTTCCAACAGCTCTGCCCAATTGTGAGCAGGACTTGGAGACACTTAGAGTATCAATGGGATGGGGAAAGGTGGATACACCAAAATTATAAGGAAAAACTACAGAAACTTATTTGTTTCGAACTGAGAATAAGAGGATAAGAAGAAAGTCACAGGCAAAGTCTTTAAAGAGCTCAACAGGAATTCCCAACAGTCAATGGAGGCATCTACGGATGTATAAGTGAATGCAGAAACTGTTGCCAATCCACACAAAGGAATATTGCTCAGCCTGAAAAAAGGAAGGAAATTCTGACACATGCTACAAATGGATGAACCTTGAGGACATTCTGCTAAGTGAAACAAGCCAGTCACAGAAAGACAGATGCTGCATGATTCTACTTATACGGGGTAGTCAAGATCACAGAGACAGAAAAAGAATGGTGGTTGATGGGGACTATTCAGGGAGGGGATGTGGAGTTTTTTTTTTTATTTATTTATTTATTGTGTGCAGAGTTTTAGTTTTGTAAGATTAAAAGAGTTCTGCAGATTAATTGTACAACACTTAACACTATTGAACCTAAAATGGCCAAGATGGTAAATTTTATGTTGTGTTTATGTTAGCAAAACAAACAAAAGAGCTCAAGAAAACACAAGGAATTCAGTGGCATTGATAGAACTGCTAGACAGTCTTTGGCTTTACGGGTAATTAGACATTAGAGAAGATTCTGAAGGAGCTGTGGTTTTGCCTCCTCTTGCTAGACTGAAGGGAAATAGAATCATTTACAAGATTTTTGTGGAGCTCATCTGAAATCAGAAAATGAAGTCTGCAGCCTGTTCCTTCCAACTGCTGGCTGGGTGACCGCAAGCTACTAATTTAATGTCTCTAAGCTCCATTTACTTAGCTCACTGGAAAACTCAAGCCAAAGCTTCAGGAAGTCTCGACTATGGGGAATATACCTAAGCACTGTTCCTAAGAAAGTGATGCCCAGCATTCCTCATTCACCACTGCCTGGGGAACCCCCCCTCAGCTCAGGTAAAGGAGGGTGCAGAGGAGAGCTGAGAGCCCCTTCTGACTTTCAAAGCAGCTGTCTGGCTTGAAGACCATCAGCTGGCCACGTTCCCGGCCAATTCAGAAACTGGCTCACTATGGGGGTGAGAGATGAGCTCGTTTTTTGAGGGGGTTCTATTTCCATCCATGACATGGGGCAGTGGGGCCAAGAGAGGAAACTTCTTGGTAACACGTCCATGGGATCAGACCCTGCTGGGCTGGGGGATTCATTTTGGATCAGATCCGTCACACAGGCCTTACAGAGCCTGACCAGCTTCCTCTGTGATGTGAGAAATGATAGAGCCGAGCAGGAACCAAGCTCTCACCCAAGTCAGTGACTGACACTAGGAGCTGTGTCTCCATGGCTGTGTCTTGCTGACTTCTGAAAGGCAGGATTTAAAAAGTGGCCATTACTGTAGCACTGGTGGCACCATGACCGTTATCTGGGGCACCACCCAGAGGAGCCTGCCATGGCACTCATAACACATCATTGTGCATGCAATCTGTGTAAGAGGGCATAAGAAAGGAACTCACCTCCTCTGAGTCACCCTTCTTGTCAGCTGAAGTCAGCTTCCCTGAATGCATAGCACTCCTCACACTGTCTCCTTGCTCTCCCCGCTTCCCTCAGAAACTGTTCCTGGCTCCTTGGAAGCACTTCTTCCTTACAAAGAATGTCCTTTGCAATTGCAGTTTTAATAAATGGTATTTGGGGGTCAGTGCCATAGCTCACTTGGTTAATCTTCCGCCTGCGGTGCCGGCATCCCATATGGGTGCCGGGTTCTAGTCCCGGTTGCCCCTCTTCCAGTCCAGCTCTCTGCTGTGGCCCGGGAGTGCAGTGGAGGATGGCCCAGGTGCTTGGGCCCTGCACCCCATGGGAGACCAGGAGAAGCACCTGGCTCCTGGCTTTGGATCGGTGCAGTGCGCTGGCCGTGGCGGCCATTTGGGGCTGAACCAACGGAAGGAAGACCTTTCTCTCTGTCTCTCTCTCTCTCTCTCTCACTGTCTAACTCTGCCTGTCAAAATAAAAAAAAAAAATTAAAAAAATGGTATTTAGTCAACTGGTTATTCATATGGAGAAGTCAGTTTGGCTTCTGCCTGTTACTGTACGCCAAAGTCAATTCCAGATTTCTTGCAGATAAAATAATGAATTGTAAATCAATGAAACTTTTGGGAGGATATCCAGGAAAACATTTCAACCATTTTCAGGGAGGGAAATGATTTTTAAGTTCTTAAAGGAATAACCACCACTCCCCCCAAAATAATGGTTTGGATTATATTAAAAATAGGGACTACTGTTCATCAAATGATACCATTAGGTGAATAAAAAAGGCAAGTCAAAGAATGGGATAAAATATTTTAAAAACCTGTATCTGACAAAATAATAATATCCAAAGTACATTAAAGAAACTGTGTAAATCAACAAGCTGAAGAAAACTAGATAGTACAAAGGAAAAATGAGGGAAAAGACTTGAGTTGGTACTTCATACAAAGATATACCCATGTGTTCAAAACGTCATGGAGAAGTGAACTTTGTTAGCTGTCAGAGAAACGCAAATTAAAATTTCAGTACCAGACTGTGACACATCCACCTGAAGGGTAAGAATAAAAATGATGGAGAATTCTGAGTACAGATGAGGATGTGGAGAAACTGGCACTCTGTGGCTTGGAGAGCAAATTGCACGACGACTTGGAAAACTGTCACTATCATACATACACCACGGGTCAGCAATTTCCCTCCCAGGACTACGCTCAGTAGACATTGTATACACTTACACAGTAACACATGCTCACGCGTGTTCACAGACAATCCTATTAGTGCCAAATGCAGGCTACCCAAATGTCCATCAACAACAGGATAGATACCACAATGAGCTATTACACAGCAATCAGAATGAATGGCTTCTAATTTGTGCATGAGCCTCACAGACACTGTTAACAAACCTAGCCAGACACAAAAACGTATACACTGGGCCGGCGCCGCAGCTCACTAGGCTAATCCTCCGCCTTGCGGCGCCGGCACACCGGGTTCTAGTCCCGGTTGGGGCGCCGGATTCTGTCCCGGTTGCCCCTCTTCCAGGCCAGCTCTCTGCTGTGGCCAGGGAGTGCAGTGGAGGATGGCCCAAATGCTTGGGCCCTGCACCCCATGGGAGACCAGGAGAAGCACCCGGCTCCTGCCATCAGATCAGCGCGGTGCGCTGGCCGCAGCGGCCATTGGAGGGTGAACCAATGGCAAAAGGAAGACCTTTCTCTCTGTCTCTCTCTCTCACTGTCCACTCTGCCTGTCAAAAAAGAAAAAAAGAAAAGAAAAAAAAAGTATACACTGGATGATTCCTTGATAAAAATGCCTTAAAGAGGCAACACCTCACACATTCCAGTAGATGTCAAAACAGCAGTTACCCTTAGGAAACAGAAGGCAAGGGCCTCTGGACTGATGGAAATATCCCTGTTCATTATCCTGTGCTGGTTACACAAATGTATCCACCACAGGAGAGTGTTGAGCTCTATCCCAGGATTTGTATCCTTTTCTGTATTTGTTACATTTAAATGTAGTACAACTACAAACACCAAATGGACCAATTTCCTATAATGCTCCAAGAAAACACACAATGTTTTAAAAAGGGGGCACTGGCCAAAGCAAGGATGTCTTCAATGTGTGGAAATTCAGGGAAGAGGGAGGAGCTGCCCCCGCTAAGAATCGGGTCCTTCCATGACCACTAACTGCCCCTCACCCCAGGCAAATGATGACTGAACTTCAAAAAAAGACTCATGGAAAACGGAATTGAAAGATAACTTTATTTTTGCACAAAAACTTCTTGAAACATTTTTCAGCATGTGTATTTTCCATGAACTTTTTGAAGATCCCTCGTAGGCACGGATTTCAATCATTTTGGATCCAATGATTTGTCTTATTTGTCTTTTAGTTCTGTTTTTCATGTACTTTTTTGAAGTCTCCACATATTTTCAGTTTGTAGAAATTCAGATGACAAAGGAAAAAGAGTGGAGCTCCAGGACCTAGGAAGCATGGGGTCTTTCCATGACCAACGCCCCTCACCCCACGCATATTGTGGGAATAGTAGCTGTTTCACGTCACTCTGCACATCTGTCACTCATTCTCATGATGCTCTGAGCACAGCGTGTCATTGTGTCACAGAAGATGTGTCCTGTTTGCCAACCATGCCAGCAATGGTTCCTTCATGTCATCTGTACACAGGCCTAAGCGAGACAATTGTGAGCCCCAGTTTTTCTGATGAGAAAGCTGAACTTCAGACAGGCTAAGCAGCACACAAATGTTCTTGTGTTCAGAATATGAGCACTTGGGGAGTGAACTAAAGAATGGAAGATCGATCTCTCTCTCTCATCTCCCCCTGCCCCATCTGTGTAATTCTGCCTTTCAAATAGTAAATAAAATCTTTTTTTTTGTTTTGTTTTGTTTTGACAGGCAGAGTGGACAGTGAGAGAGAGAGACAGAGAGAAAGGTCTTCCTTTGCCGTTGGTTCACCCTCCAATGGCCACCGCGGCTGGCGCGCTGCGGCCAGCGCACCACGCTGATCCGATGGCAGGAGCCAGGTACTTATCCTGGTCTCCCATGGGGTGCAGGGCCCAAGCACTTGGGCCATCCTCCACTGCACTCCCTGGCCACAGCAGAGGGCTGGCCTGGAAGAGGGGCAACCGGGACAGAATCAGGCGCCCAACTGGGACTAGAACCCGGTGTGCCGGCGCCGCAAGGTGGAGGATTAGCCTAAATAAAATCTTTAACACACACAGATACCACACACACACACAAATATCTGGGCAGACAGGAATTCAAATTCAGGGGACTTAGGAAGAACACACTGACAACAGGAGCAAATACATACTCTTTTTCAACAGTTACCGCAGATCAAGAACTGATGCATGATTTCTTGAGTCTCACAACAAGGAAATGTCAGCATTATCATCCTAATTTCACAAGTGAGGACATCAGCTCAGGGAGATAATGTGACTTGAAAATCTAGGTCCGGGCAGCTTTAAAATGCACATCTTTTCCATTTTCTAGGACATCTAAATAACACCAGTGTGGCTCCTGCATTGTTACTGGCCATCTGCGAAACTGCCACACATTTGGACAGTAAATGCATTCTTTCCCTATTCATCTCAGAGTGCAAATTACCCCTCCCAGAATCACGCACATGGGTGACACACGTAAAGTGTTTTTCCAAGACTCTTTTCTGCAAGGCAAGACCACGCTGTAGGGGGGAGTCCCTGAGCTGTAATGCAAAAGCAATTTGCCTTCAGAAGTAAATTAATCCAGTTCCTATATACATGCTTTAAAAAAAAAAGTCTGTGCAACCAACAGAACCTTGTGTCTGTTTTTGGAAGCCTCCGGCAGCAGAAAATGCAAGAAAAACATGCAAACAAGCTCTTTTCATGGCCACGATGTGAAGGCAGTTCCTGTGGGTCCCCCATGGCGCGCGCCTGGGAGCAGAGGAAATGACTGGGAACTCTCCGTGCTGTCAGCCTGTGGGTCCCTTGGGCCTGGCCCCATTCACATCCATATTTCTTTTCCTGCCGTTGTGATGTGGGACCCCACTCCGAACGTGACTTGTAAGGCTGGGAGGAAAACTCCCTTTAGATGTTGTGTGAGTTGGCTTCTGTCGGGCAGGAAGATGTATGTCTCTGAACTGCCTCCCACCCTGGCCGAATCTGGCTGTGCAATTCTAAGAATCAAGCTGCCATCAAGATAAGCAAAATGTCAGACTCCGGGGCTGGGCTACTTGCAGTGCCACTGATAGCACATGCCTTTCAAACTCTGGATGACTAAGTAAAGAGAGAGAAAGAAACGGTTTTTGCTCTCATCTGGCTTGGTCATACCACATGCACCAAAGCTTGTTTTAAGAAACCAGTACAACGTCGCTGAGATTCCAGGGAAGAAGAGAAATGGCAAAGAGTCTTCATCACTAACTACGAAAAACCTGATGAAAGGACGAAGAAGAAAGACATCGGTGGCCAGGGCAGATGGAGGAGTTGTCCTGAAAAGCATAGAGTCCAGTAATAATGCATCCTGTTCCTGCTGGACCTGAGCATCCCCAGGCCATCATCCTACCTGCTGACCCTCCTGCTAGCCCAAGGTTAATCCATTAGGAAGCTCATGCATCCATAAGATTTAAAATATCATTTCTATACATTGTATATATTGTCCCAAACTGTATTTTCAGATATTTATTTATCTGAGAGAGAGAGAGAGAGAGAGAGAGAGAGAAAGAGAGAGAGAAACTCCCATTAGCTGATGTACACCCCAAATGCCTACAATGGGAAAGACTGGGCTGGGGCTGAAAGCAGGAGGTGGGAACTCAATTGAAGTTTCTCATGTGAGTGTTTGCAGCTCAGTGACTTGAGCCATTGTCCCAAGCCCTTAGAAGTAAGTTTGTGGGGTTGATTTTATACCGTAGCAGGTTAAGTTGCCACTTGCCTTGCTGGCATCCCAAGTCAGAGTCCTGGCTCAAGTCCCAGCTGCTCTGCTGCTGATCCAGCTCCATGCTAATGTGCCTGGGAAGGCAGGGGAGGATGGGCTAAGTACTTGGGCCCCTGCCACCCATTTGGGAGACCCGGATGGAGTTCTAGGCTCCTGGCTTTGTCCTGGCCCGGGCCTGGCTGTTGTGGCCATACAGAGAAGGAAGATAATTCTCTTTCTTCCCCTATCTGAGTCTTTGATGCTCTGCCTTTCAAATAAATATATAAAAGAGAAGGGAGTGAGTGTGTGTGTGTGTGGGGGGGCTTTAGATAGAGCAAGAGAGCAAAAGAAAGATGGGTGGGGAGGAGGAGGATTGATTGATTACAGGGAGACAGAGAAGATGAGGCCAAGAAGATAGGAGAAGAAGAGAAGAATCTGCCAGAGACAGGAACGTGTGAGGACTGTGTTGTTCAAAGCCGCACCAAGGAAAGCCAGAACTGTGAGAACCTTTGACATCTCCCCAGATAGCTCTGATAACTGGCTAGCCCCAGGTTCTGCAGCCCAGTGGACAGGAAATTGTCTTAGATTCTGGTCTAACGATCCTTTCTTTACTATTTTTTCTACGTGACATCTATTCTGCATGAATTCTGGAAATACAAGGTGCCCAAGATTTGTTGGCCACCTTGAAATTTTGAGTCCCTGGCAAATAACACCCAAAGGTGCAGTGGGAGCTTCCCCCACCCCCACCCCCACCACAGTGCTTCTGAATTAGGCCTGTCCTATTAAGCACAAGTCTCACTTAGAGGGAGAACTGACTTTGGGCCGGCCCACCAGGTTCATAACCAGGTTACGAAGTGCACAATCTAGAAGTGGAGAATGGAATTCTTAATCATGTGAGGAGACCCTGGGCCAAGAGCAAGTGCCTCTCCCAGCTCAGCCACAGCAAATCCCGTCTTGGCTCATCTTGGCGCCTGACAGGGCTTTTATAAATGATTGGTTTCAGAGTGGTGCTATCAGCTTTTGTGCAACGGAGGACAGCTGGGGCCATCCAGGGCTCCCTCCTCTGCCCGGAATTATCTGGCGTTTGCATATGTGTGCCTGGAGATAAGAGGGGAAAACACGTTTCTCTCCCTTGAAATCAATGATCTAAGTACAGAGGAACAGGACGTCGGCATGACGAGGACAAATCTGAGCAGCAGAAGGATCTTTGCTATGTTTTGCAGATGGAGGTTTTTTTTTTTTTTTTTTTTTTTTTTTGTTCATTCCCCTTTTTTCTGTTTCTTTTATTCTGTTTATTAGATTCTGGACACATAGTAGATGCTAAATTGATATGTGTTTTTGTTAGAAACAGGAAGAGTGGCCTGAAGCATTGATGCTGGCAGTGGCCTGGAGCACTGGGTATTTTTTTTTTTTTTAATTTGTTTGAACAGCAGGATTAGAGACAGAGAGAAAGAGGGAGACAGTGAGAGATCTTCTGCTTGCTGATTCACTTCCCAAATGGCAGCAATACCAAGGCTTGGCTAAGTGAGAGCCAGGAGCCAAGAGCTTCTTCTGGTTCTCCCATGTGGGTACAGGGGCCCAAGCACTTGGGCCATCCTCTGCTGCTTTCCCAGGCACTTTAGCAGGGCACTGGATCAGAAGTAGAGCAGCTGGGACTTGAACTGGCACCCAGATAGGATGCTGGTGTTGCAGTTAGTGGCTTAACTTCTTATGCCACAACACCAACAACAGGGTATTCTTAAACTTTGCCATCAGTACCCCGTGTGACTATCTCAGTTTCCTTGATTGTGAACAGTACAAAATGTGACATTTCACTTCACTGAGCTCAAAACAGGACTTCCAAAAGGATCTCACTCTTAAACCTGCACAATAATAGCATCCGCATGAAATGAGTCACGTGCACAAAGCAGACTTCAGGAAAGCAATCCAAGGGTGTACATTCTACAGGGTTCACCCGTGCAGCAGAACCATGCATCACTATGAAGGAGTGAAACCGATGACCCAACAGGGATTCAGACCAGAAGGGCTCAGGCTTTAAGTCCCATACAATTTAGGAAGTCCTCCCAAATGGCATACTCCACACACCCCCCCCCACACACACACACACTCATTATATAAACTGCCACTCAAGTTCTAGCACACCCACTCTCAGGCCTGACACTGCTCAGGTTCTTCTCAAAGCCTCTTGTCCTGGCATCTTCAAAACACAAGAACTAAATGCTGGGGACCTGCAGGGGTGGTGCTGCCACCAGCAGCACTGGAGACGGATCAGAGGGAGGCAAGCAGTATGGTAAGAGAAATAACAGACTAC
The DNA here is from genome assembly GCF_051225735.1 of Oryctolagus cuniculus. Classification (NCBI taxonomy): domain Eukaryota; kingdom Metazoa; phylum Chordata; class Mammalia; order Lagomorpha; family Leporidae; genus Oryctolagus; species Oryctolagus cuniculus. The sequence continues at coordinate 57,555,338 of NC_142883.1, forward strand.
ATAACTTACCAGGGCTATGTAAGTTACTCCATCACAGAGCATGACAGAGCTTCTTGATATGAAACCATCCTGTCTGGAGATGCCGAGTGTTCATTTCTTTGCATCTCCTCCCACTCCAGTTCATAGTCTTGGAACTCAGACATGATTGTGGTACTTATGGTAGTTGTATGTGGAGGCAGAGAAATGTTTCATTATCACAACCAAATGATGCTCCTTGGAAACTTACGGAACAGGTTAACCACGATGTGAATTCTTTTTATTGGCAGGTAGATGGATGCTGAAAGCAAGACAAGCCTGGGTGGACGTGGTGGTGCCATGGTGAAGTCACCACCTGCAATGCCCACCTCTCACATCAGAGGGCCTGTTACAAGTCTCAGCTACCTTGCTTCAGATCCAGCTTCCTGCTGATGCACAACTTAGAAAGCATCAGAGGGAGGCTTGAGAATGTGGGTCCCTGCCACCTGCACAGAGAATCGGCTTGAGTTCCAGGTTCCTGCCTTTGGCCTGGCCCCATCCTGGCTGTTGTGGGCATTTGGGGAGTGAATCGGCAGATGGGAGATCTCCATCTGTCTGTTTCTCTCTCTCTGTCTCTGTGACTTTTAAATGGAATAAAAGTAAATAAATTTTAAAAGGAAAGCTAGACTTGTGAACAGTTCTAATTCCATGGGCATGTTCACTAATATTTAACTATCATTTTAAAAATTAACAGTCATCTTAAATAATTGCATTTTGAGATTTTATATCCACTATAATTTGCATATTGTCTGGATTTTGGCACATACAATGGAATGCTTTAGGAGGAATAATTTTTAAAAATATAGAAAGGGACAGTTATTGTGACACGGCAGGTTAAGCCAAAACTGGAAATCAGCATCCCGTATCAAGGTGCTGGTTTCAACTCCAGCTACTCTGCTTCCAATCCAGCTTCCTGCTAATGGGCCTGGGAAGGCAGCAGAAGATGGCCCAGGTGCTTGGATCCCTGCCACCCATGTGGGAGACGATGGAGTTCCTGGCTCCTGGCTTTGGCCTGGCCCAGACCTGGCTGCTGCAGTCATTTGAGAAATGAACCATGGGATGAAAATGCTCTCTTTCTGTCTCTGTCTCTCCCTCTCTCTGTGTCATTTTGCCCTTCCAGTAAATAATAAATCGTTTTTAAAACTATGAAAATAGCTTCTTACATTTTACATTTGTGATTTACATTTTTAGTCAAAATATATGTAAATTTGTACATGTGCACTTCAAAAATATTTTATACCAGGGATCACCCAACTATGGCCATAGGCTAAATCCAACTTTTTACAAAAAATTGCACGATTCCATCTATACGATGCATTCAGAATAAGCAAACTGTAGCACCAGAAAGTAGATTATCCCTTGCCAAGGTCTGAAGGGGAGGGAGAATTAGAGTGACTGCTTGACAGGTATGGAGTTTCCTTTGGAGGCAAAGAAAGATTCTGGGAGTTGACAGTGACAGTTATCTATTTTTTTAATAAAGTTTTATTGAAACAGTACACCCATTTGCTTCCATATTGTCTATGGCAGCTTTTGAACTATAACAGCAAGATTGAATCGAACAGTAACAGAAGCCATATGGCCTGCAAAGTCTAAAACAGTTAATGTCTGGACCTTTTCAGAAAACATTCGTCAACTCCTGCTTTAGATCATTATTGTCAAGAGGACAGAATGAACACAAAATTTTTATTATAATTAGAATTTTGCTGAAATCAAAGAATGAGAAATGAACTGTACTCTATAAGTACATAATAGTTTATGATTTGTGTATGTGTTTATTTTATTTCTCATCCAAATATCGCTGGGCCATCAACAGAAGACCCAAATGAGCAATAATAATTAAATTGAGTCATCTTTGGTGTTTTGCCAACTCCAGGACATATAAAAACAATAGAGTTAAGCCCATTTTTCTGTTTCATTGTTAGGAAGGAATATATGTCAAAATAGAAGAATAGAATATATTTCATTTAACAGTGTATTAGCGTGATTTATAACTTTTTAAATGTTTGGACATGTGGTATGTGGGCTTTCATTTGTCATCTTGTCCGGGAGCCTGCGGAAAGTGCACCAGGACCCAGAGAAGTCGTTACACAGAAAAGCAAGGCCCCCAGCTCCTAAGATGCCGGGGGGCCACCGGGAACTGAGCCTTCCAAATGCGCCATTCAGATGCCCTCGGCAGTGGGCCCACAGTGGAGGTGTCACGTGCACCATCCGTCTCGGGGACCCAACAGGAAGTCCTCTCCTTCCCACACAGGAAAGGAAAACGTGCAAGATTCTGGAGTGGGACCAGGGAAAAAGCAGCTGCTTTCCAAATGAGCTTTGTCAAAATTAAACTGAAAAAAGCCTTTAAAATCACAGAAGTCAAAAGGGCTCATTACAGAAAGCCTCAGAGACAATCCAGAGAAGCACCAATACTCAAAAAACACAATCACCCACACTCTGAGGTTCCTTTTAAAAATCAAGTGTATGCACCCAGACCTCCCTCTCCGCAGATCTTCAGAACATATTCAGATGACTTCTGCACGAGAAACACGCTTCTGTCTATGAAGTACATATCCACTGCATTTTTAATGGCTGCACATCATTCCATTTTATGACTGCCATCGAGTGTTCAGTGAATCTCACACCATGAGACACTTAGGTTGCTTCCAAAGTGAAACATTTTCATTTACATATTTAATTATTTCTTTAAAGCAGAAAGGCAGGCAAGTGTATTTTTAATGGTTTTTGAATTGTTATTGCAAACTCACCTGCTACAAAGGTATTCATATTTTGCCTTTAAATGCTTATATATTATTTAAAATTTTTTAGTTCTATTTCACTACAGTACATATTTTCTCATGCACTCATTAATACCATGTATTATGTACAGCTGCTGCCAATAAAGAATCACCTTTTCAATATTTAATACTTAGAGTGAGTATTTTTCCAGGTATTTATTAGGAATATGACTTTTAGAAGACATACCTCTGTCACATATTTTTGTCTTTTATTTTCAGCTATGTTATTTTTATTGGATCTTAAATATTTTCTTTATGTTAAGGATGTGTATCTGTTGTCTTTTATATAGCAAATATACTAGTCTATAATTTCTCACTTCCTTTTTGTTTATGGTGCTTTAAGAATCATTTTATGTTGTAAAATTTATCACTTCTTTCCTTTATGACTTTCTTTTCCTTAATAACTTTCTAAGATCTTTCTTAAATAAATAAATCTTTGATTTTAATGTTATTCATCTCGAAATTCACTTTAAATCACCAAAGTCATCAAATTCTAAATACTTTTCTTTGTAAATAATGAAAAAGCCCATTTACTAAATTCCTATCTTTCTTTTTGTACATGAAGTCTTTATATCCTGTTCTGTTTATCTGTCCATTAGTAGAGCCATGTTAATTATTGTAATTTTATAGATCTGAAATCTAATATGAAATTTCCTCTCTGTTCTATTCTTGAATATGTTTTTGGCCTTATTTTATTCAAAATGGACCGAACATTATAAAATAGTTTATTAAGCCCTTTCCCCCCACCCCTTCCATGGCAATTTGTAGTGCACAACATATAAGGACTAATTTAGGAAGAACTGAATTATTACTATATTGAGGCAGTCAATTTTGGAAGGCGATACAGCTTTAAATAAATTTTCTTTTTGTTCCTCATGAAAACTTTTATTGTATTTAACATTAGAATGAGCATTTTTAAAATTGATGTGTTGGAGTACAACTTCTTGAAATCCTCTACGTGCACAGTTTTGTTTTAAAGATTTCCTAAACTTATTTGAAAGGTAGAGTGATAGACAAAGAGTGAGACAGAGAGAGACAGACATCTTCCATTTGCTGCTCTACTCCCTATATACCTACAACATTTAGTGCTGAATCAGGCTGAAGCTAGGAGTCAGGAGTTTCCTCTGGGTCTCCCACATGGGTGGCAAAGATCTAAGTACTAAGCCCACAGTCTGCTGCCTCCCAGATGCATACGCAGGATGCTGAATGAGAACTGGAGGTGGAAGTCAATCCCAGGCACTCGATATGGGACACTGGTGTCCCTTGCAGTGGCTTAATACACTGTGCCACAAAGCACACCTCTATGCACACAAATTTGTGAACTCAGCAATGAGAATATAAAGCAGTTTCATTATTTCAACACCATGTGGTCACTTCATCACATTAGTCTCTCCTTACTTCTCACCCCTGGCAAATACTGATCTGTGTCACTGTAGGCTTGTCTCCTTGAGTATGTCATGTAAATGGAATCATCTAATATACAGCCTTCTCGTTTGGCATAATTACATTGAGACGTGTTCAAACTATAGACGCACGAGCAACTTTAATGCATCTCAGTGTCATCTGTTGGAGATCACTTGGGTTCATTCCAGTTTTCAATAGTTATGGAAAGAACTGCTACAAACATTAGGTACAAGTCATGTGTGGGTGCACATTTTTCTCTAGACTAAATTAGAGGGAGTAGGATCACTGTGATAGGGGCTGGCGCTGTGGTGCAGTGGGTTAAAGTCTTGGCCTGAAGCACTGGCATCCCATAGGGGCACCAGTTCTAGTCCCACTGCTCCACTTTTTTTTTTTTTTTTTTTTTTTTTTTTTTTTTTTGACAGGCAGAGTGGACAGTGAGAGAGAGAGACAGAGAGCAAGGTCTTCCTTTGCCGTTGGTTCACCCTCCAGTGGCCGCCGCGGCCGGCGCACCGCGCTGATCCGATGGCAGGAGCCAGGTACTTATCCTGGTCTCCCATGGGGTGCAGGGCCCAAGCACCTGGGCCATCCTCCACTGCACTCCCTGGCCACAGCAGAGAGCTGGCCTGGAAGAGGGGCAACCAGGACAGAATCCGGCGCCCCGACTGGGACTAGAACCCGGTGTGCCGGCGCCACAAGGCGGAGGATTAGCCCAATGAGCCGCGGCGCCAGCCAGCTGCTCCACTTCTGATCCAGCTCTCTGCTGTGGCCTGGGAAAGCAGTAGAAGATGGCCCAAGTCCTTGGGCCCCTGCATCCGCCTGGGAGACCCGGAAGAAGCTCCTGGCTCCTGACTTCAGATCAGCGCAGCTCCGGCTGTTGCAGCCATTTGGGGAGGGAATGAGTGGATGAAAGACCTCTCTCTCTCTCTGTCTCTACCTCGCTCTATAACTCTTTCAAATAAATAAAAATAAAATCTTTAAAAAAAGGACCATTGTGATAAATGTATGTCTAACTTGATAAGAAACTGCCAAACTGATTTAAGGAATGGTTGTATCATTTGTCAGTTTATTTATTAAGTCATTCTAGTAGATATGTAGAGGTATCACAGAGTACTTTTAATTTATTGATTCCTAATGACAAACAATGTTCAACACCTTTTTATGTGCTTGGTTCTGCTGAAATAATTAAAATTTTAAAAAACTTTTAAATTAAAATTTAAAGTTTTAAAAATTTAATTTTTTTAAAAAAGAATTTTTTTAACTGTTGAGTTCTTTATATATTGTAAATAGAGTCTTCTTTGGGGAAATGGGATTTGGATTTCCCAGTCTGTAGGTTGATATTTCATTGTTTTAGCAGTAACTCTGGTTGAACAAAAGTCTTAAATTTTGATGAAATCTAATTTATTGGTGTATTTTCTGGATGATGCTTTTGCACACAAGTATGAATTGCTTAGCTTGAGGTCACTAAGCCTAGGTGAAGCTTTTTACAGTCAAGTCATGCACAACTCTTGTTGAAATTATTCCAAAATTTTTCTACTTTTATTGCTTTTTATAATGGCATCTTGAGGTTTCATTATCTAAACATACCCCTTAAATTTTTTGGATGTATATACTCGACTTTCTAAATATCTATCTAAATATACCTTAAATTTTTTTGGATGTATATACTCGATTTTCTGTTCAGTGACTTTATGAAACTTTTTAAAAGTAAATCACAATGATGTATTTATATAGAATTATAGTTAAGTAATGTGAGCTGAGCCGTGAGACACCTCTTTGGTAGATGTTTCTATCTGCCATTCATTTTCAGTGACCCAAATAATGTGAGTCTCAAAAGTACTTCAGGGGACATCAAAATATGTAAAATGTAGGTTAAGGCATAGATTGGGGGGCTGGCACTCTGGTGTAGCAGGTAAAGCCACGTCCTGCAATGCCAGCATCCCCCATGGGTGCCAGTTCAAGTCCCAGTTGCCCCACTTCCGATCCAGCTCTCTACGGTGGGCTGGGAAAGCAGTAGAAGATGCCTGAAGTCCTTGGGCCCCTGCACCCACGTCAGAGACCTGGAAGAAGCTCCTGCCTCCTGGCTTCAGATCATCCCAGTTCTGGCCATTGCTTATATTCGGAGAGTAAAGCAGTGAATGGAAGACTTTTTCTCTCTCTCTCTCTCCCCTCTCTTCCCCCCTTTCTCTCCCCCCCCTCTTTCTCTCCTCTTCTGCCTCTCTGAAACTCTGCCTTTCAAATAAATCGTAAAAGACACAGATAGGATGGAATCTATATTCTAGCCATTTGCATACTTATTACATGGGAATAAGGAAGGAAGGGCTATGATGGGCAGCTTGTGAGAGCTGGTCTCAGCTAAAATTCCCAAAATCTGTCATTAGTATAACTAAGTCTGGCATTGGGCAATGGTCCTATCAACTTAAGGTACAGGTTCTTAACCTGAGTACCAAACATAGGTATCAGGAAGCAGTGAGTTCATAGTAAGAGGATACAAAAGTAGAAAAATGAGCATATATGCATTTTTCTAAGGAAAAGTCTAAAATTTCATCTTACTACCCTAAAAAGATCATCTATTTCAAAAAGGCATATTCACATCCTCCCCTCATTTCAAACATGTCTAATGCAGTGCACATGTTCAACACATATGTATTGAATGAAGGAACAAATAAATATTTACTAAATTATGATTACATGATTAACATCAGGTTTGGCCATAAGTGCAAGATTTTTATTTCCCGAACATTTATTGAGTGTCAACTTTGGCCCAAGCATCCTGTTTGAAAATGGAGCCCCACGAATAAAAAGACAGCATTCCTTTCCTCCAAGAGTTTTACCATCTGGTAGGCAGATAGACGTAGTAACAAATGTACTAAAATAGGAGAATTACTATAATGGGAGCGATTATTGTGTTCAGAGAAGGAGTACTGAACCTGCCTGAGGTATTTAGAGATATATAGAAGTGCTTGAGTGAAGGCAAGAACAAAAATGAGTCTAGAGCTGTAAGTCACCTTCAGATAGTTTGACTGCACATACAGTGAACTCAAGATAATGTACAGTGGGTGCGATATGAAGACTAGAAGGTAATCACCAGGTATGTGCTGTGTAACTGCATTTTATCACGGGTTTCATTATAGCTTAAACGTCAGGGCCAATTGTGAGAAGGAGGATTGCAGGAAAAAAAAAAAAAAACCCTGTGTTTGAAAACACAGAGGTGTAGGCAGTTAGAGAATATTCGGGGAATTACAAGTGCCTTTTTGGAAAGTTAAAGTATGAGGGTCCTGCAGTTTAAATTAAATGGAGAGATGCCAATGTAAAGACACAAACATTTACATCGAAGAGTGTCCACTGCAGCACTGTTAACTGAGTTCTCAAAACAGCAAACAACTTGACCATTATAGTATTAACTTCATACATAGTAAAACAGAATCTGATCTATCATATGACATTTTTATAATGCTAAAAAGACGGAGTTACATCTGTTTCCAAGAACCCAGAAAGAGCCGAAAAATAGTACTAGATTGAAAAATAAGCCATAAAATTATAGGCTATTATCTCATATTTTTAAAAAACAGGCAATAAAAAATGTGTTAGAATGTGCTTCGGTGAGTGTTAGGTTGAGTGTGTTAATAGCCCCCATTCTCCTCTTCCTCTCTTCTCCCTTGCCCTTTGCTTGCTGCGGACTTTGCAGCTTTTTCATCATGAGTGGAATTTATTTTCTCATTCCTTGATACTTAGTTCATCTGTGTGACTTGTGTGGCCAATGGCTCACGAGCAGTTGTGATACAAGAAGAGGTTTGAAAACCCCTTTGTATAACCATCAGGCTCTCATGCCCTGCCATCCCTGTAAGGACACGTCTGCCCTAGCCTTCTGGAACATGAAAGACAAGTGCAGCAAACTTGAGTCACCCCTGTGATCCCAGCAAAAGCCTCTGTAGATCAGCCTTTAGTCAACTGATTCCCCAGCCAAGATCAGCAGAGCCATCTGGTTGACCCACGGCTGACCACAGACACATGAGTAAGACCAGCCTGGCTCAGCCAAACCTTGTACACTTGTAAAATAAGCAATTATTCTTGCATGTCTCTGAGGTTTTGGAGTAATATTCTACAGCATTCCTTTAGCCATAGGTAACTGATATGCTGTATTTGCGTATAATACAAGCTTATTAAAATATGGACAGATGCATCCAAACTGTTAACAATGGCTATCGCTAGGGATTGAAATAGTTGGTCAGCATGGTACATAGCATCACTGACAGATTAACATACCCTCTAAGAAACAGAAGAGCTGCTTCTGCTCTGTTCCATTTTCTTTCCTTAACTTGTTCTTAAAACGTCAAATCAGATTAGATAAGAAACTAGGTCTTAATCCTGTAGCTACCGAGGCTCTTAACCTTAAATCTGAATGGCTGCACTGATGACAATGTTTGCCAAATTTTGGGGAAATATTTTCTTGTCTTCTTGTCTACAACACCCACTGAACATCAGTGAACTGGCCAGTTAAGTTCTATTTCAGCACATTTTTTCCTATGTAAAAATGCAAGTAGCTTCTCTTCTACAGATGATGATGTTGGTGATGGTGATGATGATGTGTTTATTTTTAGGCACTGCAACAACACACTGCCACAGAACCTACTACACTCTTTAAAGTTGATCTAACCTGCCCTCTCAGATGATTGCAATAATTGAGTTTTTCTATAAATGACTGGAGACTGATGTGCAAGTAAGTAGTTATTCATTCATTTGTACAGTTTCTGACAGCAGATTTTGTCATTGTTTTTAACCTTTACCGAGTTTAGAAAATAATTATAAATTGTTATTGATTTGGCTGGTTTGTTTATCAAAGTTTCAACAAATACTTTTAACTGCATGCAAGGTATTGAACAGACTGTAGATATCCAAACTATTTGATGACCACCTCCTACCGAGAAGCACAGGACTTACAGGAAGCAGTAGGATGGGAAAATGGCAGGAAAACGGGCCAGGCTGGAGGACCAGAAGCATCTGGCTCCATTTTTGATAACTATATGACCTAGGGTGTCCTAATTTCTATTCTCAGTTTCCTCGTTATTTAATGGAAATTTATGAAGGTACTCTTGCTACAGAAATCAAATTCAGCCACCATCTCCCTATCTCTACCCAAACATTCTGGCAAAGGAAAATGAAAACTTGGGATGCTATTGCTTGTGATATCCTCTGTATCTCTTATAACCAGAAGGTTCTGACTTAATGTTTACTTCCTCTTTGCTGGTATGTTTCTACTTTCTAAGATCAGTTTGATGAAGATGTCAAACAAGGTCTGATGTGCTTTATTTGGGATAGTTCCATTATCATCTCATCTTCTTTTTTTTTATTTTTTTTTATTTTTTTGACAGGCAGAGTGGACAGTGAGAGAGAGAGAGAGAGAGACAGAAACAAAGGTCTTCCTTTCGTTAGTTCACCCCCCAAAATGGCCACTAGGGCCGGCGCGCTGCACTGGTCTGAAGCCAGGAGCCAGGTGCTTCCTCCTGGTCTCCCATGCGGGTGCAGGGCCCAAGCACTTGAGCCATCCTCCCCTGCACTCCCGGGCCACAGCAGAGAGCTGGACTGGAGGAGGAGGAGCAACCAGGACAGAATCCGGCGCCCCGACTGGGACTAGAACCCGGGGTGCCGGCGTTGCAGGCGGAGGATTAGCCTATTGAGCCCTGGTGCCAGCCTCATCTCATCTTCTTAAATATATAGTATAGTTGAGGGTAAACAATTCTTTAGATATCCTATCAGTCCCACCACATATTCATTCATTATAAGATCCTGGCTAAGATGCATAGAGCAATCAAATAGGAACAAAAACCTAAACCCTACCCTCAAGACCACAGTGACCTCTGAAATGTTCTCCAACCAATGTACATCTGTAGAACCACTCCACAGAGATTATAAATAACAATGCTGAAGAATATGCACATACTTACAATTAGATTTTTAAAACATACATTGCTTGCCGGCGCCGCGGCTCACTAGGCTAATCCTCCGCCTTGCGGCGCCGGCACACCGGGTTCTAGTCCCGGTCGGGGCGCTGGATTCTGTCCTGGTTGCCCGTCTTCCAGGCCAGCTCTCTGCTGTGGCCCGGGAGTGCAGTGGAGGATGGCCCAAGTGCTTGGGCCCTGCACACCATGGGAGACCAGGAGAAGCACCTGGCTCCTGCCATCGGATCAGTGTGGTGCGCCGGCCGCGGTGGCCATTGGAGGGTGAACCAACGGCAAAGAAAGACCTTTCTCTCTGTCTCTTTCTCTCACTGTCCACTCTGCCTGTCAAAAAAAAAAAAAAAAAAAAAAAAAAAAAAAAAACCACACATTGCTTGTTCATAAGAAAGCTAGAGGAACATCCCTCTAGGTCAAGTTGGATACTCCCAGTGATGGTCTCCAACCAAATCAATTTCCCAGGCTTTGTCCCAAATGCTTTATCATTGACAAGTATTCAGAGGGGCTGCTGTGCTGCCTTGGCTGTCCAGCAACAGCTGCCCCCACCCCACCCCTGAGCTCATACTCCTGCGCATCAATCACTCTTGCCCCCAGCTGGCTCGGTCTACACACTGCATTGGAAGTCCCGCCCTCCCCCTGCCCCGCCTTAGTGTCCTGCTTTTGGAATCTTTGCTAATATCCTCCATTATTTTTGGAGGGTCACAAAAACTGCCCGTGCTTCCCAGCCTCAATAGACAGGATGTTCTCTGCTTTCAGACGGCTCAGCCCTTCCAAAATGTAGGCTAGATCTTGGGAAAAGGAGCAATTAGCCTGATGGGGGATAAACTGCCATTTCAGCACTTTTCTCACTACCGGGTTTTGAAGCAATAGAGGCCCCCGCAGGTCAGAAAGAAGTTGGGTGCTGCTGACTCTCAATGCCCCACTAAGCTCAAATACCAACTCCTGGCACTGGGAGCTCATTAGTTCTAACCCAACACTGCTAATCACCCGGAGTGATGAATCCGCTTTCATGGACACTTAGAGAGGCCTTCATTAACATTTTAACCTCAGTGTGCCCTTTATGGCCTCAAAGTGCTAGATCTCATAGGTGGGGACATAAACTTGAAGAAAGAAGACGCCAAGTTTGACCAGGTAAATGGGTCTACATTGTGGAGTCCTCATAAAGACAAAACTCACTCTTAATATTCCTCTTGGAAGAACCTTGGCCTGCCATTGTAAGCAATATCCCTCTCTCCTTGGTAGCTCCAGCATCCAGAGAAGTGTGTTCCCAACCCATGCACAGATCTCACCGCTCTGTGTACCACCTCAACCTGCTGACAGTGCAGTATGGATGACTGTCTGGTGTGGGGCTGTTCTGTGCCCTGTGGGATTTAAGAAGCAGCTCCAGACTGACCCCATAAATGGCAGGAGCATCAGCCCTCTCCTGTATGCCCCCACCAGGGTGTGACAACAGTCAGAAATGTCCCTCTGACATGAACAAATGTCTCCTGGGGGCAGATTCCCTCCTCGGTTGAGAAGAATCCCTACAGAAGATTGCAACTGACTTTAAAAAGAAAAAATACAAATAAAATGGTATAGAGGTTAGGATATTGCTTGGGACATCGGCATCATGGATCAGAGTGCTTGAGTTTGAGTCCTGGCTAAGCTCCTGATTCTGCCTTCTTGTTTATGTGCATGCTGGTAGGCAGCAGGTGCCACCCACGTGGGAGATGAGGATGGAGTTCCTGGCTGCTGGCTTCAGCCTGCCACAGTCCTGGCTGTTGAGGGTATTTGGGGAGTGAACAAGCTGATGGGAGTTCCCCCCTCTACCCCACCTCCAACTGCCATTCAAATAAATAAAAACAATAATAGAATACAATAAAGCAGAATGAGTAAAAATACCAGACAACTTAGCATAGGATAAAATATTGTTTCATGGGGCGTAGCAGGTAAAGCTGCTGCCTTCAGTGCCAGCATCCCGTATGGGCACCGGTTCATATCCTGGCTGCTCTGCTTCCGATCCAGCTCTCTGCTGTGACCTGGGAAGGCAGTGGAGGATGGCCCAAGTGCTTGGGCCCTGCACCCCATGGGAGACCAGGAGAAGCACCTGGCTCCTGCCTTCGGATCAGCACAGTGCGCCAGCCACAGCACGCCAGCCATGGCGGCCACTGGAGGGTGAACCAACGGCAAAAGGAAGACCTTTCGCTCTGTCTCTCTCTCTCACTATCCACTCTGCCTGTTAAAAAAAAAAAAAAAAAAAAAAAAAAAAAGATCTTTTGCTCTACTCTACTTCCAGCTTTTGGATTTGAATGCTCACTTTACCATTTTCATTCTTTCTAGTTTAAGATTGAAATACATAGAATATCAGTTAATTCTGCTTATATAATATTCTACAGACTGTACAGATATGATAGGTATTCTGTGCTGCCATTCAGTTCTTCTACAAATGACCTTGAAATGAACATTTTTTAAAATTTTATTTGACAGGTAGAGTTATAGACAGTGAGAGAGAGAGACAGAGAAAAGGTCTTCCTTCCATTGGTTCACTCCCCTAATGGCCGCTACGGCCGGCGCTGCCCCGATCCGAAGCCAGGAGCCAGGTACTTCCTCCCAGTTTTCCAAACAGGTGCAGGGACCCAAGCACTTGGGCCATCCTCTGCTGCCCTCCCAGGCCACAGCAGATAGCTGGACTGGAAGAGGAGCAACCGGGACTAGTACCCGGCGCCCCAACCAGGATTAGAACCTGGGGTGCCGGTGCCACAGGCAGAGGATTAGCCAAGTGAACCACGGTGTCGGCCTGAAATGCACATTTGATTCCTCTTTAATGTAAGGGTTTTAAAGAAAGTAGTTTTTAACTTTGTGTTGATTATAATAATTTTATTTTGCCTTTACTACTTTTCTCTGATAGTGAGAGCATGCATTTGATATTATTTAAACTTTCAAAAAAAAAAAAAAACTCACTATGCTTTTGGTGGCCAAGTATATAAACACCTAATGCAAATTCCAGACATTTGGGAAAAAAAGTACTTTGTTTGTAAAATAAGTAGCCTTTTTTGGGTACCAGCAATAGGGTATCATTAAGTTAATCCACTGCTTGCAGTTTGGCATCCCATGTGGGAGCATCAGTTAGAATCGTGCTGTTTCACTTCCCATAGAGCTCCCGGCTAATGCACCTGGAAGGGCAGCAGAAGATGGCCCAGTACTTGGGCTCCTGCCACCCACATTGGAGACCCAGAAGGGATTCCAGGCTCCTGCCTTGAGCCTGCTGCAGACCCAGCTATTGTGACCATTTAGGGAGTGGATCAGGTATCGAATATCTCTCTTTCTCTCTCTCTCTCCTCTCTCTCTCGCTCTGCTTTTCAAACAAATAAATCCTAAGGTAGCTTTCTAAAGGTTATTTGCTAAATCAAAATCAAGCATATTTTTGAGAGTTCCATGTGTTTATTCAGTTTTCCAACTGTTTTGTCAAAGATTCAAATGGGCATTTTAGAATATTCCACCAGAATTAGAATATTTTTTTAAAAATCCCTGTTTGGAGCCAGGACTGTGGCTTAAGTAGGTTAAGCCTCCTCCTGCAGTGCCAGCATCCCACATGGGTACCAGTTCAAGTCCTGGTTCCTTCACTTCTGATCCAGCTCTCTGCTATGGCCTGGAAAAGCAGCAGAAGATGGCCCAAGTCCTTGGGTCCCTGCACCCACATGGGAGACCTGGAAGAAGTTCCTGGCTCCTGGCTTCAGATTGGTGCAGCTCCAGCAATTGTGGCCATCTGGGGAGTGAACCAGCAGATGGAAGACCTCTCTCTCTCTCTCTCTGCCTTTGCCTCTCTATAACTCTGCTTTTCAAATAAAAATAAATAAACCTTTAAAAAATCCATGTTCTTTCTGTGGATTTTAGATGATTAAGCCTTGGGTTCTATTATGTTTGTGCCTGCTCACCTTGCCGGTGCCACAGGTGTCTATATTTGTCCATATTTAGGCTGAAACAGTAGCTGTTTTTCTGAGTTACTGTTCAAATCTATCAGCACCAAAGGAAGGGGGAAGAGAAATGTTACTTTTTCTCCTGTGATTTAATTTGTCAATTTCTTTATAAAGATTTATTTATTTATTTGAAAAGCAGAGTTACAAAGACAGAGAGAGAGAGAAGAATAGATATGGAGAGAGATCTTCCATCTGTTAGTCCACTCCCCAAATGGTTACAGCAGTTGGGACTGGACCAGATCTAAATCAGGAACCTGGAACTCCATCTGGGTCACCTACATGGGCACAGGAGCCTGTGCCTGGTCCATCGTGTGCTGCCTTCCCAGGCACATTAGCAGGGAGCTGGATCAGAAGTGGAGCAGCTGGGACTCAAACCAGTGCTCATTTGGGATACCAGCATTGCAGGCAGAGGCTTAACCTACTGTGCCACAACACCAGCCCCAGAACTGAGTTAGTTCTGGCAAGAGTGGATTGTTATAAAGGGAGGCCACCCCACATGCTTGGTTCCTTTCTGCTTCTCTGCTACACTGTGACACACACCATCCAGACCCTCCAGCCACCAGCATCATGAGCCAAATAAATCTCTTTCTTTCTAAAGTAGCCAGACTCAGATATTTTGTTAGAGCAGCCCAAAATGGACTAAGACAGCCCATGACTGCTTTGCAATCCCTGAAGGGAGAAGCAGCACTGGACTCACCCTACTGGAAGGTACTAGACAGACCAGGGACGCCAAGTAAGAGGCAGTCACGGAGATCATTTCCTAAGGGAGCCTGTTCAGGGCCGCCACATACTGCACTGCTGGCTGAGCACTATCCTAGAGACAGGGGACTCTACAGCCAGAGACACCCTGCACAGCTGCACGGGCCAGGCTCACACACTCACCCGTGTCCGGTGCTCTGGCCCCAAGAGCTGAGGCTGGCTGTCCCAAGCCTGAAACCAGACAGGCTAGGTCTGCCCCTCCCTTCCACGCCTCATGTTCATGTCTGAAAAGGATTTCTTTCTCTCTTGCCTGGGCTTTCAAGACACAACACAGAAGCCTGCAGTGACCACAAAATGATACTTCAGGGAGCAGCGAGGGAGAGGGCACCAAGCATGAAAAAGAAAAAGAGAGAGAATGCTCAAGGGGCACAGCGTTGATTCTGTCTAATTATACTTTTCAAATTCCCCTAATTGCTCTGTTTAATTATTGATGTGGAAAGTGTTTCCTTTGAGGGAGGGAGTTGAGTCATCAAGAGCCCGCAGGACCGAACAGACAGACATCACCTGCTTTGGGTTGGGTAATTAAGGCATTATCAGTCATTGCTGGAGTGGGCAGGCCCCCTGTGGGGCACCCAGGCCCCCCTGCCACCAGCACAGACATCCTTCACCTCACTGCACAGCACCCAGAGCCCAGAGGGAAGCGCAGTCTTTGGAGATGCACCGGAGACGCCCACCCGCTGCTGCAGCTGACCTGGCTCTGTGGGTTTCAGCTCTTCCTCACCATCTGTAATTGTTTGGGCAGTTTGCAGCTCTCAGTAATAATTCTCTCATTTTCTTACCTGATATCTTTCAACTCTCATTTCTGTTGGCCCCAGGAAAAGGCAATGGCTCCTGGGGTGGGCAGGTAAATGGATACTGATACCAGTCCCTGGAATGTGGAAGTAGGAATGGGAATGGTTGGATATATCTCTCAAGATTCCGATTTGGGATCAAAACCCAGAGTGAGAAACTCGTTCTCTGCTTCCTCACCTGTAAAAGGTAGAGGCTGTGCCATGATCTCTAATGTCCCTTCTCTGTCTGACATTCTGGGAATAAAACTCTGAAACCAGAGCAGGCATTCAGCATAGCAGCTAAGTCATCACTGGGGATGATGTCCTGGTCCCACATCAGAGTGCCTGATTTGAGTCCTGGCTTCTCTGCTTCCAATCCAGCTTCTTGCTAATCCACTTCCTGGGAGACAGAAGGTGATGGCTCAAGTACTTAGGTCCCTGTCACCTACGTGGAAGACTTGGATTGAATTTGGGGCTCTGGCGTTAGCTTGGCCTAATACTGGCTGTCAACAGGCATTTGGGGAGTGAATCAGCAGATGGAAGACTTCTTTCTGTCTCTCTGCTTTTCAAATAAAATGAAAATAAATACATATTTTTTTAAAATTCTGGCACAAAAAAGATGGCAAATGTGGAAGCCACTGAGATGTGCTAGCTACTCAGCTCCCTCTTCAAGAAAGGACTTGCTGGGCAGGCGCTGTGGTATAACAGGTAAAGCTGCCACCTGCAACACTGGCATCTCATGTGGGTACCAGTTCGTGTCCTGGCTGTTCCATTTCCAACCCAACTCCCTGCTAACAGCAGTGGAAGGTAGCCCAAGTGCTTGGGCCCCTGCTACTCATGTGGGAGACCCAGATGAAGTTCCTAGCTCCTGGCTTTGGTCTGGCTCATCTCTGGTCATTGTGGCCATCTGGGAAGTAAACCAGCAGACTAAGATTTTTCTGCCTCTCCTCTCTCTGTAACTATGACTTTCAAATAAAAAGGAAGAAATGAAGGGAGGGAGGAAGGAGAGAGAAAGAGAGAGAGAAGAAAGAAAGAAAGAAAGAAAGAGAGAGAGAAAGAGAGAGAGAAGAAAGAAAGAGAGAGAAAGAGAGAGAGAAAGAGAGAGAGAGAGAAAGAGAGAGAGAGAAAGAGAGAGAGAAAGAGAGAGAGAGAGAAAGAGAGAGAGAGAAAGAGAGAGAGAGAAAGAGAGAGAGAGAGAGAAAGAAGAGAGCTTGTTGTCCAGCTAGTTGCTAGGTGAGGTGTGCTCAGCTAAAGGTTCAGCTGTCTATCTCAGCAGCCCAGCATGTACTCTGCTCTGGACAAGCCTTGTTCAATGACAGAGCGAGGTGGTCGCACCAATGCGTCGCCCAGAGACTCCATGGACTTCACATCTTTGGTTCAGAGCTCCCACTGAGCTGGCAGAGCCTGTAGGGTCTGTCAGAGCCCCTCCCTTTTCCATTACAAATGTCTCTCCCTGAGACACCTTTAGTACATCTATTAGGCACAGGGACACCAACATGATCCCTGTATAGGAGAAGCAGAATGGAAAGTTCACATGGAAAGAAACCCGCCATTTGTGAATCAAAAGTCCAGCTCAGTAACACTGGAGGGGAAGCCCCACCCCCATTCTCAGGGAATGTTCTGTCCAATGACACTCCTGGGAGGGAGGGGATCCCACACTCAGGAAACTTTCAGCCCAGTGACATTCCAGAGACAGAAGCAAGGGAGGAAAACCAGTGGGAAAAGGACCACCCAGTACCTGCACAAACCCCAACACCTACAGACCACTTGGTTTTCTGCTGAGCTGCCTACTGGGTCTGTGAGGTGTATTCCTTCATTAAGCTTTGCTAGCTTGCTTACCACCATCCTCTGTCTGAAATCTTTCTTACGGGGAGACAAGGGCCTACGATGACCATTCCAGCCTTACCAAGAATGCTATCCTTGGTTGGCCTACCTCCCCAGGAGACATTAGGGACTGTCCCAGCAGCTCAGCTGTCCAGCCTACTTGTCTCGGGTGAAAGCCCTCGCAGTCCCTTTTGGTGACTACCCTTTCTTCATGTTTAGAAAAACAAAAACAAAAAAAGGAGTAGATTTGGGAAGCACCTGGCTTCAACTTTCAGCCATACTGATACTACCACTAACTCCATCTTAGGCTTTGCTTCCTGGAAGACATAAATGGCGACAGAGACTATTGCCAACCAAATGGCATGCCACTCAGAAGAGGGTGCAATGAACCCCACCACCACCTGGGGAGCTGATAAAAGCGAAGTCACGATGATGCAAGGGGCATTGGAGCTGACCTTTGGAGAATGATTGGCAGCTTAACGGGAAAGAAAAGGAGAAAGTAGACATTTCAAATAGTGGGTGGGACACATGCACAAAGGCACAAGGACATGCAAATGCCGGATGTGGGGACCCGGATACTGCAAGGAACCATTGTGGATGTAAGCAGCATGGGGGTAAGGGGTGGGCGGAGGAGATAAAGGGGGAAATATGCGGCCCCAGATACACGGCTGTCACAAATGCCCTAAATATCCACTCCTGTAGACTCTGATAATGGGAAATGGTAGCCCAGGGAGAACAATGAGCAATAAATACAGAGAATTCCACTGCATAGTTCTTTTGACAGCCCTAAAAAAGATATTTTGGTTCTATGTAGGTGGTTTCCTTAAATGAACAGCACCTGCTATTTGTTAGAGAGGGAATGAATTGCTTGCCCCATGTTACAGTAAAATCAATCATATCATAACAACAATCTATCATGTAAAATTCAGTCTCTAGGCCCACGTTTTCAGGAAAGAACTCGGCATTCCATATTCCTATTGCTGTTTACTTATTCAGGAGAAGAAAAAGGACTGTTTTGGGGTCTGAAAATAGCTTTCACTATCAAAAACCATCCATCCTAAAGAAGTTTTCATTGTATAAATCATGTTTCACCTTATTTGAAATCCATGCACACAAAGGGCCTTTAAAGTTCATGGGAAATGTGTATTATGGAAAAAAAAAGAACTATACACAGATTTTGAAAAATTTTTGCTCCAAAATGAACTTATCTCTTAATTCCATTTTCCATATATGTTTTTGCCTATGACAAATCATATTTGATGCTGCACAGAGAACCCTAAAAACACAGCCCTTAAATGTTCACTGTAAAAACATCCAGTTAGGTTTGTCGAATTTCATTTCCCGTTGATATTTGGTCACAACGTCCATTTCCTTCATAATTCCCATAAACCATGGAAGTAAAATTACAGGGAATACATCTTGTAGGCTCACACTGAGGAATTCAAAAACATTTCACATCAATATTTGGCAGCAGTCAAAAAAAGAACCACCTTCTTGTTTCACAAAGCTTTACACTTGAACTTGAAGTTGTTGCCTCTAGACTCCATAACAAAGTTGAGGAAGGGAGTTTGTTCCCAGTTAGCTGCATGGATGGTCTTTCCAATGTAGTCACGCTGTGGAGATTCCTGTTAACAGAGGGATCTGGGAATATTCAAATTACTGTATCTAAGGAGAAAAGCCCACAGTTGGAAACACACTTTTGAAGTTACAAGTGAGTTCAAGCCTCATGTGTCTGCTGGACAATCATCTGCAGAAACAGTTTCCTATACTGCAAAATTAACAAACATCCCTCTAAAACTGTCTTAGTGTTTTTTGACTACAGCACAGTACTCACGGGTTCATTTAAAGTTTCAGCGATGAGATTAAAATTGCACCTTGCTGAATAATGGTGCAAACACATCCATCAGTTAGAGAAAATGCAAGCCAGTGAGACAGGGACACAACTAGGCTGAACGCAAACACAGAGCTTCCTGAGAAACGTTTCAGAATCATCCCATGAGGTGATGGGGCAAAGCAGATGGTTCTAGAATGCTCTCTGCATTCAATCAACATGGATTACATCATGGATGAAAAACTCACAGATTTTTTTAAGAATGAGTTCTAATCATGCAAACATATTAAACAAAACTATAATCCATCTTCTTCCCTCCTTTCCTTCCCTTGTTTCTCCCTCCTTCCCTCCTTTCTCCTTTTTTTCCTTACTTCCTTTTTTTTTACACACACACACACACACACACACACACATCCCAGGAAGTCAGTCAGTAACTAAGAAAATGCGTTGTGACCAAGGCTTGATCACAGAGAAAAGAAATACCCTGGTTGGGGCCAGCACTGTGGTATAGTGGATTAAAGCCCCTGTCTGCAGTGCCAGCATCCGATATAACTGCCAGTTCAAGTCTTGGCTACTCCACTTCCGATCCAGCTCTCTGCTATGGCCTGGGAAAGCAGCAAAGGATGGCCCAAGTCCTTGGGCCCCTGTACCTACGTGGGAGACCTGAAAGAAGCTCCTGGCTTCCAATGGGCTCAGCACAGACCATTGTGGCCATTTGGGGAGTGAACCAGTGGATGGAAGACCTCTCTGTCTCTACCTCTCTCTCTGTAACTCTGTCTTTCAAATAAACAAAATATATCCTTTAAAAAAAAAAAAAAACAAACCTTGCTTCTCATTGCTCTGAATAGATATAACATAAGGTTCCCAAGGGACTCTCTTGCTTGGACATGTATAACCCTAGCTAAAATATAGTTCTAATTTTCAGCTTTACATGAAGTTAAGAGAACAATGCAGAGGTTGGTATTCTAATCACTTTTAAATGCAAAGAGGGTTTACAAATGATAAGCTCCATAGAGATGGCTTCATGAGGTCAGAGGTCAAATGATAAAAGTCACAACAACAATGGAGTTCACACACCCCATTGCGAATCCCAAAAGCCAACAAGGCACCGATGTGATCATCCCCTCTTTCTTGACGGCAAAGCCAGAGTGACTTGTCCAAAGTCTCCTTGATGATATGGAGAAACTGTGGAACCTGCACTCACAACAGGCAGATTGCAAAGGCAGAACTGTTATAAAGGCAGTGTGGCATGCCAACTTTGAAAAACCATAAACAATCTGTTTGCCTATGGGACAAAGTAATTATTCTCAATGCTTTTTTTCTTAAGGACTTTGTGGGTCTTAAGGGAATCTATCACAACCCAAACTTTTATATTCTTGAAGCATGGCCTGTCTCTACTTAATTCTTGCCATGGCCACTCACAAACATTGTCAACAACTCAACCTCTGAGTTTGTGTGTGTGGCTTTTCCTTTCATGGGCACAAGACAGGCATTTTCTTACCTCTCCTCACTGCTTTTACTGCATCGGTTCAAGGTCCTCCTCTCCTCCCTGGTCCACCCCTCTTAGGGTTGACCAGGGAGGGTCTGGATCACCCTACCCTGGCCAGGAGCCAACCCAGTGGCCTTTAGATTCTGATCCACAGAATCAAGATGCCATGGAGTGCCTGCATTGGGTTGAGCCAGGCCACTGTTCCTGAGGTCCCAATATTGTCATCTGGGATTCAAGAGAAGCCATCTATTGTGTGACCCTGAACTTCCTGACAGATCCAACACAACACTTAGGGGATCTAGCCTACAATGATGGCTGTGTAATTTCACCACGAATGCTATTTGGAGTGAATTCAAAAGCAAAGCACGAATTGCATTTGTTCAAAGGACGGCCTACTCTAGACATGCTCATTAGCACATAGTTCACACTTCAATATCAAGAACTCAGCTGGATTTTTCATCCACGTTTCTTATAGTAGCATTTCCTGAGTGATGGCCAGCCCTGCCTACTACTTTCCCTCTCACCGGAGAAGGAGTTTGCAAACGGCAGCTCTATTTGTTGGGGTGGGGTGGCGTGCTGACCTTAACCACACCCCACTATCAGTGAGAGGAAAACTAAATAGGTTCCATCCCCTTTAAAAATGCTTCAGACAGGAAAGACCCCCTTGGATGTCATAAACTTGAATGGGAAAAAAATGTACATTCTCTTCCCCACCCCCTCTGCCTTTGCAGCATCTTTGTTTGAGCAGTCTCAAAAAACATGTAAATCTTGGCCCAGACTAAGCAAATCACCTTAAAAAAGGAAGGTTAGAGAACTGTTTATTATTTGAAATGTCTCTCTCCAGACCTTATTTTTGATAAATTGGCTTCAGCTTCATTACTTGATGATATATCTCCCTTGACATTTAATTATACTTACTCCAAACACATTAAGTGAATCAGTCTGAACAGCTTCTTATTAATATGCAAATTTCTCCTTTGAAAACCCATGAATCTGTGAAAAATCTCTTTAGGCTTCCATTAAACCCACTCAGGAAGTTGTATACCTCACACAGACACTTGCCTCATTCACTGACTCAATGATTCAGCATTTACTAATTGTCTGAGTTAACTATTCTGACCACATCAAGGCGACGTGGTAGGAAAGAGAGGCAGGACAAGGGACCAAATGGGATTCAGAAGCTGAACCCTTAAAAGATGAATGATCAGAAAGCCAGGCTTGAATTAGCGGCTGGTAATTAGGGCTGAAAACCAAGGCTCTTTGCAAGCACAATCAGCCAGATGAGTCGAAACCTCTCACTTGGAGAGGGAGAAGCTGCAGAGTTCGCTGGTGACTTCTCTGGCGATTGCTGTTAAGGCTGGAGCAGGGGCTCCTGCATGGTGAGCTGGCTGTCTCGTAGTTTCACAAGTACTGGCTGCACACGTGTTCATTCATGGTCACACTTGCAAACTATCTGACTGTCATCATGCAGCTTAAAGGACCATACATGGATTTTATTAGGAAAAGAAGACAAGGAAGATAGGGAGCTGACCAGGAGGAAGCTCTGATGTGAACTGGACAAGCCAGTGGTCCCACGGCTGCTGGGCATCAGCAGCAGGTTCCGAAGAAGAAGCCAGATGTCTAGAAATAAGGAAGAGGAGCCTCAAGCATTCATGGAGCAATCCGAAGACTTGGTGACTACAGGATGCAGGCAATGGGATGAGGAAATGAGTTTCCCTCCAGGCCTGAGGGGACTCAAAATCAAAGTGGAGCAAAGCAGAAATTAATGCAGAAATGGAATCTGGATAGTAAACATGTACATGAGAGTCAAGGAGTTCTCCAGTGTCTGTTGATGGACACAGAAGATGGAAAAAGACAGCTGCTTTCCACGGTGCCCCCAGACAGAAGGCTGAAGTTAGGGACGGGGGGCAGCAAGAGACAGAAACATAAGAAAATAGCATTGCAGGAGCTGACTGCTGGTGGTGACTCTTCCTCCCTGTTGAACACTGCCAAGAAATGTTTTCAATTAGTAGCAATATGGTTGCATATTTGAGTACACACATACATACACACACACACAAGGACACACAGCCCTACGTGTAATATGTGCTTGAATCTAGGATGAAAATGGAAGCAACAGAACAGGTTATTCCTGGTGACACACAGGTCTTATCCTGGGTAGCCCCGTGCTCTCAAGACCTCAGTCTCGTCATCTTACCAACAAAGTGCAAGAGCAGCTGCTCCAGACTTTTCCTAAAGGCTGTTGTAGACACTGCACTGTGTAACGGAAGTGGGGCTTTCGGGAGGAGAGAGAGAGACTGCAAATTCTAAAGAATTTTAGATGTGTAAGATTAGGATGCACAGTAATATCTATGCACGTTAGGCATTTTTACTTACACATTAGATTCATGAATGACCTCCACGTGCTAAGCAGAAATTAATCCCCTTGCTAAGGAGACTAGAAAAGCAGCTAATATTGAATATTTGCTATACTGCAGATGCTACTTAAAGTGATTTTTTAAAAAATCAAATTCCTTTCATTTGGTTATTTAGTTGAAAGGCAGAGAGGACAGACATAGCCCCCATTTGCTGTTTTACTGCCCAAATACCCACAATGGCCAGAAGTTCAAAGCCAACAGCTGGGAACACAATCCTGGCCTCCCCACATGGGTGCAGGAAGCCAGTCACTCACTCGAGCCATCATCACCGTCTCCCAGGCTCTGCGTCAGCAGGAAGCTGGAATTAGGAGTCTGAACTGTGCCTAGAAGCCAGGTACCCTGATAGAAGATGTGGGCATCCTGACTGTGAGGCCAAACACCCACCTTGAAGGTGATTCGTATAGGATATCTCATTTTATTCTTCAAGAAACTCTGAGAAAAAAGTCACTCTACTAAGCTCTGTTTGGATGGGGAAAGGACTACAACTCTTACCTGGCTTGAAATGAGTTCCCAGAGCACTAAAGGGAAGATAAAGATACAAAATAAGAACACAAAATGAATTCTTATCATCTGAAAAGATAATGATTTTTAAGGGAATTCTGTAGATATCTGTCATTAGAGGTTGGTCACATTTGCTGCAAAGAGCTTAAATAAAAATAATATAAAATAGGAAGAATTAGATTGTACCAGGATAGAAAGATGTTACTTTCAAGGAAACAACTTCCTAAAGCTTTAGAGGAAGTCTACAAATCAATCAAACAGGATGAAAAATAATAATAATAACCACCAAGCCAAACCAAACCATACCAAACCCAAAACCATCTCAAGGGCTATTTATTGTGGTCGAAGATGATAGCTTAGAGTATAAAGTTCTTTTCTTGCTTTTTCCAAATTCCTGCCTTAGTGAGGACTAAGCATGTTAAGGATCATCAGTTCCAGTGAGCCTGCCTGACAGCCTTTTTGCAGATGTCTGGAAACAAACTACAGAAAGAAATCAGGATCAACCTGGAGTTTTTCAGAAAGCCAGCAGCAAAGACCTATTTGGGACCTTCTTTGTTCTCAGTTGCACAGACTCTGATGCAGCAGCAGGAATGAGGGTCTGGTTATGCACGGACAGAGGCACAGCTTCTTCTTGATCAGGCTGGGGTGGACAAACGCCCAATCCCATGAATGGGAGCCAGCTCCAGGCTGCGCCACTTAGTAACTGTGCTCACTTGAGTCTTTGTTTCTACAGACGGATTTCCCATCTACCTTACAGTGCTGCTGAGAGACTTAAAGAAGATACATGATTTAAGGCGCTGGAAACAAGTCCTTAAAAATGGCAAAGATGCTGATTAACCCACTTCCTGAGTCTAGGATACATTAAACTGTACTTCACAGCCTTGAAGGGATGTGAACACAGTAGCCTCCCCACAAATACAAGGGATTTCAAAACGTTTGTGGGAAATGGATTTAAAAGACAAATTTACTTTGGTATAAAAATGTTTAAATCCACAGAATTTTTTCATCATTTGCATTTTTGTGAACTTTATGAAGACCCCCTCATAGGCATAGATTTCAAAGTTTCTGCACCAAAATAAAACATTTTATTCACTTTCCATTTATTTAAAAATTTCATTTTATCCTTACATTTTTAATTTATTTATTTACTTTCCATCAACTTCATAAAAAATTTCATTTTCCATCAACTTTAAAAAATTTACTTGTTCATTCATTTTTTATTTATCTGAAAGATGGGGAGAGACAGAGAGAGAGAGAGAGAGAGAGAATCTTCCATCCACTGATTCATTCCTCAAATGCCTACAATAGCTAGGGCTAGGGCTAGGTGAGGCAGAAGCCAGGAGCCCAGAACTCAATCCAGGTCTCCCACTTGGGTGGCAGGGACCAAAGTCCTTGAGCCATCATCTGCTGTCTCCCAGGGTGTGCATTCACAAGAAGCTGGAACTGGAAACAGAGCTTTGATATGAGATGTAGACATCCCAAGTGGTGTCTTCCCAGCCTTCCATCAATTTTTTCAAATGCCCTCACATAGTCCGTTCCTGCTATTCTCTCCGTTCCTGCTATTCTCAATAGATGAGATTTTTTGTTTTTGGTTTTTTTTTTTTTTTTTTTTTTTTTTTTTTTTTTTTTTGGACAGGCAGAGTAGACAGTGAGAGAGAGAGACAGAGAGAAAGGTCTTCCTTTTGCCGTTGGTTCACCCTCGAATGGCCTCCGCGGCCGGCGCACCACACTGATCCGATGGCAGGAGCCAGGTGCTTCTCCTGGTCTCCCATGGGGTGCAGGGCCCAAGCACTTGGGCCATCCTCCACTGCACTCCCTGGCCACAGCAGAGAGCTGGCCTGGAAGAGGGGCAACCGGGACAGAATCCAGTGCCCCAACGGGTCTAGAACTGGGTGTGCCGGTGCCGCAAGGCGGGGGATTAGCCTATTGAGCCACAGCGTTCTGCGTGGGTTCTGCGTGAGCCATGGGTTCTATAACTAGTACATTCCATAATTACCATATGCTGAACTGCTGTTTGCATTCTCAACTGTTGATACAGAACCTTGTTTTCTGTGTTTCTATGGAAGGAAGCCCAGTTCAGTACATATTGCTGATTCATTAACATTGAACTCCTGGCCAGCAGTACTAACTGTCTGGCACATACATTTTCTCTTAGTAAGGCACTTCAAGACAAAATTTTAGTACTGTTCTTGGGAGCCATTTGAAACAGTGAAATCGCCAAAAAAATGGCATAAAAATGTGAAGAGAGTATCAATAAATAGACTGCCAAAAACAGTGTACAGTACAAGAGCTGAAACAAGATAGAGCATTGCTTTCTTCAGTCCCAGCAACCGATCTCAAGAGAGTCCTGCCAATATTGATTCTGGAGTTAAAAATATGCAGGTTTTAGGGAGCAGACAAATTCACAAACACTGGTGTACAAATAATAAGGTTTAGCTGCATGAAAAACCTTCACAAAGTTCGTGGAAAATGTGTGGTGTGAAAAAAACTATGCAGGAATGGGAAAGTTGGTGATTCAAAAGAAAGCTCTTTTAATTCCATTTTCCATGAACTTTTGAATTATCCTCATATTTGTTAAATGGCAAAAAAATTAAATAAACAACTTGCAAAAATAGGCCAAGTATGAGGGGACACCTCTTCTCACAAACCAGCTTTCTATCTCTTACCAAAAAAAGAAAAAAAAAGTCAGCAAAAACACCCATTGGGTGCAAAATGGCAGAATGAGCCAGAACTGTGGTGCAGCAGGTTAAGCTACAGCCCGTGATGTCAGCATCCCATATCGGGAGTGCTGGTTTGAGACCAGGATCCTCTGCTTTTGATCCAGCTTCCTGCCAATGCACCTGGGAGACAGCAGATGATGGCCTGAGTTCTTGGGTCCCTGCCACTCATATAGGAGACCCAGATGGAGCCTCAGGCTCCTGGCTTTGGACTGGACCAATGTTGGCTGTTGCAGCCATCTGGGGAGTGAACCAGTAGACAGAAAACAGTTTCTCTCTGTCTCCATCCTTCCCTCCCTCTCTCCTACCCTCTCTCTCTCTCGCTCTCTTTTACTCTGCCTTTCAAATCAATCTCTTAAAAAATGGCAGATTGCTATAAAATTGCTAATAAAAGGCTGCTGGGGCTTTCCTGATCTACTGGCTACATTCTGGGTTATGAAAACTGGGTCTAGGGGGACCAGATCCACAGAACGATATTAGATTCTCCCATTAGGATTAGAAAAACTGAAACGTCAGCAAACTTCCCAGGTGATTCCAGAACCTTCCCTAAATGTCTTAGAGAATCAGAGTTACTCATTCTGGACACCTGGTGATGTTTCTCAGCCCTCGCAAGTCAAAGCTACACACTTGGTTTTAGCGATCCTTCTAGGATTCAAGCAAGAAACATTCAACTGCATCTCATCCTCACTGGTCATCTCCCAGAGTCAACTTCATCAGCCAAGCTTCAAAAATGGCATGGAGGTGTCAAGGTGTGTCTTCAAACAGATAAACGTATCAGCTCTACTTGCAATGCCAGTTGCAAGATGAATGAGCTTATATTAGTTTTCAAAATTTCTGTCTGGGGACAAAGAGACGTTGAAGTCACTTTAGAATAAAGAGGAAGGTCGGCCGGCGCCGTGGCTCAACATGCTAATCCTTCGCCTTGTGGCGCCGGCACACCGGGTTCTAGTCCCCATCGGGGCACCGGATTCTGTCCCGGTTGCCCCTCTTCCAGGCCAGCTCTCTGCTGTGGCCAGGGAGTGCAGTGGAGGATGGCCCAAGTCCTTGGGCCCTGCACCCCATGGGAGACCAGGAGAAGCACCTGGCTCCTGCCATCGGATCAGTGCGGTGCGCCGGCCACAGCGCACTGGCCAGGGTGAACCAACAGCAAAGGAAAACCTTTCTCTCTGTCTCTCTCTCTCACTGTCCACTCTACCTGTCAAAAAAAAAAAAAAGAATAAAGAGGAAGGTAAATATTTTCTAAGATTTATTTATTTATTTGAAAGTCAAGAGTTACAGAGAGAAAGGAAGAGACAGAAAGAGGAGAGAAATCTTCCATCCACTGGCTCACTCCTCAGATGGCTGCATTGACCAGGGCTGGGCAGGCTGAAGCAGGAGCCAGGAGCTACATCCAGGTCTCCCACGTGGGTAGCATGGGCCCAAGCACTTGGGCCATCCTCTGCTGCTTTTCCCAGGCCATTAGCAGGGAGCTGGATGGGAAGTGGAGCAGTCAGGATGGGAACCAGTACCCAAATGGGATGTTAGCGCTGCAGACAGTGGCTTAATCCGCTACACCACAGCGCCGGCCCTGAAGATTAATTTTTAATGTGTTGAATGGACTTGATTTCTTTTCATAGATTTGGGAAAATATATTCTTTTCTGTTAATGTAAATTTCATTCATTCTATAATGCGAAGGCCCCAGCTGTCTGCTCCCAACCTCCAACACCCAGGATAGCATGCGGCCATCCAACAACAGGAAGGGAAGGGGTTCTTTGGAATTAAGATTGAAATTTCAAAATATAATGAAGATTCAACCTCACCAATAACAGTGCCAAGTGCCCCCTTCAACATTTCTCTCCATCTGCTGGTCACTCCCCAAATGGCCACTACAGTGGGGGCAGGGCTAGGCTGAAACCAGAAGCCTAGAACAACATTCGTGTCTCCCATATAGCGGCAGAGGCCCAAGAATGTGGGCCAAACCTCCACTGCCTTCCCTGCGCACTAGCAGGGAGTTGGATCAGAAGTGGAGCAGCTAGGACTCAGACCGGTATACTTATAGGATGCCAACATCACAGACTGTGCCACAATGCCAGCCCCAATTTACAGTTTAACACATGAGAAGCTCCTTGTCACAAAACTGTGCAGCCAGGAGGAGTTTGATGGGCAAGAGGACCTGTGCAAGTCTATGCTCATACAGAAGGGCTCTGCAGTCTTTACTTTCTGCAAATTATGAACCTGGCCCTGCAAGGAGCTCATTCGTGTCCAAGGGAAAATTGCAGGGACCCCTGATCCGGTGCATCTCCCGTTTACACTAGCAGACCTGACACAGGGTCTCCTGTGCACTGGCTTTTGTGCAGTGTCAGCCTTGTGCCTCAGAACCCATCCACTGTCCCAGGTGGGCTGTGAGCCAATCTCTTACGCACTACCTGAATCAAACAGGTTGGACTCCCAGCATAGACTCTGCTATGCACAAACTCAGTCTATCTTTATGAAAAGATATCCATGCTCTTTGCCTGGATAAAGAGTAGCCTCCACCACGCCAACTGTGTCTTGCTGCATTTTTATGCGTATGTATTTTTATAAAGCGGCTCGAGGAACAAAGCAATCTTACATCATCTAAGAACAACAGTCTGACTGTTTGGCAGACTGCCCTCAACCCTTCTCTACACAGCTCCTCCACCTCTTCCAGGCTCCTGGGGCAGTTTCCCTCCTGTTCCCATTACTTTGCACAGAGGTGAATAAATCAGTGTGAAACTCTTATTATCTTATTTGCTCTCTGCTCCTGCCTCTTCTGTCCTCCCAATCTTGAATGGCTTGAGAAAAATTAATGCTCGTGTCTCTGGCAAATATATTGCACCTATAATTCAGATTTAAAACAAGCTTCCTAACAGTGGCCAAACCTTGAGCACAGGGTTCAGTTTCCACATGAGTAACTGAATCCTTCTATTCAATTTTTTTTCAGGTATTAAAGACAACTAATGCCACACTGAAAACTCTTAGAAAATTTTTACCAGACACCTGTCAACTGAGGTTAGAGCTACCTCTTGAATGGAATAGGGGACAGGGGAGCGTGGGAAATGCCCCCCGGGTAAGGCAGTTTCCTGCAGTTCATGGGTAGGTTATTCCAAGGTGCCTAACCACGTGAGAATTCTTTATTTCATCAGGCTGCGCTTCACATCATCAGTACTTCTGTAAGGTTAAAATCTGAGCTCTTGTGCTTTCTTAGGAGAATACATCACCGAATTTAGCTGGGTTTTCAACCAACAATAGGCAGTCTTCAGCTGATTGCCATGCCCTGCCAACATCTTAAAAGGTGCTTTCCATGAGGGAATTTCAATTTGGTCTGTCAGTCCTACATTTGCATATTTTAAATGACATGTCACTTGTATAGTGTCTTCTGATCCAACAGCACTGATGTATCTTACTGCGGATGGGTCATGGTTATATCCAGCGACCGTGTTTCATGGACTTAAGTTGACTGTGTTCCTGAATGAATAAGACATTCTATGTTTCCACAGAGTGATTTAACTATTTCTTTCAGAAAAAAAAGTACTTTATAGCTGACTGAAATGGTTCAATTACCAATGCCAGGACATCCAGAGTAGCCACAGGAGATGTGGGCTCACAATTTCATAAGTCACTGGGTTGTTTCTTGCTACTTTCACAGTGACACTGTTTTTCTAAAAATTCATTCTGTGTATCCAAAAATTGTCTAATTTCTCATGTATGGTACAGATAACTACCCGAGAGCTTCACCCCTTTAGAAAGCACCCATGTGCTTCCTCTTACTGTCTCATTTGTAATAGGAATTGAAAATCAAACATGAGCAAAACCCTATACAATGTGAAGTTTAAGGAACCGTGACCTATATTGGTGCTTTTCTCACCAGGCTGAGAACCACAGCAAGAGACTCAGATAAGGTCCTCCAGCCTCCACATTTCCTGGGGCAGGAAGGATGTCCTAGTATTTTATTTTTGTTTCTGATTTTCTACATGAATATTCTGGGAACTATCAGGGATGGCAAAGCAGAAAATCCTGCACGGAGGAAGGGAAGGAGTCAGGAATGAGTCTAGGAAACAGAATCTATCAGACATCTGATGTCTACTAATATAAAACAAAGCAGCAGCCCAAAACAGAATGCTTAACACAACGCGAAGCATTGATTTGCTCAGGATTCTGAAATTCAGGAAGGGCTGGGCAAGGCAGTTCTTCTGCTCCCTGGGATGTCTGCGGGAGTGACTCATTCAGCTTATTTGCCTGGGAGCTGAGCTGGGACTGGAATGACGGGGACAACTTCGGACATCTGGGTCTTCTGTTGTGGTAGCAGAAAATCTGGGGGCTGGCTGGGCCTCTTTCTCCCCAGCAGGATCACTGCACTCTCTATGTGTAATATGATGGCTTCATGGCTTCTAAATGGCCATGCCTAGAGATGGCACAATATCACTTCTGCTACAATCTACTAGCCAATGAAAGTCCCAAGGCCAGCTCAGTCTTCAAGGAAGAGGACATAATGATGAAAGAAGTGAAATGCATAGATATGGGTGGGAAGAATTGCTGGTGGATCTACCGAGATAAAGAACCAACCCAACCTTCAATGTTCTTGTAAACCTAGATCCCAGCACCGATGGAGTCACTACTGTCTGCTGGGGAGACAGTAGTCACCCTCCACAATTTCACTTCACAGATGAGAAGCACTGTAATTTCTCATTAAACCTTCATTTTGAGTTTATTGAGTTTCAAGTCAGTTTTATCGCCCTGAGTAAAACAGGAAACTTGGATCACATGCAAATCCTCAACACAACCAATGAAGCTCAAAGAGGCCAAATTGTCCTTTATTTGTGCTCCCTCCTCAATTCAAAAGAAACCTTGGTTTCCAATATTGCATGAAAAGGCAAATGCCAGCCAAATGTCCATTGATAAAATAATACATGATTCGTCATGGTACCTCACAGGGTCCATGGGATTCTTAGAGGTAATTCTGACTTTGGTCACTCTTTTTCACCCTGACTTTAGAAGCTCACTGCCAACTGTGTGAGATTTCACTCTGTTTGTCCCAAACTCAGCTCACAGGACTATCAGGTGAGGGCGTGTTCTGCCCAAATGAGCCTAAATACCCCCACAAAATAAATGTTAAGGAGATTTTGAATGCTCCCAACACCAGGCCATTAGCAGGGAGCTGGATTGGAAGTGGAACACCCATATGGGATGTTGCCATTGCAAGTGGTAGCTTTACTCACTATGCCACAGCACCAGCCCCAACACTGTGTGATTTGGAAGACTAAAAATGCATGCTCAATTGATAAAAATGTACTTCTTTTCCCCACAGTTTACTTTGAACAAAGAGTTTAAAATACTCCTGTGGTGGAGAAAATCCATTTCCTTTAGTCCCCACATTTATGTTGGAAGACCACATATCATTTTAAAAATATTTTTCTAAAACCTTAGGAGAAGTGTGACTTACTATTTAATGACTAGCTTTCATCCACACATTTCCATGTGGCTCACTGAGAGAAACTCACTGTAGAGTGAAATCAGTCTCCCAGAGAAAAAGCATTCAATCTATCTTCTTGGAAGATCTTGGCATTTGTTTCCCTTAGGGGGAGCTCAAAAGAGTGAAATAAAAAGGCCAGAGTCCCTGCACCTTCACATCTTTATTTAAGCAGAGAAACTCCAATTTTATCAGTTTTGTTCATTTTTGCTTCAGTGTAAAATTTCATTTGAACTCAGAATTCTACAGTCATCAACTATTTGAAAACTACTGCTCAAAGAAACACATGTGGATTTGTAAATCCTGCTGAATCTATTTATATATTGTGATATAATTCTCCTACTGATGCTGTAAAAGAAGTTCTTTTTAAGCTGAACGCTAAGATAAAAACTATGTAGACTGACCCAAGGGTCTCCTTGGAGGTTCTAGCCTGTGGTTTGAATGAGTTTTGAACAGAGGCCAAAGATTTCCTATCTCCTCAGCTAAAGAGACTAAGACTACAAAAGAAGCCAAGCCAGAAGGGAAAAACAAATTCCAGCCTTAAAGTTTCAAAGAATTTCTCCGATGTCAATTTTGACCCAAGTGCCAGAGTGATTCACCGGCCAGTGATGCTGAGTAATCTCACTTCGGACTTCTCAATCCATGTTCTATTAATGGATTTTCGCCACAGCTCAAAAGGTTAGGAATTAAAGACCCCATTTCCACCTCTTTTTATTAAATTATTCTAACCTCATCCTGGGTAATTCATCACTGTCTCCCTGAGTCTTGGTACACACGTTGGAAAGGCCAGTTCATATAATCACCGCCGCCACCTCCCTCCCCCAAACTTCCCAAACACATTCTCGGAAAACAAGCTCTCGGTCCAGTTTCTTTGGAATTTGAGAGGGCAGCTACTGCAATTTTAGATCCTGTGCTACAGCAAAGTCAGCTCCAAGACACACATTCTCCTTGAGAATCCACTTGCTTCAGTGGAATCACACCCTCTGCGTTAGTCTTGACCATTGTCAATGTTGGCTTTAGGTTGAGCCTTTGAAATTTCTGGCTGGAGGACTGTGTGCCAGTTGTGCCTACAGCATTCATTATGTGCCACACAAATCCTGAAGGCAACTGAAAGAAAGGCGATGGAGGGGGTCAGATGCTTCACACAGCCCCAGAAGCCTCCTCCACCTATCAATGGTGCTGGCTTCCTCTGTGCCTAGTAACATCATAGTTTGTACCAGTGCATCCTCTGTGATGTTCATGCAGGAGTAAACCCCCTTCTGATGGAATCCTCAGAATGTATCACCATCACTAAGCAAAGTATTTGGCTTTCTTCCTGCATCAAAGTTCCTAGCACTCCTAATCTCCTAAGGGATAAGTGTATTTTTGTATGCCAACTGGATGGCTGGTGGCTGGTCATTCAGAGTAGCCTCAGGATGGGGCTAGTTGGCACAGGAATCTATTGGGTGATTGGTGAGTTAAGATGTGCAATGCACCCTGCCACTGACAAAGCAGGAGGGGCTGAAGGTTGAGCTGATGACCCACGGCCAAAGATTTCACGATGTCATGAAGCCTTTATAAAGAGCAAACAATACTAGGTTCAGAGGACTTCTGCATGAAGGTGCAAAGTACCTGGAGGGTGGTTTCCTGGGGAGCAGAGATGCTCCACCTGAGCCTCTGCCTGTCTCCCATCTGGCTGTTCACCCACATCCTTTGTAAATGAAAAGAATGGATACAGGGTTGGCCGGCGCCTTGGCTCAACAGGCTAATCCTCCGCCTTGCGGTGCCGGCACATTGGGTTCTAGTCCCGGTCGGGGTGCTGGATTCTGTCCTGGTTGCCCCTCTTCCAGTCCAGCTCTCTGCTGTGGCCTGGGAGTGCAGTGGAGGATGGCCCAAGTGCTTGGGCCCCTGCACCCCATGGGAGACCAGGAGAAGCACCTGGCTCCTGGCTTCAGATCAGCGCACCAACCGCAGTGGCCATAGGAGGGTGAACCAATGGCAAAGGAAGACCTTTCTCTCTCTCTCTCTCTCTCTCTCTCACTGTCCACTCTGCCTGTCCAAAAAAAAAAAAAAAAAAAAGAATGGATACAGGGGTACAGGTAAGCAAGGTGATTCTCCAAGGCAAAAATTCACTTCAGTAAACTAACCAAATCCAAAAAGGAGGTCATGAGAACCCCCTATTTGTGGCCATACACTTAGAGGTACACACAATAACTGGCAGTCTTGGGGGCCAAGCCCTCAACCTATGGGATTAGACACAATCTCCATTGCAGTGCATAAGAGAACACTCAGCTGGTGTTGACTATAAATTTGGTATTGTGGTGATGTTAGTGATGCGTGAGAGAAGAGAGGAAAGAACAGCTCCGTTTTTCTGTTACCACTTTCTGAACAGATTAACACAGCATCACACAGCCTACATATCTGAAAATCTACTGAAGAAGAGAAGTTTCCAGGGGGCATTACCACTGCCTTTGAATATCTGAAGACAACGGCTACTCCATGAAGCATCATATTTGTTCTCTGTGCATCTAGAGTGAAGTCTAGAGCTGGCTGTAAATTATAGAGATTTCAGCTCTATTTATAATTACAAAGTTAGGTTATTCACAATAAGAATGAGATGGGCTGGTGCTGTGGCATAAGGGTAAAGCTACCACCTGCAATGCTGGTATCCCATATGGGTGCTGGTTCAAGTCCAGGTTGCTCCACTTCCAGTCCAGCTCTCTGCTATGGCCTGGAAAAGCAGAAGATGGCCTGAGTCCTTAGGCTCCTGCACCCACATGGGAGACCTGGAAGAAGTTCCTGGCTGCTGGCTTCAGATTGGCACAGCTCTGGCCATTGTGGCCATCTGGGGAGTGAACCAGTAGATGGAAGACCTCTCTCTCTCTCTCTCCCTCTCTCTCTCTCTCCCTCTCTCTGCCTCTGCCTTTCAAATAAATAAATCTTTTTCTTTTTTAAATTTATTTGACAGGTAGAGTTATAGACAGTGAGAGAGAGAGAGAGAGAGAGACAGAGAGAAAGGTCTTCCTTCCATTGGTTCACTCCCCAAATGGCCACCATGGCCGGCGCTGCGCCAATATGAAGCCAGGAGCCAGGTACTTCCTTCCGGTCTCCCACGTGGGTGCAGGGGCCCAAGCACTTGGGACATCCTCCACTGCCTTCCTGGGCCACAGCAGAGATCTGGACTGGAAGAGGAGCAACCGGGACTAGAGCCTGGCACCATTATATGGGATGCCGGTGCCGCAGGCGGAGGATTAACCAAGTGAGCCACAGTGCCTGCCCCCTCAAATAAATAATCTTTGAAAAATGAGAAGACACTATTTACCAACAGAGAGTGAGATTGTTTCACAAAAATAACCATTTATTAAGATGTTTAAGCATTGCATAGAATATTGGGCTACTATGGACACTATAATAATTTTAAAGTGGCCAAAGGAGATTTAAGGATTTATGATGTAAGGATTAAAGACATTCCTCATCAAAGGTGACCATTAACCAGATCAGGATCTCTGGAAAGTTGCATAAAATCTTTTAACCTCAGCTGCCAAAAATCATCGTTCAATGATTTTACATTCAATTTTGCAATAAACAAAAGAAATTATCTATCACTGATGCATTATATATTGAAAAGCCTCCTTATCATCATCATGGTCATGCTTTGTATCCCATCAAATGAGAATATTCCAAGGACAGAAAAAGAAAACATATATACATGCAGGCATGTGCCACATAGCATTTTGGTCAGTGACAGGCCATGTATGTGACACTGGTTCCGTGAAGATCTCATGGAGATGGAAAATGTCTAGCAGACAGGTCTAGCCATCATAATGTAACTGATGCTTTACCTCATGTTTGGGAAGGTGCTAGTGGAAACAGACCTACTGCACTGTGTAAGACTGTAGCACACACAATTATGTATAATACCTAATAGTGGATGATGGTAAGGAGTGACTTGGTTACTGAATTATGTGCTTACTATACTTTCATCCTTATTTTAGAGTGTATGTTTTCTCATTATAAAAATAAGGGCACTGTAAAACACTGGGCCTTTTGATGCTGGCTGCAGCCCATTTTGTGTTTTCTGTGTCTCTTGGTTGAATCAAGAGGCCACACTGAGTGAGTGACCTACACCAGGTGCACATGTGCTAAGTACACACTCTGATGTTTGCACAACAAAATCATTAAGGGAGCATTCTTGCAATATGTCCTGTCCTTCAGCTAGCATTACTTTGTATTTCTCTCTCTCTCTCTCTCTCTCTCTCTCTCTCTCTGTGTGTGTGTGTGTGTGTGTATGTGTGTTCCTTTCCAATTCACACAACGGAAATGTGTAAGTATTATTTTTTCTTACCTTGGGTTGTCATCAAGACAGCAACCCTATGGAATTTTAAAAACATCAGTTTTGGAAGTCTGGCAGTACATCAGAACACACCAAAGCTAGGCTCTCCCAACGGGAGAAATGCAATCCGAACAAGCCACAAGTGGAGACAGACAAACACTTATTGTTCAGATGGTAGGGTCTGGGATACCCTTTCCAATTCATGGGAAGGGGCTTCTTCTGTGGGTCGGCCTGGGCGCAGTCTGCTTGCTGCTCATTTTGTTTGACTCATCCCTTTACAAGCCCTGCACCACCTGCCACCGCCCAGCCCTCTACCCCAGCTCACTTCCGCTCATGCTGCTGAGAAATGAAATCTCAAGTCCACGACTCAGGTGAGCAATAAGGCGCAGATGGTGCCTCCACACACCCAGATCCTCTCCCCACACCCTGGAGCAAACATAACTATTATAAATGGAATGGAGATGGGATGAGCAAAGACTCAAATTTTCCAAGGGGATCTGCAGAGTTGCAGCATCCTCTAAAAGGAAATGCAGCCGCTGCCCTGGGCAACACAAAGAGCCCTCGATCGCTTATTGTTTACTGACATGGAGCTCCCATCTGATGAAGGAAATGATGATGCTAACTGGGCGGCTGCATCCCGGGGCTGACCCAAGGCAGGCAGTTCTCCCCATCCATCCATCCTCGGCACCCTTGTCAGATAATTGTTTATGAAAAGATGAATGCGGGTGGCCATCGCGGGTGAAGGAGGCTGATGTATGTGTTGTTAATGATTGAAATAATCAGTGTGGCAATAACTGGCAAGTGCGTTTGTCAAGTGGCGAGCAGGGGAGCATTAGCATTCCCCAGACACCATGCCTTTATCTCCAGGCTGGTGTCTGACAACTGCCCAGGATCACCCATGAATAAATACCGCGCCTGCCCCAGACATAATTAAGCTGCCAATGCAGATATACCTAAATAAAATGGATATCTTAATGACACCAGAGAGTGTTCCGGTCATGAAGGCTGTTGAGAAGGATGCACACAATGGAGACATCAGCGCTCGTTCCACAAGGGAGTCTGTCTCCGCATAACTCGCTGCGGCCTTGGCTGAACCCCACGATGGAGCTGGGCTTTGCTCCGTGCTGCCTCACCTTTAGGGACTTAGAGCACAGTGGGTCTCTGCATGGCTGAGGCTTTTGATATTTTCCATTGGGCCTCCCAGGCTATGGTCAGGTGACTGCTGAAATAATCCAGCAGAACGTGGGATACCAATGACTGTAGGTCCTGGAGCAGGGGATGAGGTTGCCTCACCTCTTCTGTGAAGCTGATACAGGGGAACCAGGTGGGAGTTAGGTAGAAGTAAATGAAGCTGCAGGCACTTTAGCCTGGCATTGTGACTCCACCCCTTCCCTGTCAATCCAGTATGCCCACTTTCCCATGGTGCACCTGTGTCTCATCTGGAAACAGGAAGGAGGAGACGCCGCAATGGCCAGGTGGAAGTTCCACGTGGAAGCATTACGAAACTCCCAGGAAGTCTTACACACACTAAACTCCACCCCGTTTATACATTCAATGAGCGCACCACTCCCTATCTCGTAAGAGAAACTGATAACATGGAAGCAGCCTTCTTTTTGCTCTTAGCTTCTGGACAATGCTTATGCATCCTCTTCTCTCATCATAGGCAAATCTCTGGCTTGCTCATGATGGGTATCTTCCCTGGTGGGATGGATGCATATTCTCTCTCTCTCTCGCTCTCACTCTTGTTCTCTCTCTTATAAATAAATCCTGCTTTCATTTGCGCATTGTATTTGTGCCTCTGCTTTGACTCTTATCTCCATGGGGGCAATAACTTGGAATAAAAATTAAGATACTTATACTCATAACAAAGTCATGGGGAAAAAAATCTCTATTGCACCTGTCTGTATTACCCAGAGCCCCCAGCATTGTTCTCAAAAAATACCAGTTGAATTGTGATTTCCAAGTCTCAGCAGCCTCTGGGGTTGCTTAACTATGGGAGTATGTATGCCCATTTCAATACTTCAATACTAATCATCCTTCTCCAACTTCATAAAAGAAGTCGTCAGTAAAGACTTCATGTCTGCCAAAGAGTTCCTCTCCTCATTGCCAAGGTGTGCACACTTTCATCTTGTTGGATCCTTTATCTTTATATGTCACTCCTAGAAAAAAAAATGCACCTGCTTTGCAAACATCCCTACTACCAACTCCAACTCTCTCTTGTTATGGAACACCCCCAAAACTATATGGAGGAATTCCAGAAGCATAGAAACAGGGTCTGCTTGCCCAGTGCACAGTAAGCCAGTTATTGACACCTTGGTGGTAGAAGAGTTAACTTTCAGTGTGTGAAGAGTAAGATGGCCATTGCTAAATTCCTGGACTCTAATGGTGCCCATGCCCAGATAGGGCAGGCACTGAGGTTGGCCAAGGAGACCACCCCAGCAGACTCTGTGTGGGAGAAGCTGTGTGTAGACAGGGGGGGAATCTATCTCATGGCTATACCCTCAGATAGGTTAAGCCATCAGAGGCCATCATTGTACACCAACAGCTTCACACAGCACCCACAAGCATTTCTTTGAGGATGATACTAGGCTTTCTCTCTTAGCTTAAAAAAACAAAGCTCTCTATTCTATTCCTCTAGGGTCCTCAAGACCCGTCCAGATCAAAATGCAATCTAAATTTTAAAACTCCATATTCCCAAATTCTAAATAACAATTCAAATCTCCCTATGTATCTTGGACTTGATTAGTCACCAATCCTACCGGTCCACATTTTGCTTTACAATATTTCCCGCAGAGATGCCCTGTCCAGCTGGTTGGCTCCTTTCTGACTCCAGTTCCAGAATTCTTCCTGGATACATGAACTCACACTAATTTCTCAAAATATCTTATTTTGGGTGGGAGGAGAGATTGGCACAGCAATGAGGGTGCTGCTTGGAACACCGTGTCCCACACTGGAGTGCACAGGTTTAAGTCTCGACTCTGCCTCCAATTCCAGCTCCAGGTAAATGCACACCCTTGGAGGTAGAAGATGATTGATCAGGTTTTGGGTTCCTGCCAGCCACATGGGAGACTGAGACTGAGCTCCATGGTCCCAGTTTATGCCTGGCCCAGCCCTGGCTCTTGCACTCATTTGGGGAGTGAATCAGTGATGGAAGATCTCTCTTTGTCTCTGCCTTTATGTCTTTTTGCCTTCCAAACAGTTTTTCAAATGAAAAAATAAAAATTTAAAAGGAAATTTTAAATATCATATTTTTAACCTCTTCATCCTCAAGTACCCTTGTCTCAACACATTCTCCTCTCCCAGGTACTTCCTTTAAAACTGTAAATAGGCTCTTGAGTTAAGTATGCACATATTTATTAAAATTTCCCTAAAATGATGTCCACACGAAATTTTATTCTTTTTAAAAAAGATTTATTTATTCATTTGAAAGGCAGAGCTAAAAAGAGGCAGAGGCAGTGAGAGAGAGAGAGAAGTCTTCCACCTGCTAGCTCACTCCCCAAATGGCCGCAACTGTAGGAACTGCGCCAATCTGAAGCCAGGAACCAGGAGCCTCCTCCGAGAGTCCACACAGGTGCAGGAGCCCAAACACCTGGATCATCCTCCACTGCCCTCCCAGGCCATAGCAGAGGGCTGGATTGAAGTGGAGCCGCCGGGACTCGAACCGGTGCCCATATGGGATGCCAGCTCTGCAGGCGGCTGCTTCACCCACTATGCCACAGCACCAGCCCCACAATTTTATTCTTTAATATGCATTACAGATAGACTCTAGAGCAATGAATGATCTGATAATTCTCTAGATAAGAGTCCTCAAGGAAAGTCAGATACCAACATAAGGCTGTGCTACCATCAACATTATCAGCAGCTTGTAGAGTGGCTCAAACCAAAATCACATATTCAAAAGAAAAAAGGACTTGGGGACTTCCTGTCTCATAAACAATCTTTGTGACCATTCAATGACAGGACTGTTTTTTTGCCCTGAGAGTGTCCATGGAGTGTCAGACCCATGCTCCAGAAAGGACAGCGACTCAGCCACTCTACCAGCTCTGCTACAAAGCCCATAGCTGAAGTCTGGTGGACTGAGCAGCTCAGAACCTTCTACCCAGCCCGGCAAAGTAGCAGGGACACGCACAGTGCTCAGGAAATAACTACCAGCAAAGACTCTACTGCTTCAACCTTGTAGCATTTGAGCAGTGTACAATGTATCAGGCTTATTAGGAAGATTTACAAAATGAGAAATGAAAGGGCTCACAAGGGGAATGGGGAAATTGTCAGAGTTTTACCAGGCACAGTCCTCAGCCGGCATCCTGCAGCTGCCCGGCCCTGCGTGGTATTGATAAATCTGCAGCACTGTCACAGGGCGGGAGCTCAAGGGCTCAGTCAGACCTCTGAGTGGCACTGAGCTGCTTACTGCCAACCTCGCCGAGGGCTGTGGACTTAGGAACCATCCAGTCCGCACCTGCACAGGAGCAATCGTGCTACAAGCATGCTCAGCCTTCCTTCCACTGACAGATAAGCCACCCCCTGAGGCATTAACAGGTGCCTCCTCTCCCCACCATCTTCCACTCACAATTCCTCCCTACCTCAGGACCTTCAAACTACACTCTAGCAACATGCCCCTTAACCATCTTCCCCCAAGCACACTGGCCCCGCTCAGTTCTACCCCTCACCCTTGTGCACAAAATTCCTGTTCCTTAAGCCCCTTGAGAATGGTGCTACTTAAAGTCAGACTCTGGCACCTGGTTGGTCTGCAAATAATTCAGAGGCAGCACGTCCTGGAATGCCCATTTGTCCCAGTGGATCTCATGCTACTTCCCTCCCCTGCGTTATCACCCACTCTGCCCACGCTGGTGGCCTGCACACCTGCCCATCTGAAAACCCCTGGCTCCCTGAGCAGCCTGAACTTTCTGCATTCCACATTGGGAAGCCTTCCCCAAACCCTTGGTCTTATAAACCGACCACAGAATTCACGCAGAGTGGGAATGAGAACAGCAGAGTGAGAAGTATAAAGTACCCCTATTCAGAGGGTGTCACGTACAATATAACCCACATCACTTGCACAGATTCTTACCTGGCAACGAAGAGACACAGTCCCATAGAAACAGCACAGGCGATTTGGCCTGGCTTTCAGCTAGGAGCAGGTGCTTTTGAAAATAGGGCTATGTGGGGGAGTGGGGTAGCACTGGGATACACTGGGTTAAGCCACAGATTGTGATGCTGGTATCCCATATCAGGAGTGCTTTGTTCAAGTCCCAGGAGTTCCACCTCTTTTTTTTAAGATTTATTTATTTTATTTGAAAGTCAGAAAGAAAGTTTCACAGAGAGAGGAGAGGCAGAGAGAGAAAGAGAGAGAGAGAGGGAGAGAGAGAGAGAGAAAGAGAGAGAGAGAGAGAGAGAGAAAGAGAGGTCTTCCATTGCTGGTTCACTCCCAGATGGCTGCAATGGCTGGAGCTGTGTCAATCCGAAGCCAGGAGCTTCTTCCGGGTCTTCCATGTGGGTGCAGGGGCCCAAGGACTTGGGTCATCTTCTACTGCTTTCCCAGACCATAGCAGAGAGCTGGATCGAAACTGGAGCAGCCGAGACTCGAACCAGCACCCATATGGGATGTCAGCACTGCAGGCGGCAGCTTTACCCACTATTCCACAGTGTCGGCTCCGGTGTTCCACTTCTGATCCAGCTCCCTGCTGATGTGCCTGCAAAGGCAGCAGAGGATGGCCCCAAGTGTAGTGCCTGGGCCACTGCCACTCACATGGGAGACCCAGATGGAATGCTTAGCTCCTGGTTTGGGCCTGTGCCAGCCCCAGTCATTGTAGTCATGATCCAGCAGGTAGAAGATCTCTCTCTCACTCTCTCTTTGTTTATGTGTGTGTGTGTGTCTGCCTTTCAAATTAATTGAATAAATCTTTAAATATAAGAGGCCAAAATTCACCTGTCACCTCCCTGGGTCCCACATCCTCAAAGCTCCTCAGAGTGGAAGCATCTCACATCAAAGCATGCTAAACTGGACTGAAGAAGTTTCTCAGGCTCATGTTTGAATACAGAAGAACTTGCTTCTATGCACAGTGCTATGGTTTTAACCTGTCCTCCAAAAGTTCATGTGTTGGAAACTCAATTCTGAAGTGCACGTGTCAATGGTATTTAGTGGTAGGACTCTGAGGAAGTGAGGAGGGTGAGATGAAGTGAGGAGGTTGGGGTCCCCACCATGACATCAGTGGGTTTTCAAAAAGAGGAAGAGAGCCCCGAGCTAGCAGCTTGTTCTGTCTCCCCATATGACGCTCTCTTCCATGTTAGGATGCAACCAGAAGACCTGCACTAGAATTAGGCTCCATGCTCCTCCTCTTGCCCAGCCACAGACCTGTGAGCCCAACACATCTCTATTCCTTATTGATTACCCAGTTATAGCCACAGAGAACCAGCTAAGACATGGAGTCAAGGACCTAACACCTAAATAGGACATGATCCTCCTACAAGACAACCCTGTGACAGCTTTTTATGGGAGAATGAAAACCAGAAACACATCTACATTGCACAGAAGATGCCAGAGCATCATTTCACACTCTGAGAGCAGCAATGAAGTTCCACGGTCACCAAA
Source organism: Oryctolagus cuniculus (assembly GCF_051225735.1). Classification (NCBI taxonomy): domain Eukaryota; kingdom Metazoa; phylum Chordata; class Mammalia; order Lagomorpha; family Leporidae; genus Oryctolagus; species Oryctolagus cuniculus. Next base: position 57,598,118 of record NC_142883.1, read on the forward strand.
AACTACATGCAAAAGTCCATTCCATTCCTTCCATTGGTTCACCCCCCAAATGGTCACCACAGCCGGCACTGCACCAATATGAAGCCAGGAGCCAGGTGCCTCTCCTGGTCTCCCATGTGGGTGCAGGGCCCAAGCACTTGGGCCATCCTCCACTGCACTCCCGGGCCACAGCAAAGAGCTGGAATGGAAGAGGAGCAACCGGGACAGAATCTGGCGCCCCAACCAGGACTAGAACCCGGTGTGCCGGCGCCGCTAGGTGGAGGATTAGCCTAGTGAGCCACGGCGCCGGCCTGGAGAAGTGTTTTCTAAGTAGAACAGCACAAAATACGGTAGGAAAATATGGCTTCATGAATGTCCTCCTCCTCGCATCCTTCCCTCAATCCTATGCAAACAAAAAAGGAAGCTGACACTCCAGAAGTCCATCAGTGCTGGACACTCATGAAGGGTGCCATCCACGGTCTAGGTCCTTCTGCAGATCTAACACAGATGGAGCCAAGTTCAGGGATGGCACCTACAGCCCTAGCACCTTTCCCAAGACTGTAGTGTAGTGTGACGAACGGCAAGTAGGAGCTATACCAGAGGAAATGAAATTTACCCAGATTTAGGGACCGTTGGAAAGCAAGAAGTCACATAACAGAGATCATTCGGAAACTCAGCTGCAGTAATGGTGATATCGGGCAGGAAACAGGATGGCAAAAACCTTCCCCGAGTGAGCAGGTAATGGCCTTGGAAGGTGTCAGACACCATCAAATCAGACACACAAAGAGAGGGCTTAACTCAACCCAATTAAAACAAAGAACAGCAAACTCCAAATAAACATAAGCACAGGTAAATAGTAACCATGCAAATAGACAAATTAAAAAACCAAGCAGGGGTTAGGGTCAGTCCAGAAAAGTTCCCCTGGTGGGTGTCCTGAGACAGGGCTGCTCCCCCTTGCAGGGCTGAATCACTTAATTATAATGGATTTGTCAGGAGATGGATCTCCTGTTTAGCTGAGGTGAGTCATGTGCTCTGCCCTTGAAGCAAATTAAAGGCCTGAATAAAACCTTGCACAGTCAAGCATGAGTCAACAGATAGCAAGCAACATCAGTTCTAGAACGAGAAGCCACGAAATTAAAGGAAAGGAGCAAGCCCTAAATAGGAAGACATAACAAACGTACATTTTTAGAGAAAAATGGTCCATAACATATAAAACACGAAGCAAGTTTTAAGTCATTATCTGCCCAATATTCTCACAGAACCTAAATTTATGGACTTGATAACAGCAGAGGGAAATTGGAAACACTCAGAATAAACACAAGCTAAGAAGAAGCAACAGGAATGGTTAGCAAAAATGCAACAGGGGAGGGGGTGGGTGAAATCATTGAAGGAAATTAAAAATACAAAAGTAGAAAGGTTCATTGTCCTAGAGGTCAAACTGGAAGCCGTCTCCTGGTAGGCTGCAGAGCAAGGACTGCAGATGAGAACAGGAAGGAAGAAGGTCAGAGACAGAGATCAGAGAAGGAAACTTCTGATTCTGTGAGTTTGGAAACACAGCACAAGACCTTGAAGCAGACAGAAATGCTTCACCGTTCACAAAGTTACCGAAAAGCGACAAGCGTGCAGTACATCCCAACTTGAGTTTTAAGAATAAAGACAGACTCCTAATACGTTACCCAAAAGAAGTGGTCTAAGGCATTCATTTCAATGTTCAGAACCATAACACCAGAAATCAAGAGTCTGCAGAATTTTGAGGGGAAACAGGTAGGGCTCTGGAAAGCAGCGTTCCACCAAGACTTCACTTGTAAGAGAAGATCTAATAAAATGTAGCTGGGCATGCAAAAGATAGGAAAAGCACCCCTCCATGAGCAACACAGCCCCTCCTGGGATGCCCAGTACTCAAATGGGCATAGCTACCCTGTGCCAAGCTAGGGACTGGGTATTTCACACTAATGGACAATCCCTCCTCAGAACATCTAGGAAGGCAAACATTCATGTGGTTAAACTTTTTTAAACTATGCTTATAGCTAACAGCAAGACTTGAAAATTTTTATGTAAGATTTTATTATGTATGTTTATATTTTATAGGAATTATTATAGATGAAAGGTATAATAAAATACACAATTTCATATTTTACTTTACATAATTTTATATAATTGCCTTTATTATATATTTTTATATTTACTACAGAAGCTATTTATTTGTTCATAATATCTTAAGCAACTTATGATCTTTAAGGCATCCTCCCCCTTAGAAAATTCTGGAAGGGAATACAATGTCAACATCGTCAGGGACAAGCTGACAGCAACTCATAATTTCCATTTCTCATTCAGGGTCCAAAATGGAAGCACACACTATCCCTAAAGCAACTGAGGAGCTAAGAAACAATATGAAGAATTTTTTGGTAAAGGTTATTATGTAGTTAATGGCATTCATTTTGCAAACAATTAGGTTTTTAAAAACCAGTTGGGCCATCAATATTTTTTAAACAATTCTTTGATTCTTTTAATCTTATTATTTTATTTATCTTTTTATTTTTAACTGACACATAAAAAAGTCTACATAGCACTGGAATCCTATGTGATCTGCTGATACATTTATTCCTGATATAATGTCCAATTTGGGTAAGTATATCTATCCGATCAAACTTTTAACATTTTTGTATGCTGAAAATATTCAAATCCCATCTTTTAGGTTTCTGTCACACTGCTATATAAAACTTCAGAATTTCAGAAGAAAACTCCAGAACTTTGCATGCCTACTCAGCTGTAACTTAGTACTTGGTAATCAACTCTCCCCATCCTTCCCTCCCTCTAGTGTACTCACCCTGGTGACTACCATTCTACTCAACTTCTCTGCGATTCTGCATATGAGTGAGAAAAGTCTACACTTCTCTTTCTCTTTCTGTGCCTGGCTTTTTTCACTTCATGTAATGACTTCCAGTTTCACCCACGTTGTTGCAAATGACAAGATTTCAACCATTTTGTGACAGAACAGTATTCCTTGTGAATAGCACCATGGTTTAGTTTTTTTTTTTTTTTTTTAAATCCATTCATCAGTAGATAGAGACTTGGGTTGTTCCCATTTCTCAGTTATTGTGAACAGTGCTGCGATGACATAGGAGTGTAGATGTCTCAACAGACAGGTTTCTCTGGGATCCATATCCAGTAATGGCACTGCTGGGTCATATGGTAATTCCATTTATAGCTATCTGATGAACCTCCGTGCTGTCTTCCACAATGGCCACACTCATTCATATTCCCACTAACAGTATGCAAGGAAAGGTTCCCTTTTTTCCACCTCCTCGCCATAATTTGTTATCTTCCATTTTTAGGGGTGGGATGACATCTCATTCTTTTTGTTTGAAATCAGAGAGAGAGAGAGAGAGAGAGAGAGAGAGATCTTTCATCTGCTGGTCACTCCCCAAATGCCTGCAACAGCCAAGGCTGGTCCAGGCTGAAGCCAGGAGCCAGGACTCCATCTGGGTCTCTCACATGGGTGGCAGGGACCCAAGTAGTTGGGCCATCATCTGCTGCCTTCCCAGGCACACTGGAGCGAGCTGGATCTGAAGTGGATGCTCCAATATGGGAAGCCTGCTGCACCACAATGTTGGCCCCTCAATGTGGTTCTGAGTTGCTGATAATTAGCAATGGGAGCAGTTTTTTCCTGTACCTGTTGGCCATTTGTGTGTCATCTCTTGTGAAATGTCTGCTTAGATATACTGCCCATTTTTAGTTGGATAATTTTGTGCATTCATTGTTTTGCTTTAAATTGTTTGAGTTCCTTATATATTTGGTTATTCGCCCCTTGTCAGATGTATAACTTGAAAATATTTTCCCCATTATGAAGACTGTCTCTTCACTCTGTTGATCATTTTCTTTGCTTTGCAGAAGCTCTTTCCTTTAATGAAATTCCATTTTTCTATTTTTTTTTTGTTTCCTATATTCTTGGAGTCCAAACAAACAAAAAAATCTTTGCTCATTCCAATGTCTTGAAGTGTTTCTCCTACATTTTCTTCTATCAGTCTCAAATTTCAGGTCATACATTTATTACTCTACAAATTTTTATTTTGAAAACTTTCAAACTCATAGGAAAGTTCCAAGAGCAAGAATGTATTTCCATGCACTCTGCACAAAATCACCAATTTTATTTCCTGACACACCTGCCAATGTATGTGGACACGTACATGTGTGTGTTCTCCCACGCTCTAAACTGTAATCAAGTGGGCATCATCACTCTTGTCCACTTGTATGTGCACTTCAGGTGCAGCTGTACTTTTTCATTCCTCACCACCAAGTCATGCCTTGTCCTAGGAGGTAGCATTTTTCTTTGCTGTGGATTTTCTTGCAGGTGTTCACGGGGAGATCCCACCATGCAGAAGCATTGCAAATGCATTGGCTATGTTGTGTCTGACCGCCCAGCAGGCTGGAGACAGTGGGGGAATCCAGCAGGAGGTGGACACCAGCACCAAACGCCAGGCATTTGACTTGCACAAGCCTCCAAGGACAGAGCTGTGCATGTGGCCAGTGCCGATGGCCCAATCACAGTGATGCAGAGAGGAAGAACACACAGAGCAAGCTCAGGGCATGCGATGCTGGTGAATTCCATGCTGGCAATGGGCTCTCCCTGGGCAGCTGCTGGTGATCACCAGCTGCAGATGTCCTCTGCAGACAATTGAATCTTCAAGCAAAAACCAACTCAAAATACAACCCCCCCACCCACCCAATTCGGACAGACTTGATCCTGTTCCTTCTTTCTTCCTAGTGCTGTGACCACCCTGTCGTTTTTTGGAATTAGCAAGCAGTAACCTTGCCTCTGTCTCTACTAAGAAGGAACTCGGCAGCCTACAAGAGTTTACACAAAGCTCCAAATACTCGCCAGGAGATGAGTCAGACATAGCCTGGGCCAAGAGCAGACAGGGGCCACTCCTCCTCTGACAGCCGGAGGCCAAGGTGTCTGCCAGGGAACCGGACACCCCCGGTCCATACTGCCCACATTTCACATCCTGTCACCAGCATGGCTGCTGGGGCACACAGGAGGGACAGCGGGTAGGGGGGCAGTAACCAGATCCAATTCCGACATGGCAGCCCCCTCCCACTGGCTCTGATCCCCATTACATCCTGGGACTGAAAATGTCCAGCGTGAAAGACAGATTCAAAATCCGAAGAAACATTATCCTGATGGGAGTCCTCGAGCGTCCTCCACCCTCGGCCCCGCCAGCCCTGGCCAGGCCGACAGTTTATGGGCTGTAAGTCCTGTTTTTCTACAGTGATGGAAACCACTGGGCCCAACTCCATGCAGAGTCAAATATCAAGGCACCCAGCTGAGCTCCAGGAGCCCCAGGTCTATGAAGGCCATTGATGTGCCCTGTGACTGTAAACCATCTTACATTTACTACGACGGGACAGCATTTGAGTTCATAAAACAATGATTTTTGCCTGACTTTAGGTGCCTGGCTTCTTTTACGAGGGGGTTGTGTATCAGGACAGGATGCAGAGCCTGAAGCACAAAGGCAGCCAGCTGTCGTGTGTGCTCGTTTGGTTGGGATAAGGAATCCCATCAGACAGAAAGGAGTCTTGGGAAGATCATATATCCCATAGCCCCTCAGGGTGCATGGCCAGCAGGGAGAATCCGTACCTGTGGTTACCCTGTATGCTGCTAGCAGGGAGAATCCGTACCCTTGGTTACCCTGTATGCTGCCCCAGTCTATCTCTTTGCTCCCAGGCACAACAGAGGCAAATCAGGACAATGTCAGAGACTTCCAGTGGGTAGCAAAGCTGACCCCACAGGATGTGTGTGTGTGTGTGTGTGTGTGTGTGTGTGTGTGTCGGCATCTCTATAGCAGCTCCTAGGGCTGGAAATCCACAGGGTCTTTCAGCTCTGACTCCAGGAGTCACTAAGTGAATGCAGTCCCCTGAGGGCTGTATCCAGCAAAGCATCAGGCAAATGTTTTCCCCAAGGGACACAGGTCCTGGATGTCAACCTAAAGGCTGTTGTTCTCCTTCCTTTGGGCTATGGAAATTTATGCCCAAGGAACAAAATGCCTGCTCCAGGCTTTCTGGAATATCTATCTCTGCACCTCTAAAATACCATTAACGAGCTAGGAGAGGGTAACATAAAAAATACAAAATTGTGGGGCGTGGCTCAATAGGCTAATCCTCCACCTTGCCGCACCTGCACACCAGGTTCTAGTCCCAGTCGGGGCGCCAGATTCTGTCCCGGTTGCCCCTCTTCCAGGCCAGCTCTCTGCTGTGGCCAGGGAGTGCAGTGGAGGATGGCCCAGGTGCTTGGGTCCTTCACCCACATGGGAGACCAGGACAAGCACCTGGCTCCTGCCTTCGGATCAGCACAGTAAGCCGACCGCAGTGCGCCGGCCACGGCGGCCATTGCAGGGTGAACCAATGGCAAAGGAAGACCTTTCTCTCTGTCTCTCTCTCTCACTGTCATTCTGCCTGTCAAAAAAAATAAAAAATACAAAATTGCAACTGTGAGCATTTTTTAAGGACTTATTTAATTAGTTTGAAAGGTAAAGTGGTAGAGAGAAAAGGGGAGAATGAGAGAGAGAGAGAGAGAGAGAGAGAGAGAGAGAGAGAGAAATCTTCCATATGCTGGTTCATTCCCTAAATGGCCCCCATGGCCAGGGGTGGACCCGCCAAAGCCAATAACCTGGAACCTCTTTGGCTGCCTTCTCATGTGTATTTGTAAAAAGCTAGATCCCAAGTGGAGCAATTGGGACTTGAACCAATGCTCTGAGATGCTGGCATTGTAGGTGGCAGCTTAACCTGCTGTGTCACCATGCCACTCTACTGTTTCTTCCAAATTCATTATTGTTGAATGAATGGGCCAAAGTACTATAATACAATAAAACCCTCAGATTAGTCCCACAGACCAAAATGCTGAATTATCATTGCTCTGTAGGAAACTGAATAGCTTAGGCTAGTTTTGGGAAATGTTTACTATTAATCTAAGGAAGTAATTACACTTCCATCAGTAGCCACCTCATGACATGGGTTTACGGTATTTTTTTTCTGTATACTGAATTTCTTACGCCCGCACAGCCACATGCATTTTTACCCCTTAGTGCAGGAGATAACAGAAGTGAAATATCTTAAAGAAGATTGAAGGGGCCAGCATTGTCTTAAAGCTGGTTAAGCCACTGCTTGGGATGCCCACTTTCCATGTTGAAGGGCCAGGTTGCTCTGCTTCTGATCCAGTTCCCTGCTAATGTGCCTGGGAAGTAGCAGATGATAGCCCAAGTGCTTGAGTCCCCGACAGCTACATGGGAGACTCAGACGGAGTTCTTGGTTCCTGACTTTGGCTGGCCCAGTTCCAGCTGTTGAGTTCATCTGGGGAGGGAATCAACAGATCTCTCTTTCTCTCTTTCTCTCTTTCTCTTTCTCTCTCTCTCTCTCTCTCTCTCTCTCTCTCTCTCTCTCTTTCTCTCACCTGCCCCATCCTCCCGCCCCCACCTCTCTGCCTTTCAAGTAAATATTTTTTTAAAAAATGAAGATCGATGGCCGGTGCTCTGGCGTAGTGTGGGAAGCCTCCCCCTGAGGTTCCAGCATCCCATATGGGTGCCAGTTCGAATCTTGGCTACTCCACTTCTAATCCAGCTCTCTGCTGTGGCCTGGGAAAGCAGTGGAAGACTGCCAAAGTGATTGGGTCCCTGCACCCATGTGGGAGACCCAGAGGATGCTTCTGGCTCCTGGTTTCAGATTTGCCCAGCTCCAGCCGTTGCAGCCATTTGGGGAATGAACCCGTGGATGGAAGACCTTTCTATTGCTCCCTCTCTCTATAACTCTACCTCTCAAATAAGTAAATAAAATCTTTTTTAAAAATGAAAATTGAAGGCACTAAGGATTTTGTCAAACCATTTGGGTTCTTTTTGGTAAAGATTTATTTTTAGGAGGAAATTACCCAATTTGTATTAATTGGGTAATTAATAACCAATTAATACAAATTTTACTATAATCCCTTTGTTTTCATTTTGATTACTTACAAGTGTGGACTTATTTTCTCTCAAATTAATTGACACTTTCTATGCACTAAGTCTGTGTCTTTGTTCCTTTCTTTGTTGGAGTGATCAAGTCTCTTTCTACTGTGATGCGCCTCCAGTTTAGAAGTTACTCTTTCAGTGGTTACTTTTAAACTTTGGCAGGGGAATTAGCTTAAGAAATCTGATGCTGCCATCCCTCCTCCTGCTCTTTATCAATACAAGGGTTCCCTGCTCTCCACTTCAGCTTTCTCCCTTCCTAATTTTACTGCTGGCATAGTCGATATGAATCCAGCCAATGTATTAGTTTTATTAATTTTACAGCCATTGCTGTTAGGTGCATGATCAATTTCTCGGCTCACATTCTTTGATGCCGTGTGCTTTCCTACTGGATTTGGTCTTTCCAGCTCCAGCCTGTGATGCAGTAGATGTATGTAGTTCATGCTCTCGGCATTTATCTGAAAGCTCCCAGTATTCTCTCCACTCAAAGTCCTATTCCATGCATCTTGGACCTAGTCAGTCTGTTCTCTGTCCCTAAAACAGTCTTTTATAATCACCATATCTTTATTTTTTTAATTAAGTTCCTCAAATCTTTTCATCACTCATATTTTTCAGCTGTTTTGCACTACCATTTGGTATGCTTATCATACATCTGTGAATGATTCTTGTGTTTGTCTGCTATGTTCATCTACAGTTTATCCATTGAGTGAGTTTGTTTGTTTATTTATTTGACAGAGTTACATAGGGAAAGAAAGAGAGGCAGAGAGAGAGGTCTTCCATCTGCTGGTTCACTCCCAATTGGCTGCAATGGGCAGAGCTGTGCCGACTTGAAACCAGGATCCTGGAGCTTCTTCAGAGTCTCCCATGTGGGTGCAGGGACCCAAGGACTTGGGCCATCTTCTACTGCTTTCCCATAGCAGAGAGCTGGATCGGAAATGGAGCAGCCAGGTCTCTAACCGACACCCATATGGGATGCTGGCATTGCAGGCAGCAGCTTTACTTGCTATGCCACAGGGCTGGCCCCTCCATTGAGTTTTTAATTTCAACATTCTATCGTATCCAATTCCCCTTCTGTTTGGTTCCTTTCAAATCTTTTTGGTGCTGTCTTGCTTTTTCATTATGATTTTTCTGTTTAAAAACATTCTTTAATTGTTGGAAACCAGCAGCTGTCCCTCAGAGGATCCTGTCTCTGAGGTCTGTCTCTGGGTTTGTTGGGTTTACTGCTCTCCGTCCTGGAGGGCTGATTCCTTCCTCACATAATGGAAGTTTTGCACTGTGGGTTAATTCCAAGTGTGGGGAAGTCTCCTGGAGGCCAAGTTGTGAAGAATCACCCAGAACAGCTTCTGTTTTCCTCCTACTAAAGACACCAGAAGTTTCCGGGCTCCTGAAACCAATGAAGTTGATTTCTCTGTTCATGACTCTCACATTTTTCACAGGGAGTGTGAACTCTGCAGACAACTCAGCACACAGTTTCAGTTCCTCTGGGTTGGTTTTTCCCCCAAACTCTTCCGATAGGGCAGGCTTCCCTGTCACCTCTCCTGATGCGGAAGTGAGTTTCTCATCCATGAGTACTATGATTTGAAGATGATGCAGGTATTTGGACTTCAGGGTCGTGTTAACAGCACCAACAGGATGCAAACCTAATCCAATTTCAGTGTCTAGGAAGTGGGCCTGGTACAGGAGTGGGGAACATCTGGCCCACAGGCTGTCTAAGGCCCCCAAAACCATTTCAGTCTGGCCCTGCCAAGGCAACTGCAGATGGGACTCAAAATTCATTAATCGATGGCAGTTCTTATGTTGGTAACATTGTATAGCCCATGAATGATGCTATCAATATCCAAGTGGCCCTTGGCACAAAAAAGGTTCCCCATCTCTCTCTCTCTCTCTCTCTCTCTCTCTCTCTCTCTCTCTCTCCCCCAGCTCGCCACAGTGATCCTGTGCTTTGCCATTGCCTACCACCTTCTGCCCCTCTCAGACACCAATCTAACGGACTGTGAACTTCCAAAGTAGAGCCAAATGAAACTTTTCTCTTTATAAAGTCCGTGGCTTTGTGGATATGGCTGTAATAACAAAAAGTTGATGCAATGAGGCAAGAAACATGGGGCTTGGGGCCAGCATCATGGTATAGTGCATTAAGCCACTGCCTGTTAACACTAGCACCCCATATGAGTGACAATTTACATCCCAGCTATTCCACTTATGATCCAGCTCCCTGCTATGTGTCTGGGGAGGCAATGGAAAATGGTCCAAGTATCTGGGCCCCTGCCACTCATGTGAGAGATCTGGATGGAGTTCCTGGTTCCTGGCTTCAACCTGGCCCAGCCCTGGATATTGTGGCCATTTGGGAAGTGAACTACTGGGTAAAAATCTGTGTGTGTGTGTGTGTGTCCCTCTCTCTGTCATTCTGCCTTTCAAATAAATCTAAAAAAGGCAAAATAAAACATGGGGTTTGTTGAGCCACCTGGCTTTCCATAGGGGGCACCGTCTGTCTCTCAGGACACATACAGCTGTGGTCAAGTCCCTGGACCCCCGTGTCCAGTGCACAGGCCCTGCCTTCTGCTCATCTCCACTGGGCTTCTATAGCCTCAGCCCCCATTGGCTGTTCTAGCTGAATTTCCTTTCCTTGAACTTTGTCTGGCTGTACTTGTCTTTGTTGTGGCAGTTGTCACATTTCATGCATCACTCCTAGGTGTTTATGTTAGTCCATGAGGGAGGATGGGAGTCCATTGCTTCTTTACTCAGCACAGTCCATCTCGGTGCTAGAAATATTCATGAGATAATTAAAGGTTCTACTGAGGAGGCTGTGGTAGTGTCCATAACACACAGGGAAATTTCCAGCATCCACAGGCATTGCTGTGAGCTGTAGCAGACACCCAGAAGCACAAGCCCTCCAACAGAGATGGCTGTGCAATGCTATCAAACACACGAGGCTGAATGAATCAGACAATTCAGTGCTGTGCCCACAGGCTGTGCCCTGCCAGCCCCCTCTACTTCTATCTCCATATAATAGTAGTGAGTTTTTTTTTTTAAAAAGTGGTTACTTTTTTTTAAGGGGGGGATTTATTTTATTTTATTTATTTTAAAGGTAGAGTTCAAGAGAGAAGAAGAGAGGAAGATGCAGATCTTCCATCCACTGGTTCACTCCCCAAATAGCTGCAATGGCCAGGGCTGGGCCAGGCCAAAGCCAGGAGCCAGGAGCCAGAAGCTTCTTCCAGGTCTCCCACATAGATGTAGGGGCACAAAGATCTTGAGCCATCTTCTGTTGCTTTCCTAGGCACATTAGCAGGGAGCTGGATCCGAAGTGTAGCAGCCAGGACTCCTATCAGCTTTCATATGGGATGCCAGAGTTGTAGGCAGTGTCTTAACCTGTTACACCACAGTGCTGAACCCAGCAATGACTTTTTTTCTTTTTTTTTCTTTTTTGACAGGCAGAGTGGACAGTGAGAGAGAGAGAGAGACAGAGAGAAAGGTCTTCCTTTGCCGTTGGTTCACCCTCCAATGGCCGCCGCGGCCGGCGCACCGCGGCCAGCACACTGCGCTGATCCAAAGCCAGGAGCCAGGTACTTCTCCTGGTCTCCCATGTGGGTGCAGGGCCCAAGCACTTGGGCCATCCTCCACTGCACTCCCTGGCCACAGCAGAGAGCTGGCCTGGAAGAGGGGCAACCGGGACAGAATCCGGCACCCCGACCGGGACTAGAACCTGGTGTGCCGGTGCCGCAAGGCAGAGGATTAGCCTAGTGAGCCGTGGCGCTGGCCCAGCAATGACTTTTAAGATGTTCATTTTTCACAGCCTTCAGCCTCTGAAACTTAAGTGCAGATGATGTAGCCCCGAGGCAAAATTCTGACACATTCAATCAGTGGGCAGATTGGTGGAAAATAAAGGTAAAACAGAACCTCGGGATGGCACACCCAAAGAATCTCAACACTACCTCAGCTTTGGAGCTGGTGCGTCAGCAGCCCTGGTTGCAAGGTCCCTGGTTTTCACATTCTCCATTCATCTCCATCTAAAACAGGCCTTTAAGCATGCCACACTCCTCCCACCTTCCTGCTCACATAAGCTATGGCCTAGATGTGTAGGCTGGGAATTCTATTCTGAGAGTCACCACTAATCCTGCTTGGCGAGCGGCACTGCGCTGTAGATCAGAGGTAGCAGGTTAACCAACAGTTCTTCCAACCTCTGAAAATCCTAGCACAGCTCAAGAGCGATGCGATCTTCAAGAACCACTGACACTTGAAGTTTCTCAAGGCATTGGAGAAACTCGAGCTGTTACCCAGGGATGCAAAGCAAGCGAATGATCTTAGGATGTGGAGGACATAAATCAGCAGCCAGTGCTACCGCTGGTGGGTGCTTACGGTATTTCCATTTCTCTCCCCAAGTCTGGATGCTTCCCGTGCCCACTAACTACTGCACAGTGGTTGCTCAGCATCATAGAAACAGGAGAAGCCTGGGGTTACCAGCTGTCTGTAAACCCAGGAAGTCCATGCCACGCTCCTTCAGTCCCCCCACAAACTTGTGAGTACTGAGAACCAGAGCTGCAGCCGGCTTAGGAGGAGACAGGTGGGAGGTAGGGCAGCTCTGGGAAGTCGGGATGATGAGTCTAGGCGGTGCGTGGTGTCTCTAGAAGCAATAAAGTCAAGTTTCTTGTGAGATGTATGATTCTGAGGGGAATTTCACAAGGAAACTCCTCCCAAAATTCTTTATGTGACTGTGATACTAGAAGAACTATATAACCTCTGCCAGAGACTGCTTTGATACATGTGCCTTGTTTGGATCTACAAATGCTGTATTAAAAAAAATAAAAGAATTGAGCCTCCCTACTTTTGGATGTCCTATCATTAAGTGGATACATTTCCTAAAACATTTAAGGTATCAGTAGCTCCATCAAAAACTTAATTTCCACACAAACATGTACTAAAACTTTTTTTTTTTTTTTTTTGGACAGGCAGAGTAGACAGTGAGAGAGAGAGACAGAGAGAAAGGTCTTCCCTTGCCATTGGTTCACCCTCCAATGGCCACTGCGGCTGGCGCACCGCGCTGATCCAATGGCAGGAGCCAGGTGCTTCTCCTGGTCTCCCATGCGGGTGCAGGGCCCAAGCACTTGGGCTGTCCTCCACTGCACTCCCTGGCCACAGCAGAGAGCTGGCCTGGAAGAGGGGCAACCGGGACAGAATCCAACACCCCGACCGGGACTAGAACCCGGTGTGCTGGCGCCGCAAGGCGGAGGATTAGCCTAGTGAGCTGCGGCGCCGGCTATGTACTAAAACTTTTAAACTGATTTCTACGAGAAACCCTAACTTTTCTTTCTCATCTGTTTTTGAAAGTCTTCATGCAAAAAGTACCCACTGTAGTCAAAATACCACCAGCCCTTAATTCACAGATGCCTCTGCCTAGAATGTTTACCCTGCTGTTTACTGGTTTACCTAATTCCCATTGACTTTAAAAGCAGAGAGTCATAGAGAGAGACAGACAGACACAAAGAGAAAGAGAGATCTCCCATCGGCTGGTTCACTTCTCAAATGTCTACAACTGCTCAGGTAGGGCCAGGTTGAAGGCAGGAGCCAGGAATTGAATCCAGGTCTCCCATGTGGGTGGCAGAGATTGAAGCCATCACCTGATGCCTTCCAGGGTGTGCACTGGCAGGACGCTGCGGTCAGGAGCTGGAGGCAGGCATGGAATCCCTGCACGCAGATGTGGGACACCAGCATCTTGGCTACTACATCAAATGTGTGCCCTCATGTCCACTTTTTTAGGTTGCGGACTTCTTCAGGAAGCTCTCCCCCAGTATCCCAGCTCTCTCCCACTCCTCCAACTCTGAAATTCCCTAACACTTATGACCTCAAGCTTCCTGTTGCACACCCTACCTTATCCTGAGATTCTTCCCTGATCCCTCCATGAATTGCAGGCACCCACACAAAGGAAAAAGAACATCGGATAACAACGCTCGAGGGTAAAGAAATTAAGTTCCCGCACTGAATTTCATCATCTACCAAATTCACAACACATTGGAATTGAAACTGCCTCCATCGGGCGAAAAAGCTGGAGCATACCTTTGGAGATGCAGCCACGGAGACGGAAGCTTGGGTGTGCATCCGGTCGATTCTAGTTCCAACCAGGAAATTTTTGCTCTCTTTCTTCTAATTATGCTGACATATGTCAGGGAAAGAGTGGAAAACCCATTACTTCAGCTTATATGTTATACTTAGGATTATTCAGAGATTTTAGCACCTTCTGCGTTTGTCTCAGAGAGTCCCAGACAGCATGAGACCATGCCAAAGATTAGCAAGGAGTCTGCCCGTAGGAGCTAAGACGGACAGGAAATTGAATGGGGGAAAGAATGAACTGAAAATGGACTCATTGCAGGAGTGGCCAAAATGCCACCACATTTGGAAGCTTCCAGGGTATCCTGGTAACCATTCGGCTCCACTCCCTTCGGTTCCGGGAGGCAGATCAAGGGACACCCTTTTAAAAATTAGTCGTCATTCCTTCAGCAAGCAACTACTCTGTTTGTTTCTTACCAGAACTAACTGGTGTGGTCAATTGCAATTTTCGCATCTAGCATTGGTTGGTGAAGATGTTCAGAAGGTTGCCCTAACCAGCATGCTGTTAAGTCATAGAACCAAAGTTTCTGCACCGTGTGCTCTGGTTTGAATACAACTTGGCTCCACCAAAGTCATGCAGGTATTTAAATCTCAAAGTCATGAGTTAATGATGCTTAGAAGGTGAAAACTTCACCCGATTATGGTGTTTTAACAGAGGCTGGCATAATGGGTTAAGCCACCGCCTGCGATGCCAGCATCCCACATGGGAGCCTGTTCAAATCCTGGCTGCTCCACTTTCCCTGCTAACAGACTGGGGAAAGCAGCAGATGATGCAAGTGTTTGGGTCCCTGGCATCCACGTGGGAGAACCAGATAGCACTCATGGCTCCTGGCTTCAGCCTGGCCCAGCCCTGGCCATTGCAGCCATCTGGGGAGTGAACCAGTGAATGATTTACTTTGTCTCTGACTCTGTCCTTCCCTCCCTCTCTGTAACTCTGTCTTTCAAATAAATAAGTATTAAAAAAAAAAAACAGGGTTGAGCCTAGTGAGAAATCTTTAGGTCATTAAGGTTGTGCCCTTGTAAGGTAGAAAGAGTTGGTTCTAAAAGCTCTGTCTGCCTCCAGGTGCCACCTTCTGACCCTCGCTTCTGCTCCTGCTTCACCATTCCCCTTTGCCGTCCTCACAGAGGCCAAATCATGGGGCCACCCAATCTGGGACTTGAAACTCCAAAACCCTGAGGTTGTGAGGAAGCCTCTCTTTGTTGCATAAGCAACTTGTCTCCAGTACTTCACTGTAATCACAAAAAGATGATGAATGTACCTTAAGCTGTTAACAGTTCTCACTTCCAGTGTGTCCATGGAGTGCCCATGCCTCCCCCACTGCCTTCCACTCTTCAGAGCTCTTAGAACCAGGGAGGGAAGCAGAAAAGTACCCTCCCCCTTCTTAGAAGGAGGAAGAATGAGTGTGTGGGTATTCTCACCATAGCAGTCATGTCTACTAGCTTTCCTTAGTCCATACTCATATAGCCCAGTACAGAATACATACAGAACACATACATACAGAATACACAGAAAACACATACATGCAGAATACATACAGAACAGCACATTTTAGACTGGGAGAGAACTGAGCATTCTCATCTTGAAAATGCAATAAACTCAGTCACAGAGAGATCAAGTGCCTCTTACAGGTTCATTAACAACAGGACTAGCACCCTCATTAGAAAGTGTTTCATGACCAAAATCAGTACAATTGGCTTTGCATCAAGTTCAGGCACAGGCCAACTTTTGTGTCTAATGAGTATTTTAAGGAAGTCAAGACATTTTGATAATGGCTTTTGCTGTACATCTGTAACAATGCATGTATCTATACATACATGCATACATAAAAGAAAATACAAACAAATGCTCATTGACTTAGGATGGGCTTACCTCCTGATAACTTCATCTTAAGCTGAAAATATCTTACTTGAAAAATGCACTGAATACGCCTAACCTACTGAACATCATAGCTTAGCCAAGCCCACCTTAAACATACTCAGAACACCTACAATAGCCTACAGTACAGCCATCTACATCAGGAGTACCAAATGCTGAATATCTCATAGACACACAGAGATGGGCAGGATGCAGAAACACAAAATGGCATTCAAAATATGTTGGCAGCACAGCACAGTGTGGAATGTCAGGTGTTTCCTCCTGTGATGACAGGGCTGGTGGAACTGCATCACGCTACCCAGGAAAGATCCAAATTCACAATTCACAGTTGCAAGTGTGGTTTAGACTGAGTGTGCATTGCTTTCACACCATCACAAAGTTGAGTCATTGCTAAGTCAGGAACTGTTTGCAAACACAAAGGAACTGTTCCGAAAAACCTTTCAACACACACATGTATACATAGGTGTGTGTGAGTATGTGTGTGTGTACATATATATATATAATATAAATATATATAGAAAGATTTCTCAGAATGACCTTTAATACAGAATCCAATCAAATGCACTCTCTCACACTACCAGTGGGAATTAGATGCAACTTTTCCAAAGGGCAATTTTGCAATATCTGTCAAAAGCCTGAAAAAATGTAGGCACAATAGTACTCAGACATTTTTCTCCTGAGAGGTTATCCTAAGAAAATAATCATAGGTAAGCATTAAAGATTTAGTTGTAAGGCTTGCTCTACAGTTGGAATACTGGAATCAGGTTAAACATTGAACCATAAGGTTGCTGAAGTGACTTAAGACACATTTAAACAACAGAATTCATGCAATCGCTAAAGAAAGGTTTTAAAAAATGAAGCTTTTACAGTGGTATTTGAGGACTTCGTCAATCTAGTCAGGACACTGCACTCCAGTGACTCCCCTCCCATGACACATCAAAAAAGATTTGGTAATGTTTAGGGGATGAGTAAATGAAAAAAAAAAACAACATTTAGATTCTCAGTGTAACACCAAACACATCCTATTAACAAAATCTTACCTGGATAAGAGGGATTATGGAGACTGTGTCAGCCTGAACAATTATTTGTGAAAATAACAATAGTCTGAATTTGAATTACAATTGGCCTTATGTACCCATGGTTTCTGATTCTGGTTTCAATCTACCATCAATTGAAAATATTCAGAAATATTCAGGGGCCGGTGTTGTGGCACAGTGATAAAGGTGCCTCTCACAATGCCAGCATCCCTTGTGGGTGCTGGTTTGGATTCAGGCTGCTCCACTTCTGATCCAGCTCTCTACTAATGGCCTGGGAAAAACAGCACAAGATGGCCCAAACACTTGGGTCCTTGCCACCCTCGTGGGAGAACTGTATGAAGCTCCTGGCTCTTGGCTTCCACCTGGCTCATATCCTGGCCATTGTGACCATCGGGGAATGAACTAGGGAATGGAAGCTCTCTCTCTCTCTCTCTCTCTCTCTCTCTTTCTGACTCTACCTTTCAAAGAAATGTAATAAATCTCAAAAAAAAAAAAAGAGAACATTCAAAGAAACTTTTCATCTGTATTGAGCATGAACAGACATTTTTTCTCGTCCTTACTCCCTGAACAACACTGTAAAACAACTACTTGCGTTGCATTCACATTGTCCTAGGTATGATATGGAATCTAGAAATGATTTAAAGGAAGATGCATTTGGGCTACATGCAAACACAACACCGTTTCATATAAAGCACTTGAGCATCTGTGCACGCTGGATGGGATGTGTGGTTAGCAAAAGTTTCTTACCAATATAAGTTTATCATTTAATTCCCTTGGCCACAATTTTTTTAAGTTCCCTTGTATCTTTTTAAATAGTCACATGTTTAGCATTATCTTTGTTTCAAACAAATGAAAGCACTCATATAATTGGATATATTTTTTCATTCAAATGAAAATTTTTTTTGTTGTTTCCATTTGATAAAGAAATGGAAACTCTATCAAAGTTCTACTAAATCAATATTTCTCCAAGTTTAAATGCACACAAGACTATCCAGAGTTCACAGCCTTTGGTCCTATGATTCTATTTCATGGTTTTTTTTTTGTTTTGTTTTTTTTTTTTTTAACTAGGCAGAGTTAGAGTGAGAGAGACATAGAGAAAGGTCTTCCTTCCATTGATTCAACCCCTAAATGGCCGCTACGGCCGGTGCACTGCGCTGATCCAAAGCCAGGAGCCGGGTGCTTCCTCCTGGTCTCCCATGTGAGTAGAGGGGCCCAAACACTTGGGCCATCCTCCACTGCCTTCCTGGGCCACAGCAGAGAGCTGGACTGGAAGAGGAGCCACCGGGACTAGAACCCAGTGCCCATATGGGATGCCGGCGCTGCAGGCGGAGGATTAGCCAAGTGAAGCACGGTGCTGGCCCCTTGTTTCGTTTTATTTCTTAAGCTTTTATGAGAGAGAGAGAGAGAGAGAGAGAGAGAGAGAGAGAGAGAGAGAGAGAAAGAAATCTTCCATTCACTGGTTCACTCCCCAAATGGCTACAATGGCTGGGGTTGGGTCAGACTGAAGCCAGAAGCTGGGAATTTTATCCAGGTCTCCCACATGGGTACTGGGGCCATCTTCTGTTGCTTTCCAGGCACATTAGCAGGCAGCTGGGTCAGAAAAGGAGCAGGCAGGATTCGAACCAGCTCCCATACAGGATGCTGGTGTTCCACACAGTGGCATAACTCACTGCACCACAACATTGGCCTCTGTGAGTCTATTTCTAGAAATACATCCTAAACAGCTCTTATTCAGTTATCAGAAACAGCATTACTAACAAAGAATTTCATCAAAAGCACCATTCATAATCGTCTCAAACTAGAAAGTACCTAAAGGTAAAATGAGAAGAAAATTATGATACATTCTTAAAAGGGGGTTTGGAAGTCGTAACGATATTTATAAAAAGCCTAACAGCATAGTTAGGGAATGTTTTTACTACCCTGCTAAATGATAAAAGTCATCATAAGAAATTTTACATATGGTGTAATCCTAATCAGATTAAAAACAAAACAAAATAGATATGTGATACATAGTAAAGATATATATCAAGCTGCTTGCAAGGGTTGTTATTTCTTGCCTTTTGCTACATTTTCTGCAAGGGGTGAGTACAAGCAGTCTGCTGGGGTAAAACGCTAGCATGGGCATTGCTGAAACAAAGCTGCAGAGAGTAAGAAAATCTACAGGGCTTCTGGAGACAACACTGAAAAGCTTGAGGTTAGAGTGAGCGGCGGGACCTAGGGTGAGACTGGCAGCAGGTGCGGCAGAGACACTGCCTGGCCGCGTCAGCCCCTCTGCCCAGCAACCTCAACCACAGCAGCACCAGTAGCCCAATGGTGACGGTGCGCCAAATCAGGAAAAGCAGACATGAACCATAGATTGCCACAAATTAATAAGTTCATTAGTGACATATTAAAATTAAGGGGGTGGGGCCGGCGTCGTGGCTCAATAGGCTAATCCTCCGCCTTGCGGCGCCGGCACACCGGGTTCTAGTCCCGGTCGGGGCGCCGGATTCTGTCCCTGTTGCCCCTCTTCCAGGCCAGCTCTCTGCTGTGGCCAGGGAGTGCAGTGGAGGATGGCCCAAGTGCTTGGGCCCTGCACCCCATGGGAGACCAGGAGAAGCACCTGGCTCCTGGCTTCGGATCAGCGCAGTGCGCGGACTGCAGCGCACCGGCCGCGGCGGCCATTGGAGGGTGAACCAACGGCAAGGGAAGACCTTTCTCTCTGTCTCTCTCTCTCACTGTCCACTCTGCCTGTCAAAAAAAAAAAAAAAAAAAAAAAAAATTAAGGGGGTGGGCATTTGGCTCAGTGATCAAGACACTGATTTGGACACCTGTATCCCATATTCAGCGTGCCTGGGTTCAAGTCCCAGCTCCACTCCCAATTGGAGCTTAATGCTAATGCAGACCCTGGGCCATGGTTCATGTTAATTGGGTCCCTGCTACTCACTTAGGATACCCAGCTGGGCCTGGCCCAGCCCCAGCCACTGCAGGCATTTGGAGAGTGAACCAGTGGACCGGAGCTCTGTCTGTATGTTTCTCTCTGTCTTCCTGCTTCTCAAATAAATAAGTATATTTGAAAATGTAGCGTGAGAGTCTAAGAAAATGGATTGCAGTTTCTCATACATTTAAAGTTAAGAAACCTAGAGACATGGGGCCGGCGCTGTGGCGCAGTGGGTTAACACCCGGGCCTGAAGCGCCAGCATCCCATATAGGCACTGTTTAGAGATCCAGCTGCTCTACTTCCTACCCAGCTCTCTGCTGTGGCCTGGGAAAGCAGTGGAGGATAGCCCAAGTACTTGGGCCCTGCACCCGCATGGGAGACCCAGAAGAAGCTCCTGGCTTCAGATCAGCACAGCTCCAGCCATTGTGGGAGTGAACCATTGGATGGAAGACCTCTCTCTCTCTCTCTCTCTCTCTGCTTCTCCTCTCTCTGTGTAACTCTTTCATGTAAAATAAATAAATCTTAAAAAAAAAAAAAGAAGGAAACCTAGAGACAATGAGATAAATGTGATTTCCTCTGAAAAGTCCTAGAGTGTTCTTGAGGAAGTGGGCATTAGAAGTAGGAAGACCTTTCTCTCTGTCTCTCTCTCACTGTCCACTCTGCCTGTCAAAAAAATAAATTAAAAAAAAATAGAAGTATACCAGCTTGTGAATTACTGCAAAGCTATGGGAGGAAGACTCTAAAATCAAATTAGCAAAGCCTCACCTAGTGTCCCACAAATGTACATAATTGTTATTTATCACTTACATACACAAGTCAAATTTAACAATAAAATTTAAATTAAAATATAATATCAGACCAAAAGGTGTTCACAGCATATGTAGTGAATTGAGGCTGCTGGTGGATGCCGAGGCTTGGATGTGGGGGTCTGTGTACACCTGTGTGGCTGGGTTCACCTCTTCTTGTGAACAGAACTTCATACAAAGCACATGCAAAACTCACATCATGTGCAAGTGGTTTCCTGACATTTGAATCCATTGGAACAAATTCGTGTTTCAGTGCAGCGTTGAAGTAGGACTGACTGCATTTCCTAGGGCACCTCAGAAAGTTCATGAAAATCAGAATTTCAATTATGAGCTTATTTGGGGGGTAAAAAACTGAAATTTGTGCATAGTTTTTTTGTAATATGCATCTTCTAGATAGCATGACAAAAAGGTTTTTGTACCAAAATGAATTCATACTTATATTTTTCTTCAAATGTATTTTTATTTATTTATTTGAAAGGTAGAGAGACAGGAGACAGAGAGCTCTCCCATCCACTGGTTCTCTCTCCAAATGCTGAGAATAGTCAAGACTAGGGCAGGCAGAAGCCAGAAGCTGGGAACTCAATTCGAGTCTTACAGGTGGTCTCCAAGTCCTTCGGCCATCATCTGCTGCTGCCTCACGGGGTGCACATTTGCAGAAAGCTGTAATCATGAGTGGAGCTGGGTTCGCTGATCTGAGACTCAGGCATCCCATCCACGGAACCAAATGCCTCCTGATTTACATTTTTGATTCTTTTTCTCCATCAACTTTTTAAAGTACTCCCATATATGTAGATCATATATATATTTAGGTTCATAATATACAATTATACATGATATATACATTTACATACGTGATATGTATATAGAAAAACATTCCTAAAATAACTTTTAATATGAGCTAATAAAATAGTATTTCTACACTGTTGCAAAATACCTAGTCCCAGAAATAAAGAATAAATAGATCTGCAACTGCCTTGCAATGATTAAGTGAAGTAAGCAATGGACTGACCACGTATTTTAGTATTCAAATAAGTCCTATCAGCATTTTGTACACTTATCTTAAATGTACTATTTGATGACTGCAATAGCTATGGAACTGTTTGAACAAGCTCTGCTCTATCAGATAAGTATAAGACTCAATGACCCTGAGGTCATCACCAATATGAGTAATGAGATTTTATGATTGTGTGTGTCTCTCTTAATAATAAGATACTTTTATTTTTAGCTAAGAATAAACAAGTTCAGTTCCCAGAGGGTTGCGATTTAGCACAAACTCAACTAATTGAATATCATAAAAATAAATCCAACCACACTATCCTGAGCCTAAATACGTCTAATTTTTTTAAAGTTGTACATTCACTTTATATGTTGTTGTAGTTGTCTGTTAAGAAGATTACAAATTTTGAAACATCTCTCATTTCTGTGACTTTTATTTGAGCACATGCTATTAAATAATATGAATTATTTTCTCTGATAACAGAAGACACTTATTTCCTTGAACTACTTTCTTTACCATCTCTGGACTAAGGGAACAGAACCCAGAAACGCACGCCATTTTACTACTGAAATATCACACAGAGAACAGGATGAAGCTTGTCTCTCATTTTAAAATCACCTTGACTTCAACAAACAAACACAAAACGGGGGAGGGACTTTCCTGGGAAACATTTTATCTGAAAAAGCATTTCCTCTTTTCTTCCTGATGGATGTTCTAAAAGGGGAAACGGCTCTTTGGGCAAAGTGCAAGTACATCATCATTCAAATGTGAGTTCAACAGTTCACATTTCTAGAGGCCTTGGGGAGGAAGGAAAAGAACTTGCTGTTTTCAAGGAAAATGATTTTGCCTGTGCTTTCCAAACTGAGTTAGCATATTCCACACAACTCGTGTGCATACAGAAAGTCAGAGATCCAACTCTATGGGTCTAAGTTGCTTAGAGATCCAATTATTATTTTGTCTTTTTAAAACTCCTTGTTGTAAAGACCAGTAAATTTGTTCAAACCTTTAAAACAGCTCTAGCATATTATGATAATAGGGATACATGAGTCCAATGCCCAAATCCCTTTAATTGAGGTATTATTTATTAATATTTATAAATATTATTTATAGATGAAGTATATTATTATAAGTAAATTTATAAATAATTTATGAATGAGGTATTACTTATAAATCTGCTTGCAAGATTAGAGCCAGAATATAACTGATCCATTGACACAGTTTGCTTAACCACCAGAGTTGCACGTGGGAAGAAACGTTCAATGTCCAATAGATTTCTAAGCATGTCAGGACAATCACCATTTTGCATAGTATTTAATGAATGATTTTCATGCTTCCTTTCCTTGAGAAATCAATCATCTATTAGAAACCCTATTTGAAGTACTGTCATGTCTTTCCATAGCTGTGATAGAGTTATGCACAGATGCACAGAAAAACATTTGCACCAGATTATGTCGAAGGAGCCTGCAAAACAGTTTGTGAGATGCAGCCATTTGTTAACTGTGTAGAGGCAGATCATTTGGATTCCTGTGAAGATGGCACAGCTATTCACTCTCCTTCTTTGTGAATGGAAGCCAGGTGAACCAATTTATAGTGGAAACCAAAAAGGCAAAACATTAGGGTTTAAGAATTCACGAAAAAGTCATGGCCGTAATGACAGTATGAGACTTGGGAGACCTGGAGGAGCAGGTGCAAACATTTTCAACATCTGTGAATTTCAGGGTCTATGGACTCCTCCAGAGTTCTCCCCTGAAAATAACCAGGTTGACCACTAAGAAAACCTGAGAATTTAAATCAATTGCTCTGCATGGATTTATGAAAGCAAGCAGTTGCTCAGTGGTACTTCCTCTTTTTTGCCTTCAGTTTTTAGTTTTCTGCCTTCTCTTCTGCTGCGAATCTGTGGAGTTTCTGGTCTTGCCACGAAGCATTCTAAAGTTCTGTCACATAGCTGCAGAGGACCACATAGAAGCCGGCTTTATCTCAATCACCATATTAGAGAAGTAAAGGTTTCACGTATCTGTTTGTTTAAATGTAAGCCACCAGCCTTTTAACTCTTTGGATCTTGGCTCTCCCCAGGCTCTTCCTCCCTCTCTCTTCCTAAATCTGTTGCCATGTTGCTAAAGCACCCCCCCCCCCCCAACACTTTTGAGAGGCTGGAAGTGACACACATAGTGAAATGAATGAACTATTTTCAAGATTCCAAAATTAGATCTAAAAAGATGCTTTGGGGGCCGGTGCTGTGGCTCAGCGGGTTAAAGCCCTGGCCTGAAGCTCCGGCATCCCATATGGGCGTCGGTTCGAGTCCCAGCTGCTCCTCTTCTGATCCAGCTCTCTGCTATGGCCTGGGAAAGCAGTGGAAGATGGCCCAAGTTCTTGGGACCCTGCACCCACGTGGAAGACCTGGAAGAAGCTTCTGGCTCCTGGCTTTGGATCGGCGCAGCTCCAGCTGTTGCGGCCAATTAGGGAGTGAACCATCGGATGGAAGGCCTCTCTCTGCCTCTCCTTCTCTCTCTGTGTAACTCTGATTTCAAATAAATAAATAAATATTTTAAAAATATATGCTTTGGCGATAGTTGCTGAATCTTGCATACAAGCAACTCTGTCTACTAAAGTAATGTTGAGCTTGAAATACCCTCTAAGTCCTTTCTCTACAAGCCTCAATGAGTTGGAGAGAAATTAAAACACTATGCAGTGTTTTACTTGTTTTTGCCATGAGCAGCAAAATTGTGAGTCAGAACATAAACAAATTGATAAGTTTGGTTTTCTCACTCCTAGGGTTTTTTGCTTTGATTTATTTTTTGTTTTCTTGCCATCGCCAAAATTTCCAGAGAAGATAAATGAAGTTATCAAGAACCCAACAAAGTAGTTGGGTCTTGCCTGCTATTATGTACTCTTTAAAAAACAGATTTATTTATTTTTATTTGAAAGCAGAGAGATGGAGAGAGAGATCTTCCATTTCCTGGCTCACTCCCCAGATGGCCACAACCACCAGGGCTGGGTCAGATGGAAGGAAAAAAGTACTTTGGCCATCAACATGGCTTTCTCAGTTACATTAGAAGGGATCTAGATCAGAAACAAAGCATCAGGGGCTCACACTGGTGCTCCAATATCGGATGCAGGCATCACAGGTGGCAGCTCAACCCTCTGTATAATGCCAACCCCTGCTAGTTCATATTCATAGTGAAGAAATCCAGTATGTCACTAATGGAAGAATAGTCCCTGGCTGAGACATTTCAAAAAGATTTCGATGTTGAGGAGAGAAAATACAGAATATTTAAATTCCTTCATTCTATCATGGAGTTTTCAAGTGAGTGTTCAAAAAGATATAGACTGAAAGCGAGTCTATCTCTCTTCTCACTCTTGTAATGGAGTTGAGAATAGGTTGTTGTAATGGTTCCTTGAAAACATGCCACTACACTTCTATCAAAATTTTCAAGAAAATTAAACAAGCATCTCAGACTCTGCATGTGTTTAATAATGAATGTTGGAAATCACAGCACCCATCCAATAAATTGAAATTTGCAATTTCCAGGGGAAAAAAGGAAAAGAAAAAGTAAAAGCTAGCTGAAATCCCCTGAAAAACTTCTGATGAACTCAGTACGTGTAAGCAGACACAGCAGTGCAGAAGCCGGGACCTCTGCAGTAGCACAGAAACACACTACATGTATCTTAAACTCTGCTTCCCTCTCGGAAAATTTTATTTACATGTGTCTGAGACCCCATTGGTCAGCTCAAGTGCAGGAAAGAACAGGAGGCAGGACGGATTAGCAGCTTCATGGGTGAGGTTCACGTTTCCTGCCTCTTGTGACATATTTCCATTTACTCATCGCCTCACTGCTCTCTGGCTCCTGTCACACCACAAAAGCCTACCTGGTCTCTAAGTCACCAATGCTTCTGTCACTGACCGGGTCAACATTCCCAAACCTCTACGCAACCTTTTCATAGCATTCGATACCATTGACCTTGAAAACATCACCCCTCTCTTACTACCAACATTGTTTTATGAATGCTTTGACTATAGAAAACATTTGGAAGAAGTGTACAAGCAACACCCATATACTCACTAATCAATTCTGAATACACATTTTGTATACTTTCCTTGTCACACATCTATCCATCTTCCTGTACATCCTTTTTAATGTGTCTCAAAGTAAATGGTAGACATCAGTACAGTCCTTTTTTAAAATATTTACTTATTGTACAGGCAATATGTACTTATTGTACAGGGAAGGGGTAGGAGAGTGAACCATCCACTGGTTCACTCCTCCAACAGCTGAAATGGCCAGGGGTGGTCCAGGCTGAAGCCAGGAGCCTGAACCACATCCAGGTCTCCCACGTGGGTGGCAAGAGCCCAAGTACTGGGGCCATCCTCCACTGCTTTCCCAGGTACACAGAGCACAGAGCTGCCAGAACTCAATCAGCACTAGGATACGGGATGCCGGCATTGCAAGAGGCAACTTGACCCACTGTACCACAATGCCAGCCCCCAGGACATTCCCTTCTACACACTTCTGCCTGCATGGCACAAATTATAGAAACTCTCTCTTTGGGGTCAGGATATAAACATGTCTTTCTGGTCCTGTTCTCTTTCTCCTCCCTGCTTGTCTGTGTTATCTGTTACTGCTCTACCTGCATTGCAATCACAGTTACAATTGCTAGGAAGTATTCAAGTATTCTCTGATTGTCTCCTTTCCCTCATTGCTCAAATTCCACTAACACAACATCTGGCTAATCTTTTCCCCAATCTCGATAATCCCTGAGATTCCCAAGTGCAAGCCTCCCTCATTTTGCAACAATCACCCACCAGAGTAGGCATCCATATGCCCCTGAGGCCGAGATTTCCCAAGCGGAACCCCCCACCTTGAGAGCCATCAGCATTCACTGCCCTGGCCCAACCTTGAGAGATGCAGGCAGCTGAAAATGCAGCCTCTGCCCTCCCAGGCTCCTGAGCTCTTGAAAGGTAGCTGGTCCAATTGAGACTTGCTGCCAGGATAAAATACACATGAAATTTGGAGGATTTAGTATGAAAAAATGTAAAATATATCTAAAATGTAAAATATATCATTAACCATCTTTTATTTTGATTACATGTTAAAATTATAGTATTTTAGAGGCTGCCGCTGTGGCGTAGTGGATAAGGCTGCTAACTGCAGTGCCGGCATCCCACATGGACTCCGGTTCAAGTCCCGGCTGCTCCACTTCCTATCCAGCTCTCTGCTATGGCCTGGGAAAGTGGTAGAAGATGGCTCAAGTCCTTGGGCTCCTGCACCCGCATGGAGACCTGGAAGAAGCTCCTGGCTCCTGGCTTCGGATCAGCGCAGCTCCAAATGCTGCAGCCCTTTGGGGAGTGAACCATCGGATGGAAGACCTCTGCCTCTGCCTTTCTGTAACTCTGTCTTCCAAATAAATAAACAAATCTTTTTTAAAAAAAGAAATTATAGCATTTTAGACATATTACTTACATTATAATATCGTTAAAATTAATTTTGCCCCCTTATTCTTATTTTTTTTCAAGGTTGTTAGTAGAAAGCTTAAAATGACATGCATGGTTACTATTGCATTTTCACTGGACAGTGCTGACCATGAATCTTCATAAACATACTACTCCTCAAAGGGTGGCATCCAGCCTAGCAGTTAAGATGCCACTCTTGGGACACTCACATCTTGTACTGAAGTGCCTGGGCTCTATACCTGGGTTCTAGCTCCTGCCTTCAGCCTCCTTTCGATGCAGACTCTGGGAGGCAGTGCTAACAGCCCAAGCAGTTAGTTCTTAAAATCCACTTGGTAGACCTGGGTTAAGTTCCTGGCTCCCAGCGTCAGCCTTGCCCAGCCACAGCCATTGGGCGTATTTGGAGAGTGAACCAGAAGATAGGAGCGCTCTCTCTCACCCTCTCTCGTTCTCTAATAAATAAATGGAAATAAATACAAATTTAAAAATAATTCTCAAAAATCTCTCCCCAAACTTAGTTCCCCACCTGACATCTCATGCCTTGCCTGCACAGACAGAATTTTGAATTAAACCTCATTGGGAGGGTTTTTCAGGAGGGAGGCTGGGTGACAATGAGTGGGACCTCTCCTGTTGTTCCTTCCAAAATGCTTCACACAATGCCCAGGCATCCAAAAGGAGAAATGGAAAAGGGAGAACAGGCAAAGACCTACAAACCAAACTCACTCAAGTACAAGAGCAAGGAAACATCAAAGTAGATCATCAAGGGTTTTTTGTTCTTAATGTATTTATTCAAGAGGCAGAGAGACAGAGAGAAAGCTCCTATTCACTGACTTAACTCCCCAAGTGCTTGCAGTAGTCAGGGCTGGACAGCTGCCAAAGCCAGGAGCTAGGAACTCAGTCTCCCATGGGTAATAGGGATCCCATTTCTCTGCCTATCACCTGCTGCCTCCCAGGGTCTGCACTAATAGGAAGCTGCAGCCAAGAATGCAACCCACAGACTCTGATAGGACCTGCTCCCTATCATTAAGTTTTGTGTGTTTTTTTTTTTTTTTTTTTTTTTTGCTTTTTAAAGAAATGACCAATGACTATTTTGATTACTGTGTATATGTTTCTTCCAAAATGGAATGTTTGAGTTGAGCAGATAATCACATTTCTAGGAAATGTCACCATCTCCAACAACTCTGCCTATTATAGAAACTTCCCTTGGACCACTGCCATGAAGTTCCGAGAGACAGAGAGAGAGAGAAAGAGAGATAATGACTCTAATACAGCTGTCCACAGAAGCTCTGTTATTTCTGAACTGGATCTTGAATGCAATGTTCACAGCCCACACTGGGTACTCCGCACTGTCTCTGTGCATGTTCACTGCGCTTGCCCACCTGAGAGTAACAAGAGAACTACTTGAAGCCTTTAACCCAGCCCAGAAGTCCGCAAGCTGCAGCCACTGGACTGAAGGTTTGTTCTGTTACGTAAAGCTTTAGTGGAACACAGCCACACCCATTCATTGACTTCCTGCCAGGGGCTGCTTTCCAGCTACGAGAGCAGGATTGAGGGTTCTGCTACTCAGTAGCATTATAGTCCACAAAGCCTAAACTATTTGCTATCATCTCATCTTTTCCAGAAAAAAAAAAAAAAAAAAAAAAAAAGCTGAGTCCTGGCCCAAAGGATCATTTATTTTTACTTTTTTTTTTATTCAATGAATTATATATCTAGCATGTACAGGTAAATGCAAGCCCAAGACTCTAGGCATAGAAGGTTGAGAATGACTGAAGTATAGAATCCAGGGTACTGAACACGCACACTTACCTTCTCAAAGGATCAAGAAGCACATTCATCTGAGTCCTTTTTTTTTTTTTAATGTTTATTTTCATCTACTTGAAAGACAGAGTGGCAGAGAAACAGAGAGAGACACAGAGAGCCTTCCACTCTCTGGTTCATTCCCCCAGATACGCACAGCAGCCAGGGCTGGACCAGGCTGAAGCCGGGAGAACTGCAGCTCCACCCAGATCTCCCATGTGGGAGGCAGGGACTCAAGTACTTGGGCCAGCATCTGCTGCCTCCCAGGGTGCTTTAGCAGGAAGCTGTATTGGAAGCAGAGTGTATGGGACTTGAACCGGCACTCTGATGTGCACTGCAGATGTCATAGTAGTGACTTAACCTGCTGTATACACAGTGCCCCTTCCCATCCTAGTCTTTTTAATCAGGACTTCAGAGTCCTCTACTCCATGTCTTAAAAAACTTTTTCTATTGAGATATACTATAGAAATATGTTTCATCTTCAGCCTTTTCTGCACACTTATCCACAGGTGTCAATGCAATTTGTCACAGTAATACTTGTCTCGCTTACTGCATGGGATCCACTCTCTCAGTTTATCTTATTACACATGGATTTTATACATAGTTCCATGTTTAAAAAAGTTTCTTATACACTAACGTTTTGTGATTCGCAGTTTGAAAAACTTCTGGTACACTCATGGGTTTCCCTGTATCCAAGTGTCACACCGCACCCAAGACACTTGTGCTAATATTTATTACCTGTTCATCAGAAATGTTTTTAATGTTTAAGGAAAGGGAAATGCTAGTTACTCTGTTTGGTCCTTACACATTGCATACAGGTAATGAAGTGCCACACTGTATCCCACAGAAATGTAGCATCTCAAAAACAAAACCAACTCTTGGCTCATGCTGAGTTCCTACAGTCTAACTCTGGTCTTGACCATAAATCATTAAGCGGTGAACAAGCAGCCGTCTCCCTTCAGCTAAGATTCACTTGTCCCATCCATGCAATTTTGTTATGTTTTAGTTTGGGGTTTGGCTTTCAATATGTGAATTATATTGTAATACATTTTTTAAAAATCAGTATTTCAAGGAGGTTAAAAATGTCCGTTATTAACAAGCCACTGCCACCCTTCGCCACAGGGCAAACACACCTGAAAATCCCAAGAATTTTCATCGCAAGCATCAGCTCCCTGGGTCCTCCCCACATTCAAATATAAAACAGATCCAGCATGTTTTCTTTCCATCATTAAACCCTAGCAGGGCATTCTGGTCGACCCTCTGGCTTTGGGCAAAGCCTTTATAACAGATACGCTTATAATCCCAGGGCCTCCTACACCAACAAGAAAGAGTAAGGCCCCATTAGAAAGAAAAACAAGCAGCCTTTCTTTCTTTTTTTTTTTAAAGCCAACCCACAAGATTTGATGAAAGAAACTACAAGAATAATTAGAGTCCACCAGGAAACTTTATTTAAAAAAAAAAAAAACAGATGCCAAGTTTTTGTTTACTTAAAATCTTCGCCTGCGAAATGAAACCACGGCATCACTGCAGTGTTTTCCTCTTGCCAGAATTTTTCAAAGCCCTGTGTTCCTGCAAACATGGCTCCAGTTAAGAAAGGTGACGAGGGGAACAGTTAACTCTGGGAATGTAACTTTAGTTGTAGCTTAATCCAGTCCCCTTTGTTAATAACCTAAACTTTATAGGAATCTGCAAAGATTTATGACCATAACCCACACATCATGTTTTTGACTTTGTCATTCAAACCAGGCTGGCCATGTTGATATTTCCTAGGGAAACGAGAGAGGCAATCCAAGTAAGAACTCGGAAAAAGGGAAGAGGAATTTTATTCCCATAATTTGATTGATTACTTCCTATTCTGAACACTCCAGAGAGAAAAAGCAAACTTTTTCCTGACTGCGCTCGGGTTTCTGCCACTAATCTTCCACAAGCAGGCAACAACCATAAAACACACAAGTGACTGACGAGGATCCAGCAGACCCCCAAACCGACGAGCATACCATGATATTGGGGAAAATATACAAGACGAAAGACAGAAATTTAGGGACGAATAGACTCTTGATTTGATTC
Organism: Oryctolagus cuniculus; assembly: GCF_051225735.1. Classification (NCBI taxonomy): domain Eukaryota; kingdom Metazoa; phylum Chordata; class Mammalia; order Lagomorpha; family Leporidae; genus Oryctolagus; species Oryctolagus cuniculus. Next base: position 57,629,136 of record NC_142883.1, read on the forward strand.
AGTTCAACACTTTACTTCACCAGTTCTGGGAGGAGGAAAAAACAACAACAACAACAACAAATGCTTTGACTGGCTCCATTTGAGGAATATTGTTGTCGTTGTTGCAAACCCTCCAACACTAAATGCGTACAGTTCGGGGCATGTAATGGTTTCCCAACTGCATTGTCAGAATTAGAAACCCTGAGTGTCTGGCTTTTAGGTTAACCTTGGGCTGTTTCCTCACATGCAAAAGCCAAAATCTCCATCTGTAAGAAAGCATCTATCGCCAGCAAGTCCAAATCAACAGCCCTGTCTTATGTGGCTAACAGCCTGACCACTACAGGAAGTGCTTGGTGCTAATAATGAGTAGCCGACAGGAAATCAATTAGATGCAAGTTATTAACAACAACAATCATGAAGATAAAATAGCACTTGGGGTAGCGACTGGGCTTTGCTCTGATGGTGGGGATTAACGTAAGTGCAGAATTTTTTTTTGGTAAGTGTTCATCTGAAAGAAAAACAAAGAAAAGGATGAAAAGACAGACTTTGGCAGTGGCTCAGCAATGGTCAGGGAGAGCAGTCATTGGAGAGCTCCTTTGGGTGCAAAAGGGACCATAGGGTGGCTGAGAAGACAGCAGCCCATGGACACGGGTCACCAGCTCACACAAGGGCATTCATTCTATGACATTCTCTGACAGAATTGTCCATATATAGCTACTGCATGAAGGGCAGGCCATCAGAGTCCCTGAAAAGGGTGGGATTGAATGGCTGCCCCATTGGTACAGCACCCTGGACATGTTTGATTCTGGTCTTGGACCTTCAGTTAGAAAACATGCCAGTGCATCCAAAGACGTGGCCAAAAGTGAACATTTAGATTTAAGTATCCATGTTGGCCTGTTGGGCTCCAATTCCAGGAGCAGCATGCGTCCTCTGCTTACATTTCTGGCAATGTTTTAGTTTCCACATGCAGCAGTTTAGAAGGAAGAAGCTTGCTCATTTGATCCATTTGAGAAAGTTGCTCTCACAGGAGAGAGCATGGTGATGAGCAAGGTACAGGGGACAGGGAAACGTGACAGAGGGAAGTTGATAATGGGTACCAAATTACAGGCAGATAGGAGGAACAGGTTCTAGTGTGGGATGCAAAAACTTCCTATATATTTTACAAAGAACTGAAAGAGAACAGTTTGAGTGTTCCAAACACAAAGAAACAGCTAAGTGTTCATACAGAAACGCTAGCTGCCTTAATCATTACACATTGTCTTCCTGTATTGAAATGTGCCATGATTATGCATCAATTAAAAAATAAATTTTAGGGCCGGCACCATGGCTCAATAGGCTAATCCTCCACCTTGCAGCGCTGGCACACCAGGTTCTGGTCCCGGTCGGGGCGCCGGATTCTGCCCCGGTTGCCCCTCTTCCAGGCCAGCTCTCTGCTGTGGCCCGGGAGTGCAGTGGAGGATGGCCCAAGTGCTTGAGCCCTGCACCCCATGGGAGACCAGGATAAGTACCTGGCTCCTGCCTTCGGATCAGCGCGGTGCACCGGCCGCAGTGCGCCAGCCGTGGCAGCCATTGGAGGGTGAACCAACGGTAAAAGGAAGACCTTTCTCTCTGTCTCTCTCTCTCACTGTCCACTCTGCCTGTAAAAAATAAATAAATAAATAAATAAATAAATTTTAGAACACCAGAGTTTCTTAGTTGTGATTTTTTAACAAGTGGCGTAAAATCAATTAAATGTCCCAAGATTTCTGAAATGCTCAATAACAGGATGTTCTGTGATCAGATTATTTCTAGAAAACTGAAAGAGAGAAGGAAGTTGACAAAACAAGAGGTCGGCTTTAGATATTCCATAACACCCATGGGTAATCCAACAGTCCCTTGAAGCGGAACCTCCAGCATCATCCAGTACAGAGCGAGGAATCGACAGATTTGGTTTATACAGACTGAACATCTGCAATCCAAAAAATACAAAATGCTCCAAACTTTAAAGCTTCCTGAGGGCCCACACGATGTCTCAAAGGGGAAATTCAACATTGGACCTCATATGACTGGTTGCAGTCAAAGCACAGGCAGACTGAGACACAGGGGGTTCCCCAACAGTTAGTTAAGATAGTTAAGGTAATAACCCATACTTCTTAGCAGAGTACCTGGGTTTGCATCCTGGCTCCAGCTTCCTGCCAATGCAGACCTGGTAGCAGCAGGTGATGGCTCAAGTAGTTGGGTCCCTGCCACCCACATGGGAGACCTGGACTGCACTGCTGGCTCCTATCTGGCGCTGGCACTGGCCCAATCCCGAACTTTGCAGAGACCTGGACAGCAAACAAGCAGTGGGAGGCTCTCCCTTCTCTCTCTGTCTCTGTCTCTTTGTCACTCAAATAAATAAATAACCTTCAGGCAATGTGTCGAAGGTGTATAGGAAACATACATGAATTTTACGTGCAGACTTGGGTGCCATCCCAAGATAACTCATTACGTATATGCAAATATTCCAAAAATCTGAAAACTGAAACTCTGCTGGTTCCAAACGTTTAGAGGATACTCTACCTGTATTGCCTTACATCTAAAATAGAAGACTTCATCAAACATACACAGCATGGTTCAAACAGTTCACTATTTGAAAAAAGGTTCAAAATGCATGAAGAAAAACTATGTGGAGAAATTCCAAACAACACATAGGGAATGGTATTAAGTCACAGAAATTATTTTTATCTACCTAAGCAATTGCAGCCTGTCTCTTGCACGGAAGAGGCTTACAGATGAGATCCAATAAAGATAAGTGGATCAACGGTTAGTGCCTTTGAGTCTCCAGACGGAGTAGGGGTTGCTTTGTTTTGCTTAAGTAAAAATGTAATGTGGATAAGACTATTTTTACAGTTGTTAGAAATATCAAAGAGGAAATGTTTCCAGGGAGATTTTTATTACTCCATTCAGCCAGAAGCCCAGAGACACCACTGTGTGTTTAAGAACAAAGCAGGGACCGGCATGGGGCAAAAACGCTGAAGATGCCACCACTGGGGATGCCCACATTCAATGCTGGAGCGCCTGGGTCCTGAGTCCTGGCTATGCCTATGATCCGGCTTCCTGTTGATTTGTACCCTGGAAGACAGCAGGTGCTGGCTCATGCACTTGGGACACACCTTCCCATGTGGGAGACCAGACTGGATTGAATTCAGGGCCCTGAGCTTTGGCCTGGCCTGGTCCCATCTGATGCAGGCATTTGTGTACTGAACCAGGGGATAGAAGATTTCTCTTGGTCTCTCTTTTCCTCCCTTTCTCAAGTGTTTTAAAGATTAAGGGCTTGTGTTGTGGCACAGAAGGTTAAGCCACTGCCAATGACACTGGCATTCCGTATGAGCACCGGTTCCAGTCCTGGCTGCTCCACTTCTGATGCAGCTCCTTGCTAATGCACCTGGAAAAGCAGCAAAAGAGAGCTCATGTATTCAACCCTGCCACCCATGTGGGAGATTGGAGTGAAGCTCCTGGCTTTGGCTTGGCCCAGTTGTGGCCATTTTGGCCATTTGAGGAGTGAACCACTGAATGGAAGATCTCCTCACTCTCTGTGACTCGCCTTTCAAATAAAAAAAAAATCTGTTTTAAAAGATTATTAAAAAATAAAACAGAAACACCAGCATGTCGCCTAGACAGGAAGTCTGAGTTTGATAACACAAGACCCAGTAAGACAAACCAACATGGTTATAGGATGCTCCGGTACTGACCTGAAAGGGTTCTGGAGGGAGAACTTTCTCTCTTCCTTCCTCTGCTTTGCTCCTGTGGTCCGTCTCCTAAGCCACAGTGCCTAAATCAAAGTTGCAAACATTTGTCCAAGTAAACAGAAGATTTAAGCTGGCCTGGAAAACCTGGGCCACGTGGTCATTTTAGCCATAAGGAACTTCCACAGTCCTGGCCCCATCTCTTCACCTTATTCCCAGCCCCCCAAACTCAGACACCTACAACTTCTGTATTTGTTGGGGGGGGGGGAGCCATATGCCCCAGTCTCATTATCTTCTGAGCCTCACTTCAGCTCTTTACGTCCTCAAAGCACTGTCATTTATTCTGAAGGTTTCACTCTCTGCCATCGCAGGAGGGGGTCTTTCATATCTTCTTCACTTTGTACTTGCCAGCCACAGAAAACAGAGAGAAAAGTAAAACTCTGTGCCTGTTTTAGGGACAAGAGAGTAAGAAGACAGCCAGGAACCAATTTTCTGAAAGAACCCAGGGGAAAGATCAGCCTATCTGGAAGTATCAGGTGGAGGCTGGGGAAGAGGGGCAGGCAGGCCCATTACAAGGCCCTTCCCAAGGAAAATGCAGAAGGCACACAGCATCAAAGGGAACTGGCATGGAGGAAGCACCTTGGATGCCCCTTGGCACCTCCTGTCTTCACTTTGGGTTTCAGGATCATTTTAGGTATTAAAATGTCAAACACTAAGCCGGCGCCGTGGCTCAATAGGCTAATCCTCCACCTTGCGGCGCCGGCACACCGGGTTCTAGTCCTGGTCGGGGCGCCGGATTCTGTCCCGGTTGCCCCTCTTCCAGGCCAGCTCTCTGCTATGGCCAGGGAGTGCAGTGGAGGATGGCCCAGGTGCTTGGGCCCTGCACCCCATGGGAGACCAGGAAAAAGCACCTGGATCCTGGCTCCTGCCATCGGATCAGCGCGGTGCGCCGGCTGCAGCGGCGGCCATTGGAGGGTGAACCAACGGCAAGGGAAGACCTTTCTCTCTCTGTCTCTCTCTCTCTCACTGTCCACTCTGCCTATCAAAAAAAAAAAAAAAAAAAATTAAAAAAAAAAAATGTCAAACACTAATTCAGAAAATCATCATACACTCTTCACCCAGACTCCCCCAAGGTTATTACGTTGCACAACCCTAGTAGAATACAATGATTGAAACCAAGACGTTAACTCGACAGGAGGCTAAAATGCAGGCATTATTCATATTCCATAAATGCCTTTTTTCCATAAATGCCTTTTTCCTGCATCAGGAGCCAAACACGCACAGTTTCTTCAACACATGCATTACCATGGACCTTCTGAAGACTTCTTGTGTTTTATTTACCTGTCAGTAATGAGGTACAGCTCATCTCCTCTGAGAGTGCGTAGATCTCACTTCATTTTGCACAATCTCAGCACTCTTGAAGGGTTTTTGGTGCAGTATTTTGCGGGATGTCCCTCGATTTGGGTTTGCGTAGCATTTTCTCATGGTTAGACCGAGTCAAGGGCTTGGGAAAAGAATACTCCGCAGGTGCGCAGTGCCAGCCTCACGGATTATGTCAGAGGAATGGGACTGATCTTTGGGTGCAATTGTTGTCTGCCAGGATTCTCCACTGTGATGCCCTATTTGTCCTTTGCCCTTCAGTCTTTGTTTTCTTTAATTTTAAGAGGCAGAGAAACAGAGAGAGAAAGAGAAAGATGCACATGCTCAGAGAGAGAGAGGAGAGAGAGAGAAATGTGCTACCATTACTGGTTCATTCCCCAGCCTGTAATGGTGGAGACAGGGCCTGGCTGAATCTGGGAGCTGAGAACCCAATCCAGGTCCGCCACATGGGTGGCAGGGACCCGACTATGTGAACCATCATCTACCGCTTTCCAGGGTCTGCACTGGCAGGAAGTTGGAGTCAGAGGCAGCCACTAAACCCAGGCACTCTGATGTGGGATACAAGTGAGTTGCCCATGAGGGCAAAGGACTCTCCCCTGCCAGCCTTCATTTTACCCTGCCCCCAAGCCTGGCCCCAACTCCAACCCTGGACTGCCGTCACAGAAAGCTGTGTCCTGGAGGAAATGCCGTGGCATTTGCTAGGAAGCTGTCCCTGCCCTCACGCAGTGGGTAGGCTCTGCAACAAGGCGTCTCAGGTGCATTAAGGGTTAAACAAGCTTTTGTGCGCTGCCTGTTAAGAATCCCAGGACCCTCCACCGGTGCCTGCACCACCAGGGAAGGAGTGAGGCTGTATTACCAATGTTCAAACAAAATCATCTGGAAGTATTTTCATCTGAAGCTGGATCTCAGAAACAGAGGCAAAACACACTAACAGAAGTAATCTGGGGCAGATGGCATTCCTTTCAGCCATACACACGTCTAATATAAATCTCCTAATCATTTATATCTTGGTGTTCGGCTTTATTGTAAAGTCAAGTCTCTTTTATTTCTCTCCAAAGAATAAACTCCCTACCTAAAAGACGCGAACGCTCCTTGCCTCAAGCAGCTGATGTGCAGCTCAGCTGTGCTAGGCTGTCACACTTGGCCCAAGTGCCATCTAAACAGGATGCATTCTTGTTTCCTTTTAAAACTGAGACTGCAAAGACGCTCTGAGCAGAAGGAGGTTTTCCAAGCTCTCTCTGCAGGCTTCCGTGAAGGCACCTCCTTCCACTAGGTGGCGCTAAAAGTCACAGTCAAGGTGGACCGATTTTGTAACCTTCGGAAGAATCCTGCTAATGGCAAGTGTTAAACTTCATCCTTAACACACATTTTCCGTTCTTTTTCCGTATTTACTGTCATCAGACAATTTCTGAAACAGGCAATCTCTGAACTTCTGGAGTTCAGTCTTAAAGTCTTCCTAGGGTAAACGTAAATTTTTAGGTGCATGAATGGCCATTAGCACATAAGCGATGTAAGATTTTAAGAATTGCAACGTTGGAGGCAAGGAACTGTGAACATGTTTCAATTCAGTAAACTCAGCATTCTCTCAATTCCTAAATTCTGGCTTCATATAAGTTTATGTATTACTCAAGGGTAAATCCATAGCCCCCACCGAGATTTTTAGTAGTATCAAATTAACAAACTTTTCAAAGCGCTGACAAGCATTTTAAGACAATTCTTGTAGACGTCACAACCAGGGAGCTAAAATATTATTCTGATGCAATGTCAGCTAACATATTTAAAGCACATATTAAAAATGAAACTGTATTTTCACAACTGTTAACTCATCACTTCAGGAGAAACAAATTTCCTAAAAGGTTGGAGTCTAAACTCACTGGGAAACACAGACCAAGAAACAATACTCTCTATCAGCCGAGCTACTATTAGATGGTTTAGGAAGCGCTCCCTCAAAGGAGCAATGCTAAGTACATCAAGTTCCCTTCTGGGCCCAGAGATTTGACTGATGGTAACCATAATTTGCAATGGCTCAGATGCATCCCGTGGAGACAGAAGGCTCTTTTTTGTTGTTTATGCGAAGGAGGTTTGTTTGCTCTGTGACACTCTTCTCCTCACGATGTGAGCATCTGGTCTATGTAAGGTTAGCCTGTGTTGTCATTAATGACACAGGCTTACTTTATTCCCATGACCCCTCCAAAAGACAGATTTGGCACTGAGTCTTTGCCGTCCAATCAACATACTTATTTATATGAGACAAGCATTTTGGCCACAGCACTGCCTTTTTTAATGGGAGGGCAGGAGATGACTTTACTCCAGTGGGTTTCCACCCAGCGATGTCTACGTATTTCACACAGAGTATACTGGCGCTTGACACATCTGATCGTTGTAAAGGAACACTCACTCACACACACAGTGTCCCAGGGCTGGCTCTACCAAGAGTGTTGCTGCTGCTACCGCTGCTGCTGCTGTGGCTGTTGTCTAAGGCCCAGACCATGAGCCAAGGCTTGGTCCATCCAAGATGTCCAGTACTGCTCAGAAGTTCCTACCGCTTAGTGACTTCCCTCGTGTTAATCCCACCACTTTCCTCACCTACTGGGTGTCTGATCTTGCACTCACACATGTATGTGTGAGGACATCACACACACACACACACACACACACACAGAACAAGGCCATTGGACCTGCTGGGCTGGTGTCATCTGTTGAGGTTAAGCCCAACAATGTTGACATCCAGCCAACAAATGACAGCACCGTGGCTCCTCCACCTCTTCCTGGGTGGGGAGTGTCCACTTCCTATGAGCTCCTGGGAACTCTATGCATGGAGGAAACCATCCCCTCTCCCTCCGTGGACTTGCCTGCTAGACTCAGAGTCCAGGGCACTTCTTCCCATTCTCGTTGCACCCTTGCAGCCTGCCCGAGGTTCATCCCTCTGCTCACAGGACAGAGAGTGCCTTTGGACTCCAGTCCACATGACCTTGCCTGGGTGGCCAGACTCTGCCTCTCCGTTGGCTCGAATTTCATTTCAACCCCTTCCTGCAGAAGGGGCTGGCTGCACAGGAGGGTGGGAAGCTGCACACGGAGGTTCTTTGCAGCTGCTCCCAGCTGCTACAAAATGCTGATTTCTCCGTTTCTCCTCTGTTCAGTTCGCCTCCCCACTGGACTTAAAAAACAAGGTCGTGATCGTTAGAGGCCAGAAAATTCCCGATTTTGAGGAAGTCAGGGGAATACTAAGTCCTCAACTGCAAGCTGAGACATCTTTGATTTTCCTGTGTGCTCCGGACTCAAATGATTCAAGCCTCCTACCGAAACTGTCCAGACTTAACTAAAGAAAAGGAACTAAAACGTAGGATATAAACATTCCTGTGTAGAGACTGGATAAGGAATACTTCCTATCTTGTATTAACATAAAAGACTAAAAGGTTACAGAAGCCAAATATTTATATACATATAAATTTACAGAGCTGACCTTCAGTTTCTGGGGGGATGGGTTCCTGGAACCCAAATGAGACACCAAAACCCATGGTTGCTCCAGTCCCTTAGACAAAACAGCATGGTATGCGCCTACAATCCTCCCATACACTTTTAATCAATTCTAGAGTACTCCCAACATAACACGAACACCAGGTAAACAGTTGCCATACTGTATTATTCAAAGAACAACGTTCGGGATGAATTGCATTCCCCAAACATTTTCGGTCCACATCTGATCCACTCCATGGATACAGAACCTGCGCTCAGGAAGACCAACTGCATATTTATACTTGTGTGTGTGTGTGTTTGTGTGCGTGTGTATGTGAAAATACATCATAAATAGCGGTCCTTTGTCTTGGGGAAGAAAGGGCAGGCCTTTTAGTTGATGCAGACGCCTCCTGGTCTCTGTAAGATGAGGCTCGGGGCTCAGAACTTACACAGCTTTGTTTGATTCCCGGGCCTCTCCCAGAACACCGGCTCTTCTTCCCACTCTTCCTGCCCTGGTGCCTGACTGAGACCTTCACCTGCTGTTGAACCACAAGAGAGGCCGCTGGTCTGGACTTCCAGGAAAGAGCTCAAGGTTTAGAAGCTGATGAAGCCAGTTTCCATTCACTCCCCTTCAGGAGCCCAGCACACACACACACACACACACACACACACACAGCCCACAGGGCCGACTCACTGCACAGGGTTGCCTTCCTGTAGCACGCAGGCCCCAGACACTTGTCGTCCTGATATCCTGTCTGCTAAATTAAGTAATGAGGAATGTTTTTTAAACCCCTCTGGCTGGAATTTCAGATCCAGAAAACTCCACTCAAGTCTCCTAAATTATCATTAGCTAACCTCCTGGCTTATAGAATGTCGCTTTCCCTTCATTTGTTTTAGAGGAAGGCTGCAAGGACGTTTTAAATCGGGATGAATAACGTCCTCCTTAGAGGTTTTGAATGACAAATTCACTTTCTTCACCTTTATTACAGATTTGTTCAAACAAAGGGATTTGTATCCCACTACTTTTGCACAAAGTTTACATAAAGCATTTTCTTTTCTTCTCAGTGCATGAAACTGATGGAGACATCTTAGCAAAATCCTCAAATTCATTCTCCAGGGCGTTTTCTGCAAACTTCCTAACATTCACAAAATTATCCCTCTGTGAGGACAGTAGGGGGCACTGCCACAACAAACTCATGGCAAACATCTCGCTGAGCCCCAAACCAAGGCTAGACGTGTTAGGATTCTCCCAGGTCACTAGGCAAATAAAAATACTACACAGAGGTTATTTTTCTTCCATAATTCATTTCAGCATGCAAATATCAAGCTGTTCTTTCTGTACACGGGTGTGTGTGTGCGTGTGTGCGTGTGCTCCTGTGTGGTCAGAAGTGTGTGCTAGAAATTCTCTACTACAAACTTTGGGCTGACTCACGAAGATCTCCCCAAACCGCCTGTTCTAAAATATTAGCTAAATAAAAGCAGCTAAAATGTACTGAATGGTTAAGTGGCATTCTGAATGGGAGAGGGTTTTTTTTTTTTTCTCCCCGAAAGTTCAGGCTTCAGCCTTTCTCACAACATCAAACTCCAAGTTCAGAGTCAAGATGAAAGAGAACTGTGGGAGACATTTCATTAACTGATCACCATAACCCAGACCCCATAGGTTGGATTTTTAAAAGAATAAATAAATAAATAAATAAATAATAATAAGGTTTTTCTGTGTAATTGAGTTAAACTGAATTTATGCATCCAATAAAAAAAAACAACATTGCAAATAATGAAACAAAGACATTGCTCCAACACTTGGAAAATTAGATTCACCAAACCATGAAGTCTACTGTGTGGTTATTTTTGTAACGACCATAAATTGCTTTACGGGGACTCTTCTGCTGAAATAAACAATCCAAGCAGGTTTACTTTTCAGCCCACATCCAGTCTCCAAAGGAGAGAGTGGCCTCCAAGTTTATGACTCTTTCTCGTTTCTTTCTTTTTTTTTAATGCTTGTGTTTCCAGTGGCCTTAAAGCCTTCCTTCCCTGTTCACGAGCTCAGGAGAAGTCCCACAGAAAATAAGATCCAGGTCTGTAGATGGACTGTGCCCCCAAATGCTCATTTTGGGAGCAAACGGCAGCACTGTTACTTCGTGGAAATCAAGCTGATATGGCCAGATGAATAGCAAAGGCTTCAGTACTAAATATTTCACCATATTTAACAGCACACCTCACAGCCCAGTGACGGCTTAGAACATTGCAGACAGTCAGCTTGAGCTGTGCTCGCTCACAGCACTGGAGGAGGCCAAAACCAATGCAAACTGCTACAGATAAGAGTTTTAGGGGTCTTTAATCACTCCTTTCTTGTGTCCTTGGTGGAAAAAAAACAGAGCTGCCTTTGTGCTAAAACAGAACGACTTGTTGTTTCCAGATTCAACAGGTCATTTTTATAAGAACTTCCCAGAGGATACGACATAAATGACAGAAACACAAGGGGGGTATTTTAAGTGGCTGATGACTTTAAATGATCTATATTCTATATTAAAGGAAGGCTGTTTGTTTTTCTTTCCAACAAATGGAAGGTTACTGTTTTAAAAGTGTGGAATGTTTGGATTTGATTTTTTAGGACCCAAACGTTTTCTCATGAGTTGAGTTACTGCAAATTCAGCTCCCGAAGTTGATCTGAGGGTGAGCCTGAACCAGCAAGTACATAAACTTGTCAAATCACGTCCACGTCTATTCTGAGGTTAATTTAGTGGCCTTTTGAAATACATCTAAATTGTGTTGTAACTTCTGTAATATTGTTTCTGTTAAAATAACAAAGGGAACGCATATTTCACCAACAAGATAAACTCCATAAAAATGGAAAATTCTAGCAACGTGATGTTTCCTTGGAGGAAAGAGATTTAAAAAAAAAAAAAAGCCAACATTTTATGCAAACAAAATCCAGGCGACACCAGGATTTATTAGAATTTTGGCACATTATATTATGAAAGGTGGCAGGAATTTGAGGCAAGTGGCCAACTGAAAACGAAGATCTAAATGAGACTTTTCTGCTAACCTGTAGCCTATACTCGCACGGTTTTCACTACTTTTTTCTTCTTCCTCCCTCCCTCCCTCCCTCCCTCCCTTCTCCCTTCATTATATCGCCTACCTCATTAGTAAAGAGCATTGTTTGAACATCTTCAGAAAGTTTCTGCTTTCGCGGAGACAGAAGCTATTTTTTTTTCCTACAGATTTTGAAAGCGTTTTACACAGCTCTCCTCTTCACTCCCAAACAAAAGCTACGACCACGGAAGCATTCCCTAAAACGCTGGGTCTGGTTGCTGGCGCTGGCTGGGACACTGCCTAGGCTCCCTGGCACGTGACACCTTTCCCAAGCTTCCGCGTGACTTACCGCTCAGGACAGACACCTGCCAGAGGGCAAGGTAAACCAACACCTGACAGTAACCGCAGGGAACTGCCCAAAAGATGGAGCAAGAGGTACCTTAGTAGCTACTGAATATGGTCCTAATTTAGGAGAGCGCATTTTTCTTTTTTCCTTTTTTTTTTCCCCTCTAGCTAAACAGACACTTTCACAGCGCGTGACAAAGGGATGAGACCCCAGACCCACTATTCTAGGCAAAGGAATTCCCCAGGACTAAAACCCCTCAGGCAAAAAACACTTCCTCCCCACGCCCTCCCCACTACACCCACTGCCCACGTCCAAGGGGAAGAAGGCACGCTGGGGGCAAACCCCTCAACTGAAGGGCAGCTACCGACGGCCCCCAGCCTCGCGCGTGAAGACGGAGGGAGGTGGCCCAGGGGTCACCCGGAGCTCGCCCCAGTCCCCCAGCCCCTGTGCCCAGCAGCCCCGCGCTCCGACCCCCCGCAGCCAGCAGCCCGCGGCCCGAGCCGGCGCACTCACCGGTACCAAGCGAGGCCCTTGTCGTAGCTGCGGTCGAAGAAGTGGGGCTCGGCGCCCACGGCACGCACGTCGGGGTGCACGCGCAGGAACTCCAGCAGCGCCCGCGTGCCGCCCTTCTTCACGCCGATGATGATGGCCTGCGGCAGCTGCTTGCTGCCCTCGTCCAGGAGCAAGGCCAGGGTCCCCGGCGTCGGGGCCTCGGCCACGCTGCTGCCGGCCCCGGAGCCTCCGGGACTCGCGGCCAGGCCGGGAGTCTCCTCTTCCCAGGCCGCGACGTCGCCGGGGTCGCGCGGCACGGGTGGCCGGGGCCTCCGCGCGCGCTGCAGCTGCAGGAGCCGCTTTCTGTGCGCCGCCGCCGGCCACCTCGTCAGCTCCCGCCGGCCTGCGGCCAGCACGCCGCGGCCCGGGGCCCCCGCCTCCTCGCCGCCGCCCGACAGCCCCGCGACGGGGCCCGACAGGCTGTGGCAGCGCTCGGCCAGGCAGTAGAAGACGTAGAGGGACGTGAGCAGGGAGCAGAGCGTCAGCAGGAACTTGCGGAAGATGTTGCGGGACAGCGGCTCGGCAGAGGTAGGCAGGGCGCCGGCCGGGCCCGGAGGGGCCATCCTAGCCGGAGGCGACGTCGGGCGGCGCGCGGGCCATGCTAGAACAGGATTCCGCCGGGTGCCACCGAATGCCCCGGACGGGCCTGCGCGCCGGGCGGCGGCCACATCGCCCGTGCGCCCCTGCGGCCGTGCGGTCTGCCCCCAGGAGGCGGCGGCCTGGGCCCCTCGAGGGGACGGAGCCCCGCACTGGGTCCAGAAGAGGGCACGGGGCGGGGGGGTGGGGAGGGGACGGCGGGGCCGTGCTTAGGAAACCATCGTCTTAGACGCGCCCAAGTCCTGGGCCTCGGGGCAGCAGCTCCCCGAAAGGTCGCCCGGGACGGGGCTCTCGGCGACGGAGGCGAAGGCGTGCGGCTCTCGGCCCCGGGGCCGCCCTCTCGGCGCGGGTCTCCGCTCAGCGCTCGCGCATCGCCGCCCTCGGTGTCGGTGGCGGCCCGCGCGACTCCGGGAGCCGCTGTGCCCCGTGCGCCCTGCACAGCGGGCGAGCGGCAGCGTCCCCGGCCCTTCTTCCTGGAGTCCTCTCAGGCCGGGAAGTAGGTCCTGTCCGCCTGGTAGCGAGGTCCAGCCCCCCTTCTCCAAGTCCCTCTGTGCGAACCGGAGCGAGAAAGCGGTGCGCTCCCCTCGGTGCGCGCGCAAGGCCGCCCCGCAGCTGCCCTGGGCCCCACCTGGGAGCCGCGCGGTGGAGCCGGCTGCGCGGGACCTGTCAGCGGCCGCGGCCCCTGCGCTCACAGCCGCCTCCAGGGCCGCCGCCGCCGCCACACGTGGGGCGCGGAGGGCAGCAAACTTGGCGGTGACGTCAGCGGCCCGGGCCGGACCAGCCCCCCGGCCGAGCGCGGCAGGGGCCGGGCCGGGCGGGGTGGGATGCAGCAGAGGTGGCGCGGGCTGTGCGGCGGGCGACGGCGGCCCAATGGCACTGGAGGAGAAGGGCGGGGGCGGCGGGGGCGACGCCCCTTCCCCCTGCGGCTGGCGCTCCGAGCGGGGCGGCCTCGCCCCACTCGGAGCGGGGCAGGGGGCTGCGGCGACTCGCGGGCTGCCTGCCTCTGACTGACAGCCAGGGATGGCCGGATCCCCGGGGGCCTGACTTCCACCCAGCCGGCCGCTCGCTCCACTGGGGACTGCGGACGTCTCCAGCTCGGCCCAGCGCTCGCAGCCCTGCGCAGCCTCCCGCCCCCAGCACTGCCTTTCCACCGGCCCGGAACCTCCTCTCGGGTCCCAAAACTTTTGCAAGTTGTGTCCGCTGCTGTTTCCAGCACGCCGCGCCCCTTGGGCGTGGGGCAAACTGAGTTTTCTCCCAGCGGCTCCAACTTCGCCTCCTCCGCTGCTGTCCACTATGAGCCACCCGGGAACGAAGCGTTTTCTCCCTCCCCACCCCCGACCCCGCCCCCAGCAATGCATATATTTTTGATTGTTTTCCTTTACGTTTGTTTAGGAATATCGACAGTGCCCCGGGAACTAGAAAGGTTCAGCCCCTTAAGAAATGACCCCACAAGGAAAGCAGAGTTAGAAAGTAAATTTAAAAAGAAAAAAATCCATGCGCCCAGCTGTGGGTGAAACGCCTTTATGTGCAATGGTGTCTGAGTGTGTGTGCTCCCGCGCAAAGGGGTTAAATGTCCTTTCCTACGCGGCGGTTTCCTTTTTCTCTGGCCTCCTCTGACCCTACATCCCCTTCATGGGCTCCCCTGAGAGAAGAGGTCAGCACGGAACAGAAACGGCCTTGCTGTTTAATGGAGGGAGGTGGCCCGTGCAACCTGCAGGAGGTGGTTTTTTGTTCCAGTCCTATTTGTTCCTTATTGCATGGCTTCCTGGTCTCTGCGGGGCGCCTCCCAATGTGAGGCAGGTTCCTACCAGCCCCTCCGAGTGGTGAGGCTGCTTTGGGGGACTCCAGGTGGGTGCTGCAGGGACAGTGGCCTTGATGCCGCACGGACAGTGGCCTTGATGCCGCAAAACTTACCAGGAATTCTGCTTCCCTGGTGCTGGGACTGTTGCCTGCTTTTCCAAGTTTTGTTTCACCTTGAAAGTAGAAGTTGGGCAAGTCCCCTCTGGGCTCCCAAAGGGGACTTGGACCGCATGGTTCTAACTCCGTATTTGTGCAGAGCTGCTGGCTTCCTGTCCTGCAGAACCCACACTCAGTGCAGAGCGCGGTTTTATGATTATGACCAAAGCAAACCCAGCAGATTCTACAACCAAGTAGCGCTTATTAGGTTGTGATGCCATAAAGCAGTGGACTTTTACAAGGATAAACAGCAAGTCCTGCCAAGCTTTAATGTCCTTTTGTGTCCTCAAATTGGATATTGACAAACCAGTTGAGGTTTAATACTAACTTAAGATTCAATAGATCTTAGAACTTTTTCCTAGGTCCCATTTGCAGAAGAGAGTTGGCAAACCAAATACCATTTATAAATTGTTCTGAAAGCTTGCGATGCCATCAATGCTTCCAGACGTGCCTTGGTTTGCTCATCTCGGAAAGGGTGCGCTTCCATCTCTTGTGGCCCAACATGATACAATATTGTGCTTTTGGGCTTCTCCATTCATAGCACAGGGGCTTTCTTTATGTGAGTATTACACACACTAGCGTAGGAACCATAGTTTTCACCATCCCATCACATCTAGGGCATCTCTGTATATTGGATATAATATGTGAGCCGCAAAAGCAAGCCACTATAGGCAGTTTAAAATTTCTTTTAAAGATTCACTTATGTATTTGAAAGGCAAACTGTAGAAAGGGAAAGAGAAAGATAACTTCCATCTGCAGATTCACTCCCCAAATGGCCACAATAGGCAAGGCTGGGCCAAGCCAAAGGCAGGAACCTGCAACTGCATCTGGATCTCCCACATGACTGCAGGGACCCTAGTATTTGTGCCATCTTCCACTGCTTTTCCAGGTGCATTAGCAGGGAGCTGGATGAGAAGTGGAGCAGCCAGGACTTGAATCGGAGCCCATATGGGATGCCGGCACTGCAGGCAGTGGCTTTGCTCTTTTTGCCTTTTTTTTTTTTTTTTATAAAAGATCTTTGCATAAAGGAGTATTAAAGACAAAGGTTAGTTGTAAGGCAATAACCCTGGGCTAGAAGCATCAGAGCTCTTACCATGTTTACATCTGATGGTGAGAGGGAAAACAGAGCTCATCAAAATCTGGAGGGAAAAAATCAACTGTTCAGAAAAGAGTCCTTGGATAGACACTTAGCATCCAAGGCAATCTCTTAGGTGAGGGAGCCAAGAAAAGGCTTGTTACTGGCCGGTGCCGCGGCTCAACAGGCTAATCCTCCGCCTGTTGGCGCCGGATTCTGCCCTGGTCGCCCCTCTTCAAGGCCAGCTCTCTGCTGTGGCCAGGGAGTGCAGTGGAGGATGGCCCAAGTGCTTGGGCCCTGCACCCCATGGGAGACCAGGATAAGTACCTTGCTCCTGCCATCGGATCAGCACGGTGCGCCGGCCGCAGCGTGCCAGCCGTGGCAGTCATTGGAGGGTGAACCAACGGCAAAAGGAAGACCTTTTTCTCTGTCTCTCTCTCTCTCACTGTCCACTCTGCCTGTCAAAAAAAAAAAAAAAAAAAAGGCTTGTTCCTGACAAGACAATAAAGGACAGGCCTGTGGCTTTGTGTGTGTGTGTGTGTGTGTGTGTATGTGTGTCTAATCACGGCAAAAACCAAGAAATGTGATTAAAGTTTCATGATAACATTAGGAACAGTCCGGCTACATAACCCATCATGACCCATCAGAAAAGCGCCTTTTTCCATCTATTCAGATGCATTATTAGAGCTAATAGCACTTGGAAGGTGGAGAAACGCCACTCAAGAGGCACAGCCGACTGTGTTGCAGCTTCTGTTTGCTTCTCCGTTTTGCTCAGTCATTCGTGATAAAGCATTTATCAGCTCCTTACAAGCCGTAGACTCCTCCTTGGCAAAGCTCCAGGTGAAACAAGTGAGGTTTATGGCCAGTGACTTGCAGCTTCTCTTTATGAACCCTTCTCTCCTTGGTGGCAGTGTCCTCTCCTGTGACACCACACAGTGTCCTCTGATCCATTGTCCTCTGTCCACCGATGATTGGCTCATCAATGTCTTGACAGCCCTGGACCTTATAAACCCATCACTGTGCAAACAATTGCTTATCTTTTCTCTCTGACTCTTCCACGTGGGATTTACATTTTTAAGGAAAGAATATTGTTTTTAAATGGCTCCCTCATACCTGCCCAAGTATCAAGAATTCATGCTGATTAAAAACAAAAAGAAGGGCCAGTGTTGAGGCACAGCAGGTTAAGCCATTGCTTGTGATGCCTGTATCAGAGTGCTGGTTCAAGTCCCAACCACTAGGCTTCCTTTTCTTTTTTTTTTAAGATTTGTTTATGGGGCTGGTGTTGCGGTACAATAAATAAAGCCATGGCCTGAGACATCAGCATCCCATGTGGGTACCAGTTTGTGTCCTGGCTGCTCCACTTCCAATCCAACTCCTTGCTAATGGCCTGAAGAAAATTCCTGGCTCCTGGCTCAGCCCTCCCTGTTGCAGCCACTTAGGGAGAGAACCAGCAGATGGAAGATCTCTTTCTGTCTGTCTCTCTCTGTAACTCTTTCAAATAAATGCATATTTTTTAAAAAAAATTTTTGTTGTTTATTTGAAAGTCAGACTTACAGAGCGGGAAAGACAGAGAGGTCTTCTATCTGCTGGTTCACTCCCCAGATGCAACAGACAGGGCTGGGCCAGGAGCCAGAGCCAAGAGCTTCATTTGGATCTCCCACATGGGTGAGAGGGGCCAAATCACTTGGGCCATCTTCCAATGCTTTCCAGGCTATTAGCGGGGAGCTGGACTGGAGTGGAGCAGCTGGGGTTTGAACAGGTGACCATATAGGATGCCAGCATTGCAGGCTGCAGCTTTACCTGCTACACCACAATGCCACTCCTCTACATAGCTTCTGGTTCAGCCTCTTACTAGTTCACCTGATAAGACAGGAAATTATGGCCCAAGCACTTGGGCCTGGGCCACCTATGCAGCTGGGTGAATGTGCCCACATCAGCTGCAATAAGCACGGAACTTTTCATGAAACTTTTATTAAACAAGTGGGATCAGGATCATAAAACATTTCTTTGAAGAATTGGAACAGGAAACAAAATATAGGACACCAGTACAATCCTGAAGACAAACACAATCAAAGCAATGGTTACCAAGAGGCAGAAGTATAGTACAGTCCAGCATAAGCAAAAGCAGAACAGTCCAGAGAAAAGATCATAGCAACTATTTTTTTTTTCTTTCTGGATGCTCAAGGCATTTCTTTTGACTTTCTGGAAGGTCAAAGAATTGTAACATCTGCTGATTTAAGAATGTTAGCCAAAGCTTTAGCAGAATCCCACTCAATAGGAGCCCTTCTCCCGGATAACAAGGATCTTGCTCATTCCTCTCATCAAATAAGGGCAATTTTCAGTGGGAAATCTTTAGGCATCAACCTTGCAGTTCTGATTTATCCCTGACATCTTTTTGTTTTCTAATTTAAAAAACAATTCTAAAGGGCTCCCATGTTTCTTCAATTAATAATACAAAAAAGACTGCACTGCCTTCGTTGATCTCCAAGACAGTCAGTTCTTTAGGGATGGCAAATGACTGGCGTCATTGCTTATAAGCGTGTCTTGAAATTGCTAGGACTTTTGTTGAAAAACAATGTATATTTTGTTTTTGTGTTTCAATTCCATTTTTCCATGAGTTTTTGTGAAATATCTTCATAACATATACAAGGCTATATGAAACAGTTCATGGGAAAATGGAGTTAAAAAATGTTTATCTTGATGCAAAAAATTTTGAAACCCATGTACAGGTTTTTCAGAAAATAAATTTTCATGAACTTCTGAAAACTTCTCATAAGCATGGGTTTCAAAATTTCAGCACCAAAATGGCAGGATGACAAGGCACAATGGATCTGGGACAACAAATAGACTGTGTCTCACAGGTGTAGAAATGTAGGTTTTAGGAGCTTAATGAGACAAACCATGCACTCTCTTTAAAATGCAAGCTTGTATTCTATTCAGTAAACTACCAGTCTTTATGGTTCCCATTCACTAGATTCATTTTCAGTTCCCAGATGTACCCTGTTTCCTCCTGTCTTGAGACATGTGGTGTTTCTCCACCTGCAATCTGTCCTTCAGATATCAGCTCAAATCCGTCTTCAAGGATGATGTCCTTGGCTGTTTCCTAGCACAGATTCTCAGAGAACGTTCATAATGATTCAGATGTTTGACTGTGTCTCTGCCTCCCCCTTAGACCGCAGACATCCCAAAGGGCTCCAATCCATTGCTCACTAACACATGTGGACCATCTACCATATGTCCTGATGCAAGTAGAGATACCCAGGAAAGATGCATAGTGAGCTGATTTGAGAAGAGCTGGAGATTGGGCTTTCCAGCTGGCCTGAGCACCATATACAAAGACCAAGAGACTGGAAAGGGCACGGTGTGTTGGCAGATGCTATGTTTCATTGGGAACGTAGTATGTGACTGGCCTGGGCAGTGTAATGAAAGGAACTACAGGTCCCATCAAATGAGAGTCAGAAGAAAGCAGGAGCCAGGTCCCAAGGACTTTGTATGCTTTTCTTAAGGATCTATACTTCTGTTAGACTTTTGTGGAGATTGACATTATGATATTAATTTTTTAGGAACCTTTCTTCTAAAGCAATGTCAAAGCAGGAGAGTGGTATTCCAGCCAAGCGACAATGGTGACAATCCCTTAATAGTTGGAAATTAGGAGGGAGATTTGGTGGAGTGATGAACTTCAAAATCAGTCTTGAAGAATTGACAGACGAATGGTATCTTGAACAGGGATAAACAATATGGCAGTCCCAAGAGGCAGTCAAAAATACTTGCTGAATGATTAATTAAGACCAAATCTTCTCTTATTTTTGCTTTAGAAAGTGTTCCTTTTGTCCACTAACTAAAGAACATTTCCCAGGGCCTGGCATTTTGGTTCAGCAGGGTAAGCCACTGCTTTTGACACTGGCATGCCATATTGTTGTGCCATTTAGGTCCTGCCTGCTCTGTTTCCAATCCAGCTCCCTGCTAATGAGCCTGGGAGGGCAGCAGATGATGGCCCAATTGGGCCCCTGTCATCCATGTGAGAGACTCACATGGAGTCCCTGGCTCCTTGCTCCAACCTGGCTCAGCTGTTGCATTTATTTAGGGAGTGAACCAGCAAATGGCTGATTCATTCTCATTCTCTCTCTCTCCCTCCATCCCTCCCTCTCTCATTCTGCTCTTAAAATAAGTAAATGAATCCTTTAAAAAATGAATGAAAAAGTTTCCCAGAATCAGAAGTTTGACTTTAACAGCCTTCCGCATTGCCCTATAGTGTCTGTTTTCTGAGTAATATACATTCCTTGCATTTTTTCTGATTTATACTCAATTTATGAGAATGAAGGTACCTGATGAGGAGCAGTGTCCCTTGTTTGTTAGCCTTAGCACTCGCTGATTCTGCTTCCATTGCTTCTCTCACTCAAGATTCTCACCAGGATTTTGCTGCCAGAAAGCATCTTAAAGACTGAAAAGAAAGACTGCAGTCGAAATGACTAAGGAGTCTCGAAGAGTTGCCCCTGTTTACCTGGAGGAGAATGTGGGGAAACAAAGGACTGTCCCATCTGGGGCCATGGTTAGACTGTGCAGATGGCATCCAGCAAACATCACTCTCATGGTAGATGCTCCCATCCCTTTTCTCTTATTATAACTGAGTGCCTGATACTAGGAGATTCATAAAGCGAAACATCCCTTCTTGAAGTTCTGGAAGCTCAGAGGCCCGAGGTCGACGTGGCACACTTGTGAGCCCCTTCCTGCTGGTGAGCAGGTGAGGACGTCCTGCAGAGTCCCAAGGCAGCTCAGGGACCACTTAGGAACTTAGGATGGACAGCCGAACTGGCTTTTAGAATAGGCCCTCTTGTGTGATAACCAGCCACTCCCTGTACAACCCAAGAATCTAGGAATGGATGAATCCATTCATAAAGGCAGAAGCTCCATGCCCCAGTCCCCTCCCAAAGGCTCCACCTCCAAATACCTGTAACATATAACTTTGGAGAGTGTACTCTCAACACAGTTATGGCTGCAGACATCCAAACCATAGCACTAATCCAAACCAATCACTGCAGTAATTCAAATGAACCTCCGCAGGTTCTTGATTTATCATGACAATTTTCGGTCAGAGTCAGCAAAATTTTTGAAAATTTGTATCTATTTATTTGAGAGAGAGAGCATGTGCTCCCATCAGGTGGTCACTCTCCAAATACCTGCAGCAGCCACCTGTGGGATCATCAAGGGGCTAGAGGAGAGAGACAGGTTAGGAGCTGGGAACTCAACCCAGGTCTCCCAGGTGGGAGGTCACCCAGGTGGGTGGCAGGAACTGAGTTACTGAAGTCTTTCCAGGATATGCATTAGCAAGAAGCTGGAGTCAGGAGGCAGGGCCAGGCACCATGATGAGGGACCCTGGTATCTTAATGGCTGTCTTAACCACTAGGTCAAGTGTGCCTCCTTCCCCCTAGCTAATTGTTTTGGAGAAGCAGCACCATGATCCAGTCTGCACTCTGCTGTGGCGTGAACTCACGGAAAAGACTTCACAGTCTTGGATGAGGTTTGCCCCAGACACAGGTGAGGCCAGGCGAAGAGGTGCTTTCTGCTCTCTGTGCAGACTAGACACAGGCAGCTCTTAGAGCGAGGGAGCATCTCTGCTTTCTGTCTGATCCTCTTCTCATAACAGCACCTGGATCTTTGGCTGCACAAACGACCTCCCTATACCCATGCCACGAAATCCCAGCAGAGCCAGCTGAACCCTGGGCCTTGGGTGCCAGAGGCATCCAGCTGTGTGTCCAGAGGGCTTAGTTCAGAAGAGGCTTGTGAGGCACGCCAGGCCCAGGGGCTCTGGTCCAGGACTTTCAGGAAAGGCGGGAGATGTGCCCTTTCTCCTAGGCTTCCCTAGGCTGCCAAGAGGAAAGCTTGAGCTGCTGGTGGCCATGCCCTCCTCTGGGGATGTGGACGTGTGTGAGATTCTGGGCAACGTGGTCTGAGACCCTGGATTAGTCTCTACCCCACAGCTGGTACTTACGCCCACTGACGAGTCCGTTGTCTCCAGTGTCATCGTCTTCCATGTTCGTTGGGATTTTAGAGCATCACCCCTCTCTCAGTTTCATCAGATTTGGGTTTCTATTCCACCATCCAGGTTTCCTTGCCTGCCTGGCCAGATACTTCCATTGGCAGGTTCAGTAAGGACCCAGCCTACACGGCTTTGTTCTCACCAGCTGGGACCCACCAGGAGCCACCTGCTCCCACCTGTCTGGACCCCCAGCACACCAGTCAGGCCTGAACTGTGGCCACCTAGCCTGACTCCAGAGAGCATAGCTCAAATGGAGTTAGCCGATTATGATTTTTTTAAAGATTTATTTATTTCACTTGAAAGTGAGAGTAACACAAGGAGAGAAGGAGAGGCAAAGAGAGAGAGAGGTCTTCCATCTGCTGGTTCATTCTTCAATTGGCTGCAACGGCTGGAGCTGTGCCGATCCAAAGCCAGGAGCCAGGAGCTTCTTCTGGGTCTCCCATGCAGGTGCAGGGGCCCAAGGACTTGAGCCATCTTCTGCTGCTTTCCCAGGCCATAGCAGAGAGCTGGATTGAAAGAAGGGCACGCAGGACTAGAACCGGCGCCCATATGGGATGCCAGCGCCACAGGCGGACGATTAACCTACTGCACCACAGCACCGGCCCCCTGAATTTATTTTAATCACAACAATATTAGGAGAAGAGAAGGCTGCTTCATCAGTGCTTAGGTTAGAAAACCTACCAGGATCCAAAACAATTTATTTATAGTAAGAAGCAACAAAAACACAAATGAATAATTAGGGTCCAGGATCTTTAGACCTCAAACTCAAAAGTGCCTGATTTCTTGTTATCCATCTCAGAAATAACAAATTACATGCTAGCAAATCACTTTGAGAACTACATGCCAGACAGGTTAGAAAAACTTGAAGTTGACCACCCAGTTGAGAAGCTACAGTGAGATGTGAGCCATGAAATTGTATAATCCCGAATGATGAGGTTAGCAGAAGGTGAAAACAGAAAAAGGAAAATCTACAGTGTCTTACAAATAAACATAAAGCTCTGTGATGGGGTAGATACGGCAGGTGAAGGGAAACCCAAAGGACAAAGTCACTGCACTTACCGGCACTGCATTGGTCTTCAGCACCTGGCCTGGTATGTGTCTGATGGTTGGTTTTGGCATCTCTCTTTTCAGTCAGCCATGTTGGTTTCCTGTTCTGGATTGATCTAAGGACATGCTAGTGGGATCGGAGAAGTGGACAGCACACAAGTGGCCAAGCAAGATTGAGGTTGGGTCAAATAGCTCTCAGAATTAAGGCTACATCACCTCTCTTCAAAGGAGACCACAGCGACTCTTGCTCACTCTCTAAATCATACACAGTCTCAGTAGTCTCACGTTAGGTGCAAAATGATTTTCTTCATCTCAGGTGAGAGGAGGACTAGCAAGGTACTGATTGCTACACTGTGAGTTATATAGAGTGAGTCCAAATAAAACAGAGGCCCCCAAGAATTCCCAGAGGAAGTAGAATTTAAGAAGGGCTTTGAAGGAGTAAGATTTTTGCAGATTGTGGTGAACAGGTGGCCGTGACAGATGGAGAAACAAATAAGCAGATTTATTACAAGAAAATAACAAGAAGTGTTTCTTACCAGCCTAACTGAGCAAACTCTCTGTAGTTTGCACAAGAAGAGATGATGAAGCAGGCAGAGGAAAGAAGGGGCTGACAGTCAGGGGAAGCTGGGCCTTCCGCTGAGAGCCAGGGTTGTTCCTCCCGGGTCTGTCTGATGAGTGGATACGTGGGTCTTACTTATTTCCAGTATTGGAGGAGCCTCTACTGTCCCTAAGCACATGAGTTAAAAAGTTTGCAGAAAGTGGAATTATAAGTTCATTTTGGCGCAAAACACGTTTTGAAATGCATAGATGGTTTTCTTCATAATATGTGTTTCCCATGAACTCCAGGAAGTCCCCTGGAATGCATGAATTTTGTTTTCCTTACACAAAAATAAATTTACCATTGATTCCATTTTCCACAAACATTTTGCAGTACCCTTGTACAACCCACATCCTCAGAAATATTCCCAGAAAAGTATTCTAGGATGAAAGGAATTTGGAAATGTATGGCCCCTCTTCAAACATGCCTGATCAACGGTAGTGCATTGTCGTCTCTGGAATGATTTTGCCATTAAAAAAAAAAAAAAAGGAAATTTTGCTGAACCTGATGTTTTCCAAGGCTTTTGGATCATGGGTTCTCTTTAGCTCTGCCCCTTGCAGGATCATCCATTGTCCTGAATCCCAGGCTTTGCCAGGCTTCTAGGAATATAGCCTTGGAATATAAATGTTTTCTGAACATATTGGGGCCTCAGCTGCACAGAGTGAGGGTGTGGTTTATTCTGAGCCCAGGTGGGGATATTTTGCCAAGTATCTGGGATTTCCTTTGTTCAGTTCTCTCTCCAGGGGTCCACCTCCCCCAGAGGGAAAAGGTTTTAAATAAGGTCTTGACAAATGGAGATTTTCATGAATTATTGATTTGGCCAAAAATAATTGGAAAGGTTTGGTAATTACAAAGGGATCCCCTCACGCTTCTTGCTTCTGACCTAAGCCAATTCTTTCATCTCCTCTGACACAGAAAGCAAATGGCTGTAGGTTTCGAAAGGTATCTTTTCAAGAAATGAATTAGCATGCAAAAGGCTCCAGAGATGCTTCTGAGTAGACAACACAGGATTTTATTTTTTTATTAATTGGCTATAATAAAAATTAAGCTGTATCAAGGGCAGGTGTTTAGCTTAGTGCTTAAGGTGAGATTAAGAAACACCTGCATCCTGTATAGGAAGGAATGCCTGGGTTCCATACCTGGGTCTGGCTCCTGCCTCCAGTTTCCTGCTAATGTAAACCCTGGGAAGCAGCTCACAGATGGCTCAATTAATTGGATTCTTGCCTCCATGTGGGAGACCTGGATTGCATTTTCAGTCACTGGTTTCAGCCCCAAGGCAGCCCCACAGCCCTGGCCCAGCCCCAGACATGACATTTTTTTTAAAGATTTATTTATTTTTTTATTTGAAAGTCAGAGTTACACAGAGAGAGAAGGAGAGGCAGAGAGAGGTCTTCCATCTGATGGTTCACTCCCCAGTTGGCCTC
Organism: Oryctolagus cuniculus; assembly: GCF_051225735.1. Classification (NCBI taxonomy): domain Eukaryota; kingdom Metazoa; phylum Chordata; class Mammalia; order Lagomorpha; family Leporidae; genus Oryctolagus; species Oryctolagus cuniculus. The sequence goes on from NC_142883.1 coordinate 57,654,323, forward strand.
AATGGCCGGAGCTGTGCAGATCTAGAGTCAGGAGCCAGGAGCCTCTTCCAGGTCTCCCATGTGGGTGCAGGGGCCCTAGGACTTGGGTCATCTTCCACTGCTTTCCCAGGCCATAGCAGAGAGCTGGATGGGAAGTGGAGCAGCTGGGACTCAAACCAGCGCCCATATGGATGCCAGCACTGAAGGCGGCGGCTTTACCTGCTATGCCACAGCACCGGCCCCCATAACAGACATTTGAGGAGTGAATCAAAAGATAGAACTCTCTCCCTACCCAATACATACATAAATAGATCATTTTTCTAAAAGTAAGAATCAAAAGAAACGAAACCACTTAGTTGGAAAATGAGACATATTTAAATAATGTTGTATTAAAAGTTGACCCAATGGGGGTGACACAGCTATTTCATTGGTTCCCTTCTGTTTGTTTCCCGAAAGTAGAGGATACTGAGCTAACAGTCACCTTTGTTTTATCATCATATTGACAATTTCTTCCACTTCAAATGTGTCACAGTTTTCATAGTAGATAAAAATCAAGTTAATCTTCCGAGTGTGGCAAACGCCCAGCCTATGGGCCATGTAAGGTCCAAGAAATCGTTTGGTTTGGCCCTGCCAAGGCGGCCACAAGCAGAACTCGAAATTCCATGAATCTGTGGTAGGATCACCTTTAAGCTGATAATTCTGGATGGGCTGTGAATGATTGCTGAAGCTATCTATCTGCCCTTGGCAGTCAACTTTAGGTGGGCCAGGCTGTAGCAGACCTGGAAGGTGAGCAGCGTTTGCATCAGTGTCCTTGCTTCTCCATCTCTACAGACCTAGAAACTTCCCTGTGTAGCAGGGGAACAAGGTCGGGCAGAGGGAAAGCAAGAGAAGTAAAATGTTCCTGGTGCCTTCACAGAAGCCACTGCTGTCTCTGAGTCAGGTGTTACAGAAGAGACATCGGTCCCTAAAGCACAGCTCAGGGTATCTGAGAGCCAGGGAAACCTGCGCCTCCAACTCAAGGGAGGGGCATGTCTCAAGAGGTTCTCAGCCACAGAGTGGCCTAGGAGCAGCAACGGGGAAGGGCCGTGGCTGTGCTCAGAGGGCAGTACCTGAAGCAGCTCTGCAGGTGGCCCCCCAGGGGCCCGAAGGCATGAGGGAAGAGCACAGAAACAGCTGAGAAGCAGCCAGAGTCTGGAGCTCACATAGCTCCAGTGCCATGGACTGGGGACCAAGATCCAGGCAGGCAAAGGGAAGCTTGTCAGACACCCCAGGGATGGGGAACAGGGGCAGGAGCCCAAATGCCTCGTGGTGCCTTAGGACTCTCTGCCCACTGCGAGACGTAGGAACAGGAGTAGAGACATGGATGAAGGTCAGAGTGAAAGGATGGAGTAGGGCACAAACCCTGATGCTACCCAGAATGTACCAAGAAAATGGACCTTCAACGTGCAAATTCAGTTCAGGCTTCAGAAAGCACAAGGAAGTGGTTTTGTGCACACCCAGTTGCCCAGCTTGAGACTTTGTATGTATAGCACTCACTGGAGTAGTTTACTAAACGAGTTTGTCATGAGAACCTGTGAACACCTATTGATACCACCTTGCTTTTTCTTTTCCTTTTTAATTAATTATTTATTTAATAATTAATATTTTATTATTTATTATAATTACTTTATCATTCCATACTATTTTATTATTAAATAGTAATTTTATTATTCATTATTGATAATAATTTAACTTCACTATTTTTTCTACAGATTTTTTAGACCTACTGTTAAGCAACTAAAATCAAGAAATTAATTGCTGCTGATTTTTTTTTCAGTACATACTAGTTTAATCAAAATTAAATACAGTTTTAAAAGTCTGGATGGTTTGATCCCCCCACAAACAAAACATTTAATCAAGTTATGAAATATCCACAGGCTTTGAGGAATTGAGATGCTTTTAATACATATAGTCTCTTCATTGTTGTCTGGACTACCAAGTAAGAAAGAACAGAACAGATCACACATAAGCACACAGGTGCACCTGCACACAAACAGCTTCATATTTACTGCAAAAGGTTGGGATTGATTGTGTGTTAGGACGCACCTCACTGCACCTTCTGGTGACTGATTTTTATAGTAGAAAGGAAATGACGATTCCGGCTGAGCATGAGAATTCACTGGAGTTAGAATCATTGTTGCAGGTGCCTCTCTGGTTATTCACTGTTCCACTTAAGCAGATTTCACCTTCATCATGTGAACTCATAAAGTGTACAAAACACTTGGAGACGGAGGTGGTGGGAATAAGTAAAGTGTTAGAGATTATAGGCAACAGTGAACGACCTGAAAAATCACAAAAGGCTGGGTGTGCAGTTGGGAGGGAAGTAGGCAGTGGCTACTGCAGGTTGACCTCTGATTTTCTATTCTGGGTCAGATATGGTCAGCCTCTTCCAAGGTCCTTTGTAATGCGTCCTTTGCTATCTCCTCCTCCACTATATTTTTGCCAGTGAAGATGAAGATCCAGGTGAAGTCAACAGCATTCATGACATCCCAAGATCAAATGTCCATCTCTCTTTCCTCCTCTACCCGTTCCTTTCGAGTTGTACTGGAACCTGGGACAGAATGATTGCATCAGTTAGGTTTTTAAAATGAAAACACATATGGTACAACTATAAAATAATGGTTCCAATTATTAGTTCCAATTATTAGTTTTTGTAGAGTGATACAGCTTTTTCAGGTGTATTATTAAGCAGCTGAAAGTGTAAAAGTAAGGACTGCACATTGTACAGGAGTCACCTCTTATGGGCCGAGTTTCAAGACCCTCAGTGGATGCCTGAAACCAAGAATAGTACTAGGCACAGATACTGTGGTGCAGCGTGTGAAGCTGCTGCTTGCCACGCCAGCATCCCCTATCAGAGTGCTGGTTTCCATCTTGGCTGTTCCACTTCTGATCCAGCTCCCTACTAATGTGCATTGGAAAGGAGTGGAAAATGGCTCAAGTATCTGGGTCCCTGTCACCCACAGGGGCAAACTGATGGAGTGAGTGCTTGGCTCCTGGCTCCTGGCTTTAGCCTGGTCCAGCCCTGGCTTGGAAGTGGAGTAGCCGGGACACAAACCTGTGCCCACATGGGATGCCGGCATTGCAGGCAAAGGCTGTATCCATTATGCCACAACGTTGGTCCCATAAGTCAATCTTTTTAAAAAAGTAAGTTCACCTTTACAGATACTAATAGTGAAGACTTTGAATGTATTTCTTGAGAGGACAGAATTTCACCCACAACACACAAGATGAATGCAATGAGCCTAATAATGGTAGCTAGTATTTTGGAGCTCTTACTACCAGCCAGGCACTGTAATCATTGCAAATCTTGTCTCATTTAATACTCATATGACCCACTCAGAGTAGCTTTGGTGACCTGCATTTGACGAGTGGAAAAATGTAGGCTCAAGGAAGATGCGTAAATATACCCAAAGCTGCACAGCTGTTGAGTGGCAGGACCAGGCTGTCACACACATCGGCCTGATTTTAAAGCCAATGACCCTAACCCTTAGGCTGAGCATCTCCCTAGCACAACTTACCCTCAGCAGGTACTCTGATTTCGATTCAGACCTCAGGAAAACACTCTTGTCCAACTGCTGCTGCAGGTCCCCGCTGTGTCTTGTTCACATTCAGAGGACAAACAGAAATGTCCTTGGGTGTCACAACTCCACTTCTACTTTTGTCATTCTTAGGAAAGACCTGCAGGTTGTTTTCTTAGAGATTCAGCCCCTCCCATAGTTTTTAGAGAGCAGAGAGAGAAGGGAGGAGGGGATGAAGGAAGGAGGGGGGTGGAGAGAGAGAGGGAGAGAGAGGGAGAGTGAGAATGACTTTACCAATTACTTCCCTGAAGTTTCTGTTATTTCTAATCCAAAAAAAAGGAGCACTTTATTCACTTGATTGCTCCTCTCTTGAGTCCCCTGCCCTTTATCTGTTTGAACAGCATTAGCTGGGACTGCAAACAGAATGCTTAACTTTACTAATTAAGCACTAAAAGCCCAAGCTCACCTCTAAGCTTTTTATAGCTTGGCCTCTGACCTGGGTCTCACTCTCTTAAAGGACTTAGCATAACTCAAATCCCACACTGTGTAAGAATGTGACTTTTTAAGACCCATTTACACAAGACAAAATAACATTTGAAGACCTGGCTGTTTTCTGAATCGTAAAACAGTCCCTACCCCACAGGTATATGATTAGGTTTCTTTCTTCAGAGACACGAAAATTCAAGCCACTAAATATCCCAAGAAAGAGATACTTGCTGAGGATACGAAAGAGCAACTCTGGGGCCAGCGCTCTGGCGTAGAGGGTAAAAGCTGCCACCTGCAGTGCCGGCATCCCATATGGGCTCCGGTTCGAGTCCCAGCAGTTCCACTTCTGATCCAGCTCTCTGCTATGGCCTAGGAAAGCAGTGGAAGATGGCCCAAGTCCTTGGGCCCCTGGATCCACATGGGAGACCTGGAAGAAGCTGCTGGCTCCTGGCTTCAGATTGGCACAGCTCCAGCTGTTGCAGCCATCTGGGAGTAAACCAAGGGATGGAAGACCTCTTTCTACTTCTGTCTTTTTGCTCCACTGCTCTGTCACTTTAATCAGAACCACACATCATCATCCTGGTAGTTTTCACTGTCACCTTATGACTCCAAACCTTTAAACACCTGCCATGGACTCTTTGTGTCTCTTCAAAATTTCTAAGTTGAAGCTCTAATCCCCAGCACGTTGATATTTGAAAGTAGGGCCCTTAGGAAGTTAGGAGAAGGGAACCCTCATGCATGGAAAATTGCCCTTATTAAAAAGGAGACATGAGAGAGATGATCTCTGCCTCCGCCCGCCACCATGTGAGGATATGGGAAGAAGGCAGCCATCTGTAGACAAGGAAAAGAGCCCTTACCAGAACCCAAGGCAGAGAGCTCACCCTTGACCTTGGACTTGCTGCTGCCAGAACTATGAGAAATAAATGTTTGTCTCTGAGTCCAATCTGATCAAGACACCACCATTTCAAAATGTTCTAACTTCTTCCTCATGTATTATTTTGCTGGAAATTTTAATTTCATTAGGGCAATCACCCCAATATTATAATATTTACAATTTCATTGAAATCTCATTGCACTCATTGACCATTTTGGGGAGATTCACATATTTATGCTATAACCCCTTCTAAGAACTTGGTATGTCTTCCCCCTCATCTAGTTGTTCTATTTCATTATAGTGTTTCTGGGGCCGGCACAGTGGCATTTTGGGAAAAGCCACCTCCTGCAATGTTGGCATCCCACATGGGCACAGGTTTGTGTCCTGGCTGCTCCACTTCAGATCCAGCTGCCTGCTGATGCACCTGAGAAAGCAGCAGAGGATGGCCCAGGTGCAGGTACACCGGCCCATGTGGGAGACCCGGATGAAACTCCTGACTTTGACCTGGCCCAGCCCTGGGGCCACTGTGGCTATGTGGGGAGTCAACCAGTGGATGGAACATGTCTCTCTCTCTCTCTCCCTCTCTCTCTCTCTCTCTCTCTCTCTCTGTAACTCTGCCTTTCAAATACGTAAAATAAATCTTTATAAAAAAGAAAGAAAAGTGTTTGTCTTCATAAAATCCCTCCGTAATTTATTACTGTTATTCCTAAATGATTTAGATGTATGCCTGCCTTGTAAATGAATCTTTTCCCCACTTTTTCATTAATCTGCAAGTAAGCTATTAACTTTTTCGTATATAGCTTTTCAATAACTGATCCTTACCAGGCACTTCTATTAATTACATTACATAATCACTATCACAAAACACAGATGCCCAAAATTTTAAATCCATATTCAACTGGTTTCTTTTTCTTCCATGCTCCATTGGTCAGAGCTGTATGAATAATGCAAAAATACAATACCAATAAAATGACAATGTTCTTGTGTTGATATTGTTAGTGATGATTTTTCTATAGTTTGATCTTTAATATGACACTTATTTTGTTCACTATGGGCCTTTATCTTATTGAGGAATTAGCTAACCATTTCACATATTAAAAATGTAAATTTATTATAAATGAATATTATATTTCATTTAAAATCTTTTAAAATGACTGAGATATTTGCTGTTTTTGATTTGCTTTCTGTGATCCAGTAACTTGCCATATTACAACTTTTTTTAATGGTGAAGTTTTCAGCTACTTGGTAATGTGGGTTTATTTTATTCTGCTAATATGATTTTTTAACTAAGATTTTATTTGGGATACTTGCAACTGTATTCAGAAGACCAGTCTTTTGTTGTTTTCACTTTTTATCAGGCTTATTATTGTGATTAAGTCAGATTTCTAAACTGACATGAAAACTTTTTTTTTCTACTTTTAAGATTTTTGTCACAGTTGGTGATGTTATATTTTTTCTGTGCTCTGGAAAAGTATAAATCACTTGTAGATTCTAGTTTTTTTTAAAATATTTATTAATTTTTACTTGAAAGAGTTACACAGAGAGAGAAGGAGAGGCAGAGAGAGAGAGAGAGGCAGAGGTCTACCATCCGCTGGTTCACTCCCCAATTGGCGGCAACAGTGGAGCTCCGCGTATCTAAAGTGAGGAGCCAGGAGCTTCTTCCAGGTCTCCCATGTGGGTGTAGGGGCCAAGGACTTGGGCCATCTTCTACTGCTTTCCCAGGCCATAGCAGAGAGCTGGATCGGAAGTGGAGCAGGTGGGACTTGTACCAGCGCCCATATGAGATGACAGCGCTGCAAGCTGTGGCCCCACCCGCTATGACACAGCACTGGCCCAATTATAGGTTTTTGAGAATGAAACTACCCAGGTCTGGGGCCGTCGCCGTGGCTCACTTGGTTAATGCTCCGCCTGCAGCGCCGGCATCCCATATGGGTGCCGGGTTCTAGTCCCGGTTGCTCCTCTTCCAGTCCAGCTCTCTGCTGTGGCCCGAGAGGGCAGTGGAGGATGTCCCAAGTGCTTGGGCCCCTACACCCGCATGGAAGACCAGGAGGAAACTCCTGGCTCCTGGCTTCGGATCGAAGCATTGGCCGTGGTGGCCATTTGGGGAGTGAACCAATGGAAGGAAGACCTTTCTGTGTGTAACTCTGTCTTTCAAATAAATAAATCTAAAAAAAAAAAAAAAAAAAAGAAACTACCCAGGCCTGAAACCTTAATGGAGAAGCATACTCACAGATCATTAAAAACATTTTTTCATGACTGATAGATTCTGATTTTCTACCATTTTTTGAATTAGTAATTATTTCTTAAGATCATTCATGAGAAATCAGAACAAGATGGTGACCTGAGCACATTCATCCACATTCTCACCCACTCGAAGTGAATCCAACTCCTTGTAGAAACAAAAGGAGAAACAGTAAATAGATTAGAATTGTTATTACATGATGCATGGAACCCAGATGAAAGAACAGATTAGGAATACGGCATCAACTTCTGCCTAAAACTATAGAGGAGAAAACCATTGCAGAAATGAGAATGATCCCATATGCTCCCGTGCCGTGGTCTACAGGTGGGCTCAGACTATGGAGGGGCCATTCCTGCAATGATGACGACACAGGAAGTGACGCTCACTCTCGTTCCCACAGTGCCCCTCCCACCCACGTTGCTTGCTTGTGTGTTGAAGCAATAGGAAAGCTCTCAGAGGGTCTGGCCCATGGGGGCCAACGTAGCACCAGCTCCACAGAAAAGCAGAGGCAGGGGAAGGTGTTGTGGCACAGTGGGTTAAGCCATATTTGAGATGCCTGCATCCCATAATGGAATGCCAGCTCCAGTCCTGGCTGCTGGTTTCTCATTCATCTCTCTGCTAAGGTGCCTGGAAAAGCAATGGATGATGGCCCAAGTACTTGAGTCCCTACTGCCCATGTGAGAGACCCAGAAGTTTGTGTTTCCTGAATTCAGACTGGACCATTTGGGGAGTGAACCAGCAGATGAAAGATTGGAAGATCTCTCTCTCTCTCTCTCTTTCCCTCTCTCCCTCCTATTACCCTGCCTTTCAAATTAATAAATAAATATTTAAAGAAAGAAAAGTGGAGTTTGCTTGAACCATAAGAAATGGCCTGTTGTCGGTGACGAAACAGCCAACCATCAGTCACAACACGTGAATCATCAGGAATCAGTGGTGGTACTTAATGGGAGTAAAGAAGAAACAACACCTGGAGAGAGACTAGTCAACAGAGAAAACATCAACAGCACAAACACCTGCAATAAGTAAAAGTAGACCCCGTGAGCGTCAAAAGAACACACACTCCTGGGAAAGCATCAGGTGGACTTCCTCTTGGTGAATGAAATTTCTTCCCAGGAAGTCTCCCCCCAAAACCTAAAGAAATGGATGAAAAGGAAGAAACAATTCACATCACTCATTCCAAAAGTCATCTATTAACAAAGAAAACAGCAAAAGAAGAGAAACCTCATCCAATTAGAACAGAGCTGGGGAATGACGCTGGATTCTGTGCCCATGCTTGCCTTCAGAAGTTGTTCTGGGAACTTCACGTAATTCTGAGAATTTTTACTAATATGCCGAAATCCACAGAAAGGAAAACAGAGGGAGAATCTTTTTTTCTCTCTTCTGACCAATGAATAGTAGAAATTGCTGCTGGGGAGCAATGATGTGTGAAATGAATTACTGGGTGGCCCCAAAAACTGCAGAGTGAAAAATTGACAATTGAAAATGTTTTTGATAATGAGAGAAGAAGATGGGTGTTTGGTTAAGGCACATTAGAAGATGGTTAATGGTTAAGACACCCATGTCTCACTTTGGACTACCTGGGTCCAGCAACCCACTCCAGCTCCTGACTCCAGCTTGTTGACAATGTGGACCATGGTAGGTAGTGATGATGGCTTAACTAATTGTGTCCCTGCCACCCACTTGGGAGACCTGGATTGAGTTTCTGACTCCTGGTTTCAGTCCTTCAGCTACAGCAGACATTTGGAGTGAACCAGTAGATGGGAGCTTTCAATCTCTGTATCTCCAATAAATTAAAAAGTAACATGAACAGAAAAATAGAAAGTCTAAGAGTTATGAGAAAAGTATATGTGCAATAACTTTTAAGAAGACGAAGTTGCCACCTTTTATCAAAATAGAAATGACAAATCCTTCCAGGAATTTATGCTAAAGGAATACTTGCATAGATGCCCAAAGATGTATACAAAGAGATATTTGATGTCCATATTTGTAATAGCAGAATTGCTATCACTCTTGCTATCCAATAGTGAAGTGGTTAAATGATTAAAAGACAACCATTCCAGGGAACATTCAGAGGCTATCAAATTGGATGAGTTTATCTTCAACTCATTTGCTTGAGAATAAGTGATATGGACAGTAATGATCTCACAAGTAGATCCTGCCTGTATGAGAGAAGACATAAATATATGCACAAGTAAATGCAACCACGGAGGAAATGAAAGGGCCCTCAACTCTTTATAGTGGTTGTCTTCAAAAAGGAGAGTAAAAAAGAAAGAATATTGGAACAAGGGCATTCTTGCTTTGCTTATTTGTTTTCTATGATAATATACTGTTTCACATGTGTGATTGCTACAGAATAAACATTAAAATCAAGCAAAAAATCACTGGATTTATCAGGTTGTGTGTGGTGTTCAGCCATAAGCTTTATTTTTTAAAGATTTATTTAGCAGTTACAAGTTTCAAGACTATTATATCTGTTTATATCACAGTTCAAAGTCTTATTTAGTATCTTTGTATCTTAGCTTCTTATTAAGATTGTTAGAGCTATGCATATTTTAACAATTTTTTTTCAAACAAATAATCGAGAAAGACAACTACCATGTTCTATTTTCCAAGTAATCACTTTTGCTTGTAACTTTATTTCCTTCTTTTATAGATGCATTTTATTGTGCTATTCCAGAATCTTGAACCAAAATAGATCATATTGTATTTATTTCATTTTTTCTTTTTCAGTCTTTAAGTTTTTCTCTTGGTAGAACTTTGTCCACACCCCAAAGTCTTTTTCTGTGCTGTTTGTATCCAACTAACACTGATGATAATTCAGCATGAAGCTTATACTTTTAGAACATTTCATTTAATCATCATAACAATAGTAAAAGAGGTAGGGACTCTTTTGTGTTTGAGGGGCAGGGGTATTTCCATCATTAGTCCCTGTGGTTTGGAGAGCAAGGGTGCAGCGTGACTGGTGTGGTGAATTGATGTGTGAACCAGAGTGAACCATTCCTTAGCCAGCGATTGGTTCAGGACTAGGGCACTGACCCAGACTGGAATTCTTCATGAAACTTTTGTGGGAACTCTCAGAAAAAAAAAAAAAAGCATTCTTTCACACACATAAAATCTTTAGCTATAAAACCGAATGAAAACAGAACTTGGCCTCATTGTGGATAGGGTTTGCCTGAGATTGAAGACAAACACATGGATATTTGTGATTATTTACAGGAAAAGTGAGACAACTTCTTCATGATTATGATCTGAGCACCCAGTGTCAAATACACTTGAAGGCAGAGTCATCTCTTGATTTCATGCTTTTGGGATATTGAAATAGTTTTGAGATGGATTTATATTATTTAAAATTAAAACAATCCTTAGATATTAGAATCTCCAGGCTACAGAACCCTTAGCTGGTAGATCCAGAATATGAGCCTACATAATCTATGTCAAGAGCCCATGCCCATAATTATTAAACTCTATTGCTTTTATGTATTCATTTACTATTCATTCATTCATCCACTGTATATATGACATTAGAGAGAGAAGGGCTAGATCATTGGGTCTTTTAAGACAGGAAAGAGGGGTTTTGCCTCTCGTGGAGTCCCTCTCCAGACCACGTCAGCAGGAGGTTTTAAATAAGTCTTGCTTTTCTCTCTGCCTTGTCCATATGGAGATTCTTCCATATGAGACAAAGAACTGAAGACATCTGTCTGCTACCATTTCACCTGTAAAAATACCATATTATAAACATGTTAAGTAATAAAATATTTTAAATTATAAAAAAATAGAAATCCTTTAGTTGTGATAGAAAAACATTGAGGAATTTTGAATTAGAGTAATGATATAATTTACTTATTTAAAAGATTACTCTAGTGATACAAGGAGAGTAGATTCTGTGGCGACAGGAGAAGGAACAGGAAGACCCATGAGGAGACTACAGGAGTTTTCAAGGTGAGAAATCTTGCTGTCTTTTTTTTTTTTTTTTTTTTTTTTTTTTGGACAGGCAGAGTTAGACAGTGAGAGAGAGAGAGGAGAGAAAGGTCTTCCTTACGTTGGTTCACCCCCAAAATGGCCGCTATGGCGGGCGTGCTGTGCCGATCGGAAACCAGGAACCAGGTGCCTCCTCCTGGTCTCCCATGCGGGTGCAGGGCCCAAGCACTTGGGCCATCCTCCACTGCACTCCCGGGTCACAGCAGAGAGCTGGACTGGAAGAGGAGCAACAGAATCAGGCACCCTAACCGGGACTAGAACCCAGAGTGCCGGCACTGCAGGTAGAGGATTAGCCTAGTGAGCCACGGCACCGGCCAATCTTGTTTTCTTGAATTAGGATGTTGTTGATGAAAGTTCTGCTAAGAGAAGTGTGGGGAGGGGGTGGTATTTGAAATGCATTTTGAAGGCAGAGCCAATGGATCTACTAAAGGATTTAATGTGGGGGCATAAGAGAAAAGAAAAATCAAGGTTGGCTCCTGAGTCTTTGGCTTATGCAACTCAGAGAATGAATGTGCCACTTATATATATTAATTAGGGAAGCACAGCTCAGAATGGTTAATGGATGGATGTCTTGGGAGCAGGAATTTAGAATAGAGTTCTGGTCATGCTAAGTTTGAGATGCCAAGTAGACATTCATGCAGAGATATAAACAGATAAAAATCTGGAGCTCAAAAGAGAATTGGAGACTAGAGACATAAAGGTTGGAACCACCAGCTTACCAAATGCACTTAAAACCATAAAACAAGTTTGATCTTGCCCTGAGAGACAGTATAAAGAAAAAAGTAAAAGGAACCAAGCTGAGACTTAGGATATTTCCAAACAAAAATCAGGATGAAGGGGGACATGTGTGTGTTGTGATTACAAAATACCCAAGACCTGGTTATTTATAGAGAAGAAAAAATTCATGTTCTCACAGTTTAGAGGGTGCAAAGTCCAAGGTGGAGGTGCTGGCAGGTTCCTGGGCTGGTTGAGGGCCTGGTCTCTACTTCCAGGATGGCACCTTGAACACTGTGTCCTCACACAACAGAAGGAGAGTCAAAAGGGCAAGTCAAACACATTATAAAGCTTGTTTTCTAAGGGTCTTAATCCCATTCACACAGGAGGAGCCTCTGTGGCCCAACCCCCTTTTAAAGGCCCTAACTCTTAACACTATCACACTGTCAACACCTGAAGTTTGGAGGAGGCCCATTCAAACTAAAGTGAGGAGTGAGCAAAGAAACACAAGAAGCTTCAGCTGCATTAAGAGGAAAATACATCTAGTGTGATGAGATGGAAAAAGAATGTGTTTCAAGGAGGATCAGCTGTGTCAAACGGTGCTGTGCCAAATCAGGAGTGAGAATTAGCCAGAGTTGGGCAAGATGCAATTTATGATTGAGATTGACAAAGATGGTTGTAGTAGATCAATGAAGTCTAGGGTGGATTTCAACTTTTCAGATAAAAAATATTGTACACATGTAGCAGGCTTCTTTCCTGTTGGGAATGATCTAATTGAGAGGAAGGTAATCACAGGTAATCTTTGATAAAGATCTGGCAGACAAGGAAGACCAGAGAAATAGGTTGGGAACTGGAAGGAAAGGTGGGGAAGGTTTTTTCCAAACTTGAAGTCAGTATTTTATACTAATGTTAATAACTGAGTCCATTGAAGAGAGAGATAATTGTAGGAACTATGTGGGTAGGTGAGAAGTAAGGTGATCTGCTACCCAAGTGGAGGAAACAGCCTTGGGCAGAACAAGGTAAGGCAGTGTCAATGGAGACAGGTACAGGTGCATCTGACATAAGGATGAGGCACGGCATTCTTTGAAGAATCTCGTAGTCTGCCACCAACCACTTTCTAGTGTTCTGATTCACTTAGATAAGCCTGTTTCAATCCTATATGTTTTTTTCCTTACCAGTTTTTTAGTGTTCATTTATGTTCACTCAACGCAGGCTGAGGAAACTGAGGGAGAGAATGTGTAGGAGGTTGTGTTCTCTGACAAGGGGGGAGTGAGTTTATCAGGGAATACAGAGCAGATGGCCCACTTGCCATTTGCAGTCATGAACTTAAAGTACCTCAAGTCAGTACAGCTGATTTTGCTTGACCTTGAGTGCAGGGCTGAAATTGATCAACATTTAGGACCGACCAAATTGAATTTTTTTAAAAATGAACACTATGAGGTGAAAGAATAAAAGGGAGAATGGAAGTGAGAGATTGTATGAAATAGAATTGAACCTGAGTGAGTTTCAAACAGTGAAGCATGGAAAACCCAACAGATACGAGGTGAGTGCCTGTAAATATAAGATGTGATGATTAGAAGGCCTTTGGAGATAGGGCAGCTATGGGAACTAATAACCTCTAAGGCAGTACTTTGAAAACAACTTTTGACCTTGATATATATTTTATTTGCCCCTATATATTATTTGACCTTGACCTTATATTTCAGCTCAATGCAGATATATGTATGTCTCTCTCTATATATAAAGATACTTCAAGAATTTGTAGAAAATCAAACTTAAAAATAGGTTACTTTTTGGTGCAAAAGAATTTTGGAAGGTCATGCATATGAGAGGTCTTCAAAAAGTTTGTGAAAATGCATATTATGAAAAGAGAAATCTGCATGGATTTCAAAGTCTTTTTGCACCAAAATAATTGTATCTTTTAATTCTGTTTTCTGGGGCCGGCATTGTAGTATAGCAGGTTAAGCTGCCACCTGCAATGCTGGCATCCCATGTAGGCACCTGTTCAAGTCCCAGCTGCTCCATTTCTGATCCAGCTCCCTGCTAATGTTCCTGGGAAAGCAGTGGAAGATGGCCCAAGTCCTTGGGTCCCTGCACCCATTTTGGAGACCTGGATGAAGCTCCTGACTCCTGGCTTCTGCCTGGCCCAGGGCTGACTATAGTGGCCATTTGGGAAGGGAACATTAGTTGGAAAATCTATCTCTTTCTCTCTCCTTCTCCCTGTCTCTCACTCTATAGCTCTTCCTTTCCAATAATAAATAAATAAATTCTTTTAAAAATTCCATTTTCTATGAGCTTTTTGAAGTATTCTTAGATATATTAATGATAAAGTTTCACAAAACAGTACTGAGACACACCAGGATGATACTGAAAATACTATGAACTTTTCAAGTCTGCTCTATTTTGCTAAAAACTGTGGCTTGTAACCTACTATATTAAATTCAAGTTCTATCTGTGAGTTATGGCTTGCAGAGTATAAAGCTCCAGTCCTAGGTATGACATGGAGAGGAATAGCAGAGATAGGGTAAAGGAAAGAGTTGCAGGAAATCAGGTCAAACAACAGAGAGATCAGGATTTGGGATGTGTCATCGACGTGGATTTTGAAGTGATGTATCGTTTTTGTAAATATAAGCTGTAGCCACCATCCACATCTTGCTATTTAAATGGAAATTTTTAAAAGCTTTGTTGGGATATAATTAACATACAATAAACTGTACATAGTTAAATGTATAATTGTTAGATTTGAGATACATACCTATTCATAATCATAACCCAGATACTAAACATATCCATCACCTTCTCCCCACACTGCCCTCTTCCACCTCCTTTCTGGTTTCTAGGCAACCTGGTCTGCTTCCTGTCACTGTACATTAATTTGAAACATCTGAACTTTTATGCAAATAGAATGATATATTGGGTGACCTCTATAGTGTGACTTTTTTTAGATAATTAAGATTCATCTATGTTGTTGCGTGTGTCAAAAATTTGTCTCTTTTTATTGCCAAGTAATGGACCAAACAGTTTGTTTATTTATCTGTTGTAGACAATTGGGCTGTTTTCAGTTTGGGGCAAATAAGTTGCTAGGAGCATTCACGCACAAGACTTTGGATTGGGGACCAGTGTTATGGCGCAGTGGGTCAAGCACAACTTATGACACTGGCATCCCATATCAGAGTGTCAGTTGGAGTCTAGGCTGCTCTGCTTATGATCTAGCTCCCTACTAATACACCTGGAAAAGCAGAGATGGTGGCCTAAGTATTTGGGTCCCTGTCACCAAAGTGGGAGGCCAGGATAGTGTTCCTAACTCCTGGCTTTAGCCTGGCCCAGCCCTGGCTGTGATGGTCATTTGGGGTAGAAGTAACAATTGTCTCTCTCCAACTCTCTCTCACTCCTTGTCACTCTGTCCTTCAAATTAATTAATTAACTTTTAAAAACTTTCCGGCTATATGCTTTCCTGTCTCTAGAAATGATTTCTAGGTCATTGTTTCTATTTTTTTAAGATTTTTAACTTATTTGAGAGGTAGAGTCCAGACAGAGAGAGGGAGAGACAGAGAGGAAGGCCTTCCATCTGCTCTTAGAAATGTCCGACTGAATTCAGAAAGTTGAACAGGTATAAATTGGGTGCACCTCTAGTCTCTTGGGCCTCTGTATACTCCTCTGCACCTGCAGTTGTCTGAGAGACAAAAGTGTGCCCAAGAAGACATTTAAAGCACATGTTCTCTATCAATTTAGCTAATACACATGGCTGCACAGGGCAGTAGTATTTTCCATATGCCCATAGCTTCTGATGCTTGGCTAACCTTGCCAGGTGTCCAATCAAAATGCTTGAATTGAGTAGCAGTTATCACCAAAGTGTGATGTCATTACTCATATAATTTTGAGCAGCTCAAGTTGAACTCTATTAAATTTACAACACCAAACCGACATAACAAAGGATTACCAACAGAAGGAAAATAGGTATAAAGTAAACCTTTATGTACATTTGAATCATGACTGAGTCACAGTCAATACTCAATCACTAAATGTAGGCACTTTAAATTTGGTGAAGTTATGATCTTTTAAAACATGCTTGCAATTTTTACAGAGATGAAACTCTGATCATATGCTCATGGTAGAAATGAACTTGGATGTACTGATACTCCTTGACTTACAACAGGGTTCCCTCCAGACAGACCTATCCGAAGTTGAATCCTAGCACAACAGCACAATGTACTGTAAAGCCTCGGTTGTTTCCCACATGACCATGGAGCTCACTGGAGCCTATGCACACTACCCAACAATGTGAAAAAGGATGGGACTGTACACAGCCAGCCCCGGAAAAGGTCAGCATTCAGAATGTGGTTTTCATGTGGTATATAC
The DNA here is from genome assembly GCF_051225735.1 of Oryctolagus cuniculus. Taxonomy (NCBI): domain Eukaryota; kingdom Metazoa; phylum Chordata; class Mammalia; order Lagomorpha; family Leporidae; genus Oryctolagus; species Oryctolagus cuniculus. Next base: position 57,670,512 of record NC_142883.1, read on the forward strand.
ACACAATGGAATACTATTCAGTCATGCAAAAGAATTGTTTCTGCCATTTGTAGCAAAATTGAATGGAACTGAAGGATATCACGTTAAGTGAAGTAAGCCAGACACAGGGAGACAAATACCACATGTTCTCCCTCATAAAAAAAAAAAAAATCTTTATCTGAACACAGAACAGTGATTGCTAGAGGCTGGGAGCAATGGGGGTGGGGGATAAAGGGAGTTTGTATAAAGAGTACCACATCAAAATTATATCCAAGGAATATGTTTTAGTGTTACACAGCATAGTGGGGTGATATAGTTCACGATAACCTAATATGTATTTTTATGAGCAAGTAGAGGAAAAGAGCTCCAAGGCTCCAAGCATAAAGTAATTCGAAAGAAAGGGAAATGTTGATTACCCTGATTTGATCAGCATGCACTATATACAAATATTGAAATGTCATATGGTGGCCCACAGATATGTACAATCATTGTTTAAAATTTTTTTTCAAAAAAACTCACCAAGTACAAATTCTCCTGAATGCTTATCCCTTCCACATCTTCATAAAGTCCAAAGGTTGTAAATTAAACCATCATAAGTAAGAGACCATATTTATCATATCTAACACCTATCTGTCCTTGGCAATAAATTGCTCTGAATGTATCTGGGTGGAAAAGAGGCTTGCAGATCAATCAACTGGATTCTTAAAAAAAAAAAGAGTAGGAGTAAATTCTTACAGTGAGGAAAATATGAAGAGGTATCGTCATTGCCTGTCAAAGTCAGGAAATTTTAAAATATTAATCTAGGGGCCAGTGCTGTGGCATAGCGGGTAGAGCCACCACCTGCAGTGCCGGCATCCCATATGGGCACCAGCTCAAGTCCCGGTTACTTTACTTCCAATCCAGCTTTCTGCTGTGGCCTGGGAAAGCAGTGGAAGATGGCTCAAGTGCTTCGGCCCCTGTGCCCACATGGGAGACCTGGAAGAAGCTCCTGGCTCCTGGCTTCAGATCTGCCCAGCTCCAAATGTTGGAGCCATTTGAGGTGTGAACCAGCAGATGGAAGACCTCTCTCTCTGCCTCTGCCTCTGCTTCTCTGTAACTCTGCCTTTCAATATATTTTTTTAAAAATATTAATTCAGAGGGGGGAATGTTGGTGTGTTTGTGGAAACAATTTTTGCAATAGAAATTGAAAATATATTTTTGAAATTTTAGACTCAGCAATAAAATATTGTCTCTTCTAAGTACAATGATTTAACAATTTACTTATTTTCATTAAATCTGAATAGTAGAAAATTAGAGAGAGAGAAAAGGAATCTTTCATCTGCTCATTCACTCCCCCAATGCCCATAAAAGCCGAGGCTTGACTTGGGTGAAGCCAGAGGCCCAGAACTCAATTTGGGCCTCCATGTGGGTGGCAGGGACCCAAGTACTTGAGCCATCACCTGCTGCCTCCCAGGAGGTGCATTAGCAGGAAGCTGGAATCAGAAGCAGAGCTGAGACACCGACCTAGAGACTCCCATGTGGGATGAGAACAACCTAAGCTTCACATTAACTCTTGTGTCAAACATTGGCCCTGGTATAATTATTTCAATACGGAAAAATGATCTATCCAAAAGGCTGGATTCAGACTGGGCAGTTGATGAAACTATTTGGTGAGCCTGGCCTGGGGAGAGAAAGGCTGACATGGCTACCTTTTGGCCAACTGAAAGAACCAGAAGTTCTTACTTAGCCTGGTGGTCTCCCCAGACTGGGTAGCACTTCCCTAAGCATCAGTTGAATCAGCACATCTCCTGGCCTTTTTTTTTTTTTTTTTAAACAAAAGGTGAATATCTCTTGTGCAAAATACTTGAGGCCGGAAGTGTTTCAGATTTCAGATTTTTTTTTAATTTTTGGAATATTTGCATATGCATAATGAGACATCTCTGGGATGGGACTCATATTTCATATACAGCTTACACACATAGCCTACAGGTAATGTTATACAATACTTTTAGTCAAAGTGTTCACATTGGACTATCAGACTCATGGTATCATGTGGGTACTCAAAACATTTTGGATTTTGGAGCATTTCGGATTTGGGATTTTCAGCTTATGGATACTCTACCATAGTTTCCAGAAGCATGATGCTTAAAGGAAGTTGGGGAGTAATTTAAAGGGAGTTATTAGGAATTATGTCATCCAGGGTCTTTTCAAGAGGAAGAATAGAAATGGAGGACACCCTAGGTGTGTCTGTAGTGGTATAATGTGGTTTGTGCATAGCCCGAATCTTGATGGCCACATACTTTTTCCACAGGAATGTAGCACTCTGGATAATTACAGGATTCTCTGTTCAGAAGTAGCTAGAGTTATGTTTGTTAAGTGTTTCCCAGGTGATAGATCAAGCATCTTACTTCATTTACTCTTTCCACATCTCATGTGACCCAAGTGTTATTGCCTCTTTTAAGTCAATGAGAAAACTGAGTTTAAACGTGTTTTGTTGGGCCACTGATGTGGCACTGTGGATAAAGTCCAGCCCAAACCACTATGGTGACAAAGAGGTGCCACCTCCACAGCTCATTATGGCCCAACCCACAAACTAGACTTGACATGACCAGTTAACTCCTTTGCTCTTTTTTAATATTAAAAATAAGGATGGGGACCAGTGATGTGGTGCAGCGGGTTAATCCAACACCTGTGATGCCAACATCCCATATGGGTGCCAGTTTGAGTCCCAGCTGCTCCACTTCTGATCCAGCCCCAGTCTTTAGTTCCCTGCCACCCACACAGGAGACCAGGATGAAGCTCATGACTCCTGGCTAGGACCTGACCCAGCCCCACTGTTTCAGTCATTTGGGGAGTGAAACAGCAGATGGAAGAGCTCTCTCTCTCTCTCTCTCTCTGTCTCCTTCTTTGCTGTAACTCTGGCTTTCAAATAAATAAATCTGTAAATAAGTAAATAGATAAATGGTTTTCTTTACCTTGTTTTGCTTTAGTTACATTATCTTTTAATACTTCCTGTATTCAATGTTTTTTTTTTTTATTTATTATTTTTTTTTTTTTTTGACAGGCAGAGTGGACAGTGAGAGAGAGAGACAGAGAGAAAGGTCTTCCTTTTGCCGTTGGTTCACCCTCCAATGGCCGCCGCGGCTGGCGCGCTGCGGCCGGCGCACCGCGCTGATCCGATGGCAGGAGCCAGGAGCCAGGTGCTTTTCCTGGTCTCCCATGGGGTGCAGGGCCCAAGCACCTGGGCCATCCTCCACTGCACTCCCGGGCCACAGCAGAGGGCTGGCCTGGAAGAGGGGCAACCGGGACAGAATCCGGCGCCCCGACCGGGACTAGAACCCGGTGTGCCGGCGCCGCTAGGCGGAGGATTAGCCTAGTGAGCCGCGGCGCCGGCTGTATTCAATGTTTATGAGGGGGCCGGCGCCGTGGCTCAATAGGCTAGTCCTCCACCTTGCGGCGCCGGCACACCGGGTTCTAGTCCCGGTCGGGGCGCCGGATTCTGTCCCGGTTGCCCCTCTTCCAGGCCAGGGAGTGCAGTGGAGGATGGCCCAGGTGCTTGGGCCCTGCACCCCATGGGAGACCAGGAAAAGCACCTGGCTCCTGGCTCCTGCCATTGGATCAGCGCGGTGCGCCGGCTGCAGCGGCGGCCATTGGAGGGTGAACCAACGGCAAAGGAAGACCTTTCTCTCTCTGTCTCTCTCTCACTGTCCACTCTGCCTGTCAAAAAAAAAAAAAAATGTTTATGAGGATAATGTACAGATAAAATTGAAAGGACTATAAAAATAACCAACTCAATCTATTAGAAATCAAATATAATTCCAAAATAGAAGTCTCATTATGTATGCCGAATGAGGCTTCAGTCTGCTCTAGCCCCAGCTGTTGCAGCCATTTAGGGAGTGAACCAGTAGATGGAGATCTCTCTCTCTGTTTCTATCTTTCTGTCACTCTGCCTTTCAAATAAAGTAAGTCTTTTAAAAAAGAGAGAAAAGGGAGAGTAAGTTGAAGTAGTTGCTTCAGGAAGGCAAAAAATGAAAAATATGAAGGTTCTTCAAAAATTCATAGAAAAATATTATTAAAAAATTATGCATGATTTCCAAGACTTTTTTTGCACCAAATAAGTTTGTCTTTCTATTCCATTTTTCCTGAACATTTTTGAAGTACCCTCATGGTTATAAAAGGCTCAGTAGGGGGTGTAACTTGAAGAAAGTGCTCCACAAATGGTAAATACTGGTATTGTTCTTATCTCACTTGATTAACTCTTTAGACAAGACAATGGGAATGCCACACAGCCAAATTGTGTGTTTTCTATCTTGTTTTGAGAGTATCTTAGCCATAGTGATAGAAGACCTTTGTACCTGAACTTGTTTTTGAGGAAGCAGACATGGTTTCCAGTTCTAGGAAACTGGAAGCCATAGCAGGGAAAATAAGCCAGCCTTGTGATAGTCACTGCCTGCCCAGCAGGAGGTTAGTACTCAGTGGGTCTTTGCTGACTGATCTACTAATTTACAATCTAGTTAGGAGCATAAGGTAGATACTTGAACAGCTTCTTAGCTATAAAAGGAAGAAAATAAATACACATGGAAAAGACAGAATTTGGCCAAAGGAATGCTAAAATAAAGTTCACAGCATTTGTAGACCTAATCAGAAATTTGTTCCTGAAATGATATTTAATAATACAAATACATAATCAAATACCAAATCATGTGCTAGAGATTCTACAGGATTAGACATTCATAAACAAGGGAGCTTTCTGATGTCTGGAAGAATGACAGGGCTGAGCAGAGAGTTCATTTCCTAGTGCTAAGGATTTGGGAAATGCAAGCAACACGCATGAGTAATGACCTCATTGTGGAAATAAATACAGGCAGAATGGATAGGGTGGGCCTAGGAAGAAGTGACAACTCATGTGAAAAGGCTGGGTAAGGTGTCTTGGCTGAATTGCCTACACCAGCCTGCGAAATTGGCCAACACCGTTTTTTGTTTTATTCTGAGGTTTTCTTTGAGTTCAGGATGTAGAGAAGTCTTTCTTATTTACACAAGGATGCTTGGCATCACCCAGGCAGCTGATACATCTTCTTGATTTGAATGATCCCAGTAGCCCCTTGAGAAGAAATGTGAAATTTACCCACAGGTAGGACTAGAAATTTGAGATTATGCCTGAGGATCTCAGAAGAGGTGTGTATATATGCACGTGTGTGTGTGTGTGTGTGTTCACATGAATACATTCAGTTTACAGATACAGGCAGGAGGGAAGGCACTGGGGAATAAACCACAATGAAAGAAGAAGATCTTAGATGTAGATTCAGCTCAGGGCAGTCATTCAGTAGTGTCTCCAAACACAGTGCCACACTGTGATTAAACTACCCCTTTTTCAGCATCTGTCTCGGTGGCAAAATGAAAAATAATGACCTTATCTGGCTCCCAACTCGCTATTTGGGGAGTATGTTTTTCCCTAGAGGATTGGGATGCAAGAGTTGAAGAACTTGATCACTCAGTGTCCCTATGCCTCTCCTCCTAAGCATGGAATGGTGATGAGAAGAGACCACTCCCGAAAGAGAGTAGTGAGTGCTGGATATCAAGGGATACAGTACAGAGAATCCAGGAGATGGTAGAAATGGGAAGACAGGTATCCCAAGAGATGAGAGGTAAAGGTGGTTCTACAAACACCTGACCTACAAAGGTAGACAACATCCAGAGAGAAGGAGAAATGGCCAGGGCAGAAGCCACTCAATTTGACTTATATTTTAGACCTGGTTCATCTTATAGACTGCTTGCAAACTCTCTCTTTTGGGCAATATGACCTAGTCTTTATGGTTGATCTAACTCACCTGGAACATTTGATAAGAATACTGGAACCATGCCCACCCATATCAATGAAATAAGTATCTCAGACGTAGCCCGGGAAGTTCTATGTGCAGTGAGCTCCCCCAGCTATTGTTAGCTCTACAGAAGTTGAGGCAGCACCAATTTAAGAGCCTTCTAAAAAGGTTGAAGGGTGCAAGGTGGAGGTCTGGCCACTTAGCATGCAGAAGCTATTGACGCAGCAGAACTGTTAAAGTGAGTGATGCTGGCTGGAGGAACGTGGAGCGCGTCTGGGTGAGAGTTGTAAACAATTCCGAGTTGGCACGCACTGCAGATGTCAGCCTGTATCTGTGGCATGCATTACATAGACCACAAATCCTGGGTGAGGGGGACAGTCTGCCATCAGCAAATGTATCATAAGTCTTACTCCCTGAGAATTTTCCTGATGACAGTGTCGGAAACAAATCTAGATATTCCACTGAATCAATGGTGTCATTAACAGATTTACCATTTCATCAATAGGATAGGCACTTTAGTCAAATGAACCACATAGGAATAACAGTATTAAATGCCTGACAGCCTTAGAAGTTATTTATCTGTTCCTCTCTCTATAAATCTCTATGCTTTTTATCAATAAGAAACAGGAAATACATATAGAAATACAGGTATATCCTTTGAATAACTACCAGCTTCCACTTTAATTATTCTCAAATTGTGAATGACATTCTCAATATAAAATAATTAAATTGTTCCATAGTTAAATCTTTAGGAGTTGGAGTAAACTTTCCTTACCCTTCAAAGGTGAAGCTTTTGTACAGGAAAGTGAAAAAAAAAAAAAAAAACTCAAGGGACCTCAATGGAGAGCATCTTCCATGTCTTTCCTCCTTTGCATTACATAAATATTGTCTGCGTTGCAGGTTGGATCCATCCCGTGACTCTCATATTAATTTGCATTTCCTGCTTCATGTTGTTTTGGCTGAAGTTCACATAACTGCAGTGCTTTGGCCCACCAAGAGAGAAAGTCATTCAAGGAGACTTTTATTTCTTTCTGGAATTCACCCCGTTCCCCTCTTTGCCTCCCCCCCTCTTCACCTTCACCCTCTCTCAGCCCAACTCTGCCCTTCCCTTTTAAAAAGTTGCATTAGTTCTTTACAAGTGAGCAAGAACAGAACCAAACGTTTCACATCTGCTCCCTGAGTTCAGGGATTAGCATGAGAATGAGTAGCCAGTGTTTCAATGATGCACAGTCCAGTGGATGAGAATGGGGGCTCAAGTCCGGTATCACAGAGCTCTCTGGCTCCTGCCAGATGTCCTAGGCCCTGGACACAAAAGCGTGAACCCTGGGTTTTAACAAATCACCTTTCTCTGGGGCTAATCACTCAAGAAAAGGTTTTGTTGTGGGTTGGAGAGGGTCAGGTTGGTATTTCTCCAGTGATCTGTAGCCTTGCCCAGCCCCTCTATCCTTAGCCCTTGAAGGTTTTCTAAAGAGATCTCTTATTCCTTCCCCCCACCAATGGAGGGCTCTGAGGGCAAAAGCTGCATGCCAGAGTGCCCTGGAGGCACAAGGGCAGCAGGGGCTCATTAATCAATGGTGGTCATGTTGCTGGTCTATCACTCACTCTCTCTCTTGGAACAATAAAGACTTTAGCAAGAATAAAATGGCTCAATGGGCACGTACAAGGTCAGGCTTAGTGGCAAGATGGTTCCGGCCTGGTCACAGTTGGAGGAATGCTATGCTTTCTACAGAGTAGGTCCGTGAGCTGTAGAGCAGTGGTTCTCAAAGTGTTGATTCCCCGGGCCAGCAGCATCGGCATCAGCTGCGATGTGTCAGGTCTTCCAGGCAGTCCTGTGTTGTAGGGTGGGCTCTGCAGTCGGTGAATTGCATACACCCTACAGGGGTTTCTGAGCTGTAGAAGGTCTCCTTAGTCCAAAGTGAAAGAACTCTAAGTAAATTGCCCTTAGCTTCTTTTGTCTTAATTTTATATCGAGGCCTTTTGCATTCTAATGATAGGGGAGGGTGACCAATGACTTCGATTTGCTCAAGATGCCAGACTTTGAGTTGTAAAACTGAGGAAGTTTGAAGGTCACCCTAAGTGAAAATCAGGGACAATTGGAATATTCCCAAGTTCTCCTGTATCCCAGCTGTTGTTGCCTCTGCCATTCTACCGCCTACTATTTTCAAGAAAGTCCAAGGAAGTGAATTCAGGAAATAATCATTGGCCAAGGAAAGAAACTTAATGATGCAAAAGAGGATTCAGAATAAAAAAGTGGATAAGCAAAACCATCGAAAAGAGGTCATTGGGTTTTGTATGAAAAAAAGAACCAAATGAAGTGACCTTTGCCTTTAGAGAAAAGGCCTAGAATGTTCTTCCTGGACTCACAATGTGACGGTATGTTCTTTATCGCCTTTCTGTAGTCTCAGCAGATTATCAATGATGATTTACTCTGCCGTACCAGCTCCGTATGCTCTGGATAGCTCGGTTGTCACACTGCATTGTTTTGTCCAGGACTGGCCCCTCTGCTTCTCTGCAGGAAGTTGAACATCTGGATCCCAAAGTTGAAGGAGAGATTAGAGACAGAGATAAAGCTTGTGTAGTTCCCTGAACTTGAGTTGGTATACAGGAAGGAAAAAATTGACTATAAAGCCCAGGAGATCTATTAGCTTTGGGATCTAGGCTACGAGGGAGGGAAGGGTTAGTGTCACTCTGAATTGGAGGGCTGCCTATGGAAAAGGATTCAACAGTCACAGCATGAGCCCTACTTGACCTAGAGGTCCTAGATACTGGGAACTGCTGAAGTCTGGTGGCATTGCACAGTTAAAAATGTAGTATTTAGTCTCTCAGATAAGAAGAGAAGGTCTTATGGTAACTGAAAAACGTGCTACTTTTTATGTAGGTGAGAATGCATTCTTAAATTCCCAACTGAATTTTAAAATATTGTTTAAAAAGTTATAGAAAAAAGAGAAAAGGAAATAGTACAGTAGAAATAGCATGGATTTGGGGACCAAATGAAGTTGAGTTTGAATCTTTTCCTTTGGCTAATTGTATGACCTTTGGAAAATTACTTAAACCTCATTTTAATAGAAATTGGGACAAATAATTTCTACCAGGTGTTCAAAAAGTTCATGAGAAATTAAAGGTAAGGTTTTTTTTTTGTTTGTTTGTTTTGTTTGTTTGTTTGTTTTTTGACAGGCAGAGTGGACAGTGAGAGAGAGAGACAGAGAGAAAGGTCTTCCTTTGCCATTGGTTCACTCTCCAATGGCCGCCGCAGCCAGCGCGCTGCGGCCGGCGCACCGCGCTGATCCGATGGCAGGAGCCAGGTGCTTCTCCTGGTCTCCCATGGGGTGCAGGGCCCAAGCACTTGGGCCATCCTCCACTGCACTCCCTGGCCACAGCAGAGAGCTGGCCTGGAAGAGGGGCAACCAGGACAGAATCCGGCACCCCGACCGGGACTAGAACCCGGTGTGCTGGCACCACAAGGCGGAGGATTAGCCTAGTGAGCCGTGGCGCCAGCCAAAGGTAAGTTTATTTTGTTGCAAGAAATTTAGTAATCCACATATATGAGGGGTCTTCAGAAAGCTTGAGGAAAATGTGTATTATGAAAAAACTGCATAGATTCCAAAAATTTTTGCTCCAAAATAGCTTCTAATTCCATTTTCCCAGGAACTTTTAGAAGTGCCGTCATATTTCAAAAAACCAAAAAGATTCTTTACAGTTTAAATAAGGTAATACATGCATCATGCACTGCCCAGTACCTGCTATACAGTTGGTGCTCCATAAATGCTAAAAAGCAATGTGGTGCAGGAAAACGATTGGGATTTTTGCTTCAAAACAGATTGAAGCTCCATCTGTAAGCTCCATCTGGGAGGTTAGCTTAACCCTGTTTATCTCTTGGCAAATACTTTCAGGATTAGATGAGATTTCACATGTGAAATGCTCATGGTTCCTTGGATATTTTCTCTCCTTTCCCAGCCATGTTAACCACACCCTCTTTGAATTCTCTCCTTGCTGCACTTGAACATCCACCACCCTGTGCCACATGTCATCCCTGTGTTCGTGCCAGCCTCCCACTTCTCTGCAAGGTCCCTTTGTGCATCTCCAACACGGCATCTGGCAATGAACTCTGTGATGAACCGAGACTTAGCAAACAGACATCTGGCAATTATGAGAACGAAGACCACATTAGCCTCTGGAATCTGGGAAAGCCAGGTCCATAAACATCCAAGATGTCCACAGATTTCTCTTATCCCAAAGCACAGGCCCAGGGTGGGGCAGGGGGAAGGGTGGTGGAGGAGGAACAGTGCTCAGGCCCAGGATTCTGCCTCCCAGTGAGTGTGTTCTTCCTACCCCAGCTCTTCCTCGGGTTGTTCCTCGGTTTGGGGTGGGAGATGGAGCCCTGTGTGTGGATGGAATGAGTGCTGGATTGCACCAGACCTCTGGTGCGTGTGTTTCCACCATCCTTCAGACAGCAGGCAGTGATAGAGGGGATTCCCAGCCAATGCAAGGAAGCCGCAGGGCTCTGCCACTTCCGTAGCATGGACTGGGTACAAACAAGAACAGCCACCACTATGGCTTTCCAGGGAGCACGCATCCTCCCAGGGGGTCCTCACTGCACCAGGACAGGCATCAGGATGGTGACTGGCACACACGTGTGATTTAGAAAGGCTGAGGGGCGTGCTGGGTGTTACTTAGCTTGTGCAAGGCTCCATGAGGGCTCTCAGAAGAATCCTTGTGATTCCAGAACAGCCCTTATAACACATCCTCACCCAAGTCATTTCATGGCGCTCTCAGTCGCTTCCTTTGCAGAATGAAGAGGTCAGTTCCACGCTGAGCACTCTAGCAGGTTAAGTCAACAGCAGACCAGCCGTGGTCCTGGGACTGTGTTTCTGCATAGTACTGAGCAGTGCATAGTGGTGTGTCTAAGAGCCCCTACACAGAGCCACGTCCGCTACTGCTGGAATAGAATACTGGTTCTTAGCAGTGTGAATTCAGAGGGAGTGGCCACCTCATGTGTCAGTGTCCTCATTTGTGAACTAATATGAGAAAATGAGCATAGATGGTAACAGCATCCTAACATTAGTATGACATTTGCGAAGAGCTAAAGGACGTAAGTGACATGGAACTGTGCCTAGGACCTAGGGCCGTTGAGCATCAATTGCCAGCCCTGTGCTATGCAGTGAGTCCATCTCATACTGATTTCAACATGGCCTTGGATTTGGGCCCCGGCTCTGGGTTCCATTCTCTGTGTCTGCTTCTCTGTTCCCTTGGAGCCCAGCTCACTAATTGTGGTGTGAGTTGAGCCAGGCTGGTAACAATCATTCCCATTTTGTTGAGCAATTATCCTGTGCCAGGTACTGTTGGAAAACATTACATCACATTGTAGTGATCCTAGAATGCAGTTGAGAATCATAAACCAAGAGATGTGAACCAAGCTGCCCAGGGCGGGTAGTAAGTGGCCGGGTCTGACGTGGGACCACGGAGCAAGGAAGAGTTTCCCAAACATCAAGTTTTGGGAAGGCACCAAAGCAAGTGAGAGAAGGTGAGACATGGTGACTTGCAATTGGTTTCATAGTCAGCAAACTCAATAACCCCCCCAGATGCAGCCGCCACTGTCCCGTAAGAGGAAACAGGGAAGGGATGGGCTTAAGGGCTGATCTCTTAGCAGTAGTTGCTCAATAACCATTTCCCCTTGTGTTTGTGAATTATAACTGGAAGATGATGTGTTTGGAATCCCAGCAGTGATGTCTGCAGACCAGCCGCTGGCTGGGTCTCCTGCTTAGGATGATTCTAGCATGCAGGAAGCTTCTTTGGCTCCTTCTATTTCCAGCCCAGAGCATACCATGCAGCATTGGGGAGGGAGACAAAGACAGACTCATTCCTTGAGTGTTTTTGTCACCGTGTCACAAGCAGATGGCAGCATGAGTCCTGCTGTGGTTGGGACAAACTGAACACGTAGCAGGCGCTGGCTTGTATGCTATAAATCAGGGCATAAAGCAGGCACCCATCCCCGGAAACTGAACAGGGGGCAGCCCCATCCCCGATCTAATTGCTCACAAGCACAGGGCCAAGAGGAAGTTGAACAATAGGCTGGCCCTTTGCAGAATGGAGCCACGGAGAACAACCCAGGCCGACTTCCACAAGGCTCTTTGGGTTTAAATTTTGAATCAGGATTCAAGTGCTATTTAGCATTGCTGAATTGGGACTTGAGAAAGAATTAATTGCCTCCAAATTGTCTCTTTGCTCCTAAGCCATCCATTACTTTGCTCTGGCAGAGGGATCAGGACATGAAATATAGTCACAAAATCGAGCCTGGCTCATTGCAACCATGGAAAGGGCTCAAAAAAGTAAAAGTTACAAATAATATAGTTTCCCCGAGGGTGGGAACGAATCCACACATTAGGTCACTGTTGTTGTCTCTTCAAAGAACCCCACATTTGTTTGTTTTCAAGTGGGATGTCAGAGCCTCTCACATAAAAACTGGGTAAAGGAATGTACTGTGTTGTAATTCGTTTGCTGTTTGTTTGTGTTGAAGTTGTCTTACCCACCACATGTCTCTTTCTGGGTGCAGATCACAGCTCTGAGAGAAGATGTGGGGACAGCTGAGGCTAGGGCAGACTGATATACATCCTCTAAGCGTCTTTTCAGGGGTGGGCGTTAAGCCTAACGGTTAAGATAACATTTGGGAAGCACACATCAGAGTGCCTGGGTTGGAGTCCCAGCTCCACTCTTGGCTCCAGCCTCCTGCTAACACGGACCCTAAGAGGCAGCAGTAATGGCTCAACTGATTGGGTTCCTGGCACCTAAGTGGGAAATCTGGATTGAGTTGCTGGTTTCCAGCCATAGGTCTTTGGGAAGTGAATCAGCACATGGGATCTCTCTGTCTCTGTCTCTCTCCCTCTGTGTGTGTGTGTGTGTATTTCTATTTCTCTGCCTCTCAAACTACTAAAAATAAATTTAAACACTCTTAAAAAAGGAATCTCTTCAGTCACTTGGGAAAAATCAGCAGAGAAGTTATGGTGAAGACATGAATTCAAAGGAGGCATTGCCTCTATTAGAGGAAGAGTTATGCCAAAAAAAAAAATCCCAGATCCCACTGAGGGCATTTGATGTGCAGAATGAGCATCCGTAAGATGTGAATGCTGTATTTAATAGCTGTATTCCAGCTAGCAGCCCAATACAGACAGCAATGCTCCAAAACAATGACGCCAGTCTGCGATTCACAGAGGAGCTGGAAAGACCTCGCCAGCAGTGTTTGTATATGTATTAATTTGTCATTTGAAAGTTACCATAGACTACCTGGCTTAAATGGCAGGAATTATTTTGCATAGTTCGAGAGACTGAGAAGTCCGGATCAGTGTCAGCGTGGCTGGGTTCTGGTGAGAGCTCTCTCGCTGGCTTGTGCATTTCCACCTTTATCCTCACATGATGTATGCACACAGGAGAGTGGACTCTCCAGTGTCCCTTCTTTTAAGGGTGTTAGAGAACACTAATTAGTGCTCTTAAACACTAATTCCATCAGATCAGGGTCCTACCCTTATGACCTCATTTAACCTTAATTACTTCCTTATAGGTTCTGTTTCCAAATATAGTCCCTTCTAGGGACTAGGGCTTCATGATAACAATTGGAAGAAGGGGGGAATGTGTGCGCAGTTTGGTCCATAGGTACCCACACGATATTTTAAACGTTTTAGTCCATACATTGGTCATAAGATGAAAGAAACAGCCCCTAAACTCTGCCATTGTTTAAGTCTGGGCTAGAATCAAATGCCTACAGAGGAAAGATAGGTGATTGTAAATCAATGAAGGGGTGGATAAAAGCAAGCTGATCCAACTTAACTAGGTTGCTGCCCACTCAAAATGCAAACCCAGTGTAGCTTTCATAATATAAAACACAGAAGACCTATTTGGTTATTTTATGTGAAATATTGTTTTTAAAATTTGGCTTAATTGCTCACCATATAAACATATGAACCCACCAATGGCCCTTCCACAGCCCACAAGCTTTGGTGTGAATAAGTGCTTTTGCCTTAAGAAAAGACAACGCAAGTGCTTTAGCAATCACCATTATTCGTGGCATCTCAGCTACCTGTGCCTGGAGGAAGCAGAAACAGAGCCTAGCAGTGTGGTTGCCTAGAAGGAGCCAAGAGCCCTCTTCAAAACCGGTTCCAAACATGTGAAGCCTGAAGTGAAGACAGTGTTACCCAAGGTCAGTATTGTTTTATTCCTCTCCCTTTTCCACACCTCCCATTGCCAAGTTTATGATGTTTTAATTTCTTCCTGATTGCTTCTTGGTAATTGAACAGAAAGAAATAACGAGAACCACAGAACTCTCGTGTTTACATGTTGAATCAACAGTGAAGCAATCTAACGGCTGACACTCATGTGGGTTCTGTAAAAATAGCTCCTGGCTTTTCCAGGCGGCTTTGAGATGTGGGAAAGGAAGGCAGGAACCCTGGGGTCAAATCCCGGCCCTAGCACTAACTAGGTGTGTGACCGGGAAGTCTCCTCTACTTCCTTTGCAGTGATGTGACTTGGGTAATATGCTGAGTGCTTTTTCCAGTCCTCATCCTCTGGGACGTTAACACTCATATTCTTTCTTTCAACTAGAGGAGCTAACTTGAGTAGTAAACAAATTCAACACCTTTCTATATACATGTCTGGTATGTGCAAGGCACTGAGCTTGGCCTTGGACCACTTAGAAGGATGACTAACACGCTGTTCTCGCCATCCAAGAACCTCCGAGCTGTTAGATAAGATTATAGGGAGACACTATTTTGAGGTACTATGTTTGCGCACTTCCCACTATGTGTTCTTCTCTTTTTCCTTCTTCCAAGCACATTGCTATGCCTTCCCTGCTCCTAGGCAGGACTCCATAAAACATTATAGAAAAAAAATCTATGAAAATATCTTCTGGATCCTTGGAAAAGAGGACATATCTTAAACAGGATAGAAATATTAATCATGAAGGAAAATATTGATGAAATGAAATTCATCAACTAATGCTGCTATTGATACAATAGGTCATTGAAAGAATAAAATACAATCCATAAACTTGAAATACACATAATTAACTAAGGACTTCTATCTAGATTATATGAACAATTCCTACAATAGTTTCATAAAGAAGGAAAATTTAATTTAAAAGCAAGCAAGCAGTTTGAGCATGCACTTTACAAAAGAGACTATCCACATAGCTAATAAATATAATCAAATATGCTCTATCTCACAATCATCAGGGAAGTGTAAATTAAAGCCAGAAGTAGAAAAAATACATGTATAGAAAAACAGACTAGAAAAAATTAAGAATATTCAAATGCCATGTGTTGATGAAGATGCGTAGCAGTGGGAAGCTCTATCATTTGTGGAAGTGTAAATGGGTACCACCACTCTGGAATAATGTCTGGTGTTGCTTTCTTGAGCTGGACATGTTCCTAAATTGTAATCCAGGAAATGTTCCTCTGTAATTCTTTGCCAAGAGCAATTCTATTCCATCACTGCTGAGTGCAAAAGACATGCACAAAACTGATCCTAACAACTTTATTTGTTAGTCCCAAACTGGAAATAATCCAATGGAAAAATAAAATGTAAAAGTACACAGCTCTAAAACACTAGGAACTACTGGCCCTTGCTGAAAAATGGAACAATCTCACACTCAAACTACCGAGAGTAAATAAAAGCAAACACAGAAGAGTTCAGATTGTGTTTTTCCACTTAAATATGTGATCACCAAGTACAAGCAAAACCGAACTGTTCTGATGGAAGTTAGAACAGTAGTTCCTTTTGAGAGGGGTTATAGACTGGGTGGGGGCACAGGGAGCCTTCAGGTGGGTTGAAAATGCACTGTATTACAATCTAGATGGTGGGCGCTGGATGTAGACATTGAAATCCACTGAACAATAGAGTTAAGATTTAGAAACACAAAAACAACCATTTTTAACTTATACATTGTTAGAACTACCCATGGACAAAATTACTGTTGGCTGAATCTCACTCAAGATTTATTAAATCAGAATCTATAGAAGTGGGATGGGGGGGATGGTAGTCATCTTTGAAAGGATAGAATTATTTTTGGAATACAATAAAATGAGGGATCTTCCAAAGATGTATGGGAAATATTATGAAAAAGTATGCATGGGTTTGAAACTTTTGTGGAATCCAAATAAACTTATCTTTTCATTCCATCCTTCCCCAAACATCTTGACGTACCCTCATAGATAAATAGAACATCTTCCTCTATCTCTCTCTCTTTCTCTCTCTCCCTTTCTCTCTCTCCCTCTCTGTCACACACACACACACACACACACACACACAGTTGTGTTGCTTAGAGACACTGGGGAATGGCAGCCTTCTTTATCTGCCTTAGATTAACCTAGAAAAAATTCCCCTGGGCAGGAGGATAGCTCAGGCAAAACCTCAGAGAGGAAGTGGGGTGAGGTTGCCCCATGAGAGCGAGCCAGACTCCAAGGTGGTTCCTGCTGACCCAGGCTCCCAGCTTTTACCCCACACTGAACAAAAGATGTCCCGGAGACCCATAGGATAAGAGGGCTGTGACACCATGTGATTTCAAAGACCAGCCCTTGAAAAGACAGCCCTGGCTGGAAATGGCTCCCTCCATGGGAAACTCGGGCTGTTTCCTGGGGGAAGCCACAGGCCAGGGAGCTGAGGCTCCTCCCTCCTGAGCGCCCTGTCTACATCCTCCTCTGTACTTTGGTTCTGCTGCTTTCTAGGGGTCAGGATGTGCGGAGAGCACTGATGAGTGGCCAGAAGTCTTTGACTTAGAACCGTCGCAATGCAGAAATCACAGTGGACTGTCAGAAAGAAGAATGGTGCAAATCAGCCCATCACCTTCTATCATTTTTTACTACCCATTTGGTGTGATTTATGTTTTGGAGAGCTGTTAAGATGACACTCAAGAGATTTGGTCCAGATAAGTGATGCAGAAACTGCAAAATGAAAGGAATTTACCCCCAAAAGAACCACGACTCCAAGATCAGTCTGTGGAACCTGACCACTTCAGCCTAAAAATAATTCCTTATACCTTAAAAAAGGATTCTATGTTTTCTGCATGTGAAAAGACTATTTTTGTATGCCTTCCACAAAAAAGAATCTGCATAGAAGTATATATTAACATCCTTATATGTAGTATGTTAGCAATAGTGCATAATAGACTTATAACCCTACTGAAGCACCACACTTTTCTGAATCATCATATCAATTATTGATCATATTTAAATTTTATAATTTAATCAGAAATATTTTATTTATTAATTTAAAGTTATGATTTAAGAGCCAGCTATACAGAAAGAAAAAGACATACAGAGACCAAGCTCCCAAGTTCCCACCTGCTGGTTCACTTCCCAAACGCCAACCAAGGTACAAAGGCTGTGACTGGTCTGGACTGAAGCTGGGAGCCAGGAACTGAATCCTGTCTCCCAGGTGGGTGGTAGAGACCCAACCACTTGAGCCATCACCTGCTGCCTCCCAGGGTCTGCATTGGCAGGAAGCTGGAGTCAAGAGCAGAGCTGTAACTTGGACCCAGGTACTCAGAAAGGGACTTGCACATCTTCATTGGCAACTTAACTGCTGGGCCAAATGCTTGCCCCAATTATTGACTGTCTTTAAAGTAGAACTTGTGATTTATTGAAATGCCAACTAATAACAAATGAGCTCTAAAGATATGAGAAGCTTTTAAAGTGCTAATGTGCAGGCACTCATGGAAACCTCTTCTGTATGATGGATATTTGTGGGGTTCCATTGTCTAAAATATGAAAAATGAGAGTCTTTTCTGAAACCTATATTTTATGAATGAAGTCATTCTCACACTACTTCTATCAAATTAATAATACCATGTTAAAGCCAAGTGAACAAGCTATTAAAAAATTTGAATTATGCAGAAATGGATGCATTTAGAGTTACTTAAAATATTTTTTCGTGTGTAAACTATCATGTATTGTTTCAGACTATAAACTTTTAAAAACCTGTAAGTTATACTTTTATTCAAAGCACAGAACAAGATAAAATGTGTGCAATGACGCCTTCTGCAGTCCTTATAAAATACAATAAGCAATGTACTACGTTTTGGTGAAGGAAATTTCAAAAGATAACCTCAAGAAAAAAAAAGATGGCATTTCCTCCTGGCAGATGGAAAGAACCAATGAAGAAGGAGAGGTGGTCAACATTAGCATTCTGAGCCAGACGACACTAAAATGGTTTTTTCCCTGTTTAGGAAATGAACCAAAGAGAAAAGCAGCCACTGCCAGTTTTGTTCCCCTTCCCAAAGTCATAACTGAAACCAGCTTTTGCAAAATGGTTTTCTATAAGGAAGAGTCCTGTGGTTCAAATGAACCCGAAGGTAGCATGCATAAGGCAGTCCACACAAAAGGTTCTACATCCTCTCTTTCTGCATATACATATATACTGTATGTATACATGTAAATATTCATATTTAAATCTACTTCCTTTTTAAAATTTTTATTCATCTGTTATTTGAAAGGCAGACAGAAATAGAGTCTCTCTCTCTTTCTGTCTCTCACACATAAACACTGATATCTTCCAATCTGTGGTTCGTGTCCCAAATGCCTATAACAGCTGGGGCTAGACCAGGCCAAAGTCAAGAGCCAGGACTTCATTCCGGGTCTCCCATGTGAGTGGCAGGGACTCAATTACTTGACTTGTCACCTGCTGCCTCCCAGGGTGAGCTTCAGCAAGAAGCTGGAATCCGGAGCAGAGCTGAGGCTCAAACACAGGCACTTCACTAACTTCACTATAGAATGCAGGTGTCTCAAGTAATGTCTTCAGTACTTGAGATAGGCACCAAATGCCCATGCCTACCTACTTTCCTTTATAGTAAAGCCTACAAATTTCTTTGCGTAAGAAAAGCTTTTTTTCCCTCTATTCTCTATTAACATTTTGTTCCCCACTGCACAACATTGTCTTCTTGATACTAAATTGAAAGACACTGGGGCTGAGGGAAGGTTAGTGAGCAAAATAAATTCTTACCCTCACTGAACATACATTCTGGTGGATGATGCAATGCAAGGTAAAATATGTAACATTTTTTTTGACAGGCAGAGTTAGAGAGAAAGGTCTTCCTTTTTCCATTGGTTCACCCTCCAAGTGGCCACTACCGCTGGTGCGTTGTGGCCAGCGCACTGTGCCAATCCAAAGCCAGGAGCCAGGTGCTTCCTCCTGGTCTCCCATGCGGGTGCAGGGCCCAAGGACCTGGGCCATCCTCCACTGCACTCCCGGGCCACAGCAGAGAGCTGGACTGGAAGAGGAGCAACCGGGACAGAATCCAGCGCCCCGACCGGGACTAGAACCCAGGGTGCCGGCGCCGCAGGCGGAGGATTAGCCTAGTGAGCCGCAGCGCCGGTGTAATATATAACATATTTGACAGTGCTAAGTGCTGGACAGAATTGAGGGATTACAAGTATCAAGTGAAGTTAGCAATTAAGAAGGATCAATGATAAAAGCCTCGCCAAGCGAGGGATTTTTTGAGTGAAAACCTAAGAGTACTCTGAAGGTACCTGGAAAGTACTTTTTTCCAGGGTGATGGAACAGCAAGGGCAAAGGTCCTGGGGTGGGAGCATGCCTACATTAATTCAGGAATCTCCAACAGGTCAATGGCTGAGGCAGAACAAGTAAACCGCAGAGTAGTTCGATACTGGAGGTGGTAGGTTGTATAAACCTTCTTGCATCTTTTCAGTTCTCTTAAACAGGCACCCCCAAATATGTTTGCATTTTAGCTGTTTGCTTTTCATCATAAAGCAATATTATTTCTGTGTTATTTCTGTGTTCTTGTCTATTTGGTATCCATTAAACACAGAGCCAAACTAATGGTCAAAGTTATTTACATCTCCTCCTGCAATTCTGCTTTTGCAGATGTGTGTAAAGATACGACAAGCTGTCTAACCACAAATTCTGATGTCTGTGTTTCAGTTGCTTCCTGATAGAGAACATCTCCTGTCAGTAACTCTCCATCACTATAGTAAGGAAAGATATGTTCCAGGCTTTCCCCCTCACTCCCTTGGCATCCTGGTGCTTCTCCACGTGTCCCTCTGTGATGTGGTATGCCTCCCTCCTCGCAGGAAATGTGTAAGAAATTCCTCTTCCAATGGCATTAACCTCTCGATGTTGTCACTCAGTCATATCCCAAATTAAAATCCTCTGGGTAGAACTGAGACATCTTCATGGCAAGATACTGCATCATCTGTTGGTGATGAGCAGAGTTGAAATGCTTTCGCTCTGAAATGTGGTTTTGCTTGTGTTCAGGAAAGCTCAGAAATTCAAAGTTCTTTAGCCAATTCTGTTATTATCCTGGCCATCTAGAACCTCCTAGGAAGCCCTCTGAAAATGCTGTTTGAGCTTCTTGAGTTTCCTTACTGTCCTCTAGCAGTCCCTATGGTATAGAAATCCAAAGCAAAGACAAGGAAACTTAGGACCACATACAAATGAGAGAGAACTAAGCTAAATGATGGTCTGGATTTAGATTTATTTGTAGGATACAAAAAGGTCCCAAAGAAAAGACTGTACATTATATGAAAGATGCTAACCCCAGGACATGACTTCTAGCCAACATAGCCAAAGAAATGACTCACAATTTTCACCACCCATACTAGTAGTTCCTCTTGTTTAAAAGGATGAGCACTGTGGTTTCTGCACTGTGCAGTGACCCAGAATGTCTGGGATACGGAGGATGGTGGTGTTCAGTAGTTAACCCAAGTCTGAGCAGTTCCATTTCTAGGAGTATGAACTAAGGTAGTATTCTGGGATGTGGATAAGCTTTCTTGTGTAGGAAATTGGTTGCACTGTCAATGATGATAGCATAATTTCAAAACAATCAAAAATAAATTATGGAAATACTGGTATTGAACTTTCTGAACACTGCATGATGATATAAGAAAATACTCAAAATGCAATGTTAGCTAATGAAAGCTAGGTACAAAGCATGTATCTGTAAAATAAACCCAAGTTTATTTTAAAGTACATGGCACTTTAGATAGATAGAATCATGGAAGACAGCAAGGAGGAAATATGGCTTAGAGTTCACAGCAGTAGACACTGGGTAGAAGTTTCATGATCAGAGTTCAAGGAAACTGCAGACACTAGAGAAGGTAAGGGGAAATCCTGGAAGTGAGCATTCTACAGAGAGGAAGTCCAGGATCCTGTGTATGCACTCCAGGCCTGGGCTGATCCCTGAGCTAGGGTTATACAGAATAGACCTCAAGAAACTCATCAAAGGCCCAAAGAACCAACTTTTCAGCTTCTGCCTGTCACATGGGAGACTGAGTTTCCCATTTGAATTTGGTCAATTGCCAGGTTGAAAAAAATTTCAAAACTCTGCAGAGAGACATAACAGAACCCAGAATTCCTTCAACATACTCTTCACAATGTCCAGAACACAATTCAAAATTGCTAAACACACAATTAAACAAGAAAATGCCACTATTTCTAAAAATAAATAAATAATAAAAAGATAGTTGACAGAAACTAACTCTGAGATGACCCAGATGTCAGGATTATCAGACAATATTTCAAAGCCATTGTCTTAATTGTACTTAAACATCTAAAGAAAATATGCTTTTTGTGAACTTAAAAATAGAAAATCTCATACAATTCTAGGAATGAAGAATTCAGTGTCCAAATTTTAAAAAATGTGTTGTACAGGCTTCATATGAATAGACAGTTACAAGAATGAGCGGACAAAAACATGGATCAATTATAATTATCCAATATGAAGAAAAGAAAATAAAAGGTGAAAAAACCTTCACTATATATTGTCTTCATACCAATGACATGAAATCAATTTTCTAAAGGTAACTCTGAACAGAAAAACCTAGAAGATGAAATATATTCTGTATATTTTTATGCAATATGTACATTTCATTCACATAATTGAAATCAAATTATAGTTCTCATGTCACATTTTTCCCCTAAGCATCAATGGAGTTAATCTGTAGGAGTTTATCTGTAGGAGTTTATTTCTGGAAACCATATTCTTTCCATTGATCTGTTTGCCTACATTTACTTAAATCCCACACTGTCATCATCACTGTACCCTTGCATTAAACCTTGAAAGTAGACAGTGTAAGTTATGCTTTGTTCTTTTTCACAGAAGAAATTGCTATCAAAAACCCCTTGAGTCACTATATAGATTTAGAATCAACTTGACATTTCTTTTTTTTTTTTTAAAGAAAAAACAGCTGGGATCAATTGATCAAAAGAAGCTTCTGTGTATCATCTGAAGAAAATGTACTCTTTTTAGTATAGTTGAGTATTCTACTATAATGAAGATAATATATCCATTTTAATTTAGGCTTCTTAACTCACCAGTGTTTTCTAGTTTTTAGTGAAAAATTATAAAAATTTTATCAAGAGGAAACACTGATTTTTTCTCTATTTCATTGATTATAACTAACTCACTTTTATTATAGGTTGCTCTTGATTTTTCTAGCCTTTTATTAGTAGTTAAGGTATGATTTTAAAATTTGTTCTTTGTAAGTATCTAGAACTCCTAAAACATCCTAAGACTTTTGATGTGTTGTAGATTTATTATCACTGCATTCCAAATATTTTTAAAAATCTCTTCTGACTTCCTTTTGGACCCATGATTTATATAGAGGTGGATTGCTGGGGCCAGCACTGTCCCATAGCAGGTTAAGCCACTGGCTGCAGTACTGTCATCCCATATGGGCACCAGTTCAATTCCTGGCTGCTCCACTTCTGATCCAGCACCTTGCTAATATGCCTGAGAAAGCAGTTGAATATGATCCAAGTGCTTGATCCCCTGCACCTATGTGGGAGACCCGGAAGAAGCTCCTGGTTTCAGTCTGGGACAGCTACAGCCATTGCAGCTGTTGGGGGTGGAACAACAGATGGAAGATCTCTCTCTCTCTCTCTTTCACTCTTCCCACCCTCCTCTGTAACTCTGCCTTTCAAATAAAAAAAATTAAATCTTTATAAAAAAGAAGTGTATTGCTTATCTTCCCATTTATTGGGGGTATTTTTTTCTAGATATTTTATTGTTCTCATGCTTTTGAAATGTCTTGAAACATGTTTTGTAGTATAGCATATGCTTGCAGTTTTGCTTCTGCAGTATTCTATAACTGTCTACTAGGTGAAGTTGGTTGATAATGTTAAAATCTTGTAAATTTTTATAATTTGTGCTTTACTTCCTCCTGCTCTTAATTAATTGAACTTGCTATATTTATAAAATCACCCTCTTTTTAAAAATTTTATTTTATTTATTTGAGAGGCAGAGTTACAGATGGAAAGAGGGAGAGACACAGAAGAGAAGTCTTCCATCTGCTGGTTCACTCCCTAAATGGCCGCAACAGCTGGAGCTGGGCTGATCTGAAGCCAGGAGCCAGGAGCTTTATCTGGGTCTCCCACATGGGTATAGGGGCCCAATCACTTGGGCCGTCTTCTACTGCTTTCTCAGGCCATCATCAGGGAGCTGCATTGGAAGAAGAGCAGCCAGGACTCAAACTGTGGGTCCCATATGGGATGCTGGCACCACAGAGGGAGGCTTAACCTACTATGCCACAAAAGAACCCTCTTTATCTCTAAAAATACACGGAGTAATGAATTCTATTTTCTACAATTGATACAGGCTTCCAAGGTTGTTTTAGTTCAATCTGCAGTGACTTTACATGTAAAGTATATTTCTTGTAGAGAACATAAATAAGGAGTTTTAACAATCAGTCCAAAAATCTGAAAGTCCGAAAGTCCATTCACTTTTAATGTAATTATCAATTTGTTTGGTTTAAGTCTATCATCTTGTATATGCTTTCTGTTTTCCCAGCTATTATTATCTCCTCTGTTGACTTTTTAGCCTATACTTTAGTAAGATTTTAAAAAATGTTTATTTGGTGACTTCAGAGAATTTTTTACATAGAACTTCAACTTCACTACAGCTTATGTTTCTCACTCTTTTTTTTTTTTTTTAAGATTTATTTACTTCTTTCCTTGAAAGAGTTGCAGAGAGAGAGAGGCAGAGACAGAGAGAGAGAGAGAGAGAGATATTCCATCCGCTGGTTTATTTCCCAGATGGCCACAATGACCGGGGCTTCTGCAGGTCTCCCACCTACGTTGCAAGGGCCCAAGCACTTGGGCCATCTTCTGCTGCTTTTGCCAGGCTGTTTGCCAAGAGCTGGATCAGAAGTGGAACAGCCAGGACATGAAGCAGTGTACATATTGAATGCCAGTGTCCCAGGCGGCAGCTTTATCTGCTACACTGGGAAGCCAGCCCCCATAGCCTGCTTTCAAGTAATAAACACACTTCATGCACAATGGAGTAAACTGACAAGAATAAAATTCTATTTCCTTCCCACCCTCACCTGCATTATACTCTTTTTTTTTTTTTTTTTTTGACAGGCAGAGTGGACAGTGAGAGAGAGAGACAGAGAGAAAGGTCTTCCTTTTGCTGTTGGTTCACCCTCCAATGGCCGCCGTGGCTGGCATGCTGTGGCCGGCACACCGCGCTGATCCAAAGCCAGGAGCCAGGTGCTTCTCCTGGTCTCCCATGGGGTGCAGGGCCCAAGCACTTGGGCCATCCTCCACTGCACTCCCGGGCCACAGCAGAGATCTGGCCTGGAAGAGGGGCAACCGGGACAGAATCCGGCACCCCGACTGGGACTAGAACCCGGTGTGCCGGCGCCGCAAGGTGGAGGATTAGCCTAGTGAGCCACAGCGCCGGCTGCATTATACTCTTTATGTTCTTGTCATTCCTAAATATGTTAGAAATCACATAATACATTCTTTTTATTCTTTTTCTTATTTGTCTTGAAACACATAATAGTCTTTAAAGATATATATTATATACATATTTCATTATTTATATTAATGCATACATTTTATTGCACATACATGGTGACTGGCATTGTGGTGCAGCGGCTTTATTCCACCAGCATCCCATACGAGCACTGGTTCAAGTCCTAGAAGCTCAACTTCCAGTCCAGCTTCCTGCTAATGTGCATGGGAAAGCAAATGATGACCCAAGTACCTGGGCCCTAGCCACCCATGTGGGAGATCAGATGGAGTTCCGGCTCCTCGCTTTGGGCTGATCCAGCCCAACTGTTGCAGCCATTTAGAGTGAACCAGCAGATGGAAGATCCGTCTCTGTATGTGTCTTGTTCTCCCTCTTCCTTTATCTGTTAATCTGCCTATCAAATTAATTAGTTAATTAGTAAGTCTTTCAAAAATAAATACAGATACAAGTACAAATTTTTTGAAAGTCTATCATATATATATGATATATATAATTGTTAAATTTGTTTTATATTTCCATGCAAGTACAAATTTTTTGAAAGTCTATCATACATATATGATTATATATATAATTGTTAAATTTGTTTTATATTTCCATGCAATTTTACCATTTCTGGACCTCTTTTTTTTTTCTTCCTCCCAAACAGCTTGGTTTTCCATCTGGTATTCTCTCCTTTCTTCCTCTTGAGATTTTTCTGGCATGTCTTCTTGGGTAGGTCTGTGGCAATTTCTCTCAGTTTGCAACATCTCCAAGAATACTGATTTCATCTCCATTTTCTGGCAAATACTTTTGCTAGGCATAAAATCCCAGGTTGACAGAGGGTTTTACTCCTTAACACCTCCTTAAGAATATGGGTTCAAATTTGCCATCCCAAAGTCCTATCAGAAATAATAGGAATGAGGGGCTGGCACTGTGATGCAGCAGGGTAAATCTCTGACCCGTAGTGCCCACATCCCTTATGGGCACTTGTTCAAGTCCCAGCTGCTCCACTTCTGATCCAAATCCCTGCTAATGCACCCAGGAAAGCAGCGGAGTATTGCCCAAGTCCTTGGGCCCTCTTTCCCACTTGGGAGACCCAGAAGAAGCTCCTGGATCAAGGCTTCGGATCAGCTCAGCTCTGGCCCTTGCAGCCATTTGGGGAGTGAACCAGCTGATAGAAGATCTCTCTCTTTCTATGTCTCTCTGTCTCTGTTTCTCTATCTGTCTCTCTCTCTGTAACACACACACTCTCTCTCTCTCTGTCTCTACCCTTTTCAAATAGGGC
This sequence comes from Oryctolagus cuniculus, assembly GCF_051225735.1. Lineage (NCBI taxonomy): Eukaryota > Metazoa > Chordata > Mammalia > Lagomorpha > Leporidae > Oryctolagus > Oryctolagus cuniculus. The sequence continues at coordinate 57,696,304 of NC_142883.1, forward strand.
CTCATCCTCACTGTATCCACCTTTTCCTCCCTTGGGCCCCAGGGGTCCAGCACAGGAAGACTAAATCCCTGAATAGCAGTGAGCTGCGCTGGAAAAGCATATGTGTATTTAAGATCTGGCTGTTGATAACCAGGTGGCTGTTTAGGAGTTACTTGGATTTCCTGATCCTCAATACCATCACATTAAAAACAGGGATACTCCCATCACGGCACTGCAAGAAACATCACGACAAGGTATGGAAGGGGCCAGCACTGTGTTCGGCACAAGCATGTTAGATCACACCTCTTCCTTTAGCAAAGGCAAATTGTGTTTACTCATTGTTTATTTGACTCCATGAACAAAAGCAGTCTCCACTACTTCTCGGTGATTCCTCCATCCAATATTTTCTCATCACCAGGTCGTTTTCAACTAAAACGTCACCTTCCTCCAAAGTCTGTCTCAGGGAATTCATTCATGCAAATCTGTTTTCTGGATTTTGCACATCCTCTTTTCTCTGAACTGGCATGCCGGTGGCCTGGACCTCTCCTATAGGGCTGTTTTCCCACACAAGTCCCTGTCACAGAGCTCACCCATGCTGTATGTCAGTACACAGTTCTCCACACGAGTCCTTGTCCCACAGCTCACCCATGCTGTATGTCAGTACACAGTTCTCCACAATCTGCATACTTGACACAGGTCTACTTGACAAATTTCACGAAGGTTTCCAGGGTTGTGAAAATGCCTTTATTTAAAACTAAAAGTTTAGGCTTCTCAGTAAATATGTTAGCATACCTAATGGATAAACAAATTAAAGATAGAACTCGACGATGTTTCCTGATTACTTCAAGCTCTATGACCTACTTGAAATGTTCTCATATACTCTTTTTTAAAATAATACTGGCATATATTTTACATGAACCACATTTTGATATATATGATGACTTCAGTGAAGCAAATTAACATATCAATTTCTTCATGTACTTAGCATTTTTTGCAGGAGCACATGAAACCTACTTTCTTAGCAGATTCACAGTGCACATGGCAGTAGTATTAGCTGTAGTCACCATGCTGTATGTGGTCTCTAGACTCCAGACCATTAGGTGAGAATTCCATGATGCTCTGATCACTTGTTGCATCTCCAGGGCCTTTCATGGTGTCTAAAATATGATACAGGTTCAGTAAATATTTGTTGAATAAACAAATGAATGCCTGCATCCCCTAGCAAAGTGCCTGGCTTCTAATCCTGGCTCTGCTTCCAGTTCCAGCTTCCTGCTAATGCACACCTGGGACACAGCAGATGATGGATGGCTCAGTGACTTGGATCCCTGCCACCCATGTGAGATACCTAGATTGAGTTTCCAGCTCCTGACTTATTTGGGGGAGTGAACCAGTAGATGGAAGACCTCTGTCTTTCAAATAAATAAAAATTAAAAACAGGCAAAAATAAATAACTTATCTTTCATAGGGAATTGCAGTAGTCATGGCAAGTGTGCAGATGCCACACCTGCTCTCACCCCAGCTCATGTCACTTGTTCGCCTCCAGGTCTGTCTTGTGAAACTGAAAAGTGCAGTTATAATCATTTTGGCCACTTTTGTTCAAGCTGATTTGTTTGCATCCTCACGTCCCTTTAACATTGATTTTTATATCCATTTATATTATTAAATATAGTAAGTGCATACCAAGTGGTTATGCACTTGCATTTAAATTATGGAGATCCAGAACTTCAGTAAAACTGAATGCTGCCCTAAGGGTTCAGTCACTTAGGCTCTGCTTCTGCACCTGCCAGTAACTTTGTGTCCCTGAGGAGTGGGATTTAGCTGGACCTCAGTGTACCCATCTACAAGCAGAGGGTATTTGCACAGAGCCATTACTGCCTTATTGCAGCCCATTACTGTCTGTCTACTCTTTAGCTGGGGGAGCTGGAGGCACCCGTCTCCAGTTGAGATTACACTCTGTTATATGTCACTTTCTATTTGCACTGAGAGGATTGCTGCTAACACTGCCACTATCTGTGACATCCCAGGCACTGCGCACAGCAGCAGTCACTTGCTTCCAAAGGACAGAGACCACGTGGACCAAAATCCCCCTGTCTCTGGACCATCTGGCTGTGGATAATGCAAAACTAATATCCACACTCAATTACATCCGGCATCCCTTGGGGAAGCAAGGAGCCAAAGGAGGCAATGTCAAAGGAACTGACGTGATCCAAATTAGGATGCTACAGAGAGCAGCCTGCTGGGGGAAGTCACAGGAGAAGATGACAGAGCCATGTGTCTGTAATGTGGATGTCCCTTTCATCAAGCAGTGAGCATCTTTGTGAGCTGTCACTTAGGAAGACAAAGGGCCATAGACAATGTGTTAGGGGATTTCTTTGGGTTCTACAAAACAGTGGGTGTGAATGAGATAGTGAACCTCTTGGTGGGAAGCCAGGTCATCCCTTCCTTGGATCTATTCTGATAATGACATGGGAGGTAAGACCTTGGAGATGGGCTTGTGTGTGGAGTGTGTAAGGATGCAGCACTCAAGGCCAATGATATCATTGACCTAGGGATGAGGGGTGGCTCTCAGAAAGCATCTGTCAGTGTCCTGGTTCATCCACATGGCTGGCAGGGGCCAGAGTGTTTGTGCCATCTTTGGTTGCTTTCCCAGATGCATTAACAGGGAGCTGGATTGGAAGCAGAGCAACTGGAACTTGAACTGACACCCATATGGGATGCCAGCATCACAGGCAATAGCTCAACCCGTTGCACCACAGTGCCGACCCATGCAATGCACAGATTTCAAAATTATTTTGCACCAAAATAAGCACATTGTTTAATTCCATTTTCTACCAACATTTCAAAACACCATCATTACTGTATGTTTTTGGATACTTACTAATATATTTATAGATAAATGTTCGAAGTTATTTTCTTTGGGGCAGACATTTGATTTAGCAGTTAAGTCAGATAACATTAAAGAACCTAGTTCCAGTCCCAACTCCACTCTTGATTCCAGATTACTGCTAACATACATGCCAGGAGGTAGCAGATGATGGTCAAGTACTTGAATCTCTGCCACCCACCTGGGAGACCCAGATGGAGTTCCTGGCACCTAGTTGCAACCTGGTATAGCCCTGGCTGTTTCAGGCATTTGAGGAGTGAAACAGAAGATGGGGTACTCTGTCTGTCCCTCTTTTTCGGTCTCTCTTCCTTTTTTATGTCTATCTCAGTCTCTTTCCCTGTAAGTGTGTGCACATGTGTGTGTATATACATACATACATACATATATACATGCATACTTACATATATATTCTCTAATAATTGGTTTTGAAAAAAAGTAGGATTATCTGTCATTCTTCTTTTCTCCCCTAATCTACCTTTGTCATCCCAACCTCTCATGCCATCTTAAACTTAACTTGTTTCTTTAGCTTTTTCACCTAGTGCTGGCATTTGGTTTTCCCATATCCTGAGATTAAAAATCCTTCACTCTATTTGGAGTAGTTCTTGGGAAGAACCAAAAGTGAGGATCCCTGTGAAGGATCCCTGACCTTGAGAGGTTGACAGACAGAAAATCCAGGAGATCAGGGTGACAAGACTCACATAGGGAATATCCCTGGGGGGCCCCAGAGGAGAAAGGACTGGATACTCTGAGATATACATGACATCTAAAGAACCATTTCTATTGGCATTATAAGCCTTTAGAGATAGATTCGCTTGGCTCACTTCTTCATGAAGGGGTTGTCCATACTTTGGATTATTGAGGGCACAGCTGCCAACCAGCTCTACAACTATAGGGAGAAATTTGTTTTATTGTTTTAGTGAACAAGAACTGAAAAGAAAAATCCATATGCCCTTTGACCACAGGCATTATTTTGGGCATCACACCACTCTACTAACTTGGAATTGGCAATGGTGGTATGATATTTGACCACGGGCATTACTTTGGTCATCACACCGCTCTACTAACTTGGAATTGGCAATGGTGGGATGATATTTTGAACCAGGGTCTAGGAACAAAAAAATATAGCAAGTTCTAGTCCTAGTTTTGCAAGTTGAGGTCCACTATTTCCTTGCTGTGACAGCATTTCCCAATTTTTAAACCTCAGCTGTTGTTTCCTAGGATGAAATTTTACTGATGAAAGATAGGCACGGTTGGGAGATTGGAAATGGAGGAAAAGACTGCAGTCCACACTGCAACTCCAGCTTCTCTGTGCAGCGTCTCTTCCCTTGCTCTTGTTCTCAAAAGACACCGACTTTGTAAGGTGAAGAAGGCCTAGAGATAGGTATTACCATCTCAACAAGATTTCCAGCATATCAACAAGCACTTGGAAAACCAGAATTCAGGTTTTCAAGTCACTCACAAAACTGAACATCCCTTACAGTATTCTCTGGAGAAAATTTTTCATTCCCTTAAAGTTGGATGAAACTGTTCTAATACAATTTCTTCCACATTGAATGGTTCCATTCATCTGGGGAGATGCCTACCAGTAACTTCTCCACCAAGGTAAATCTGCAATAGACATTCTTTATAATTTTCTTGAATTTATTTAGGGATGTTAGATATACAGAGTTCTTGGGAAAATGACCCAGGAACAACAACAACAAGAAAGCTCACTCTATTGGAAGTCCATGTGTCCAGATCCACTGCCACAGATGCTGTGTGATTTGTGGCCCGTCACTTCATTTCTCGAAACTCAGTGTATACATCTGTAAAATGACTGTTGTACTAAAAATAAGTCTGAGATTTCCCAGCTCTGCTATTCAATGCTTCTATGTTTTCAGCATTTGTTGATGTCTTAAATAATATTACTTCATTCCCAGAGGCTCCCTGATCTGCCCTACCTCTCTCTCTCTCTCTCCAGATTCCTCTGCAGATAAATAGCTCCAGGTGGGATTCATTTAGATTTATTATTATTATTTTAATAGCTACCATATATCCAGTGCTTACTATGTGCAGAATATATATTATCTGACATAATCCATATGTAACTCAACTATTAGCCTAGGCTTTGGCTTTCTCCACATTTTAGGAAAGGGGAGTCTGTCTGAAAACTGTTTCTTGCTCTTCCTAGCAAATGCTGCTCTTGGTTGAGACTCCCCTCAGTTGCTCTGGGCTCCCTCCTGGACCACATTTGCTCGGCTGCCAGCCATTGCCTGAAACTCTGAGACTGTGACCACCCTGGAGGTGTTCTGTGTCTCCTGTAATGTCACTGAGGCTCAGGATATGTGGAGTGACAGTTTCCTTTCCTCTTGTATCTCTTAATCCTGCCAAATGCCCTATACAAGTATGCTGTTGTTACATTTTATGCTAACTTTATTAGATTCTGCAAATGTATTCGGCGGGGATTTAATAGTATAAAATACATTGTGACTCATTTATAGTCAGGAGCATTGTCTATCTTGGTGTGTATTCTTGGTATACTGGAACAGACTCTATATACTGGAAATGCGGAGAATTCTAGTCTAGAAATGTGAAAAAGGCCAAGTCAGTTAGTACAAAGGTACTTCAAAAAGTTCGCAGAAAGCTAAGAGAAGTTTATGGGGCCAGCATTGTGGTGCAGTGGGCTGAGAGCCTGCCTGCCATGCTGGCATCCCTTTATCAGAGTGCCTTTCAAGTCTCTGCTGCTCCACTTCCTATCCAGCTCCCTGCTACTGAGCCTGAGAAAGCAGCAGAAGATGGCCCCAGTGCTTGGACCCCTGCCCCCACCATGGAGACCCAGATGGAGTTCTTGGTTCATGGCTTTAGCCTGGCCCAGATCACTTGCTCTCCCTGTCTCTGTGTCACTCTGTCTTTCAGATAGCTAGATAGATAGCTAGCTAGCTAGATAATTTTTTTTTTTTTTGACAGGCAGAGTGGACAGTGAGAGAGAGAGACAGAGAGAAAGGTCTTCCTTTTGCTGTTGGTTCACCCTCCAATGGCCGCCACGGCCGGCGCGCTGCGGCCAGCGCACCGCGCTGATCCGATGGCAGGAGCCAGGAGCCAGGTGCTTTTCCTGGTCTCCCATGGGGTGCAGGGCCCAAGCACTTGGGCCATCCTCCACTGCACTCCCTGGCCACAGCAGAGGGCTGGCCTGGAAGAGGGGCAACCAGGACAGAATCCGGCGCCCCAACCGGGACTAGAACCCCGTGTGCCGGCGCCGCTAGGCGGAGGATTAGCCTAGTGAGCCGCGGCGCCAGCCTAGCTAGATAATTTTTAAATATAAGTTTATCTGGGGGCAAACAAATGTTGAAATTCATGCATAGTTTTTTCATAATATACATTTTTCCATGACGTGTCAAAAGACCCCTTGTATGAATGGATCTCAAAGCATTTTGCACCAAAATGAAGTTACCTTTTAATTCTTTCCCAGAAACGTTTGGAAATAACCTCATGTGGGTGTTCCCCTCTTCTGTATCCTTTCTGCTGCTCTTCTACCAGGGAGAGAAAACTATTAAAACTTTCTGCTATGCCTAGGAATTTGTTTATCCCTCATGTTGTATCACTTTTGGATTGTTTTGAAACTGTGTCAGACCATATGCACTTCTGTTTCTTATGTCTCCTTTTATCACTGTGAAATAAGCCCTGTTATTTCCTGCATTGCTCCTTCTCTTAATCTGATATTAATTGATTTTTGGTATTTTATAGGTTATTTTATGCATCTTAAAATTTAATCCAATGCGATTTTTTTAAAGATTTATTTATATATTTGAAAGGCAGTGTTACAGAGAGGCAGAGGCAGAGAGAAAGAGTTTTCCATCCACTAATTCACTCCCTAGATGGCTGCAACAGCCGGAGCTGGGCATATCTGAAGCCAGGAGCCAGGATCTTCTTCCTAGTCTCCCACATGGGTGCAAGGGCCGGAGTACATGGGCTGTCTTCCACTGCTTTCCCAGGCCATAGCAGAGAGCTAGATTAGAAGTGGAGCAGCCAGGACATGAACCGGCACCCATATGGGATGCTGATGCTGCAAGTGGCAGCTTTACCCACTACACCACAGCACCAGCCCCCAAAATATCTTAAATTGATATAACACGTTTTACCTATTACAATTTACAATGATGTATTTTATTTTCTTTGTCTCTCACTTGCAGTAGTTTCTGTTGACATGTCTTTTGAGTTAATTCATTGTTTTTGTTGTGTCTAATCTGCTTATAAACCAATCCTGTGTTTTCATATCATATTACATTTTTAAAAACACTTTTCATGATTGTTTTAGATTTACAGAAAAAAATGTGAAGATTAGTACAAAGAACTCCCGTTCAGCCCACATCAGTTCTCCTTTATTAAGATCTCAAGTTAATATGTTACCCTTGCCACAGTGAATGAAGAAATATTGATACAGAAATATTAACAAAAGCCTACATTTATTCGATATAAACATAGGCCTCCATCTGTGGATTCATTCTCCAAATATCATAGCAGTCAGGGCTATGCCAGGACAAAGACAGACTCAATCTGGGTCCCCCAGTTTGGTGGTAAGGACCCAACTACCTGAGCTGTCACCTGCTGCCTCCCAGGGTGCCATTATCAAAAAGCTTGAACCTGGTACAGAGCTGAGACTTGAAGCCAGGCACTTCAACAGGGAGGGCAGACATCCCAAGTGGCATCTTAAACACTGCATTGAACACTCTGCCCTGTTAATATATTCCTTTTTTTTTTTTTTTTTTTTTTACAGGCAGAGTGGACAGTGAGAGAGAGAGACAGAGAGAAAGGTCTTCCTTTTGCCATTGGTTCACCCTCCAATGGCCGCCGCGGCTGGCGCACCACACTGATCCGAAGGCAGGAGCCAGGTGCTTCTCCTGGTCTCCCATGGGGTGCAGGGCCCAAATGCTTGGGCCATCCTCCACTGCACTCCCGGGCCACAGCAGAGAGCTGGACTGGAAGGGGGGCAACCAGGACAGAATCCAGTGCCCCGACCGGGACTAGAACCCGGTGTGCCGGTGCCGCAAGGCGGAGGATTAGCCTAGTGAGCCACGGCGCCGGCTCCCTGTTAATATATTCTTAATGATTCTATAGCTATATTCATGAAAGACACTGATCTGTAACTTTCCTTTCTTGTAACCTCCTTATCAGGTTTTGTTATTGGAGTAATATTGGCCTCAAAGAATGGTTAGAAAGTGTTCTCTCTCTAGTCTTTTTTTCGGGGGAGATGTCATGTTTAAGAAATTATTAAAATATTTTTATTTATCTATTTGAGAGGCATAGTTACAGACAGAGAGAAGGAGAGGCAGAAAGAAAGGTCTTCCATCTGCTAGTTCATTCCCTAAATGGCCGCAATGGCCAGGGCTGAACCAATAATCCAAAGTCAGTAACCAGTAGCTTCTTCTGGGCCTCCCACCTGAGTGCAGGGAACCAAGCACTTGGGCCATAGCAGAGAGCTGGATCGGAAGAGGAGCAGCTGGGACTCGAACTGGCACCCATGTGGGATGCTGTCGCCATTAGCCTACTACACCACAGTGCTGGCCCCTTCAAAACGCTTTTTAAAAACACTGAATGGTGGAGCTCAATTGGCTCACTCAAGTGATTAATAGTGAAGTTGCTATTTGGGTCGTCTTCATTCCATATCAGAGTGCCTTGTTCAAATCCCAGCTCCTCTACTTTGGCTGCAGCTTCCTGCTAATGCCCACGTTGGTAGGCCGCAAATGATGGTTTAGGTAGTGAGATGCCTGCCACCCAAGTGAGAGACCTAAATCAAGTTCTGGGCTCCTTGACCTAGCCCTGGTTGTTGCTTGCAATTGGGGAGTGAACTGGTATGGAAGATCCCTCTCTGCTTTTCTAATAAAAAGATCTGCTCTCTGCCTTTCAAATAAAATGAAAATAAGAAAGTAAATAAATAATCAATAACACAATATTTCATGCATAGCATTATTGAAATTAGTAGTTTTCTTCCTTCAGTGTTTGGTAGAACCATGTGAGCCGGCACCGTGGCTCACATGGTTAATCCTCTGCCTGTGGTGCCGGCATCCCATATGGGTGCTGGTTCTAGTCCCAGTTGCTCCTCTTCCAGTCCAGCTCTCTGCTGTGGCCCAGAAAGGCAGTGGAGAATGGCCCAAGTGCCTGGGCCCCTGCACTCGTGTGGGAGACCAGGAGGAAGCACCTGGCTCCTGCCTTTGGATCAGCACAGCTCTGGCCATAGCGGCCATTTAAGGAGTGAAGCAACGGAAGGAAGACCTTTCTCTCTGTCTCTCTCGCTCACTCTCACTGTCTATAACTCTACCTGTCAAAATAAAAATTTTTAAAAATTGCTAGCCTTGTGCTTTCTTACTTGAAAGGTTATTAATCACAGGCCAGCACTGCAGTTCAATAGGCTAATCCTCCGTTTAGCGGCGCCGGCACACCGGGTTCTAGTCCCGGTCGGGGCGCCGGATTCTGTCCCGGTTGCCCCTCTTCCAGGCCAGCTCTCTGCTATGGCCCGGGAGTGCAGCGGAGGATGGCCCAAGTGCTTGGGCCCTGCACCCCATGGGAGACCAGGAGAAGCACCTGGCCCTGCCTTCGGATCAGCGCAGTGCGCTGGCCGCAGCGCGCCGGCCGCGGCGGCTATTGGAGGGTGAACCAACGGCAAAGGAAGACCTTTCTCTCTGTCTCTTTCTCTCTCACTGTCCACTCTGCCTGTCAAAAAAAAAAAAAAAAAAGGTTATTAATCATTTAATTTATTTAATAGACACAGGTCCATTCAGTTATTTATTTCTTTGTGACTCAGTTTTGGTGATTTGTGTTGTTCAAAGAATTCATGCATTTCATGTAACTTCTAAGGCTTGGGAGCATAGGGTTGTTCTTAGCATCCTTTTTTTTTAATCCTTCTAATGCCCATGGAATGAGTAGTGGTGGACCCATCTTTCACTGTTTAAATATTGCTCATAGGTGTCTTCTCTCTTTTTCTTGGTTAGTCTAGCAAGAAGTCTATCAATTTTATTGATCTTACAAAGAATTGGCTTTTGAGTTTCTTGATTTTGTGGTTTTTTTATTTTTTATGTCATTGATTTCAAGATAGTCTAATCATTTTTTTTACTGCTAGTTTTAGACTGAAATTACTCTTTTTTATCTACTGTTCTAAGGTGAAAACTTGGATTACAAACTTTAGATTTTTTTTTACTTTTATTTAATAAATATAAATTTCCAAAGTACAGCTTTTGGATTACAATTGCTTTTTCCTCCCCATAACTTCTCTCCCACCTGCAACCCTCCCATCTCCCACTCCCTCTCCCATTCCATTCACATCAAGATTCATTTTCAATTATCCTTATATACAGATCAATTTAGTATATATTAAGTAAAGATTTCAACACAAACTTTACATCTTATCGCTTCTGTGAATTCAAATGCTTTTTATTTTCCTCTAAGCATTTTCCTTCCATCCTACTAATTTTGATTGGTTGTATTTTCATTTTCTTCAGAATGCTTTTATTTATTTTTTAGCTTCTCTTGGACTTGTTCTTTGATTCACAGGTTATTTAGAAGTGTATCATTTAATTTCTACATGTCTGGGGGTTTCCCACATAGTTTTCTGTTACCGCTATCTGGTTTGATTTCAGTGTGGTCAAGAACATACATTGCTTGATTTCTTCTTTAATACTCTTCAGGTGCATTTTGTGGCCCGGGATGTGGTCTGTGTTGGCAAGTGTCTCCAGTTGCTCCTCTTCCAGTCCAGCTCTCTGCTGTGGCCCGGAGGACTGGAGAAGCATGGGGTCACCACCATGGCGGGGCATATTCTACAAATGTAAGCTCGAGTAACTTGACTGATGGTCGTGTTCAGCTCAACTGTATTCTCACTGATATTCTGCCTGGTGGGTCAGGCAGAATGTGCTACAAAATACCAGAACCAATTAAGTGCACACTGCTGTGTTTTGGCACTCATTGTTCCTCTTCCTCCATCTTTCTCAGTCTCTAATAATCACAATTTTATATTGTGTGTGTGTGTGTGTGTCTGTGTCTCTGTGTGTATATTTAAGTTTAACTTCCACATATGGTGGAGAACCTGTGGCATCTGTCTTTCTGTACCTGGCTTAAGCCATTTAACATGACAATCTCCTGTTCCATCCATGTTGTGGCATATATCAGGATTTCATTCTTTTTATGGCAGAATAATATTTCATTGTGAGTACATATATAATCCTCTCATATGCAGATTGTATTTTGTTCTGATATATATATATATACATCCCCAGAAATATATATATATGTACATATCCCCATATATATGTACATATACATATCCCCAGAAATGGAATAGCTGGGTCAGACGTTAGGTCTATTTTTAGTTATTGAGGAGCCTCCATAGTGGCTGTATTAATCTGTGTTCCCATCAACAGTGTATAAGAGTTCCGTTTTCTCCACATTCTCACTGGCATTGGTTGCTGTTTGTGTTTTGATGACAACCATTCTTAGTGGTGTGAGATGACACTTCCTCATTGTTTTGATTTTCATTTCCCCCATAGCCAGTGATGCTGAGTGTTTTTTGGGTATTGCTTGGCTGTTTGTATTTTTTTTCTTTTGAGGAATGTCTGTGAAGATCCTTTACCAATTTCTTAACTGAATTGCTTATTATTTTACCGCTGAGTATTTCTTTTTAGTTTCTTAAGTGTTCTGAATATTAATCCATTGTCAGGTGAATAGTTTGCAAATTATTTTGTCCCATTTCACTCTGTTGCCTGTTTTGTTTTTTTTTTTTTTTTGCTTGCACAAGCTTCTTACTTTGACATAACACCATTTGTCTATTTTTGCTTATGTTGCTTGTATTTTTATTGTCTTACCCAAAATGTTGCTGCATATGCAATGTCTTAAAGTGTTTTTCCTATGTTTCCTTCTAATAGTTTCAGTTTCGTGCCTTACCTTTAGATTTTTGATAATTTTGAATAGAGTTTTTGTATAGATGAGGATAGGGTTTGACGGATTTTACTTCAGTTTTCTGCAATTTTTAAATGCAATTTTCCCAGCAGCATTTATCCAAGAAACTTTGTTCCCCAAGGTATGTTTTTGGCTCCTTCGTCAAAGTTCAACTGGACGTAGATGTGTGGGTGTATTTATGGGGCGTTTGTTCTATTCCATTGGTGTTCGTGTCTGCTTTTGTAAAAGAAACATGCTGTTTCTGGATACAGCATCTCTGTATGCATCTGAAGACTCCAGCCGTGTTCTTTTTTTTTTTTTTTTTTCTGGCAGGCAGAGTGAACAGTGAGAGAGACAGAGAGAAAGGTCTTCCTTGGTTCACCCTCCAATGGCCGCCGCGGCCAGTGCGCTGAGGCCGGCCCATCGCGCTGATCCAATGGCAGGAGACAGGTACTTTTCCTGGTCTCCCATGGGGTGCAGGGCCCAAGGACTTGGGCCATCCTCCACTGCACTCCCTGGCCACAGCAGAGAGCTGGCCTGGAAGAGGGGCAACCAGGACAGAATCCGGCGCCCCGACCAGGACTAGAACCCGGTGTGCCGGCACTGCAAGGCGGAGGATTAGCCTATTGAGCCGCAGCGCCGGCCAAGCCTTGTTCTTTTTGTTCAAGATTGTGCTGGCTTTTGGGGATTGCTCAATATTTCATATGAATTTGAGGGAGTTTTTTTTTTTTTGTTCTGTGAGAGATATGATTGGCTTTTTGGTGGTGTTTCCTTTGAATCTGTAAATCACCTTGGGTAATACAGAATTTTTTAACAATATTAATTCATTTTATTTCATAGAGATATTCTTGTTTTGTCATTTTCATTATAGAGGTCTTTCACATCCTTGGTTAAATCCATACTAAGCATTTTTGGGTAGCTGTTGTAAATGGATTACTCTTACAATCTCTTTCTAAGCAAGTTCATCAGTGATGTATAAAAGTGCTCCAGATGTCTTTGTGTTGATTTTGAATTCTGTGACTTTTCTGAGTCTATTTAGCAGTTCTACCAGTCTTCTGATAGACTCTTTCACTTTCTTTATATATAATCATGTCATCTTCAAACAGGGTTAATTTCACTTCTTCCTTTCCTAACTGTATACCTTCTATTTCTTTCTTTTGCCTAATTATTCTGGCTTGAATTTCCAGCACTATATTGAAAAAGAATGGAGAGAGTGGACATACTTATCTGGTTTCAGCTTTTAGAGGAAATGCTTTCAGCTTTTTATGCACCTAATTAGATGATTTTTTTCTTCCCTCTATTGATGAGAAATGTTATATTTATTGATTTTTAAAATATTTATTTGTTGACTTACTATTTATTTATTTGAATAGCATTGTGACAGAGAAAGAGAGAAAAAATAGAGATCTTTCATTTGTTGGTCACTCCCTGAATGACTACAAAAGCCCAAGCTGGGCCAGGCCAAAACCAGGAGCCAGGAACCCCATCCAGGTCTCCCAAGTGGGTGGCAGGAACCCAAGTACTTGGGTCATCATCCTCTACCTTCCAAAGCACACTAGCAGGAAGCTGGAGAGGAAGCAGAACAGCTGAGACACAAACTTGCACTCTAATATGGTATGTGGACATTCCAAGCAGCGGCTTAGCACACGGCACAATGCTGGCCCCATTGGCTGATTTTTGTGTATCAATCCATCCCTTCATCTTGGGGATAAATATCACTTGGTCAGGATGAATGATCTTTTGATATGTTAACAGATTCAATTTACTAGTATTTTAATCTTTTTTTTTTTTCATTTACTTAACAAGGAGAGAGAGAGAAAGAGAGAAGTATCTTCTTCCACTGGTTCACTCCCCAAATGTCTGGCACTCTGATATGGAATGTGAGTGTCCAAATTAACAGTTTTATCCTCTGCACTATAATACACCACCCCAGTTTTTTTTGTTTGTTTGTTTTTTGCCATATCCCATGAGTGTTGTTATGCTATGCTTCCATTTCTGTTAGTTTTAAGGAATTTTTTTTGTTTCCTTGTTGATTTCTTTAACAACCACTTCTTCATCCAGGAGTATGTTGTTCCATCTCCATAAATCTGTGTAATTTCTAAAGTTACTTCTGTAATTGGTTTCCATTCTGTTGTGGTCAGAAAAGGTGGATGGTATAATTTCAACTGCTTTCAATTTGTTGAGACTTGTTTTGTGGCCTAATATTCTGTCTGTCATTGAGAATGCCCCATGTGCTGATGGAAAGAATATATTCTGCAGCTGTTGGATAAAATGCTCTGTGTTTATTAGCCTCATTTGCTGTATGGCGTAGTTTAATGCTTCTTTATGGATTTTTTGATCTAGATGACCTGTCCAGTGAAGAAAGTAAGATATTGAAATAACCCACTATTATCATGTAGGAGTTTGTGTCTTCCTGTAGGTCTACTACTATGTATTTTAGAAAGCCAGTTGCTCTGGCCTAGAGCGTGTATGCATTTATAATCATCAGACCTTCTTGTTGAGTTGATCCTTTGAACACTATGCAGTGACCATCTTCCTATGTCCTGCAGGTGTATATAACAGTTTTCCTGACTCCTTTGTCACATCTCTTCTGCCATTGTCCCATTCATTTACCTGTCTATATTCTATAATCATGCTGTTAGTCTCATTTCTTGCAGTGATATCTTAAGATCAATTAAGAATAAGAAATATACAAGGTTTCATTTTACTTCCATTGGTTCCTTTCATAAAAATTCAATTCTTTTAATGTACACACATATTTTTGTTACCTATATCATTGTACTGTTGCCTAAAAAAAAATCTTTTAGCGTGTCTTGCAGAGTAAGTCTGCTGGAAATTAAGTCTTTAGTTTTATTGTCTTTTTGTTCTAAGAAAGTTTTTATCATTCCTTTATTTTTGAATGATGCTGGACATGTAATTCTAGGTTTGTGGGGCTTTTTATTTCCTTTAATACTCCAGATATTCCAATCCATGATTTTCTTGTTTGCATGATTTCTGATGAGAAGTTCTCTGTAATTCTTTTAAAAATTTATCTTATTTATTTGAAAGGAAGTTACAGAGAGAGAGGGAGAGATAGAGAGAGAGAAAGAAAGGGAAGGCCAGTGCCACGGCTCAATAGGTTAATCCTCCACCTAGCGGTGCCGGCACACCGGGTTCTAGTCCCGGTCGGGGCGCCAGATTCTGTCCTGGTTGCCCCTCTTCCAGGCCAGCTCTCTGCTGTGGCCAGGGAGTGCAGTGGAGGACGGCCCAAGTACTTGGCCCCTGCACCCCATGGGAGACCAGGATAAGTACCTGGCTCCTGCCTTCGGATCAGCGCGATGCGCCGGCTGCAGCACGCCAGCCGTGGCGGCCATTGGAGGGTAAACCAACAGCAAAAGGAAGACCTTTCTCTCTCTCTCTCTCTCTCTCTCTCTCTCTCTCACTATCCACTCTGCCTGTCAAAAGAAAAGAAAGAAAGAAAGGAAGAAAGGAAGAAAGGAAGAAAGGAAGAAAGAAAGAGAGAACCTCCCATCCTCTGGTCTGGGTTACTCCCCAAATGGCTGGGCCAGGCTGAAGCCAGGAGCTCCATCTCGGTCTCCCACATGGATGACAGGGGCCTAAGATCTTGGGTCATTTTCCATTGCTTTCCTAGGTGCGTTAGCAAGAAGCTAGATTGGAAATAAAGTAAGCAGTACTCGAACTGGTGTCTCGGGGAGTGGCTTCACCCACTGAGCAACAAACAGGCACTTCTAATTCTTGTTCTTCAGTCAAAATGTTCACTTTGATTGTGACCTTATACAATTGGAATACAACATGTACAATTAGAGGTGTTTGGGGTATTTATGCTGTCAGGTGCTCTCTGAACTTCGTGGATCTGCAATTTGGTGTCTGTCATTTTTTGAAGAATCTCAGTCATCATTATTTCATCCAACTAGGCATATGTTAGGGCTTTTGGAATTCTCGCATAATTCTTGCACATTCTGTGCATTTCAGTTTATTGGCCCAACTTCAAGCTCATCTTTTTTCATCCCCCCATCCCCACCCCTTGGTGTTAAGTCTCCTGCTGAGGCCACAAACAGTATATTTTCTTTGTTACATTGTTGTTCATTTCTACCATTTCCCTTTTTTTTTTGATTCTTTGAATTTCTATCTCTCCATTTACATTGCTTATTTTTTTAATTCATATCACCTACTTTTCTATTCTGTATCTTAAAGTGTTAACCATAGTTATTTAATATTGCCTACTGGATCATTTCTTTTTTTAAGAAAAAGATTTATTTATTTAGTTGAAAGTCAGAGTTACAGAGAGAGAAGGAGAGGCAGAGAGAAAGAGAGAGAGAGAGAGAGAGAGAGAGAGGTCTTCCATTCACTGGTTCACTCCCCAGATGGCTGCAATGGCCATAACTGCACTGATCCAAAGCCAGGACCCAGTAGCTTCTTCTGAGTCTCCCATGTGGGTGCAGGTACCCAAGGACTTGGGCCATCTCCTACTGCTTTCCCAGGCCATAGCAGAGAGCTGGATCAGAAGTGGAGCAGCCGGGACTAGAACCATGTCCATATGGGATGCAGGCACTGCAGGCGGCGGCTTTATACCACTACGCCACAGCGCCGGCCCCTGAACCATTTTAACATCTATGTTACTTCTGAGTTTGTCTTTAGCTTTTTTGATTGACAAACAAAGGTGTATGGAGTACAACATGATATTTCAAAATATGCATACATTGTATAATAGCTAAGTTTAGCTAACTAGCTTGTGTATTACCTTGCATACTTATTTTGTGTGCATGATTAATACATTTACAATATACTCAAATGTCATGAATATGAAACTCTGAGAATGGCCAGTTGAGGTTTAATAGCCTTTGCATGGGAGAAAGGGAGTGAGGAGAGTAGGCATTTTAGAGGAAGAAAAAATATTTTAAGGGGAGGTGAATGTGCCCAGAGAACAGACAATAACCTGGAACAAAATCTTTCTGAGCCCTGCAGGAGGTCGTGACAGTTATGGGAAGGCAGGGGTGGAGCTGCACAGGGAACAAAGCTATCTGTCTACACAAACAGTCTCTCAGGTCCTAGCTTTCAGAAGAGTGGAAGGAGAGTCTGCTGGGCATTTCTTTAGTTTCTTCTCTGGCGATGGCATTTTCCTGATTAAGGGGGTTTCAGAGCAATGGCATTTGTTTTGGAAGAATTTCCTTCAGTCGAAGAGAGCCCCTCTGTGTGCTCAGGGGAGAAACCAGGGATGGTCAGGAACACCTTGTCTCTGAGGCAATTTGTAAGTCCTTCTGAATTCCTTCCATTCAAGGGGCTCATCCTGTTCAAACACCGTACTGCAGGATGTTGTTTTCTGAGCCCCAGGAGGTCCAGGAATAACTATTGGTTTTAGTTCCTCCAACTCTTTCTTGTTATAAGAACAGATGATGGGGGCCGGTGCTGTGGCGTAGCAGGTAAAGCCAGCGCCTGCCATGCCAGCATCTCATATGGGCACTGGTTCTAGTCCCGGTTGCTCCACTTCTTATCCAGCTCTCTGCTGTAGCCTGGGAAAGCAGTAGAGGATGTCCCAAGTACTTGGGCCCCTGCAGCCACATGGGAGACCCAGAGGAAGCTCCTGGCTCCTGGCTTTGGACCAGCTCAGCTCCAGCCATTGCTACCAATTGGGAAGTGAACCAGCAGATGGAAGACCTCTTTCTCTCTCTCTCTCTCTCTCTCTCTCTGCCTCTCCTTATCTCTCTGTGTAGCTCTTTCAAATAAATAAATAAATCTTATAAAAAAATATGATGACTTCCAAGTTCTTAACACGTGAGAGATAAAATCAGAAGCCCTAATTTATTCTTGTTCAGTTCTAGAATTGCAACTTGTTCTTACTTAGAGTTTTCTTTCCAGAATTCTGCAGCTGTTTATCAATTCTGTCCACTTTTTCCTATGATTCTCCTTGCATAGCCATTTCAAATACCTATATGCTCATTGTTTTTTATTTAAAATTTTTAAATTCATTTGAAAGGCAAAGCAACAGAGACAGAGAGACAGAGAGACAAAGAGAAATTGCCTACCTGCTGGTTCAGCCCCCAGATACCACAACAGCTAGGTCTTGGTCAGACTGATACTAGGGTCTAGGAACTCAGTCAGGGTCTCCTGTGTGGGTGGCAGGGGTCCAACTACTGGAGCCATCACCTGCTACCTCCCAGGTAATAGCAGGAAGCTGAAGTCAGGTCTGAAGCCAGGGCTCAAACCCAAGTACTTCAATATGGGATACGGATGTTTCAAGCTGTGTCTTACCCACTTTTCCAAATACCCATCCCTTTGTATGCCCATTCTATCTTCCCAATCACCTGTAAAGTTTTCTATTGATCTCTTATCCCTTTTCCTTAATTATTTATATGTCTAGCGATTTCTTGTTGTTTACTGGATACTGAGTAAAATATGTTGGAAAGTCTCTGAATTGGGTTATTTTCTTCTAGATACGATTTTGTTTTATTCTGACAGAAAATAAAAACGTTGGAAGATGGAACTGGATTTGGAAGAAGTTTTGTTTAAGTCTTACTCAGTTTGGTCTTTCATAGTTTTGCCCTTTTCCTGGGAACAGGGGTCAAAAAACTCTTTCTACAGAAAGAAAGATGCTTTATACCTGACTAGCTGTACTGTCTCTTTTGCTGATTCTCAACTCTGCCATTGTAGTGTGAAAGTGGCTATGTATAATAATACACAAGGGAGCGTGGCCAATGTGGTATTTGTGGGGCCAGATTCGGTCCTTAGGCCATAGTTTGCTGACTGCCGTCTTACTGCATTGTCATCAATCTTGGGATGTGGGCTTTATTCCTAACGTGTGACCCATCTGGGGTTTCGTTTAAAAGCCCACAGTACTTACAAATGTTCTCCTCTTGGCAGGACTTCTGCTCTAAACTGTCTAGCACTAGGAAGTTGGTAAAATCTGGAGATATTTGCCTTTCCAACTGCTATTCTCTCTTGGGTTTTGGTGTGATTATGTCCTAAATATACAAAATATTTAGGAGTCAGATTTGGGATTTTTATGTGACTTTTAAAGCTCCATGGTCTCTGTATCCACCTTCAGGGATTTCTCCTGTCAATTTCCAGGAGCCATGGCAGCCCTCTTGTTGCTTGTGTGTGTTTCCAGGTCAGAAAGATTGTGACTTCCTCCTTGTAGTCTACCTCTGTGTGGGCAGATAAGAGGCGATCGCTCTCATAGGGGAAAGCTACTTAAAAATACAGCTCACCTGGTTTCTTCTCCTTTTCTTATTTCATGCCCCTCTCAGGTTCTGTGATCTTTGGATTGTTCCATCACATCTCCAACCAGTTTATGTTTGTATCTCAGCCAAAGTTTGTAATTGTTATTGGCAGGAGAAGGGTCTCATAAAGTGGTTCTCCGACAGAGCAGGTGGGATTTTTTTAATCCCAGTGAGATCCAGCATGAACTATCTAATAACTACACATCATCCAAGACCTCTGCTTGGTAGACTGAAAAGCTTGATTATGTCAGGTGCATTTATTTATATTAGCCAATCACAAGACTAACATGTCAAATCAGAAAGCTATTTTATTAATTTCCAAAAATAAATAAGACTTGGACCAGAGTCCTCACAGCTGCATGACCAGTGACTTTCTCTTCCTGTGGGCAGATCTACTTGGAAGTAAATTGCAACCAGGGGTTTGTTTGCTGAGCATGAAATCAGAAAAAAAGGGAAGGGAGTTGGGTGTTTGATGGAATGAAACTAATGTAGCCTTGGGTGTATATCTCCACAAAATGAAAAGCCCGTAATGGACTAAAGCTCTTCCAAGTTCATTGACCAAACTTCTCTTCTTTTATAATACCACCTGTTTTTCTGTTTCCTATGGACTTTTGTGGCTGTCTTATAGCCCCATCCGGTGATTCTACTCTTGGGTAAGGATGTGAATAATGTTAGCGTGGTTGCAGATAGCACTGGCCTGTGTGCTATTCTACCTCTTTCTTGTGACATTTCATTACTGTACTTGAGTCCTACATCCATTCATTCGAAATTTAATTCTAACAGAAACATCCTATTTCCTTAAAGTTCAAAATCTTAGGGACAATCTTATAACATTCCCCAAGCAGAGACTACGGTGTCTACCTCTTTGGGTTTGAAGATGAAATGAGATAACATTTGTAATGCTCCTGGCACTTACTTGATAAGCATTGAAAAAAAAAATCTGTCAGTTTGCTTTCCCCTACTTAATGAAAACAGGTGTTGAAAAAAACACTTCATTTTTCTCTTCTATGTTCCCCACATGATATTACTTTTCTTGAGTTTTGGCTGGCCAGAAAATAGGGTCCTGAAAGTGTGTTTTCAATCATAAAGCTGGATGGAAATTAAAGCAAAACGAAAACTCTCCGATTTTTAATTACAAAGTCCCATTCACAAGACACTGGTAAGTGAGAACCTTACTGTACCTTCAATTTCCACATTAGGAAGTCATATGTTAATTCTGTCCATTTTTAGGGGATGTCAGCCAAAGACCCCAGTGTTTATCTTGGTGTGCTCTTGGTGGTGAACTTGGAAACTGGGCAGTCAACCCCATCAGTGGCAGATGTAGATGACACACCTGATAACTATACCCAGTAGAACTCGCATCTCAAGGTACCTGCATTGCCATTACCCTCAGGCTCAAGACACAAGGATGGTGACCTGGTGTGTGGCTTGCTGTGACCCTCACAGTTCTCTCTGCTGGGAGGGATCTCATTTTCCAGTTGATGATTCTGGTTCAGAATCAGTTCCTCCTCAGTTTTTGAGTGGCTGCTGGTGAGAGTCAGGGGCTTGTCAGAATCACACACCCTGGAGATCTCTCGGCCCGAATGTAAACCACTGATGTGTGCTCATCGTCCCATTTCACAATTCCTCCAGCAGCATTTTCATCTTAGCCAGGACTTGCAGTGCAAGCGGTCAGATGAGTGATTCTTTTTTCCAAAAAAATATTTTATTTAGTTGAAAGGGGGAGAGAGAGAGAGAGAGAGAGGTCTTCCATACACTGGTTCACTCCCCACATGGAGCCAGGAACCTCTTCCAGGTCTCCCGCATAGGTGGCAGGGGCCCAAGCACTTGGGCCATCCTCTGTTTCTCTCCCAGGAGCATTAGTGTGGAGCTGGAGCAGAGGTGGAGCAGCCAGGACTCCAACCGGTGCTCATATGAGATGCTGGGTCACTGGTGGTGGCCCAACCCACCACACCGCATCACCACATGGGTGATTCTAATAATGAAGACCTGAGCACTTGGAGTAGATTCAGAAAGAGCTGCTTGGAAAGCAGAAAGCCTTGGGCAATGCCCTTCCCAGACAAAAGCCACTCCCTCCTGGTCCTTTTCCTGTGCCAGCAAACACATCTCCACGTGAACTTGTATGACTTCACTGCTAGTGCAGTTATCCAGGCCAGCAAAAATTCTCCCTTTAAAGGAAAGCATTGTGTTCAAAGGGAAAAGCATAGAAGAAAATCAGGAAACCTTTAGTGAATTCTCGAACTTACCTGAGCTTCAATTTCTTCATCGACCAGAGGCAGGCATTCTTATGACAAGATGATATCACTCCCCCTTTTAAAAATCATTTATTTATTCGGGGGAGGGGGGGAGAGAGAGAGAGAGAGGAAGAGAAAGAGGGAGATCTCTCTCATCCTCTGATTCACTCTCCTTACTCCCCAGCTTACAAAAGCTGGGGCTTGTCCAGGACCAAAGCTGGGTGCCAGGCACTCCATCCAGGTCTCCCATGTTGGTGGCAGGGTCCCAACTGCTTGAGCCATCACCACTGCCTCCCGGGGTCCATGTGAGCAAAAGGTTTGAGTCAGAACCTGGATCTGAGATTCAAACCCAGGCACGCTGACATGGGATGAGAGCAACTTACCCAGGGTCTTAACTGCTAGGCTAAACACCTGCCCCCCTGCCCCCCGTGCCCCAAATGATCGTCAGGGTCCAGAAGTTCAGGGTTCTACGCATCAATCACATCCATTATTTTCTCATGACCCACTTTCCCAACCACATTTCTAATGGAGCAGATTGACAACAGCAAACACAGTGTCGAATTCCCATTTAAAACACAGGTCTTGTTATTTTGGTACCAATTACAAGGTTATGGATCATGCTTAAAGGTGTTTAATATGCTGTAATGTTTAGACACACTTGGCTCCGACATTTATGAGTGCTGTTTGTAGCAACAAGAAACATGCTCTCATTCTGTAAGTATGCAATACTGCTGTAAAAACAGTGCAGATGGGCCGGAAAGAAAGTGCCTCAAAGCTACAAAGAAGGGCAACAAGTGTTTTGGCCTGAACTGTGGTTATACCTACTGACTAATCTCTCATCAGCCACAGCCCGTTTTTACAGGGTCATATTTTGCCGTTGCTTTTCACTTTGCTTCAATCTCTGCATTAGAATGCCTGTAAAAATGGATTTTATGGCTTTGGATGACTTATTTTGTTCAGAAGTCATCACTTTTTTCAAAATGAGAGCACAGTTTCTGGAGTGTTCCTGGCCATCTTTTCTCACTCCACCGAGGTAGCAGGTGCTACTTTTCAGGTGCCTGGGACGGCTGCTCAGCCATGCAATGGTAAGGGGACAGGGAACATGCACCCGTGTGCCCCCACACCAGTATTACAGATGTGCCTGAGTCCCAGAAGACTGAATTCCTGAGATAACCCTCCTCTTAAAAGCTTCTGTCCCACTATGCTTTTAAGCAACCAGAAGGAAGTGAATGTATAGTCCACTTAGGAATCAATTTCCGGGCTGAAGCTAAGTTTTTTATAACTTAGAGTTGGGAGAACTTTCCCCCAAAACCCCATCCCTCTAAACATCTGTTAGGATTCACACATTGTGGGAAGGCCAGAGTAACCTTTTCCGGGTTGGAAATGGGCAGCCATGTGTATGAGTCTATGATGGCTCTCACAAGAAGCAAAATGAGCAAAGAAAGAAGGGGAAAAACTTCCGTCTTGGTTGCAGATTGTAATGGAAAGCATTGTAGATAGAGAGAGAAGCAACTGGACTTGAAGGAACTAATTTAATAAACTAAAACATACAAGGTGGCAAAAAAAGTTTTATAGGATCATTAGAGATTACAGAGATTCGAGGAAGCAAAATAAGTCACCCTTAATATGCAGGACTAAATTATAGTCAGTTCAATATTTTGAATATCCTTCTAGGAATTGTGCCAGCCACTGGGAATGCAAAAACTAAACAAGATTTGATAGAACAAGGCAAGAAATTCACCTCCAGAGTGAGCAAGGTTCAGTACAGTGTAGCCGGTAGAACAATTGCACAGTTTAGTTGCTGGCAGTGAACTCAAACTTCTTTTTTCATTTTTAAAGAGTTGTTAAAACACACACACACACACACACACACACACATAAACACAAAGAAAAATGAAACATAA
The DNA here is from genome assembly GCF_051225735.1 of Oryctolagus cuniculus. Lineage (NCBI taxonomy): Eukaryota > Metazoa > Chordata > Mammalia > Lagomorpha > Leporidae > Oryctolagus > Oryctolagus cuniculus. Next base: position 57,719,423 of record NC_142883.1, read on the forward strand.
AAAATAAGAAGAAGGGGTATAAAATTATATATGGCCCACAAAGCCTAAAATATTTACTCTCTGGCCTCATAGAGAAGTTGGAAGACCCCCTTACCACAGGGAAGTCTGAGCATTAGGCCTGAATCACAGTCAAAGAGACATGGGTTAGGAAGGGTAAATACTGATGTGCCAGATCCAACAGAGAGTACCTAACCCAGACTTGAGAAATCCACAGAGGTTTCTCAGAGGAAGGGGCACCTCACCTAGGATCTGAAGAAGGGATGGAAAAGAAATAAAGGAAGAAAGATGGTGGACATGAAGAAAGGATACTTAAGACCAGGAGCAGCATGAGAAGTTGAATGTGGCCGAAACTCCCATTGCAAAGGAGAAGTTGGAAGCAGGAGGCCAGGAACTTGGGCATAAACTGGGGTGCCTTACTCCTTTCTGGCTGCATGTTGTGCTGTTCTTGGAGGACGTAACCTGTGTCTCACCATCCAGTAGCTGCCCAGGTGTGGATCTCATTGCGACTTTGAGGGAGAGTCCTGAGGCCTGTGTCATAGTTTGTCTACACCTGGAGGCTGTAGGTCTATGCCCAGTGTGTCCCGCAGTCTGGGACAGGCGACGCTGTCGGCTGCAGCAAAGTTTCTTTATTTGCACCATCTGTCATGCAGGCCACAAGCCTGCCCTAGTCATCATGGGTTTCACTTCCCTCTACCTCCCAAGCCCAGAACTTCAACCACCCTCCCTCCTCTCAGCCAAATCTTCCTAGGGACCCAGTAGCTGCTCCTTGTTATCTCTCTAAATACAAAGATCTGATAAACTCCCCCCCCCCTTTTTTTTTATGGACAAAGCAGCTCCCTACTTAGTTGCTATCAGCCAGCTAAGCTCAGAGTTGTGAAAGGATATTGGAAATAATAAAAAACGAATGAGTTTGGAAGATTAGTAGCAAATGCTATTCACTGTGACTTACTTAGGTGATCAGGGCACGGTTCTATAATGCAGTTAGATGTGTGACTTCCAGCTAAGTCTGCCAACATGCTGGAGCGTTCCAAAGGAAATAAAGTCACTTTGGGAATCACAGAAGATCATTTCATGAATTAACTTTGGTCAGCGTGGGAGTTAACCAGGTCCACCGGGATTTGTCTCCCTCCATTTTTCCTGGTGGAGGTGGCCTGGTAGAGGGGCCGATGGTCTAAGTTCCAGGGACGTCCCTCATGCTCACCCACTGGCCTCTGCTGAGAAATAGAACCCGTATTAATCCTTGGCTGTTCCTGCCTGCCTGCTCCTGTGGCCGAAGACATCTGCCTGCTCTTGCTTTTTTTTTTTTTTTTAATTAACGGAAAATTCATATAACATAGAATTAACCATTAAACTTTTAAAAGTTTATAATTCAGTGACATTTACCTCATTCACGATGTTGTGCAACCATACCTCTATCTGGTTCCAAGACATTTTCGTCACTTCAAAAGGAAATCCCATACCTATAAAGCAGTATGCCCACTTCCCCCTCCAGTTGTGTGGCTATTTTGTTTGATTGACATTTGAGTTGTTTCTGCCTCCTGGCTATTGTGAATGGTGCTGCAATGGTGCATGTCTATGACTTTGTTTAGGAATCATTTTCCAATTTTTTTCAGCTGTGTACAAGAGGACTTCAAAATGTTCTCAGAAAATGGAATTAAAACAAACATAAGTTCACTTTGGTACAAAACATTTTTGAAATCCATGCCTATGAAGGTCTTCAAAAAGTCTGCATAAAATGTGTCTATGACAAAACTGCATGGATTTCAAGGTTTCTTACACTAAAATAAATTTACCTTTTAATTCCATTTTTATGACTTTTAAAATTATAATTTCTTTTTAAAAATTTTATTATTTCTTTTTCATTTGAGAGGCAGAAGAGACAAAGGGGGAGAGCTCCCATCTGCTGCAACAAATGCTGGCCACAATGCCCAGTGGGGTCCAAGTCAGAAACCAGGAATTCAATCCAGATCTCCCACATCGGTGACAAGAACTCAATGACTTGACCCCTCCTGCTTCCTCCCAGGGTTGGCATTAGCAGGGAGTTGGACTCAGAAGTCAGAGGTGAATATCAAACCCAACTACTCTGATGACCTGAGGTCTTTAACTGCTAAACCATTTAAATGCCTGCCCCACCACAAACGTTTAAAAGTATATTTGTATGTGTGTGTACAAAAGTTGAGTAAAGGAGGGCCTGGTGCTGTGGTGTAGAGGGTTAAGCCACTGCCTGCAATACCAACATCCCTAATATGGATATCGGTTCCAAACCCAGCTGTTCCACTTTCTGATCCAGCTCCTTGCTAATGTGCCTGGGAAAGCAATGGAAGATAACCCAAATTCTTGAGCCCTTGCACCCACATGGGAGACCCGGAAAAAGCTCCTGGCTTCTTGGCTTAGGATTGACCCAATTCTGACCAGTGAGGCCATTTGGGGAATGAACCAACAGGTGGGAGATTCTCTCCCCCGCCTCCTATAATTTTGCCTTTCAAATAAATGATAAATAAATATTTTTTAAAAAGGAATATATTCATGGTTGAAATAGCATATCCTAGGGTACATATTTTCTGCTGTGTCATGACAATTCTATATTTAACTTTCTGTAGAACCTCCATACTTTCTCTAGAGGCTGTAAGATTCATATTTCACTACTGCTTTTTCAGCCCTGAAGATACACTGATGGAGAAGACACCATCTCTAATTTGCTTCCTCCTGGTATGGCAGAATTGAGACATCAGCACCTTCTGCTTTGTGAATCCCAATACTCATCATCCCCTGCCCTCAGCACCCAAGGCAGAAAGTAATAGAGCAAACAGTACAAAGACCACCAAAATTCAAATAAATAATTTATTACCATTTCAAAGAAAGCACCTGATGCGCCTGAGTCTCTTCTCAGATATCAGTGGCTCTTCCAGTCAAGAGGGCAGCCTCTGGAAGTCATCAGTGTTCTAGCAGGTAGGGAAAGCAAGCATGGGAAATACTTGGTAAATATCCTAATATATTACCTTGCTAGTCTGTGTTTACAAAATGGGAAGAAAAGAACACAGCAGCTGATTCTGGATGTTATGGATGAGTGTGGGAGAATTAAGAATGTGGCCAAGGTTTCTGGAAATTGATAGTAGTGACAGGAAATCAGAAAGCAGAACCTGTTAGTGGAAAGATGTCAAGTTTCATCTTGGAATCCTGTATCTTTAGGTTAAGACATAAAAGTGGCAAGGATTTGAAAATATCACCAGAGGGTGTGTGAAATGGCATATTGTGGAATCTAACCTGGAAGTATGTGAGAATACAAAGGGGAGATACGTGGTGACAAACTTAAAAATTCAAATCATTAGACATCTGTAAGATTGAAAGGCAGTTGTAGACTGTCACTGCAGCCATATAGAGACCAATGGTTTTATGGAGAGCTAAAAAAAACTGGACAAAATTAAATATATATTGCACTTGAAACCAATGTAGAAATGAGAAGAGAATGAAGACCTCACAGGCCAGGAGTAGAGCCTGATGAAATGGCAGAAGCAGCCACTTTTCATACAGGGTGTTTGTTGACCCCTACAAGGGCAACCGAAGGGTCCACTTGAATGGTGCTTCTGATGGCCTGGTGTGGCTTGGAGTACAAGAATTGGAATACTTGGTTGGCCAACTTGTTTGGAAACTCCATCAGTTTTATCCTTAGAGGATGCATGGACCAGAAATAGGTCTTCCGAAGGACTTCACCTCAACTACAAGTCAACTCAGTTCTTGAATTTAGAGGAAGGTCATCCCTGTCAGATTGCAGACACTACTTTATGGAAAAAGGTAACATTCTAAGCTTCACATTATTTCTACATGCTGTTTTGAGAATACCATACCCAGCAAGCACATTACACACACAAACAGGAACAAAAGGAAGCAAGAACAAAGGTAGATTCCAACTTACAAAAGTCTGCCTTATAGATTTTCTATGATGCAAAATAGAGACACATTCAGTGGAAACCATGCTTTGAATTCTGAATTTTGGTCTCTTCCCAGGCTAGTAATCTGGGCTACAATGCTCTCACATAATGCTGGGCAGTGGCAACAAGCTGCAGCTCTGGTCAGCCTCAGTATCATGGGGTGAGCACCCATGCCTACAGTACACTGTAATGTTTGGAAAGTTAGCTGTGTTAAAATGCATTTTCAACTTGTGATCTTTTCAGTGGACAACAGATTGATCAGTATATCACCGCATCAAAAGTCAAGGAACATCTATACTTGTGTTCAGGGACTCTTATTGTATTTTCTATTCATTAAAAATTGTAGAATGACATACACTTGAATATTTCTGGAATGCTGGGAATGTGTTCTTTCTTTTTTTTTAATTTCCATGATCTCTTTATTCAAATAACTTCTAAAATGAGTCTGTCAAGAGTAAAAATTCCAGAAGGAAGATCAAAAATAGGAACGTGCGTTGTGTCTTAATAGGTATTATGGTCACATATTGTATTTAGTTTGTGAAACAGTCAAAATTGTGCACAGTCAAAATTCCCAGTACATATGGGCACATGCTGAGAAACGTCCCCTTTTTTCTCCATTTATAGAAAAGAGGCAACACTGAGCTAATATTTATATAGATACAGGTATATAGAAAGATATGTAGAGAGACACAGATGCAGATATTTTTGCAGAGACTTTATATGTGTGTGTATGAATGCAGATATCTAGTTTCTGGGTGAAAGGATATGTGTATATTTTTATTGAATAATAAGTTACATTCAAAAGAGTACAAAAATCATAAGTGTACAATTTGATAAATTTTGACAAAGTTAATATACCCGGGAACATCCAAGTCAGACCCCTACATTTTTAAGTAAACTCCCCAAGGTGGTAGCCTTCTTTTTGGGATATTTAATTATTACAATAATTTGGGGAAGGGTGGAAACATAGTGAAGTAGTTGAGAAGACACTTGGGAACCCCACATCACATGTCAGAGTTCCTGAGTTCATGTCCTGGCTCTGCTTTTGATTTTTTCATGCTAATGCACCCTGGGAAGTAGGGGATGATGATTCAGTCAATGCTTCCTATGTGGGAGATCTAGTTTGAGTTCCAAGCTCCTGGTCTCAGCCTGGCCCAGTCTCAGTTATTATGAACATTTGGGAAATGAACCAATGGATGGAAGATCTCTCTCTCTCTCTCTCTCACTCTCTCTCTCTCTCTGTGTGTGTGTATGTGTGTCTCTGTCTCTCTCTCTCTCTCAAATAAAATGAAAACAAAAATAAATTAATTTGGAAAAAATGACATATTTACATATTTGAGTCTTCCAATCCATGAGTATGGTATACCCTCTATTTTTTTTTTTTTACTTTTATTTAATGAATATAAATTTCCAAAGTACAGCTTGTGGATTACAATGGCTTCCCCCTCCCCATAACTTCCCTCCCACCTGCAACCCTCCCCTTTTCTGCTCCTTCTCCCCTTCCATTCACATCAAGATTCATTTTCAATTCTCTTTATATACAGAAGATCAGTTTAGCATATATTAAGTAAAGATTTCAACAGTTTGCACCCACATAGAAATACAAAGTGAAAAATACTCTTAGAGTACTAGCTATAGCACTAAATCACAATGTACAACACATTAAGGACAGAGATCCTACATGAGGAGTAAGTGCACAGTGACTCCTCTTGTTGACTTAACAAATAACACTCTTGTTTATGGCATCAGTAATCACCCTAGGCTCTTGTCATGAGTTGCCAAGGCTATGGAAGCCTTTTGAGTTCACTGACTCTGATCATATTTAGACAAGGTCGTAGTCAAAGTGGAAGTTCTCTCCTCCCTTCAGAGAAATATACCCTCTATTTTAATCTTCTTTTAATTTATTTCAATCAAGTTCTACACAGTATAGTCCAGTAGAACTGTATGAACTAGAAATTAAATTTTCATTTTCATGTATCATATATTTTACAGTGGCAATTAAAAAAAAAGGAAAAGAAATAGGTGAAATTAATTTCAACAATTAATTTAATTCAGTCCAATACATCCAAAAGACTATAATCTCAACATGCAATCAATACATAAAAATTAGCAGTTACATATTTTAAGCTTATCTAATATATATATATATATATTTAAAGATTTATTTATTTATTTGAAAGTCAGCGTTAAACAGAGAGAGGAGGAGAGGCAGAGAGAGAGAGGTCTTCCATCTGATGGTTCATTCCCCAAGTGGCTGAAACAGCCAGAGCTGTGCCCATCCGAAACCAGGAGCCAGGAGCTTCCTCCCGGTCTTCCACGTGGGTGCAGGGGCCCAAAGACTTGGACCATCTTCCACTGCTCTCCTAGGCCATAGCAGAGAGCTTGATTAGAAGCAGAGCAATCGGCAGTCGCAGCCGGTGCCACGGCTCAATAGGTTGATCTTCCACCTGCGGTGCTGGCACACCGGGTTCTAGTCCTGGTCAGGGTGCTGGATTCTGTCCTGGTTGCCCCTCTTCCAGGCCAGCCCTCTGCTATGGCCCTGGAGTGCAATGGAGGATGGCCCAAGTCCTTGGGCCCTGCACTCACGTGGGAGACCAGGAGAAGCACCTGGCTCCTGGCTTCAGATCAGCGCGATGTGCTGGCCCCAGTGCGCTGGCCAAGGACCTGCATTGCAGATGACAGCTTTATCCACTATGCCACAGTGCCAGCCCCTAATCTAATATGTATTTTGCATTTGAAGTAGACCTTAATTTGAATGACCTACATTTCAGATGTTTAATAGCTTTATGTGACTGATGATTCTAGTATCAGGCAGCATATTCAATAGTTTTCAGTATAGAGAAAATTATACATATTTGTTAAATACCCTTTCTTGGTGGGATGAGCAGTTATGAACTCAGAAATCAAGTGAAAAGTGGCCTGGGATTATTTTCTGAAAAAGCATGACATCCCTAGGCTGGGTTCCTTTAGCCATCTGAGATGTTAACTATATTTTTCTGTTGGATGATTATGAATTCTATTTACCCCTCCATATAACTCTTCCTGTAATCTTACCCTTGTTGTATAATTTAAAGGCCAATTTCAGAAGTGCAGTTTTTGGGAGAAGCTATGGTAAACATAACAGTTCTGACCATTAAAAATCAAGACTGTGGCCCACAGTCATTTACCCACTCACATCCTACAAGGAGAATTTTAACTCTTATGTTCAGATGATCTACGCATCCCCAAGACTTGCCTTTTATCTGTTGTCCATTAAGATAAAAAGTGTTGCCTCCTTATGCAGTCTCCTTGGGAAGAAAGACATTGTGCACAAGTCAGCTTTTCAGGTAATTAAGACTTACTCTTTTGAACATTTTTTGTAAATTATACTTTTATAAAAATAATTTAAATGCATTACATATTTCAGAATCCCTTTGACAGACTGTATTAAACTTCATTTGACCTTTTATTGATGATGCATGTCACATATGAATTATAATAATTGTTCCGTGTTGCAAATCATGTTTGCTCTCATGGGAAATTGCAATGTATAAATCTGGGTCTTTCGTTAATGTAGGCTGCTGTTATTTTTTAATTCTAATTTCCAGATTGGTTCTTAATGTGTCTTTTTCCTTCCTTGTTTTATATGATTAAAGTCAGACCTTCTTCCTTCTATCAGATGCCTAGCCCAGTAACGTCAGTAATTTTCTGAGTCAAAAAGGAACACGAAGGTCAAAAGTCAATAGTGGAGACATAGAGACACAAGGATGGTGCATTTCTAATTTCTAGCTTCCATTCGGGACCTGGAAAAAGCAGTAGTTAAGGTAAAAGGTAGGTTGCGTAGTAAAGAAATGAGGCATAAATAGAGCCTTGGATTAGACGTAATAAATACTGCAAGAAAAGATTATGAATTTTTACTTCAGAATATTGGGACAGCAATTTTGAATATACAAAAGCTTTGCTAACCTCCTGATCATGCTCCAGGTAGTTGAGGCTGTTGGCCACTTGTCATTTAAATAGTTACCACTTTTCCTGCAAAGTTATAAGCTATGACTAATATATTATTTGTCCACGTGGGATCAAACTATCAGAACTTTATTTTCTTAACACATGATTCATAGGTAAAGTATATGGTTGCCGTTCCAGTTCCAATTACTTTGGAGAAGTCCCTTCACTTCTCTGTCATTCAGACTATTTGAAATTTAGTAGGGTAAATTTAGTAGGTAACAGTGTACAGATATGAGCCCTAGTATTTCCATTTTAGGCTCTTTCTGACTGTCAAATAAATATATCACAGTGTGCTTAATCTCAAAGAAGCAACGTGTGAGAAGCCAGCGGACGAACGGGAGTTTCCGTTTAGGGCTGGGGTTGGCCAAACACGCTTGTTCCTAAATGAATAGAAAGGATTTCTGATGAAGATAAAATATTTTGGAGAAAATTCCATCATCTTGCCAATTTTTTTCCCTTTCAGACTAGAAAATGAAATTCTGGCTTTGTGGTGAGGTATGAGGCTGGACCTTGGGAACTTCACCTCCCATGGTTCTTCTACTCCAAGAGTCACAGGGTGGCTTTTTCTCACACTCAGAGTCAAGAGGCAGGAACAATGGTAAGTCGAAATCTGGTGATGGAGACCAGACAGGGAGCTGCTTATCTGAGGTGAGATCATTGTGCCAAGGCTACAAACTGTAACTCACTTAATCCTTGCAAAGGGATTATTGTCTTTGGTAAAGAAGGAAACTCAGTGACACGCAATAATTTACCAAAATTATGCGGTGAGAAAGACAGGATTTCAATCCGAATCTGCCTTGATTCTGAGACCATCCTCTGCTGCTTTCCCAGGCACATTAGTAGAGAGTTAGATTGAAAGTGGAGCAACCAGGACTTGAACCAGTGCTCTGTTATGGGATGTAGGCATCACAAATTGCGGTTTAATCCGCTGTGTCACAACATAGCCCATTTAAATTTCTTTTGTGAAGGAGAATAAAATTCATCCATAAAGTAGGTAGTGCGCTGTTATGTTAAACCATATGGTAGCCTTGATTTTGTAGTTTAATTTTACATGAAAGCCCAAAAACAATATGGCATCCCTGGTTCTCAGAGATGGAGGCAGCTTTGCGTTTACTACTCAGCCATTCCTGGGTGTCGTCTCTATCCAAACATCTGTAATTCAGGCATCAGACGGAAGGAAAAAAATGGACAGAGTGCACGGCCATTGTCTTATAAGACAATTGCAAGAAGGCTTCCAGAAACTTCCATGTTTTATCCTACTGGCCAGAATTTGGCCATATGCACACCCTGCCGTGGTTTGAATGTGATTCGCAAAGTTCACGTGTTAGGAAATTAATCCCCAATGCAACAGAGTTGAGACGTGAGACTTTTAAGAGGTGAGTGGGTGGGGCTGGCATTGTGGCATAATGTGTTAAGTTTCTGCATGCAACACAGGCATCCCATATGGGCTCCATCCAGCTCCCTGCTAATGTGCCTGGGAAAGCGGCGGAGGGTGGCCCAAGTCCTTGGGTCCATGCACCCACATGGGAGACCAGGATAAAACTCCTGACTCCTGACTCCTGGCTTTGGCCTGGTCCAGCCCTGAGCATTTGGGGAGAGAACCAGTGAATGGAAGTTACCTCTCTCTCTCTCTCTCTCTCTCTAACTTTGCTGTTCAAATAAATAAAATAAGTATTGAAAAAAAAAAGGTGAGTGGGTGATGAAGGCTCCTAAAAGACAAGTTCGACCTCTCCCTCTTTTTCCCACCCCCTTGCCCTTCTGCCTTCTTCGAGAATGAATTTCTGTTCTTTATAAATCACCTAGCCTCAGGCCTTCTGATATAGCAATGCGCAATTAACTGAGACACACCCTTAGCACCAAAGAAAGGCTGGGCAGCTGAATGAGTCACTGAGAATTGTATTTGTGCGAGACAGGAAGACAAACGGAAGGTGGGTGATGGATACTGGTGCTCGCTCCTCCACAGCTCCTGGCTTTCCATCTGGCTGTTTCCCTAAAGAATTAGAGACTCATGGCCTCGATCTTCAAAATAGACAATAAGAGGACCGTTTAGCATGACAGTTAAGACCCCAGTTGGAACTCCTGCATTCCATATTGGAGTTCCTTGATTCAGTACCTGGCTCCATACCCAGTTTTAGGTTCCTGCTAATGGAGACCTTTTGAAGCAGCAGGTGATGTTCAAATGGTTTGGTTTGGTCACCCACCTGACTTCCCACCTCCTAGCTTCCACCTTGACCCAGCCCCAGCTGTTACAGACATTTGGGGAGTGAACCAACAGAGGCAAGCTGTCTATATATCTCTTTCTGTTTCTCTGCCTCTCAAATTAAAAAAATAAGATGATATGCTACAGGGCCAGTGCTGTGATGTAGTAGGTTAAGCTGTCACCTGCATTGCTGGCATCCCATATGGGTGCCAGTTCAAGTCCCGGCTGCTCCACTTCTGATCCAGCTCTCTGTTTATGGCCTGGGAAAGCAGTAAAAGATGGCCCAAGTCTTTGAGCCCCTGCACCCACGTGGGAGACCCGAAAGAAGCTCCTGGCTTCTAGCTTCAGATCAGCCCAGCTCTGGCAGTTGCTGCCACCTAGGGAGTGAACCAGCAGATGGAAAACCTCTCTCTCTCTCTCTCTGTCTCTCCCTCTCTCTGTCTGTAACTCTGCCTTTCAAATAAATAAATAAATAAATATAAGAAAAAAAGATATGTCATTTGGCATTAAAAAAAACTTTTTGAACCCCATGTGTAAATGAGTGGACTTCCAAAAGTTCCTGGAAAATGTGTATTATGAAAAAGTGATGCATGGATTTCAAAATTTTGGGCACCAGATTAAATTTATCTTTTAATTCCATTTTTTGACAAATTTGGAGGTGTATTTATGTATACACATACATACATAATGTTTATATTTGCTACATCAAATGCTTACATATTCATATATTATATTATTACATAGATAAATATGTTAGATGCCCTTATATCTGTGAAAATAACTTCAAATAAGTTTTTGAAGTTGGTAAATATATAACATATACAAAAGCACATAACATTGAACCGTATACATTAATGAATTTTCCACTGTAGTCTGAATGTTTCTTCTCACTATCCCAATTTATCCCAGCATGAGGGTACTTGTCGGCTGTCAAGAGGTTAGAGCCCACATCACTGGGATTAGCACCCTTTAAAACAGGCCACAGGCCGGCGCCACGGCTCACTAGGCTAATCCTCCACCTTGCGGCGCCGGCACACCAGGTTCTAGTCCCGGTCGGGGCGCCGGATTCTGTCCCGGTTGCCCTTCTTCCAGGCCAGCTCTCTGCTGTGGCCCAGGAGTGCAGTGGAGGATGGCCCAAGTGTTTGGGCCCTGCACCCCATGGGAGACTAGGGTAAGTACCTGGCTCCTGCCTTCGGATCAGCACGGTGCGCCGGCCGCAGCGCGCCGGCCACGGTGGCCATTGGAGGGTGAACCAACGGCAAAGGAAGACCTTTCTCTCTGTCTCTCTCACTGTCCACTCTGCCTGTCAAAAAAAAAAAAAAAAAAAAAAAGGCCACAGAGAGATCTCACGTCCATCTGCCCTTAGAGGTAACAGCGAGAGGGTGGCTGTAAATGAACCAGGAAAGGGACCCTCATCAGACACCAAATCTACCAATTCCTTGATCTTGGACTTTCCAGTCTTCGGAACTGTGAGAAATAGATGTCTGTGGCTCACCAGTGCTTTTTTGCCTGATATGTGTGACAGCAGCTCAGAATGACTAAGGCATTGTCCTCAGGTTCGTGCTACCTACCACCCAGGTCACGGAATAGAGCAGTGCTGGCCCCAGAAGCTCTCCGGTGCTGCTTGCATCACCAGAAGCCCCACCCTTTTAGTAACAACCACGGCGCTGAGTCATGACCATCTTAGGGATGCTCTATTTGGCGATAGACGTTCTAATACCATTACCTCCTCCACCAGTTGTGATTTTGAGTGAACCATTGAATCATCCATGTATGTATGTAGCTGGAAATGTTCACATTAGGTAAAATGTATATTACGTGTGTGCACGTGTATATTACATGTGTGTATGTGTGTGTACGTGTGTGCATGTAATAAAAAACTCCAACTAAAGATTATTTATTTATGTGAAAGTCCGAGTTACACAGAGAAAGGAGAAGCAGAGAGAGAGAGAGAGAGAGAGAGGTCTTCCAGCCTATGGTTCACTCTCCAATTGGCCACAATGGCCGGAGCTGTGCTGATCCGAAGTCAGGAGCCAGGAGCTTCTTCCAGGTCTCCCATGTGTGTGCAGGGGCTCGAGAACTTAGGCCGACTTCTACTGCTTTCCCAGGCCACAGCAGAGAGCTGAATCAGAAGTGGAGCAGCCGAGTCTTGAATATGGGATGCCAGCACTCCAGGCCAGGGCGTTAACCCGCTGCGCCACAGTGCCAGTCCCTTAAGTGATATTTAAGATTATCTCTAGCTTTTAAAGTCTATTTTATACATGTGGATGAACATTTGCAGGTTTCTTTTTTGCTTGTTTTAATTTTTAATATGTTAAGTGTTCTTCCTGAAAACTTTTGGCATAACACCACTACTTACTCCCCCACCCCACCCCACCCCACCCCCAAAAAAAAAACAACCTGACTAGTTAAAATAACTAAAAATGATGCATCACAATCAGAAATAAGTTTTGGTCTATTTAGAAATAAAGTAACAAACCTCATAGAGTAATGTTGCCCATAGGGGGTAAATTTCTTTATGCTTAATAATCCTGAAAGAGATGCTGTGACTCCTGCATTTATTTGTTTTTGGAGATGCTGCTGTAATTAAATCCCTGGTGTCCAAGCTCCGTTAAAGTGGCCAGGCATGAAGGAGACCTGGCTTGTTGCATCAGATAATTAAAACGTGTCAAGAGAAGGCTTGGCTCAAAGAAGTAGTGTCAATGCATCTTATCTCTTTCCCTCAAGAATCTAACTTGAGTTGCCCTCGTTCCAGAATCATCTAGGAATTGCAATAAATACCTTCCTTTTACCGAAGCTTTCTGATTTTAAGAACTGGAGTCCGAATGCTACAGGTAATCATCAATATGAGTTTATCATTCCTGTAAAAGCAATAAAAAATAGAGGAGAAAAGGTTTTGGGAAGAGAGAAGTAGAGAAGTCATAGAAATGAGGGTAAAGAAAGGGTGATGGGCACCGGCACTGTGGCATCATAGGTTAAGCCTCCACCTGTGGCTCCGGCATCCCATACGGGCTCTGGTTTGTGTTCTGGCTGCTCCATTTCTGATCCAGCTCCCTGCTAATGTGCCTTAGAAAGAGATGGAAGATGGCTCAAGTGCTTGGGCCCCTGCATCGACATGGGAGGCCTGGAAGAAGCTCCTGGCTCCTGGCTTCTGCCTGCCCCAACCCTAGCTGTTGCAGCCATTTGGGGAGTGAACCAGCAAATGGAAGATCTCTCTCTTTCTTTCTCTCTCTCTGTCTCTGTCTCTGCTTCTCTCTCTGCCTTCCTCTCTCTCTCCATAACTCTGCCTTTCAAATAAATAATCTTTTTTTAAAAACAAGATAAATTTATTTTGGTGCAAAAAATTTTGAAATCCATGTATATGAGGGATCCTCAAAAAGTTCATGGAAAGAGCATATTGCTAAAAACACTATGGAAAGATATTAAAAACATTTTTGCGTCAAAATGAGCTCATCTTGTAATTCCATTTTCCACAAAGTACCTTCCTATACCTAGAACCAATTAACCGATGTTGACCACACATCAGTCACCCCTGGACAAAGGACAGTGGAGGAAATGACCTGTGTTTTAACTGTCCTATGAACTGTGAATTAGTAGCACTCACTGGAAAGGTTTTGCAAACCTGCTCATTCACTAGGGAAACCTCGCAGGGCTGGCTGTAATTTATAGAAGCCCATTTATCCATGCACATTGGAAACAGGAAGAGGAGAGGAGACTGCGGCATTGTTGTGTGGGTGACCATACCCACATTCCATCCAAAAGCAGTGCCCTGGGGAGAGTGTGAGGACAGAAAGAGCTCTACCAGTCCCTCCAAGGAGAGGAGTGAGTGCACTTCATTGCACTTTTTAGGAGGAGCAGAAGTAGTCAAGACCAGGAGTCCTGTGGGAACATGGTACCAGAGGATGTGGTTTTTAATTGGGTGAAGGAAAGTCCTAAAGGAGCTGTCATCCCACTGGTTGTACCTTTTTTTTTTTTACTGAATTACTAAAGTTATATCTCCTTTTCTTATCGTTTTCCCACATTGTTGTTCAGCATTTAGTTACTTTACAAAGTTTCTACATCAGGGTCTTATCTTTCAGAAACTCTGTTAGGCTGTATCTGAAAGATGCACCCAGGGCTGGCGCCGCGGTTCAATAGGCTAATCCTCTGCCTGCGGCGCCGGCACCCCCAGTTCTAGTCCCAGTCAGGGCGCCGGATTCTGTCCCGGTTGCCCCTCTTCCAAGCCAGCTCTCTGCTGTGGCCCAGGAGTGCAGTGGAGGATAGCCCAAGTGCTTGGGCCCTGCACCCCATGGGAGACCAGGATAAGTACCTGGCTCCTGCCTTCGGATCAGTGTGGTGCGCCAGCCGCAGCACGCCAGCCGCAGCGGCCATTGGAGGGTGAACCAACGGAAAAGGAAGACCTTTCTGTCTCTCTCTCTCTGTCCACTCTGCTTGTCAAAAAAAAAAAAAAATGCACCCAGAAGATGTTCCCCTTGTGTGGTGCTCTCTCCCTTGGAATAATAGAGATAATCACAATAGCCAAGTAATTAACAAAAATGACTACCACTTACCAGACTTCGTTCTAAAAGCCTTAGATACATTTGTTTGCTTTTATCCTCACAATAATCCCTTAGAACAAGTATTCCATCCACATTTTATGGAAAAAGGAACGAAGAGTTATTCTAACTTTGTCAAAGCCATAGAGCTTATGTGTGGTAGAATTAGAATCCATGGTTCCATTTTTGGTTTACAAGGCACACGTTGATGACAAAATTATTTACTTTTCACCCCTCCGTTAGGCTACTTTCCAACCCTGGGAGAAATCAAGGAACATGCCTTGGCCAGAAATCTCAGGTCACAAAAGCCAGTGAGTCTTCCAAGTTGAGAGCAAAGCTTCAGCCAACATATTAGTTTGTTTCTCTTGTACAGTGATCAACCACAAAATCCTGTAACACTGGGATTAGCAAGCGGTGAGGGAGGCTATCTGCTGATTCTGACCAGGCTTGCCTCCGTGTCTGAGTGTTGTCAACCTGGTGAGCCGACTCAGTAGGGCCTTTGCTAGGACAAAGAGGCGACTTGGCTGTGTTGCGTGTGTCTCTTCTTCCAGGCAGCTAGCTTGGGCATGTTCTCATGGTGGTAGCAGAGGCATGAGAGAACAAGTCCCATTGTGCAAGCCCATTCCAGAACACTGCTTGTGTCATTCTGCTCACATTCCGCTGGGCAAAATAAGCCAAATAGCAGAATTCAGTGTCAGGAGTTCAGCCTGGTCACCGCAGCTCCTACCTTACCCTAACAGTTTGTGTGATGTTGGCTGAAGGATAAACATAGAGACCAACAGAAAAGAATTGAAAGTCCAGAAATGAACTTGCACATCTATGCTCCACCAATTTGCAACAAGGATGCAACACCATTCCATGGGGAGAGTAATCTCTTCAATCAATGTTGGGACAATTGAATTTTTATGTAGAAAGGTATGAAGTTAGACTCCTACCTCACATCACACACAAAAATGAACCCCAAGTGGATTGAAGAGTTAAATGTTAAACAGTTAAAACTATGAAACTCTTAGATCAAAGCATAGAGATGAATCTTTATTATCCTTGGAACTGGCAATGGTCTGATAATGAAAGCGTGAACATCAAAATGAAAAAAAATAGACAAATTGGATTTCATCACAATTTTAAACTTTTGTGTATCAAAGGACATTATTGAGAATGTAAACACAACCAAGAGAATGGGAGAAAATATTTGTAAATCATCTATCAGACAAGTCTGTAGTATTCCAAATAAGCAAAGAACTCTCCTACACTCAACCCAAAAATAAATCCATTTAAAACTGGATAAAGGTTGCCCGGCGCCATGGCTGAATAGGCTAATCGTCCGCCTTGAGGCGCCGGCACACGGGGTTCTAGTCCTGGTCAGGGCGCCGGATTCTGTCCCGGTTGCCCCTCTTCCAGGCCAGCTCTCTGCTGTGGCCCGGGAGTGCAGTGGAGGATGGCCCAAGTGATTGGGCCCTGCACCCCATGGGAGACCAAGAGAAGTACCTGGCTCCTGCCATCGGATCAGCACGATGTGCCGGCGGTAGTGCGCCGGCCGCGGCAGCCATTTGAGGGTCAACCAACGGCAAAGGAAGACCTTTCTCTCTGTCTCTCTCTCTCTCCACTCTGCCTGCCCCCCCCAAAAAAAAATAGATAAAGGTTGGGACTGGCATTGCGGTGCCGCAGGTTAAGCCACAACCTGCAGTGCTGGCAGCCATTATGGGAGTTCCAGTTTGAATCCCAGATGTTGTGCTTTTGATTCAGGTCCCTGCTAACATAACTGAGAAGGCATTGGAAGATAGGCGACATCTGCATTGTGGGGATGACTAGTGTCTTCATTCGCAGTATCACCAATATAACTGCTATGAATTTGGTGCTTCGGAAATTTGCATGGCCAAAACTTCTATTTACTGATCCAAAGCAACAACTCTACATTGCTAGAACCACGAATCAGCATTGGATTCTGGAGTCCTGGAGTATTAAGGGCTGATGTAAGCATTAGGTGTGATGACTCTCATTTTAGAGAAAAAGCAAGTATTTTTTCCATTTTAAATCTGGAGTAATTATTTTATCTATAATTCCCTATAATAGTGTTGTTAATCATCTCCAATCCTGGTAAAGCATAGCATAATCTAGTATCTAATTTACCATCTTCATCTCTTAGAATTCTATGGTAGATACTCTACCTTCAAGTGCAGCAAGTTGATTTTGTAATTGCTGGATTAGAAGTGAATACTGATTAAAGAGTCTGGGTCTTCTCATAGCCTCCTCCTTCAAGGTCTCTCCCCTTGCCTGCTTTATGAACAGCTATTCATCCTTCACATGTCAGGTTAAATATTACTATATATGAAGACTTCCCTAACTCCCCTAAGAAGTTAATCGTGCCTTCCGCGAGATTGCTTGACTTCTTGTCTAACACGTGGCTCTTTAGCTTTGCATTTCACTGAAATCTTAGCCTATGAACTCTGTAATGTTAGAGACCAAGAGTTTCTACCATTACAGCTTCATTACCTATTCCAGTCTCTGATGTACAATAAATACTCACTAAATGTCTATAGTATTCACACAAATGTTCAAGAAACATTCCATTTAGAGTTTGCTACTTTAACTCCTCTCCATTTACACATCTCTGTTAGCCCAGGGTTCATCCTTTGTAGAAGCAATCTAAGTATGTCATTGGGGATTTCATTAGGATTCTCTCTGTGGGTGTTTGGCAGTGGCTGATAAGGAGGTGAAGGCAGAGTGAGCAAGAACTGTAGGAGACCGACGTGCTTCCACCCGACTGCCTCCCACCCTGGGTCAGGGGGCAGGAGTCACATTGCATCTACATCAAGGCCTTTGACACAGGGAACCTGTGAGACAGCTGGGCTCCATAGCTTCCTCAGAGAAGCCTTGGACTGGCATTGACCCAAAGCAACCCAAATCCCAAGGGCCTACGCTGAGACAATCTGCAGTGGGAATGTAATACCCCAAATAGTTTCCAGTTAGTTCTGGTTTCCATTTATCTTTCTTTCTTGGCAGGTAGGGCAAGGGTGAGAGGAAAATGGGACAGGTGGAGAGTGGAATTTGATTGAATTACCTGCCGGGACTTCAGAAGCTTGCACGAAAGAAACTCACAACTCAACTTGGCATCTCTTTAAGCATCAGTCCTGGAAGGCTACTGAGGGGGATGCTAATGCTTCACAAAGCATTAGGCTGCTCCCGGGGAATCCGTGTGGCAGCGTCAGGTCAGCGTAAGCGTGGATTCTTCTTGGCAAGGATGAGAAAAGCCGGCTGATAAGGAGCTGCAGATCAAGACCTTCCCCAGGCTACCCTCTGCCTGCTGGTATTATTTATCCCTTCACGTCCCGTATCACTGAAGAGCTATGCCAAGGTTTTCTGTCCTCAGTAGGTTTGGGTTCACAGTTCCTGTGAAATATTTATTCCTCTCCTTTTTTTCTTTTCTTCTTTTTATTCCCTCTGACCATTGAACTTCTTATCTTGACCTCTGAGAATTTCTTGCTGTCACTACTATTTCATTTGATATTTATGGACACACTTCCTACATCACTTAGTGCTTCAGACTGTTCTTCCTACTGCAAGTAATATACAAATATCACTGACCGAAGAGCATTTCAGAGTCGTTTCAGTGTGGTTACAGCTTCGAAACTGGCCAGTCTATTTCCCCTGAATGCAAGCATATTTTAGCATCTGGGGCCTGTGTTGTGGCTCAGTGATGTCAGCATTCCATTTTGGAGTGTCATTTTGAGTCCTGGCTGCTCCACTTCTTATCCCGCTCCCTGATATTGAAACTGGAAAGGCAGCAAAATGCCTTTCATGTGGGAGACCAAGATCAAATTTCTGAGTCTTGGCTTCAGCCTGGCCCAGCCCTGGCTATTATGGCCATTCGCAGAGTGAACCAGCAGATGGAAAATTTCTCTCTCTCTCTCCTCTCTCTTTCTACCTCTCTCTCTTTCTCTGTCACCTTGCCTTTCAAAAAATAAGTCTTCTTTTTAACAAAGAATAGTTTAATTTTATTATTTCTAACACTTATCCGACATTTATTTTTAAAGTTCACTATTACCCATTAATTTATATGTATTTATGAACAACTGTATAAGGCTTGGTACTGAAAGTATAGCCTGTATCTCAGTTACTTGAGAGCTGGCTAATGCTTCCCACAGTTCTGTCACCACAGGCCACTTTCTGGAACGTGAATATTTTGAGTCCACTGGACTCTCACTCACCTCTGTATCACTACGTATATCACTATGATGGAAACATTGTAGACACCAGCAACTTTTTTTTTTTTTTGACAGGCAGAGTGGACAGTGAGAGAGAGAGACAGAGAGAAAGGTCTTCCTTTTGCCGTTGGTTCACCCTCCAATGGCCACCGCGGCTGGCAAGCTGCAGCCGGCGCACCGCGCTGATCCGATGGCAGGAGCCAGGTGCTTCTCCTGGTCTCCCATGGGGTGCAGGGCCCAAGCACTTGGGCCATCCTCCACTGCACTCCTGGGCCACAGCAGAGAGCTGGACTGGAAGAGGGGCAACCGGGACAGAATCCGGCACCCTGACCGGGACTAGAACCCAGTGTGCCGGCGCTTCAAGGTGGAGGATTAGCCTAGTGAGCCGCGGCGCCAGCCCAAACCAGCAACTTTTTCTGAAATATTTCAACCCCACTACCTCCAACGGGATCATAGCATTAGTGATGAATTCTACTAATGATGGCTCCGTCTTCAGAATCCAGACCTCAGGCCCTCCCTCTATCGTGCTGTGCCCTCCAGGTTTTTCTGAGTGTTTCCAGGCAGCGTCACACAGAATGTGAGAAAGCTCTGCTTCAATTCTTCTCCTGGGCCCGGTGGTCTGTATTGGAATACTTCTGATGAGCATGTTCCCGGCTCTCTTCCTGTGATTCCAGCAGGTGCCACAGAACTTGTGTGCCCACCAAGCATCATTGCTGCCCTAAAGCTCTCAGTGTGGCCTCTGTTGGCTCTTCAAGACACCACCAAGTAACACATCCAACTATGAGGAAGGAAGAAGTCTTTTGCAGTTCGTCACAGCCTGGGTTTCTGGAGCCCAGAACAAGTTTGAGAGGATAGCTCCCACATTGTTCTCAGGAACACCATTTCTCTCTAATAATTACAGTTTGCTCTTCAGTCTGTCAGTTTTCTGAAACACATCCAGAGATGTCTGAGTCCCAGAACAACCGTAGCAGTGAGGCTCACACATTGATCCATGATATATATTTTTATTCCTCATTATAAAACTAATGTATATTCATTGTAGAAGAAAATAAATATCATCTATAATCCACCACCCCAGTTAAACATTTTGACATGTATTAACTCAAACTTTGTGCCACTCATTTGAAGAACTTGAGGAAATGGCATTGGCCAAAACTTCTATTTCTTGAGAGACATGAATCTGAGGATGAGATCTGTGGAAAATACCCAAAAAGTTTTCCAATGAAAACAACAAACAGATTAGAACAGAGACGTTGAAATAGGGAAGAGAAAGAGGAGTCATGAACTGCCATTAATACAAGGTCAAGTTCAAACAGGAAATGATTGAATAACAGGAGATTTATAATATGTTCAATAGGATTCCTGAAATACACATGCTGCAAAAGAAAGTCTAAACGTAGATATGGGTTTAGGGAAGGAACTTACCAACTAAACTTGTGAGTTCTTAGATTTCTTTGCTGTTGCAGGTCTCTTGGACTTCCCTTTGCCTTGTTAGTTTCCAAGGGCTGCCAAATAGAAAATACTGAACTATGTCTTCTAAACCTAGAAGTTGGGCAGTTGGGAGTGGGGGGAAGTGCAAATTATGGTGTGGAGAAGAAGAAAATAAAAATAGTGAGCGTGCTGAATGTGGGAAGGAAACAGTCCTGGACAGGACTTCCGATTTAACAAGGAAGAAACAAAGATTGGGTACCAATTTGACCCAAGAACAAAAATGAGACCAAAAAAACAGATAAAGGAAAGCAATGGATGAAATAACCAGCTGGAGTAAAATAAAGAGAAAGATTATGTATGCCAGTTGTTAAACTAAAGATGGCGTGAGTTCATAAACACATCACTTCCTGAGGAACACTCTGGGTGGGATCCCTTTAATTGGCCCTTACAGTTGTAGTCTACCGGCTTCTGCCCTACAGTCTGCTCTGACTGGAGGACCCATAGGAGCTACATCAGGAGCTACTGGAGGACCTATAGGACCTAAAGGACTCCTTCTTCTCTTGGTTTCCCCTCAGGTTGAGTCAATGAGGAACTCTGCAGAAGAGATCAGAAGGAGGTTGTACAATGAGATCCTACCCCATGAGTCTCGGCTGGACTGGTTGTGCACTTGCTGCTCCTAAACTAACTGACTACTCAATTCTCTACTCAGTTCAAATATACAGCAACTTCTCTGTTTTCCTGTCCCATCAACGCAGTGGTTTGACAGCTCAAGTTCTGCCATGCCCGGCAACTTGACCAACCTTGTGATTCCCTCACGCCCACACTCCATATAGAGTTTGCCATCTGTTTTCCTATCTGGAATTATCCTGTTTGGAGTGTGCCATATGTTTTCTGTTGGGACTTGGGTAATGATCAGTCCCAGAATTGGCCCCATAAAAGAGGTCCTCAAAATGAGATCTGGGAATTGAGTTAGTCACACACTGAAGGAGAGAAAGAATAACCTCCCTAGTGAGTGAAGATAGAGTATGAGTAACCTGTGGTATTTAATCATGCAAGTGATCACGGGTGCGCAGAGCAGGGTAACATGAAGCAAGATGTAGGGGATATAATGAGAGAGAGAGGAGGTTGTGATTCTGATTTCCTGTGGCCAAATACAGTCATAAATATTATGGAGACACCAGGCTTCCTAGGTTTTAGCTAGTGGGCATAGAGGAAAGGAGAAATTATATATGATGAGCACAAAATTGAAGACATGAATGGAAAACCAGAAGTTTCCATGGTAGCCATGAAAGATTCCTTCATCTCCTGTGATCCTAGGAAACTCGTGACCGATGTGACTGTATCATTGGTTGAGGGACAATTCTACATAAATTCTCAACCTCACCAAGCCTCTTAAGCTATGATAAGGACATTAATGGAGAAAACCGGGACTCTGAGAGGTAGGATGAGGACATTTGAATAGAAATGAACGAAACTAAGAACTTGGAGCCTTGTTCCTAAGAGGCGGCTTCTTTCCTTCCACAATAACTGGCTATTCCTTACACGAAGTCTTTCAGTAGCTGCTCCTGGAGCAGGTGCCTCATATGATGATGCCTGTTTTTTCAGGATCAGCATCTAGAGTGACCACCTTATCCCATTTTGTCTTTTTTTTGACAGATAGACTTAGACAGTGAGAGAGACAGATAGAAATATCTTCCTGCTGTTGGTTCACCCCCCAAATAGCCACTATGGCCAGTGCTGTGCTGATCTGAAGCCAGGAGCCAGGAGCCAGGTGCTTCCTCCTGGTCTCCCATGTGGGTGCAGGGGTCCAAGCACTTGGGCCATCCTCCGCTGCCTTCCTGGGCCACAGCAGAGAGATGGACTGGAAGAGGAGCAACTGGGACTAGAACCTGGCACCCATATAAGATGCCGCACCACAGGTGGAGGATTAACCTAGTGAGCCATGGCGCCAGCCCCCCATTTTGTCTTGTACATTCTTGGTTTTAACAGTGAGAATCCTGTGACCAAGGAACTCCAGCAATTGCCTGAAAACTGGAACATCTGGTTACTCTCCTTTTATCCAATCCTTCTCATTGCTTCTAGGTCCCTAAGCCCAGTTAAAGCCCTATACATTCCAGATGTAGGGATGAAAGACTTGCTCCAGGACAGAATGGTTTATAATCGAAGACAGTGAGAGATTCTTGCTAACACGTATCATCGGAAGTCTGGGGAATTTGTGTAGGAGTGGATTCTAAGGATGTTAAATCAATGGGAAAAAAACTTTAATTGGGTTCTGGAAAAATTCTCTGACACAGATGTTCTCAACAGATTTTGGAACTTAATTTGTTGGTAAACCAACACTAATCATTTTTTAGGTGACCTAATCAAACCCTAAGTTCTATGAAGAGATTGAAAAGCTATTTTATTCCCAGTATACAGTGGCAAGGAGTCTGGAAGCTTAGCAAAATGGCTTATATTGGAAGAATATATAACGTGTGACTTGCTCAGCTACCCACCATCTACCACAGTCCTAGTATTGATAGCCCATGGGCGCTCCACCATTCTTCTGATTATATAAGCATGTAAAATTATTTGGAAGGATACTTAATAGGTTGTTAACACTAGTTTCCTGTAATGAGATGAATTAAAAGAATACAAGATGGGGCCAGCCCTGTGGCACAGTAGGTTAATCCTCAACCTGCAGCACCGGCATCCCATATGGGTGTGGGTTCGAGTCCCAGTTGCTCCTCTTCCCATCCAGCTCTCTGCTATGGCCTGGGAAAGCAGTAGAAGATGGCCCAAGTGCTTGGGCCCCTGCAACCGTGTGAGAGACCCAGAAGAAGCTCCTGGCTCCTGGCTTCGGATTGGCGCAGCTCCGGCCGTTGCAGCCATTGGAGGAGGGAACCAGCAGATGGAAGACCTCTCTCTCTCTCTCTCTCTCTCTCTCTCTGTAACTCTGCCTCTCAAATAAATAAATAAAATCTTAAAAAAAATAGGAGAGCAGAAGACAAGCAAGACAAAGCAATCTCATCTACACCAACAATAAGATGTATGATATGATTATATGTTTGTAAAAGTATATGAATTTTTACATACATAAAAGAAATGTTAGTTATTTTGTCTTGTTATAGTTTGTATTGCATGACTATTATATATTTTAGATAATCAAAAATATTTTTTTCTGTGACCGTATTTTAGACAGAATAAGAGTGGAAGACTGGAAGAGCAGTGAACACATTTTAGACATTATGAGTGGGATTTTAAGGTGACATGGCTTTTGTAGGGAGAGATTCAAGGACATGCCAAGGACATTCATAGAGGCAACTCTTTGAGAGAAGGTGGAGGAGGGATGAGATGCTGATGTGAGAGTCCAGCCTGGGGACATGTTGAACAAGTCAGAGGACATGCACATGGTGTCCTGGTTCTAGGGAAAGAGGAATTGTTTGCACAATAGATGCTTTGGGCAGCCTAAGAACTCACATCATCTCTTTCGCTATTTGAGATAGGGTAGGATAGATATATGATAGAAAAAAATCTAGGATCCTATGTTAGGGAGACAACTATCTTGATGAAAAAGAATATAAATGCAAGAAAAGGAGACCTACAGAGTCACTCATCTGTGTTTGTCCTTGGTGTGGTCAGGAAAGAAAGACCAGTGAAGGAAGCCTGGGGCTCTGAAACACTCGGTTGGACCTCTGAACATGAGTCTCATCTGTGGTTGAAGAATTTCTGTGCTGACATTTCTGGAAGGCTCACACTGGGAGTACAAGTTTAGTGAAAACCATAGAAGAAGCTATTGTGATCCATATAGAGAGACTGACAACACAGGTGTTTAAGCATCTGCATTTCTACTTTAAAACTTTGTGGAGAGGAATGTCCTACTAGAACAACTCTAAGGTTGAAGGCGAAGCACCAGTGTCAAGTTCTCCTTGTGTCTAAGAATTGTCACAGCCAAGACTGATGCTCACCGATGTATAGCACAGAGCTCCTAGGTCTTGGGACCTTGGTGGAGACACAGTAAGAAAGAAGAGGAGATGGAAGAGTCAAATCCACAGCTCCATGAACACTGTAATATCCCCACAAATCATGTAGGATTTCACATGAAGGAATGGGAGCTTTGTCACCAAAAAAGAAGACAAAATGCAGTTCAATACTGAGGAATGCTGAGTAAGATATGATGGAACTTCATGGAGAAAAAAAAGGATAAGTAAGACACGGTGACTCAGACTGGCACCCTGGGAAATTTTGTAAGACAGAAATGGCTCTTAAACCATCCCCAGAGTTGCCAGAGTTACTTGATGTGATTCCTCAGGAACAATTTCAAATTTCCAGGCTTGTGACTGTGTACAATCAATCTAAGAATTGCCTTGGCATCTTGAATCTGAGATCCGAAAAATTTTTCCTTTGCTCTCACATTTCCTCTGTCTATACTCCTTGTCCAGTCTATCTTTAAGTCCCTCCCAGAACCATGTATGAAGCTCCAGAAACATAATTTTATTGTCAGGGTCTGCTGGAAGGCAGAAGTGATACTTTTCACCCCCATGATATTTGATGTTGGGTCCAGTTCTGTGGCACCTCACAAGCCCTTATAGATCTGACCCACAAGCACTATGGAAATGTGGGCTACAAAGTCTTCTGTTTATTTTTGCTTCAGATTACTTCAACTCTGCATATCCACAGGTTCCACATCCGTGGATTCAACCAACCGCAAATCAAAAAATATTTTTTAAAAAATTCCAAAAGGCTCCAAACAAGCAAAACTTGAATTTGCAACATGCTGAGCACTATGCTGAATCCATGCTAAAAACTGATGTGTCAGGACATCCTGCCTTAGCCTCTTGCCCCTCACAGCTGTTCGGTCTCCCTGGAGCAGCCATTGAGAGGTGTGCACCTTATGTCTTTCCCATGTGCTATGTAGTTCACTCACTATGTCATAAGTCCTAAATGATACAGTGTGACAGCTACTTGCCTGGCATTTATGCTGTATCAGGTGTTATAAGTAATCTAGAAGTAATTCAAAGCATCGAGCAAGGGGGCTGACACTTGACCTACCAGACAGGATGCTGTTGCCGACGCCTACAGCCCATGTCAACATGCCTGGCTTCAAGTCTTGCTTCCTGCTTATGCAGACCCTGGGAAGCTGCAGTGATGGCTCAAGTATTCAGGTTTCTGTCATCCATGTGGGAGACCCAGATTGAGTTCCTGGCCCACTGGTTCCGACTTGCTCCATGCCCTAGCCACTGTAGGCATTTGGGAAGTGAACAAGTGCACAGGACATCCACCCTGCTGTCTCTCTCTCTTTCTCTCTCTCTCTCTCTCTCTGTGTGTGTGTGTGTGTATGTGTGTTTGTGTACCTGCCTCTGTAACTTTCAAGTAATAAAAGAAATTAAGTTACCAAAGGAATAAAAAATAATCTATGTAGATTATATGTAAATTCTATGTCATTTTATGTAAGAAGCTTGACATCGTAGAGTTTGGTATCTGCAGGGGTCTTGGACCCAATCTCCCACAGATACCAAGAAACGACCACACTTCCTCTTTTACTCAGTGCAGAAGAAGGCAGTCAAGGCCACAGCTTCTGGAAGAGGAGCTCTGACTACCAGGGGGCAGTCTGAGAAAGAGCAGACTATGAAAATTCCGAGGACAAAAATCTCCTATTCATTCACTTCTGTGAAATTGAATTTGAAATGATTTTCTCCTTGGAGATGGGAAGCTGGTCATATCCAATCATATCCAAAGATTTTCATTTTACTATTTCTGCCATCAAGTTGGTCGGATACTGTTGGTGTCCTTCGGAATGCATGTCACAACTCTCAAAGGTCATTGTAGCTACGAATGATGGATTCACGGAACGTGACGTCATCACCTTTACGCTGTACACGTTTTGTTCTCATTTGGTGTCATTAGCTTCCCCCTTCAGTGTTAGCTGAGTTTGTCCCTGTGTGCTGTATTGTTCCTAGCTGGCTGCATTCTTTTTAAGGCAAGCATGTCATGCTTTGTGCTTCTATAACTCTGAAAATGTTTTAAGATTTATTTATTTATTTATTTATTTATTTATTTGAAAGGTGGAGTTACAGAGAGGCAGAGGCAGAGAGAGAGAGAGAGGTCTTCTATATGCTGGTTCACTCCCCAAGTATCCGCAGTGGCCGGAGCTGTGCTGATCCAAAGCCAGGAGCCAGGAGCTGCTTCTGATCTCCCATGTGGGTGCAGGGGCCCAAGGACTTGGGCCATCTTCTGCTGCTTTCCCAGGCCATAGCAGAGCTGGATCAGAAGAAGAGCAGCTGGGACTCGAACCCACACCCATATGGGATGCTGGGGTGGCTTTACCTGCCTAAGCCACAGCTCTGGCCCCATAACCCTCAAATTGAACACAGTGCCATCCACACTATGGTGCTTGGTAAGCACCAGGCAGCAGCACCTGGCGCACACGGGACAGTGCCTGGCTCACGGGCAGTC
Organism: Oryctolagus cuniculus; assembly: GCF_051225735.1. Lineage (NCBI taxonomy): Eukaryota > Metazoa > Chordata > Mammalia > Lagomorpha > Leporidae > Oryctolagus > Oryctolagus cuniculus. The sequence continues at coordinate 57,746,145 of NC_142883.1, forward strand.
CTGAAGGTTGGCCCAGCGGCAGGGTTGCCACTGCTGAACAGGAGTGGCACTGATGCTGATAGTGGTGCTGGCGACAGACAGGGCTGGGAAAATAGGATTCAGCTGGAAAAACAACCAGCCAGAGGCACAGGCACACTGCTTGCTTGTGGCGGAATGATATTCCCACCTCTGCCCGGGAGCTGTACCCCCTCCTCTTTCTGGCCGTTCCCTTTCCCATCATTCACTCCCCACTGGAGTCAGGGACCCTGGACAGGGCCACCATGCACCCTTTTCTCCAGTGTCAAGGGGAGGCCCTGCTGCTGTGCTCTGCCGGTGGACAAATGGCGTCCTGCGGCTGGGAGTGAGGATTTTGGCAGAATTTCACTTAAATATACTCAGGGTGCTTTATGATATTTTTCTTGGCTCTGTGGCTCAGTAAGTTACCTTTAAATTTACTTTATGGGAAACCAGAGAAACCTTACCCCAAATAACCATTTCAGGTGGAGTTCAGGCTCACAAGCTGGGTTACCTGGTGACACTCCCCGAAACTAAAGGTCAAGTTTCTGACTCCAAGTTCTCGTCCCCTGCCCCCCCCATTAGATACCTATGAGGGGCCTTCAACAAATTCATGGAAATGCGTGTAATGGAAAGACCATGGATGGATTCCAAAATGTTTTGCATCAAAATCAACTAATTTTTTTTGTAGGATTTATTGATGTATTTGAATGTCAGAGTTGCAGAGAGGGAGACACAGAGAGAGAGATCTTCCATCCACTGGTTCACTCCCCAGATGGCTGCAATGGCCAGGACTGGGCCAAGCCAAAGCCAGGAGCCAGGAACTTTGGGTCTCCCACATGGGTGGCAGGGGCCCAAACACTTGGGCCATCCTCCACTGCTTTTCCCAGGCCATTTAGCAGAGAACTGGATCAGAAGTGAAGCAGGCAGAATGTGAACCAGCACTCGTACAGAATGCTGGAGTCACAGATGGTGGCTTTACCCATTATGCCACAATGCCAGCATCAATCAACTCATCTTTTAATCCCATTTTTCCAAACACTTCTTGTTGGACCTTATGTGATAGACACAGTGTATACCTGCAAATTTGAAGCAGTTCTTCATTTCCCAGTGGGAGTATTGAAGAACATGAAATGCTAGTCCATTAAAACGTTAGTGATACATATAAAAAAAATCTCTAGTTCCAATAGTTATTAGGTAATTGGTATTTAGAAGTACACACTGAGGGCCAGCACTGTGGTATAGTAGGCTAAGCCTCCAGCTGCATTGCTAGAATCCCATATGGGCACCAGTTAGAGTCCCAGCTGCTCCTCTTCTGAGCCGGCTCTCTGCTATGGCCTGGGAAAGCAGTAGAAGATGGCCCAAGTCCTTGGGCCCCTGCACCCACGTGGGAGACCCCAAAGAAGCTCCTGGCTCCTTGGCTTCAGATCGGCCCAGCTCCGGCCATTGCAGCCTGTCTCTCCCTCTCTCCATCTGTGGTTCAACCTTTCAAATAAAAATAAAAAAAATAAAGAAGTACATACTGTGCGAAGTAATCCCTTCACTGAGAAATATTGCTGTTTCACGTTTAATGAGAATTGCTGTTCACAGTTTCCCACGTCTCAGCCACTTGCCTTGACTCATCAGTGTGGTATCCCAGAAAAGGCATCCCTGCATCCTTCTTGAGATAAACTGTGTGAAGTGGTGAACAATGCTGACAGCGAAACTTTCAGCCCAGGCCACAGGTTTCCTTTTTCATAGCTTAAGGACAATTTTCTGCTCACTTTTTCATTTCTTCTTGAGGGAATTTACGTATGATTTCCGTGGCATAGTCACCGACGGCTTAGCTTCTTAAAATAATGTTTTAGGGGCCAGCGTGGCGGTGCAGCAGGTTGAGCCGCTGCCTGCAATGCCAGCATTTCATGTCAGAGTGCTGGTTGCCGCCCTGGCTCTCTGCTTTCAGTCCAGCTCCCTAGTAGCACATACCCTGGGAAGGCAGAGGAAGATGACCCAAGTGCTTGGGTCCCTGCCACACATGTGGGACACCCACATGGAGGTCTGGGCTCCTGGCTTTGGCTTGGCCTCGCCCCAGCCATTGCAGCTACTTGGCAAGTGAACGAGCTAATGAAAGATTCTCTCTCTCTCTCTCTCTCTCTCTCTTTCTCTTTCTCTCGCTGTCTTTCCCTCTATCTCTGTCACTCTGCATTTCAAATAAATTAAATAGATCTATAAAAAAAGTTCAAATGAGTTGATTTAAAAAATCTGTTACTTCATGGAATAATTAGCAGATAGGCTTAAATTTCTCTCTTTTTTTTAAATTTACAGAAAATAGGTGTTTCAAGCTAATGCATCATTCTTTCGCAAATGACATATTGTGGCTCACATTAAAGTGACTGAGGGAGCAAACGTAATGACAGAGAAGTTGTAAGGACTTGAAAATATCACAGCACGACCTTTTCTAACTTGTAATTTTGGGGTAAAGAAAAAATTGGGCTTTATACTTATTTATGTGTATATATATATATGCAAATTTTATTTCTTATATAAAACCCGAGTCATATATATTACAAGGAGTAGCCTCTATTTAGTCAGGGCTCTTGGCTTCAAAGATAGAAATTTAATTCATGCTAACAAAACTCATAAAGAGACTTACTGAACTTAGCAGACCATGTGAATACAGGACATGGAGGACGGACCTCAGGACAGATTGGATCCAAGGGCTCAGAGAATCTGGGATTCGTTCTTGCTTCTGTTCTCATCCATCTCTTTCCTTTAATTGTGAAGGGACTTGCAAAAGTCATGAGAAATGAAAAAAAAAAGCAACTTTATTTTGGTGCAAAAAAAAAAAAACCCTTAAAACACGTGCACAGGTGCTTTGTAAAACATCTTCCGTGAACTTTTTGCAGTGTCCTGCGATATATCAGGCTCATTTTTCTCTTCTTTCAAATGGGCGCTGGTTTGAGTCCCGCCTGCTCCAGTTCCCATCCAGCCCCTTACTAAGGGGCCTGGGAGAGCACCAGAAGATGGCGCAAGTGCTCGTTCCCCTGCCGCCAAGGTGGGAGACCCAGACGGAGTTCCAGGCTCCTGGAGGCTTCTGCCTGGCCCAGCCTAGGCAGTTGCAGCCATTGGGGGAGTAAACCAGTGGAAAATCTCTTTCTCCCTCTCTCTCTCTAACTCTGCCTTTCAAATGAGTAGATAAATCTTAACAAAAAAGAAAAGAACAAGAAAGAAAGAAATGCAATAAACTTGATAGCATTATCTGTTTATGCCTGTCTGAGCTGGCATGCGGCAAAAGCCAAGAAATATACTAATTCAGTTTGCTCCTGCTTCACCATGTCTATGATCTTCAGGCCTGCTTGTTGAAAAACTTTTCTATTGTCCTAAGCCTGCTGAGAAAAGTAAAACGCGCTCTGCCTTGGAATTCAGAGCAGGAACTAAGTCCCCATCCATATTGGACCACACCTGTAATCAAAGCTTTGCATTCTCCCTAAGCTATGGAACGGCTTTGCTGCACAGTGAAATATGCATATCACTCTCTCCCCCTACACTCTGCTGCAAAGGCAGCTAATGACTTTCTTCAGCTACCTTCCACTGCTTTTCCCAGCTGCAGGGGATTAAACAAGTTACGAGATTTTCCTAGCAGTAAACTTTCTGAACAAACAGAACAGTGCCTAACAGTTTTCCATTGTGCACTAGGAACTTTTCAAAGCTTTCATATATATATCTATATCTACATATAGAGAGGGTTTTTTTTTTTAGTTCTTTTCCATTAGATTTTAATTGGCAAAATTTTATAAGCAGAATGAACCAGGAGAATCAGATTTTCATTTATGAAAAGTTTCCAATTAGAAAGCTTTAATTAAACAGACCAGCTCCAACCCTCTTTCATTCTCTGTGCACGTCTGGATACAGGTTTCCCAAAAGAGACGGGGCAGGGTTTGAAAAATCAGAATAAGATTTCCAACTTCAACACACACGGCGGCACTGACGGTGTAAAATGGGTACAGTGTGAACCCTTTTTATGAGCTCTGAATTCTAGCTATGGCTGGGTCAGTGGGGACTGAGGTGAACAGCACCAGGGTCCTGAAAATCACAAACGGAAACCTTTGCTCCAGGAAGATATAAAATAAAGCCTAACCTTTTCCGAGAAGAGGAAATGCTTTGAAAAGCCTATGGCTGTCCAAAAGTCTGCAGCCGACTATCTCGGGAACTTGGAGGGAACGTCACTGAGTTCATGGAGGGGGCGTGAGCTGTTGTAAGCAGTGCTGGCATCCCGTATTGGAGCCCTGGTTTGAACCCCAGGTAGGCAGTGGATGATGGCCCAAGAATCCTGGCCCTTGCCACCCGCGTGGGCTATCCAGAGGGAGTTCCTGGCTCCTGGCTTCATATCTGTTTTGGAGACCATTTGGAGAGTAAACCAGCAGATGCAAGATAGCTCTCTTTTTGCTCTTCCTCTCTATTCATCTGCCTTTCAAAGAAATGAATAATAAATCATTTACAAAGATAGTTTATTTTGGTGCAGCAGTCTTTTGAGATATGCATCCAAGAAATCTTTGAAAAGTTCTTGGAAAAATCATATTACAAAAAAACTATGCTTGGATTTGCCATGAATCTTTTGAAGATTTCTTGTATGCATAGATTTTACAATTTTTGATGTTTATTTAGTTTTATTCATTTATTTGAAAGGCAGAACAACAGAAAGGAGGGAGGGAGAGAGAGAGAGAGAGAGAGAGAGAGAGAGAATCTTGCATCTGCTGGTTCACTCTCCAAATGCCTGCAACAGCCAGGGCTGAGCCAGGTGGAAGCCAGGAGCTCAGCACTCCACCCTAGTCTCCCGCATGGGTATCAGGGACCCAAACACTTGGACCATCCTCTGCTGCCTCCCTACCAGGTGCATTAGCAGGAAGCTGGATTGGAAGCAGAGTAGCTGAGGCTCAAATCAGCCTCTGATTTGGGATGCGTTCATCTCTGGAGCAGCGGCTTAACCCAGTGCAGCCCAACACTGCTCCTCAGAATTTTTTTGGCATCCAAATGAACTTCTCGTTTACTTCTGTCTTGCCACACGCTTTGTGCCCTTACCCGCCTGTGTCCTACACAACACTCTCTTATACATCACATCATCCCCAGATGATACCTAACACAAAGCCAGTGCTTCGTCAATAGCTTTCCTACTGCTTTGCTTATGAGAGAAAGACAAGGGAAAAAAAAAAACACCTGTCAACGTTCTGTTTTCTTTTCCCTGAATATTTTCCTTCTGAGGTTGGCTGCATTTGCAGATGCAGGCACTAAGTGGTGACTGTACCTTTAGTCACTCGTCTGGATTCCGTTAGGGCGGTGCTGGGTGGTTGTGCTCATGTCCCTGGGCCTCCCTCCCCGGGGCCGTAGCCTGGGTCTGCTGTGGAGACAGGGCAGCCTCTGAAAGTACATGGGTTAGCTCTCACCTCCTCTGCGGTGAGCTGTGAGGGGCTGGGGCCTGCCCTGGGGGCCAGGAGAGGTGATGCAGTGAGCAGGATCCCTGATGACAGACACAGAGCAAAGGGAGAGCCCAGGGGACCCTGTGTGCTGGTGTTTGGAGGCTCCAAGACCAGGCCAGGGCGGTGAGTGGGAAGGGAGGGAGCTGTTTGCTAAGGACATTTCCCAGCCTCTGCAGCTCTGGTCGGCCTCACTCACTCCATACCAGGAAGCACGGCCCCGGGCGGGCGTGGGCTTACTCTCTCAACACAGCCCTGCTGCCTGTGCAGTGGCAGGATTCAGCCTTATCTCACCTCACCTGGGGCACAACCAACCGGAAACCCTCACTCTTCACACAGGCAGGCGTGGGCTCTGCTCCTTTCTCTGGACTTGGTGCCAGGTCTCCACTCAATGCCCTCTGATGGTTTCCCTTCCTGTCTGCCTCTGGGATCTGTTCCACCCTGGGGCACACCTTGACTTCAAGATCTTTCATTTCCAGCCAGATGATTGAGCGCAAAAGGGACAAGTAGAGTTTTAAAATGTGACTTTTCAGGGGCCAGCATTTTGGCACAGCAGGTACAGCTGTCACCTGCGATACCAGCATCCCATATCAGAGTGCAGGTTCAAGTCCACTTCCAATCCAGCTCCCCACTGTTGCCTGGGAAGGCAGCAGAAGATGGCCCAAGTGCTTGGATCCCTGCCACACATGAGACCTGGATGGAGTTCCAGGATCCAGGTTTTAGTTACAGGCATTCGGACACTCTCTCTTTCTCTCCCCACCCCCCCCCCCATGGCCCATAACTACTTTTCAAATAGATAAATAAATCTTAAATTTATTATTTAAATTTAGAAGCATTTGACTTCCCTAGCAAGAACAAATGCTGACCATTGTACACAACACACACATACACACACACACCCCAAAAAACATTTCTTTCTCCTGATGTTTGAAATCATGTTTTTATTTTCATTTACCTCTGCAGTCATCAATAAAGGATTTATACCAGCTTCTTATTCATCGCCGTAGCTCCCATCATGGATATCCAACATGGCCTACCAGGGAAACTGCTGTCCAAGAGTATTTCCAAAAGTTTATGAGAAATGGATAAAAACAAATTTATTTGGATACAAAGAAATTTTGAAATCCATGCATAGCTTTATCCGTAGCATGCATCTTTCAGTACAACTTTCTGAAGATCCCTTAGTATGCATAGATTTTAGACATTTTTGTACTGAGAAGAAGCTTATCTTTCAATTATATTTTCTGTGCACTTTTTGAAGTATCCTTGTATTTCCTCTCTGCACGTATCCCACATGGTTCATGTCAACAATAATACCTTCAATTTAATGTAGTCAGTTGTCGGCTGGCCTGTGTACTTTCACTGTTTTGGATTGGTACTAGATGAAGTGTGTAACTTACTAAAAATTTTCTTTCTTTAAGACTAGTCATCAAATTCTACATATAAATCATAAAGCTAATAATTAAGGAACATTTTTTAAAATTCCAAATAACGTGTACTCAGTGTCACTTCATAAATGGCACATAGTAAATGCTCAAGAAATATTTGTAAAGTGAATGCAATGAAGGAAATGAAAGCTTCAGGGCTAAGCCACTCAATCACTCTGTTACTTTATGAAGTGGGGTTAGTCAGGTTGCCCTGAGCCCGAGTTATTTCTCCTACAATATGTTATAAGCATCAAGTGCCATATATTCTCAGAAAGCACTTTGAAAACATTAAGTTGAAAGCTTAATTACTGGTTACTTTTTGCAGAAACACAGAGATTCGTTTTTTTAACCTGGGCAAATGACTGGCCTCAACAATCGCGTGTCTCTTTTCCTTATTACCTCTGGAATTCACCTGTGAGTCCCCATACCAGTCCCAGGGACAATGCCAGAGTGACCCATTGCAGGAATGCCAAGCAACACGGGGCTAGGTTCCTGGAGCTCAATAAATGACTATTTATTGATTTATTTGAAAGTCAGAGTTACAGAGAGAGGAGAGGCAGAGAAAGGGAGGTCTTCCATCCACTGGTTCACTCCCCAGACGGCCGCAACAGCTAGAGCTGCGCCAATCCAAAGCCAGGAGCTTTTTCTGGATCTCCCACGTGGGTGCAGGGCCCAAGGAGTTGGGCCAGCTTCTACTGCTTTCCCAGGCCACAGCAGAGAGCTGGCTTGGAAGTAGAGCAGCCAGGACTCGAACCAGCGCCTATATGGGATGCCAGCACTGCAGACAGCAGCCTTACTTACTACGCCACAGTCCCGGCCCCAAGAAATGACTCTTTAAGACAGAGAAATCTCTGTTGATCCAAGTGTTGCCTTCTACTGTGTATTTCAAAATAGCGGGAAGAGAGGGTTTTGCTGGTTCTTATCTCAAAGAAATGATAAATGTTGACGGTGATGAACTGCTTCATGGTTCTTGTATTTTTCAGTTCTTTTCCTCTACAGAGGAAGTGGAATGAGTAAAGGAGAGGTTTTTGGTAATTTTCTCTAAATGCTTCAAAAGGCAAGGATTGGAAGGCTACAGACCTGCAGGCCAGATCCGAGAGACAACATCTCTTTTTAAATAAAGTTTTATTGACACACAGCCGTGCTCACCCATTTGTGTATCCTCTAGGGCTGTGTTCCTGTCTGGCAGCAGGGTTCCGTGGCCACAGATGCTGTGTGGCCCACCCAGCTTGCAATATTTACTACATGTCCTTTTGAAGAAATTCCAGACAGACCCCCAGATCTAAGTGGGTACAATCTGCAGGAATGTTCCGTCAGCAAACAGGTTCAAGTGACCACTTGATTTCTGGCAGGGTCAGGCATTGAGAATCCAAAGAGAAATGCAGTTATTTGCCTTCAGTCCTAGATGGGCATGGGATGCTGGCTGAGGATCCAGCACACTTCTGGATTCTGAAAAGTCCCTTCATAATATTTGCAGACAAATTCTAAACTGGGAGTTAAACTCCCCAGCAGAGAGTTGGGAAAAGGTGAAATGTCAAGAGAAACAAAGGATTTTTGTGCTTGGAAACGTGGAAAAAGGAATGAAAGACGTGGCTGAACTAATTCTAGGCTTTAAGGTATTATTTAAAGGGTCTGAGAGCAAACAGTCAAATGAAAGGGATAAAAGATGAAGGGGGAAAAAATTAGAGAAACGAGTTAAAAAGAGGTTTGTTGAGTTGGGGCTCTGGAGCAAGGGTAAGAACGTGGTGCCCAGCGGAGCAAGGCAGGGAACAGAAATACTCCAGGCAGACAAGGTGTAGGAAGAGTCGCCTGCACCCCTAGGCTAGCTTTAGCTTTCTCGGTTTATTTACCAGAACGGGAAGAAATCAGCTGCGGGGCAATGATGAAGGGCGTGGTGCAGCCCGGTGGGATCCCGTGGGAGAGCCTGTAGGGCACAGCTCCTTGGGAAGGGCAGCATCAGTCCTGCCTCTTCTCTCTGTTTGCCAGAGAAAGTGGAAATCCACATCTTTTGGTGAAATAACTCTTTTGGGACCTCGGAAGGCTGTGAGGTTGAGTTTAGAAACCTTAGCGATTGAGACTTGGGCAGAGTCTCATGTTTTTCGAGAGAATTTCCCACACCGTCGGTGGAAATTGGTATTGAGGTTCCTCAGAAAACCGAAGCTAGAAGGGTCATGTGATCCAGCAAGCGGAGGGCGGGGTGGGGGGTGTCCAAAAGAAATGGAATCCGCCTGTCCCAGAGACATCTGCTCTTCCAGCACCATTCACAACGGCCGAGAAGTGGAAGCAACCTCAGTGTCCGTCAACTGAGCAATGCATAAAGAAAATGTGGCATTTACTGTACAAGACGTGGAATGCCATGCAGCCATAGAAAAGGGTGAAACTGTGTCATTCACAACAGCAGGGATGGACCAGGGGGACATCGCGTTAAATGAAGTAAGCCAAGCATGGAAACACAAATATTGCCTCGTCTCACATATATGTGGAATCTAAGACAGTTGATATCATCAGATTTAGCAGTAGGGGATGGTGATCAGAGGCGGGGAAGGTTTTGAAGGAAGGAGTATAGGGGATAAGGAGAGGTTAGCTGGTGGGTACCATGTCGCAGTTAGAAGGATAGCTTCTGGTATTCTATTGCATAGAATTATTGCATAGCTAATGACTGCATATTGTATATTTCAAGATAACTAGAAAATAGGATTTTGAAAGTTTTTCACCACAAAGAAATCATAAATGTTTGAGATGATGGATATGCTAATTACCTTAATTTGCTCATTACACATTGCACACATGACTCAAAAACATATTATACCCCATTATGTATGGCATGTGTCAATCAAAATTTTAAGATTCCACCACACATGCAATTTATATGATTTGCAATTATCTCAACAATACAGGATGTTCTAGAAGAAATAGCTGCTGCGCGGGCTTGGCAATCTCTGGCATTCAGGCCAGTGAGAGAAAGTGACTGGACTGAAGTGACTTGACTGGTGTGACTGCTCAGAGTGTAGACACCCATGGAGCTGTCCCTGGTGTCCCCACTCTACCACCTTCTTTCGCCTTGGCCTTCACCCCAACAGTTCCTCTGCTGCATCCACTGTGTGGTCCAGGCCGAAGGCAGCTAATCACATCCAAAGACAATAGCGGATCCTGGCTTCCGACCTTACATTTCCTTGAGGTATTTAAATTTTAAATGAGGACTCCAAGCTGGAAACGTTTTCTTCTTTCTTACCCCTCCCCCCCAACCCAAGTACCAAAGCATTATTAAAGAACAAAGCTTGAAGAGATTGAAGGCCCTGGATAGATCCCGGATGACACAGCACATTTTTAGATTCCAAGTAGCATCAATTAACTAATCTAATAATAACGTAGCTTTGTTCTAGGTCTGGGAGTTATCAGGAATCCCTTTTGCTACTCTTGATGACCTCCTAGCCTTCTCAAGAAAATAAATCCAATTAATGGGAGCCAATGCGAAATTCTAAGAAGAAAAGTGTGTGTGTGTGTGTGTGTGTGTGTGTGTGTGTATCTAAAACTAGAAGCAACCAAATCCCTTTACTGGAAAGATTCTATTTTAATGCCGGCCACTCACACAGCTGAACTTGATTATGAAGAGAGAAATTGTTTGGTTCATTAGGCTTTAATTATAGAGATGAATTATTATGGATGAAAAGAGGGAGCTACAGAATTATGGAGATTGAATTCCAGTTCAATAAGCAACTTCAAATATCTGCACTGGGGACATAAGCTGGTCATGTTCTTTTTTTCCCCGATTAAATCTGATGCCTGTTGACAAATGATGTTACAATGTCCGTGGAAAAATCTTAATGTCTTCAGTGTGCTAGTGGCTATCATTTAAATTACACTTTTTCCCTAATTATAGTTTCTGATGGTGGTACGGAGATAGATAGGGCTTACTTCCACTTCAATTTATCTGGTATAATAATGACAAAACGTTGCGTTCTTGTCTTGCCACTGCCCAGGAAGCCAAATTGCTTTTATAGTTGTTCAAAATCCTTCCCTGGCTCCCCAGGACAGGCAAAGATGAGCTGAAAATTCTCAGTTTTGTAGCTCAGGACTTTCAAAGACACATCCAGCCTAAATCTACATTACCATCCAGGATTTTGTTCTAAAGGAACACAGCTTCTGCTGTAACAAAGACCTGTTCGCTGTCTCACAATTAAGATTGTCTCTACATATTCCTGTCTCTAGGAGTCTAGGCACAGCTGTAGCTACCTTGACTTTTCCCTTTTAAATTCCACTTTCCTGGGGCCGGTGCTGTGTGTAAGGGGTAAAGCTGCTGTCTGCAGTGCCGGCCTCCCATATGGATGCTGGTTCAAGTCCCAGATGCTGCACTTCCGATCTAACTCTCTGCTATGGCCTGGGATGGCAGTAGAAGATGGCCCAAGTCCTGGAGCCCCTGCACCCACATGGGAGACCTGGAAGAAGCTCCTAGCTCTTGGCTGCAGATCAGTGTGGCGCCGGCTGTTTTCACATAAACACAATAATGAGTGAAGTAATATAATATCTAGGATTTGCTTCAAATCTGAGAGGGCAGAACATTGGCTATGGTACAGAAGAACTGCAAAGGAGAACAGCATCTGTCCTTCTACCCTTCCTAGGTTTATGACTGGGGCCCTCATGGCAAAAAATAGATTTATAAGAGAAAGGCATACAAATGTATTTAATGGAAGTCACACATGACATGGGATCCCTCATTAGAAGGTACAAACGAAGACTCAAAAACAGTTACACCTGCCTACAGGTGTCGTTCAAGATCCAAAGGGAAGTGGCTCCAGAAACCCCTCCCTCTGGACTCTGCGGATATTCAAGTAATTTGCATAGAATCTATGCACATTCTCACGTGAACATTGATTATTCTCTAAATTACTTTAACACCTAACACCATACAAATGTCAAATAAATTTAGTTGTTATCCTGTATTGCTTAGAGAAGAATGACACAAGATTGACTACGTTCATTCAGTACAGATGCAATTTTTTAAAAAATACTTTCAACCTGAGGGTGGTGGAATCTATGGATTTGGAGTCCATGAACAGGAAGGGTTATTATTCTGCTTGGTCTGATGAAGAAGGGAGAGTTACGTTTCTCCAGGACACGGTGTGATCTCTTGGCAGTGAACTGGGGGAAACTTGGCAGGGCTTCTCTGTCCTTAGTCTTGCCTGTGACCCTGTGTCTTCAGAGATAAATGTGCTCTATCCTTCCAGGTGTAGGTAAGCACCTCTTACGTAAGAGGCTTAAGGTCAGAAGTTTCTTCCAAGGTTTTATTACTTACCTCAAGGGAGAAGGCCACAGAGACTTTCCTGTTTCTGCTGTTTTCCCAAATTGTGCCAAGCTGCCGTGTTTTGGGGTGACAGGTCCTGAACTACAGTGGAAACAAGATCAACCACATCAAGACTGACAAAGATGGATTCACAGAAAAGATCAACGGAGGGTCACTGCTATTTGTTGAATTTGAGTATGGTGGGGGAGGTTGCATACTATGCTATGTACTTTCATGTGTTTAAAATCGATGGGAAAGTTTTTCAATGTTTAGATAAGATAAAATAATACAATGAAGAGTCGCAGCAGCAGCAGGAGAGCCCTGGAAGGGGGGCACTCCTCATAGCATGGAAGAGCCCCTTGGCCTTGGGTGAGCCCCTAAGCGTCCCTCAACCTTCCCAGCCACTCTTTCAAGAGGGTCTGGCGAACACCTCCAGCGCAGCCACTTCCAGCTCCTAAGTGCTAAACATGTGGGCGTTTAGGAATCCAAGATTGATTTTGGGGAAATGGAAGACTCTGTAAACTCTCCAGAGCTGATCACTTTAATACCAGTGAAGTATAGCCCCTCTTGGGAGGGAACTAAAACACACATAAACTCAACAGGGGAGGAGGAGGAGAAGTTCAGAGTCAGAGCATCACAGCTGGGGGTGCACTGGCAGGCACAAGGTAATGAGGCTGCCATCCCAGAGTTTGTTTTGAGAGCAGTGATTTGGCAAGAAAATGTTCTCTCTCCTGAGATCAGTAAGCTTCACAGGCCCAGAGGGATTCCAACTTGCAGCCTGGGGTTCAGCCCAGACTGGGTTTACAAAGTCACTCTGGACATATGGCCAGGCTGAATCAAGAAATCAAAAGAAATACGAAATCACAGAGTACAAGGAGACCAAGCAAAGCAGAGGTGAGGCGGCGGGTGGAGAGCCATCCAACTACAGCAGGGGTGTTTTTATCGCCAGAGAGTGTGGAGTCCAAGGATTCTGTAATCAACTCCAGCGAATGTTCACTCTTGACAATGAAGACTTCTTGAGGTGCAACTGGGAAATGCTTCTTTCTTCCAACACCGGTCTGTGTCTCATTGCTGAGTCCTGGGTGGACAGGAAGAATAAATAACATGTCAGTTTCACAATCATCAAGAGCCCTTCCAAGAGTTGAAGGCAGAGAACAGGTTACCTTGAGCCTTGCCATGGTTAACTAGCCTCTTCCAGAGAGGCCAATTCACATAAATAAACTGTAGGCAGGAAGAAAAAAAAACACACACACAGTCCTGTGCGTGATCAGAAGGGAGGTATTTGCATGTTACTAAGCACACGTGTCAGACATCTGGGGGCAATGATGTGCACTACACTTGTCTGCATGATTGACTTTTATTGATCACAAGCCTTGATTACTGGAGTCGGTCCCTTTGATGTTCGTTGTTCCTCCAAAATGATGCTGAAGCCCCAAATGCTCCATGTCATATCCAAAGTTTAGTGGAAAACAAAGCAAGAAGAAAATCCACGCTTCTGACTTTGATGATGTCAGCAGCTGCCAGAAGAAGGAAGAAGCATCATGGGTTGAGCACTTACGGTGGTGCCGGAGGCCTTAAAAAGCTCCATCTTCCGTAATCACCTCAATAAAGAGAGAGCTCCGTGCCTGAGAGGTGAGGAAATGCCCAGTGACAGAGTTGGAATCTCAGCTAGATCACACCCAAAGCCCTCTGCACTCTGAGAAATTTTTCAACCTGGGTTGCACATTGCAGTCACCTGGAGAGCTGCAAAGAAGGCAATGCACTCCTCTCTCGAGTTTTGGACTCAGTTTGGGGTCTCAGCTACTGGAGCCCCAATAGTTTTTGTCTTGGGGTGGATTCATACAAATGGAGGGAATTGCTAACCAGCAGAAAGCCTCTCCCCTCTCCCTTTTCCCCTCTCCCCTCTCCCTTCTCCCCTCTCCCCTCTCCCTTCTCCCCTCTCCCCTCTCCCCTCTCCCTTCTCCCCTCTCCCCTCTCCCCTCTCCCCTCCCCTCTCCCCTCTCTCCTCTCTCCCTTCCCCCTTCCTCTGCTAACCAGCAGAAAGCCTCTCCCCTCTCCATTTTCCCCTCTCCCCCGTCCCCTCTCCATTTTCCCCTCTCCCCCCTCCCCTCTCCCTTCTCCCCCCTCTCCCCTCCCTTCTCTCCTCTCCCTTCTCCCCCCTCCCCCCTCCCCTCTCCCCCTCCCCTCTGCTCCTCCCCCCTCCCCTCCCCCCTCCCCCCTCCCCTCTCCCTTCTCCCCTCTCCCCTCTCCCGTTTCCCCTCTCCTCTCTCTCTCTCTCTCTGCCTTCTCCTTGATGGTCCTAGAATATCCCCCAAAGTGAGCAGGCAGTGTAGTGGGGCATGATGCAGGCTCTGGGAGTCAATAGCGTGGACTCAACTCCCTCCTCTGTTCACCGTCTAAAACCAGTGTCTATTGCATCCTGTGGTGCTGGCAGCACAAGGAAGCGGAAGCTTCAGAGCACCGTCAGCTCTCACTCCATGCCGCTGCTAGAATCAGACCCCAGCCCAGCTCAGCACAAGCCAAGGGGATGCCAGGCTGAGGTCACGTACTCAGCGAGGAGAGAGTTTTCCTCCTGATGTTGACCTTGATCCTGATCCTCAGTCTCAGTGTAGTTCCTGACGAGAGACCTCACCTGAAACTTTGACTCCAGCAAGCTGAGGGGTTCACAACTCTAATTAATCTCTTTTTCTTTGTTTCAAATTTGCCATACAAAAGAGCTTAAAGATCATTTTTAATAAAATAATAACCAAACTTGAAGTGCTCTCCTATCAAACACATACACCACTGGGTTTTCAAAATATTTTCCAGTGATTTGGGAATCACATTTAGTGTCCCCACAAGTCATTATTGAACAAATCTATGACGAAACATCACTATAACCCTGAATCATTTGATTTTTACCATTTGGTCATTCAGTACTGACTTGATAATAACCCAACTAGGAAACCTGTTGCCTTCAATGACATTAATACACTATCTGTAGCATATGTCCCCAAAGAATGAAGACTGATACATTCAGACACTTACTATTTGCTATCTGTCACCAGCCTTGTGTCAATCGTGATGTCACTTGCATTTTCTGCTAAGAGTCTCGGTATCTACAAGCCTTCAGTTGTATATTGTGCTTGTATCCTGTTATCAGCTTTTCTTATCCTGTGTAAGAGTAAGCTGCTTGAGAAAGCGGCGCTTGCTTAGGGTTTAGAGGAATCGAACGGACAAGTCAAGAGAGTTGTGTTCTCTTCACTCTAGAGGGACTTAGAGATCTGCTAGCTCAACTCCTCATTGTGCAGCTAGGAAACTGAGGCCCGGAAAGTGGCTCTTCTTGTCTCCTGAGATTAGTTTGTCCCTCCAGGATTCATGTGTTACAGACTTGGTCCGTAATGGCAGGGTGGCGGCCATGGGATTTTTAAGAGATGGAGTTCAGTGGGAGGTCCTTAGAGATGCTACCCTCGGAAGGATAGTTCTCGGGGAACCCTGTGTCAGTTCCTGTTATAAAAGAGCAAGCCTGGTGGAGGATGGCCCAGATGCTTGGACCCCTGCACCTGCATGGGAGACCAAGAAGAGGAACCTGGCTCCTGACTTCGGATCGGTGTAGCTCCGGCCGTTGCGGCCATTTGGGGAATGAACCATCGGATGGAAGACCTTTCTCTCTGTGTCGCTCTCTCTCACTGTCTGTAACTCTACCTGTCAAATAAATAAATTAAAAAATCTTAAAAAAAAAATAAAGAGCAAGCCTGACCCCCCACACATACAACTTGGCTCCCTGTCTGACTGTGTGATTGCTGCCTCTCACACATGCTCCTGTGTGATGCCACTTGCCATAAGGCCCTGACCAGAGCTGAGTAGATGCCAGTGCCATGCCTTTGAACCTCTGGAACGGGGAGCTAAAATCAACTTCCTTTCCTAACAAGTTACTCAGCCACAGGCATTTCATTCTAGGAATGGAAAATGGATTGCTACATTGCCTGATGTCCCCCAGCTACGAAATAGCACAAAATGTCTCTCTCCTACTTACAGGCACCTTTCATGGTCAACGTTGTGCTCAAAAAGAGTGCAGTGAGGCACAAGGGCATGAGGGAGGATTGCTTCCAGAAAGCATAAATCACAACTGACTTCACATCAAAGGATTTCTCAAAGTAGTTTCCAAACTTCAGTGTGCGTCACAGTGATGTGGAGGGGGTGGGTGTTGTGGCAAAGTGGTTAAGCCAATGCTTGGGACACCTATATCCCATATCAGAATGGCTGGATTCAATTCCCACCTTTACCTCCGATCCAGCTTCCTGCTAATGTGCAAGAGATGGCTCACATACTTGGGTTCCTGCCATCTGTGTGGGAGACTAGGATGGAGTTTCTGGGTCCTGGCTTTGGCCTGTCCCAGCCCCAGCTGTTGCGGGCATTTGAGGGGTGAACCAGGATATAGAAGATCTCTCTCTCTCTCTCTGTCTCTCTCTCTCTCTGTCTCTTTTTCAAATAATAAATAACTTGGAGGGCCTGAAACAGATCACTGGGCATTTCATCTGAGTTTGGATTCCAGTA
The DNA here is from genome assembly GCF_051225735.1 of Oryctolagus cuniculus. Classification (NCBI taxonomy): domain Eukaryota; kingdom Metazoa; phylum Chordata; class Mammalia; order Lagomorpha; family Leporidae; genus Oryctolagus; species Oryctolagus cuniculus. The sequence goes on from NC_142883.1 coordinate 57,762,833, forward strand.
CTGATGGAGTCTGAGAATTTGCATTGCTAACAGTAAGCCTGCATCTTGAGAACTAGAGTGCTGGGCAACCACAACAGAACTCGCCACTTGCCCACGCCCCCTCACTCCCAATTATTAGCAGTGCTGCATGAATGATTATTCCTCTTCTTCTCAAGCCCAGCGCTCTTCCCAAGGCATCGCTTTACTTCCGTACAAGGTACTTCCTGCTGGCATCCAGTCGCTATGTTTTCTTCCACCTTTTCACTGTTCCCTTTCTTCCTTCTGTCACAACCAAGACTCCTGGCATGTGTCTAACTAAGAATGAGCAACCAAGAGGAGCTGCTATGCCACAGGGGTCTCTAAGAGTCCAAACGCAGTTTGATGGGTAGGCCCTCACCTGGCTGAGGGAAGCCATCATTAGCATGGCTGTAGCCATGGAGGCTGTAAGAGTGGTTTCATCCTCTCAGTAAATCATTTCTTCTGATTAACTCACAAGTCCTCCAGTTGTGGGTCAAAGGCTGTCCATGGAACGTTGTTAACTAGAAGCATGGCTTCCCTGCTGTTGTGAGGATATCAAGAGAACCTGATGCAAGCTGGAAATCCAAAATCAACGCCCAAATCAGAAACGTTCTGAGCACCAATATGATGCCACAGTGGGAAATGCCGCACCTGAGGGTGTCATAGTCAAAATGCAGGTGCACCCCACACAGTTGCATGAAATCACCTTCAGGCTGTGTGTATAAAGTACACACAGGACACAGATGGATTTTGTGCTTAGACTTGGGTCCCATCCCCAAGGCATCTCATTATGTGCATGCCAAGATTCCAAAATCTGAAGCAGTCTGGAATCTGAAACACTTCTGTTCTCAAGGGATAAGGGAGAGTCACCCTATGCTAGGATGGCTCTTCCTTCACGATAGCCTCCTGACCTCTCCCCCTTGGAATGATGACCCGGCTGGAAATGCATCACCCAGTGGGCGTGTGTGTCTGGTGTAGGCAGCATAGCAATGCTTCCATCAACATTACATAGGGTAATGCACGTGCGGTTGTGTTTCCACTCCCACTGAATCATGTATTTCAACCCAAGCAAGTGTTTTATGACATCTGTCTCTAGGAAATACGATGGACACACTCCAGAAGCTGTGAAAAGACCTTTCTTTTTTTCCAGGGCTACAAAAATCGTTACAAAAACACATTCAAGGCTGGCGCTGTGGCTCAATAAACTAATCCTCCGCCTAGCAGCGCCAGCACATGGGGTTCTAGTCCCAGTCGGGGCGCCAGATTCTGTCCCGGTTGCCCCTCTTCCAGACCAGCTCTCTGCTGTGGCCCAGGAGTGCAGTGGAGGATGGCCCAAGTGCTCGGGCCCTGCACCCCATGGGAGACCAGGATAAGTACCTGGCTCCTGCCATCGGATCAGCACAGTGCACCGGCTACAGCGCGCCAGCCACGGCGGCCATTGGAGGGTGAACCAACGGCAAAAGGAAGAAAGGAAGACCTTTCTCTCTGTCTCTCTCTCTCTCACACTATCCACTCTGCCTGTCAAAAAATAAAAAAATAAAAAACATCCAGAGCCGATGAGAAAGGGACAAATTCAGTCTCCTGGGAAGAAACCATACTGCGCTGTACCCATTCATAAGAAAACTCAGTCTCTGGAGCCATGAATATTTAAAGAGCTTAATACCTACGTAATCTAATTCTTTTATAGCACCTTGATGTCTAAGCGTTCCTCTGGGGGGCGTGGTTTTGCTTCTTAGGAGTTTTCACGAGTACATCTCCCCCACCTAAATCCATGTCCATGGTTCTCGTTTCATCCAACCAGTCACACTTTACCTGCATACTACACAGTGCAGGGCAGTTGGTGAAGAGCACTGAACAGATGAAAGACAGCACAGGTAAGAACTGTTTGGCTATGGGGGATCTGCCATGGCGAGGGCACTCTCAAGGGCCGCTCCACTTGCCTTCCTCCCCAGCCAATGTCATTACCACGTACAGCATCATACCATTCTGTCCTTTGCAGTCTCTAATTTTTTCCAGCTGTGAAGCAATCAGCTTGCCGACACATCCCCCCTTTAAGTCTCTTGCATGTTATCTGGGGATTCCATATTTAAGAGACCGTTTCAGTCGCGTGTGTATGTGTGTCCATCCCGAGAATAAAGTTCCTCTTGTGCTATTGGGATGATGTCAGGGGCAGTTTCTCACCCCCTTCTACAAAGCTCTCCTTTTTCTGATGCAGCAATTAGTCTCCTATTAATAAAAAGACATTAGGTTATGCTTATTTATTTTTAAAGAATGACATCATTCCCTGCCTTAATGTCTAGCAATGGAGCAATTCATGGCTCTTTCCATTTATGACATCATGGAAGCTGATTGAACTTGGCAATTACCTTGCTGTTTTCACAACAGTGTGACCGAGGTGCTGAAAGGGGGGTTGGTGGCAAGAGGCTGAATAAACATATCTGTGACTGTGTGTCCTCTTGTTTTGTTAAGTGAACTTGGACCCAGTGAACAGTACCCAGAGTTCAGAGTACAAATATCCTGTTTTCAGCCCAGGGCAAAGCCACAACTCACAGTCTGAGACACTGAATTTGACTCCCTACTAATCTCTAAGTCTTTGGGTTGCTGACTATCAGAGATCTTGGGAAACTGACGGCTTGCTTACCCCAACTACAAAACTCCACTTCCTAACTTAACCGTTGTAGGAGCACACGAGCACGCTCTCAGGGATTCATAGGATTTTGAAAATTGAAAGGACTTTGAGGTTCAACTTCAGACACAGGGGAACTGGATCGTAAGTGACAGAGGAAGCTTGGTTAATTCTGCATAGTTAGCGAGTGGCAGGCTGGTTTTATTTCCACTGCGTGATAATTCTCGCTCGTAAACTTGCCACCCCTCTAGACTCAGATTCTCTTCCCATAAGTGGGACTTGTGGCATTTCATTTTATCTGGCTCTTTAAATTAATTAAAAATAATAATGATAGGCTCATCACCAGAGTACTCCAGCTAGGACTCATCACAGGTTGAATCATTTTTTTGTATGTGTAATTCAACTTAGTAGATGATGGCTGGAGCCTCTGTTGGCAGTGGAATCATGTCACCTCCCTGCTTCCGGAAAGATTCCATATTTAAAGGCCATAGCTTAGTCTTCATCAAAGACAGCAATCTTTCTTCTCAACTTTCATTATGGTCAAGCTCAGTGCAGTGGCTTTATCGATAAAGGATCTGGTTATGTCAGTCAGATTAACAAGATAATCAGATCTATGCTGGCTCACTGACAAAACTGCCCTCAGATCTAACTAATTGAATGACAAAGACCTAGCCTTTGACCAAAGGCAGTCAAGAGCAACTTGCTGCTTCTAAGAAGGCCATATTGTGACAGATGATGACAAGACCCAGAAACCACCCAGGACTTCACCTATATGCATGTATCCCCAGAATCAAGACTCAGATGAAAACCCTACATAGGGCTATTCATTTAAGGTTGTAAGCAGTTAATATTCTTTGAATATGATGGTATCTCAAAAAGCTCATGGAAACGTAGAAATAAAATTCTAAGCTTACTTTGTTGCTAAAGATTTTTTTAAATCCATGAATATTTTTTCATTACTATATAGTCACATGCTCTGATTTTTTTTTGTATCCAGAAATTTTTTGCACCAAAATAAACTCATGAATTTTTTTTTAATTTGAAAGGCAGAATAATAGAGAGGAGAGATAGAGAGAAAAAGAGGTCTTTCACTCTTTGGTTTACTTCCCAAGTGGCTGTAGCACCCAGAGCTGGGCAAGGCTGAAGCCAGGAGCCTGGAACTCCATCTAGTTCTCTCATGTGTGTGGCAGGAGCCTAGGTATTTGGGCCACCATCTGGACTTGAATCAGGGCTCATATGGGATGCCGAAATCACAAGTTTCAAGTTAACTCACTGTGCCATGACATCAACCTCTAGACTCATAGCTTAAATGCTGTTTTGACATGAACTTTTTGAAGTATCCTCATACACTTAAAAGATTGTCACTTACCCCAGTAACCTATGAGTTTCAAAGGTTAAGAGAGATTGAGTACTTTGAGGCATTTTTAGAGCACAAGAGCTTTGTGAAATGAGAAGTGGTACTGAAATATCACTTCTTTTCAAGTGAAGATATTCATTTCTAGATGTAACATTGTCCCATCCATAGGCGGGTAAGCAGAGTACCTAACATGAACTGGACCAACAAGTGCACTTATAAGCAAAAAATACATTGAATTTGTCTGTCTAAAACTCCAGGTGGAAAGCGTGTCTACAGCAAAATACAATTAGTTGGACAGCATGGTTGGTACAGGAACCCAAATGTTAAAGACATACACCAACATTACCACCTTAGGGGCAGAAAGACATGATCATTTTCCTTATTTGTCACAAGGGTCATGGCCATCATTCCCACAAGGAAACAGGTTAACGAGAGAAAAACCTAACAGATTTCTTTAATCAAAGTTTTATGTGACGTGGGAGCTTCAAAAGCAAAGACCCCACGACTGAAGAACAGCTGCTTATTTTTATCCTTGGGCTTGATGAAGAGAGGACAGGCATGTATAAAGCATGATTCAACAAAGAGGGCAGAATCCAATGGTAGCTGACTGACGGGGAATCCCAGCAAGACTGCCTGCTCAGATTCTTCCTGGCCTCTCTGTGTAACAGCCTTTCATTCCAGGGATGGGCTGCTGCCCTCTGGAAGAAGGGTCATCAAGGGAAAAGGAAGAGAGTGGCCCCTTTAAATCTGATGTTTTGATTTGGGGGCCAGAATTCCTAATTTCCGTGACTTGCCTTGAGTAAGTGGAATTCTGGCTTCTGTGGTTTGCTTCAGAGTAGAAAAACGGACAAGAGACAGGAGGTCAGGAGCAGGCCAGAGCAATGTTGCTTCTGAGGCCTTGCTAATCTCCTTCAACACTCTCTAAAAAAAGATCCCAAACACTGGGTCTCATATTCTGAGCCCCAACATTGTAGACCTCACCAGGGGTCATCACAGTTTCTGAACCATAGATATGGCCAATGACACAGTGTGTTCAACTATTTTTGAGTCCATCATAACTTCTGAGGACCCCAGTATCAACATCCCTGAGAGAGAAACAAAATCTTTGGCCCTAACCAAGACCTATTGAATCAAAATCTTAATTCTAAGACCTCTGGTTGACTCATATGCCCGTGAAAATGAGAAATACCTTTTCCACTTTTTTAAAAAAATATTTGCTTATTTATTTGAAAGGCAAAATTACACAGAGAGAGAGAGGGAGAATGAGAGTCAGAGAGAGAGAGGTCTTCTGTCCATTGGTTCAAACCTCAAGTGGTTGCAATGACTGGAGCTGAGCTGATCTGAAGCCAGGGCCCAGGAGCTTCTTCCAGGACTTTCATATTGGTGCAGGGGCCCAAGGACTTGGGCCATCTTCTGCTGCTTTCCCAGGCACATTAGCAGAGAGCTGGATCAGAAGGGAAAGAGTGGATTTCAACCAGTGCCCATATGGGATGCTGGCATTGTAGATGTAACCCGCTACACCCCATGCTGGCCCAGAGAAACACTGTTTGGGAGAAGTAGTTATGAAACTTGTATACACGTTGAAATAATGCAGAATTTTAAAGTAACCCAAGTCCTGCCCTCAACTAGTCTGATTTAACTGCTATAAGGGTGCAACCTGAGCCTTGAGATTCTAATGTGCAGCAAAGCTTGCAAACCTCTGCTTAGAGCAGTGCTTCTGAAGCCTCAGTGATGAAAAAGCACCTGGAGCTACTCACTAAAGATTCAGGCTTCATCATGATTTCAGGGTCTCCACGAGCTAGGTCTTACAGCCTGTAGGTCCACTAACCCTGGTGAATCATTATTTTCAGGAACATTTAGGAAACATTGCTTTAGAGCAGTTTGGAGACATAGAACCCAGGGACAGAGTGTCTGCCAAAACCAGAGCTTCTTGGGTCTCCTCCTCCACAGCATCACTTTGTCACCATTGGACAACTCACTCATCAGGCACAATTATGACTTCATTCATGAGTTAACATACTCATTAATGAGTTGCTTTGACCAGCTACCTCTGTGTTTTAGAGTAGGATCTTTACCATCATCCTTCATTCAAAAAATACGTATTGAAGGCTATACATGTTAGATAATGAGCTAAGTCCTACGGATATAATGTTGAACGAAGAAGACAACTCCTAGTCCTATGACTTTATTATTCCAGTGCAGGAATAGGTAGTAAAAAAATAGTTTACAGGATAACTTATAGTTCAAGGACTATGCAGGAATAAAACTCATTAAACAAAAGCTACTGCTGACAGCAAAGCATAGTCTACCCTAGAGAGGTGCATTAGGCAGAGTTCTCCAGAGAAACAGCACCAATAGGACATGCATGTAGATATAGGAAGAAGGATTTATTATAGGGAGTTGACTCACACAATTATGGAGGTGGACAAGTTCCACAATAGACCACCTGCAGACTGGTCACCCTGGGGTGCCCACACCGAAAGCACAGAACAAGTCCGAGGGCCTTCGAACCAATGTGTCCAATGTGTCACCCTCCTTCTGAGGCAAAAGCCTGGCAACCCAAGGCACTGCTGGTATAAATATTGGATCCCAAGGCCAGGAATCCTGGAGGTTTGGTTATGTAAGTCAACAGAACCAGGGTCTACCTCATCTCTCAGAGGTCAACTTGACTTTTATGTTTGTTCTCTACAGGTTCCAGTGCACAATGAGAGCAGATCTTCCCTCCCTAGTCCACAGACACACATGCAAATCTCCTCTAAAAATGGGCTCACAGACACACCCAAAATAATTCTGTTCCAGGTCTCTAGCTATTCCTTAATCAATCCAAATTTACACTTAAAATTAATCATCAAAATAGGTTAATGGGGAAGTCTTCTGGGAGCTGAAGTTTAAGCCAAGATTGAAAAGACAAGAACCAATATAAAGATAGCCAGAGAGAAGGAATAGGTGTACAAAGGAATTGAACTAAGAATAATCTCCATGTGTCTGAGAACAGGGGGACAGAGATGGTTCCATAGTGACACAAGGATGCTTGGAGAAGCATTTGCAGAAACAGTTATGGAAGGAGATCATACCGGGTCTTGCTGATCTTGGTAAAGGAGTGTGGTAGTCAGTTTTTTCAGCACTTTAATTAAATATCTCATACAACTACTTATGAAGGAAGGAGGTTCACTCTGGCTCACAGTTCAGGAGGTTCTCAGATCAAGATCAGGTGGCTAATGGTGAGGACAGTGCATGACAGAACACAGGCAGAAAAAGGCCCACATGGTGAAGCAGGAAGCAGAGAAGCAGGGAGTACCTGATCTTCTACATCTGTGTGGTCTCTCCTTGCAAATCCACCATGATTTGATCTTGGGGACTCCATCCCAACAACCTAATCCAAATTAATCACTTCCCAACAGCCTCACCTTATGACACCGTCATCCAGTTACGCTTTCACCCTTTATACATTAACCATTACATTAATCCATTAACCATTAACATAAGACTTTGGGGACCAAATCTTTAACACATGAACTATTGGAGAATGCCCAAACTGATACCCAAACTACAGCAAGCATTAGGTTTTAGTTTGGGAACAGTGGAAAGACACTGAAAGGAGGTGGCATGGTTTGGACACTCTTTGGAAAATGGATTGCAGTGGTAAATGTGAGAAGCAGAACATCGGGTAGGCCAATAATAAACTCAGTTGTCCATGCAGGAGATGAAGCAGCTTGGGCTGGAGGCATAGACATGAAAAGAAAGTGCATCTATCCTTCCAAGTGTGTTCTACTGAAATATGTACAGGAGGGTTTTTCTGTTTTTTGTTTGTTTGTTTTTAAGAAAAGTCTTTAAAAGAGACTGCTGGGGCCAGTGTTGTGGCACAGTGGGTTGAGCTACTCCCTGCGATGTTGGCATCCCTTATGGGCCCTGATTTGAGTTCCATCTGCTCCACCTCTGATTCAGCCCCAGCTAATGCACCTGGGAAGGCAGTGGAAGATGGCCCAAGTACCTGGGCTCCTGCCATCCACGAGGAAGACCTGGAAGAAGCTCCTGGTTTTGGCCTGGCCCAGCCGTTGTGGCCATTTGGGGAGTGAACTGGTGGATGAAAGATCTCTCTCTTTCTCTTTCTCTCTTTTGCCTTCTCTGTAACTCTGCTTTTCAAATAAATAAATAAAAATCTTTAAAAATGTTGACTTGCTTATATTTTACTGATTTATTTCTGTGGTATTTCTGTTTTATCTGTTTTATAGAAGCCTGTTTTTGTCTGCATATACCCAGCCAGAACAAATGAATTCTCATCAACTTGGGTGTGAGACCAAAGCAGGATTGTCTGTTCATTCCTAATGAGCTTTCACTCTGGTTTAGGTAAAGATTTTCATTCATAAATCTCTGCAGTATTTGCTTTTCCTGATTTTTTTCTCTAACTTTGGTTTTGAAGCCCCTCTAATGCTCTTTGTCGATTGTGCAATGCTTTCCATGTGAGTAGAAGGAGAATTCAGACCATTTTGAGTGGTTAAGTGCCTTTAAATTATTTAAAACGCTAGGAAGATATTTAACTCTTTGGCAGAGGGATTTGGAGACATGTTATTTCCAGCTGTGGGTTAGAGCCACATTTGGAAGGAGAAATTCTTAGCATCAGGAATATCATAGAATACATCCAGGTGTTTTTAAGAGCTGCAAAAATATCACAGCTAAGAAGAACCTTTCATTGTTCCTCCAAGATGCCACACGTCTTCCTCCGTGAAAATGGATACCACAAATCGTGCTTCTGAAAAGAGTCTTGGACTCTGTCCAGTAGGCCAGGGAGGAAAAAGGGTCTTTGAGAACATTAAAAGCAGGAAACTGGAGCAAGAGAGTGCAGGCACTTGCAAAGGTGTTAAAGATGAACAGGACTTAACTTTGTAAGGAGAGGGGACTGGGGTAGGTGGTAGAAAATTCCATTCCAGAAGAGTGAGAGTCACAACGAACACGAGCGAGTCGGGAGGGGAACTCAAGAGGTCATAAACCATTATATTTATGGTGTTCAGTTAAGAGGAAAAAAAAATACAACATCATGCCTTAATGACTCAACTGAAATAGTTGCTCTTGGGACCTGGACAAGTAATCAGCTCTCATACAGCTACATTCAACATTATTCTAACTGGGATGTTAGAGGATATGCTTTAGTTTTAAGACTGGCAACCAGGAGAATGATCGGACAACAGGTTCTTTTGTGGTGCTTTCAAAGAGAGGACGCGAGGGTGATTGGACCATGGACCATTTCAAACTGAAGACGGAATTAAATCTGTTGGGCTGTGGTCCAATTAATAGCCAAGCAATTCAACGTAATTGACCCTGAAGCAGTTGAGTCAGTGACACACGGATAGAGCTTTGACAGCTTAGCAGTGAGATCAGGGGAGGAAATTAATATGTGATTTAAGTAAATTTAGGCACCTGGTCATTTAATAGACTTAGACACTTTCATCCTTTGTTATTGGATTGAATCTGGCCCAGTTGGGAATTATTGAAAAATGGATTGCAATAACCGGGCGTCTGTGATGTGCCACGTTGGAGCAGAGTGTTCTTCCTGGCTCACCTGGGGAAATGGTGCAACAGCGGCTCTGGCACACACTTGAGTATTTAACTCAAACAGACCAACCTTGTGTTTCTTCCTAGCAGGGTGGGTGAAAAGCATGATAAATGGTGAAATGTTTTGGAACCCAAAATAGGACTTAAAAATGCCAGAAAACTTGGATTGGACATAGTTCAAGCAACACAGTTTTAATTAAAGCAAAAAAAAAAATTTTGTCCTAAGCTGATTTCTTTGAGATTTAGGTCTTACATTTGATCCAGCATTTTCATGGCTGCTCTAAGGATTTGAGTTCTTTGCTTTATTCTACTTTGAAACATCTGTTTACCCTTTGCTTGTTCAACCCTGTACTGCTTTGCCCTTTTCCCGCCTCTCTCTGAATGTGTGGACAGAGTATCTGTGTCATGATAGGCCTATGGGATGAGAATGGGTCTCAGTTCTTCAATTGCTTGTTAATGCGGAAGAACTAGGTGCTGATAACATTTCAAAGCGTGTGGAGGTATTTGCAGTAAAGGATTATTCTAGACTTAAATCAGCATTGTTAAATTGCCCTACAAAAGCTTTCTATCAACTTCTGTTTCTACAAACAGTATAGGAGATGATCTTTTCTTTTTCATAACTTCTGTATAAGAGTTTAGTACAGGAGACAGAGCATTTAGCCTAGTTGTTAAGATGCTGGTGGAGACACCTGCATCCCATATCAGAGAGTCTGGGGTCTTGAGCTCCGGCTCCTGACGCCTGCTAACGAAGGCCCTGGAAGGCAGTGGTGGCGACTCAAGTAGCTGTCTTCCTGCCACCCCTGGGAAGCACCCAGGCTGAGCTCCCAGCTTTGGGCTCCATCTAGCCCTGGCTTCTGTAGGTGTTTGGGACTTGAAGCAGCAGATAGAAGGGCTCTCTCTCTTTTATTTTTATTTTCAAAAATTTAGTTCCTGTAGACCTATCACCTCATTTCCTCTTCTAACATCTCGTATTAGTATCTTTGTCACATGAATCACACCCAACTTCCTCTATTTTTTTTTAATCCAAAAACCTTTTCTGTCTCATGTCCCCATTGCATTCTGTGTTAAGATTGAGGTTTTTTTTTCTAATTTTAGTTCCAACATATAAGGGAAAACATGAGCTATTTGTCTTTGTGTCTGACTAATTTCACTCAATGTGATGTCCTCCATTTCCAACCGTTTCGCTGCAAATGACAAGATTTCATTATTTTTACAGCTGAATAATATTCAATTATGTCTATATGCTGCATTTTCTTTATCTATTCATCTGATGATGGACACCTTGGTTGATTCCAAATTTTGGCCTTTGTGACCAGTGCCGCTATGAACATGGTGGTGCAGGTGTCTCTGGTAAATGGGTTCATGTCTTTTGGATTTGTACTCAGTATTGGGATTGGGGTGGCTGAATCATACGGCAGTTCCATTTCTAATTTTTAAAGAAATCTCCACACTGTTTTCCTTATTGGCTACACTAATTTACATTCCGCAAATAGCATGTAAATGTTCTGCTTCATCCAAATACTCTGAAGCATTTGTTGCTGTCTTTTTGAAAATATCCTCTCTCTCTGCCTTTCAAATAAGTTATTATTTTTTATTTTTATTTATTTGAAAGACAGAGTTATAGAGAGAGGTAGAGACAGAGAGAGGTATTCCATCTGCTGGTTCACTCTCCAGATGGCCACAACGGCTGGAGCTGCACCGATCCGAAGCCAGGAGCCAGGAGCTTCTCCTGGGTCTCCCATGTAGCCCAAGGAGGTGGGCCATCTTCTACTGCTTTCCCAGGCCATAGCAGAGAGCTGGATCAGAAGAGGAGCAGCCAGGACTAGAACTGGCACCTGTATGGGATGCAGGTGCCCCAGGCCAGGGCTTTAACCTGCTGCACTACAGCGCCAGCCCCTCAAATAAATTATTTTTTAAAAAATTAAAAGAAGGAGTTTAGGGGCTGGCGCCGTGGCTCACTTGGTTAATCCTCCACCTGCGGTGCCGGCATCCCATATAGATGCTGGGTTCTAGTCCCGGTTGCTTCTCTTCCAGTCCAGCTCTCTGCTGTGGCCTGGGAAGGCAGTGGAGGATGGCCCAAGTGCTTAGGCCCTGCACCTGCGTGGGAGACCAGGAGGAAGCACCTGGCTCCTGGCTTCAGATTGGCGCAGCGCCAGCCGTAGCGGCCATTTAGGGGGTACACTAATGGAAGGAAGACTTTTCTCTTTCTCTCTCTCTCACTGTCTAACTCTATCTGTCAAAAAAAAAATTTTAGTGTCTCTTGGTCTAAACATGGCGATATTTGAATGTGTAGCTTGGGGTTTGTTTTTGATGTTTCACAAAACTGTGTCACTCACTCTTTTTCAGGCCCACTTGTCCCCACTGTGCACCTCCCAAAGAGCAAATTCCCAGCAACTGGGGTGCTGAGACTTTGTCCTTGTTCTTTCCTTGGCCTGAAGTCTCCTTTAGCTCTTCCTAGCAGACCCCTGCTCGTCTTTCCAGGCTTAGCTCAAATAAAGCCTCTCCTGGTAGAATCTCTCCCTTTGCTGGTTTATGGAAAAACTTCAATTCACTCCGCAGTAGCTGATGGTATGGTCTGAATATTGCCTGTCTGCTTTGGAATCTGTGTAGACATGTGGAGGCCATGGTGGTGTGGGAACACAGAACCTGTACCCTCCTCCCAGGAGAGGGTCATATCTCCCAGGACTGCTTATCAAGTGGGTCTGCCTCCTGGGCTTTCTGTCTTCCCGATGTGTCCTTCCACACAAAGTCCCCTTCCGATGCTGCTGCCAGACCCTGGGACTCTCCGGCATCCAGAACCCTGAGATACATAAATTCTGTCCTTTAGAAACGGCCCAGTCTCGAGTACTCCAATACAGAAACAGAAAACAGACTAAGACATTGCTTGTCACATTTCTCTACGCATTTCCCTCAAAGGATGGATCACACATTGGAAGTCCTCCTGACCTTGCATCTGTTTGTTGGCTTCCTAGGTTTCTTCTCCACCATCTCTGTGAGGTTAGGGATTTGCGTTATCTTTTCCCATCCTGGTCCAGTGACTGGCAGGGAGCAATGATGAATTTGTTAAATCGGTGGATGAAATGAAATGGTTCCTCATCCTCACTCCTGGAGGTTGTGAATGGATTGAAGGGAACCAGAGGGACAAGGCGTCATTGATGAACCTCTTGAAGTGATAGCTTCCTACCCAATGGTTCCATCGAGATGAACATGATAATCTCCCAGAAAATCCACAGGCTCTGAAGAAATGAGAGGCAGCTTCTCTCTCTCTCTCTCTCCCTCGCTCTCGCTCTTTTTAAGATTTATTTAATTTATATGAAAGGGAGAGTTACAGAGAGAGGTAGAGACAGAGAGAGAGTGGTCTTCCATCTCTGGTTCACTCCCCAAATGGCTGCAATGGCCAGATCTAAGCTGATCTGAAGCCAGGAGCTTCTTCCAGGTCTCCCTGAGGGGTGCAGGGACCCAAGCACTTGGACCATCCTCTGCTAGTTTCCCAGGTGCATTAGCAGAGAGCTGGATTGGAAGTGGAGCATATGGGATTCGAACCAGCACCCATATGGGATGCCGGAACTGCAGGCCAGGGCTTTAACCCACTACATCACAGTGCCCGCCTTTCCATCTTGTATTTTACTGACAACACTGGGGGAAGGCTCCACATTTTCAGACTCTTGCTCATTTTATGCCATTTAGTGCAAATACCATCCAAATGATAATTTGGTTCATAAATAACGAAGATAAACTGCTTGTTTTTGTTGGGAAAAGAGTATATCAATTTGTTTGGTTTGTGTATGTACGTATTTATTTAACTTCTAAGAGAGGGCCAGGGAAGTTCATGCCAATGCAATATGGCAGGAGTTCTCCTCGGTGATGGTGGTTTGGTTTTTTTTTTCCCTGCAGATCCCACACTCACCATGGAACATTTAGAAAGTTCCGAAGAGCTTAAAGAGGGCAATTTAATCCTTACATTACCCTTTATTGTCAAAATAAACATTTTGTCTCATGCTGGTTTCCTCCAACGGCAGATGCTGAGAGATGGATTGGAATGTAAGTTGTTTATTTTGGAAGTAATCCCAGGGATCACCTCCAGGAAAGTGGAGGAGAAAGAGGAAGAAGGGCGGCAGGTCAGTGCAGGGTATGTTAAAGGACAGGTTACCACTGTTAGCGACGGCATTTACTCCTGCCAGGAAGACCCTGCAATACACCCCTGAGTTGTCCCACCTGAGGGAGGGGCAAATTGGTGTACTCATCCATTCAGACAGCATTTCCAGTGCACACTGAGGGTGCAGGGCTGAATACTCACTCCCAGCACCCACTCCGGTGCTGTGTCCTGCTCAACAGGCAGACTGAGCACACAGCCATGGCCAGAGAAAGCCTGTGGGCAGAAAGTCATGGAAACTCACAGGGAGACCCCAGGATGCACCGAAACTTTGTGTGCCCAAGGCACTGGCAGCATCCGTTACACAGTTATTAGCAATAGATGGAGACAGACGCAATCTGGCACCAGTTCTACCCTCCCCACAAATACAGCGCTTATGGAAACACCAGTTTAGGAAAGTCACATTCAAGGCTGATGAGACCAAGCATGCAAACAGACTGTGAGCTGATGTGGCAAGGGAGTCAAGGCTTCAGGAATTGATCTGGTCTCTTGCACTCTTGTGATCTGCCGGGAGAACATGCCAAGGAGAATGTAAAGTGGGGCAGACTTGAATCCAGGAGCCCAGCCCAGCTACACGTCACCTAACACAGATCCAACGTGGTCTGCAGACCTGTGAACAGGCCACAGCTTTTCAGGGTTCTTTGTTATACAGCATTCATGCACCAATCGCTGACACATATAAAACTCAAGCAAATAGATTTCTGAGAGTAATGACAAGAATAGTTTGAAAAATATAATTGTAACCCTCACAGACGTGGAGTTGATATTACACAGCTTTTTTAAAGTGGGAAAGAGAATCAATTAAAAAGCTGATGCAATATGAATTTTATTGCTGAAATTTAAATCTCAGTAATATGGGCTAAATAGCACTGTGGGTACAGATAAAGAAGAACGAATTCAGGAATTAAAAAGGAGAGCTAAAAACTGGATTTAAAATAAATAAATAATGGATAAATCTAAGAATGGACAGAGAATATAGAAATTAGTGATGGAGAAAATTCCAGAATTAAGAGCTCATCGCCGGCGCCGCAGCTCACTAGGCTAATCCTCCGCCTTGCGGCGCCGGCACACCGGGTTCTAGTCCCGGTCGGGGCGCCGGATTCTGTCCCGGTTGCCCCTCTTCCAAGCCAGCTCTCTGCTGTGGCCCAGGCACGCAGTGGAGGATGGCCCAAGTGCTTGGGCCCTGCACCCCATAAGAGACCAGGATAATTACCTGGCTCCTGGATCAGCGCAATGCGCCGGCCACAACACGCCGGCCGCGGCGGCCATTGGAGGGTGAACCAATGGCAAAAAGGAAGACATTTCTCTCTGTCTCTCTCCTTCTCACTGTCCACTCTGCCTGTCAAAAATAATAATAATAATAATAATAATAATAAAATTTTTAAAAAAGAGCTCATCAAATATTTGAAGAAGACTGAAAGAAAAGGGGCTATCTTACAGATGTATTGTGGGAAATTTTAATTAGAATATAAATTAGGAAAGGGAGAGTACTTACATGAAAGAGAAGATGGATCAACAGCAGTGCTCCCACCAGCAGCACTGGATTTAAAAAGGAATTTTAATGGGGTGGGTTGCAATGCAGTGGGTTAGACTGCCTCTTGCAACACAGGTATCCCACACTGGAGTGCCTCTTCGAGCCCTGGCTACTCTGTTTCTGATCCAGTTCCCTGCTAATGCATCAAGGGAGGCAGCAGGTGATGGCTTAAATGCATGGATCCCTACCTTTCACATGGGAGATCCAGACAGAGTTCTCAACTCTTAGCTTCAGGCTGGCCCAGCACTGGCTGTTGCAGGCATCTGGGGAATGAACCAGTAGATGAAAGATCTCTCTCTCTCTCTCTCTCTCTCTCTGCCTTTCCTTTCCCCTCCCTTACATTACCTTCTGACTAAATAAATATTTTTATGTAATATTAAAAATAAAAAGTCAACTTTAAAGTCATAAATGAAGAACAGAGAAAAATTTCATGAACTCATTACAGAGTAGTCCCAGAAACTTATAGCAAACATCATATTTAAGGGTAAAAAACTAAATTCCTCATTCTATAGCTTGTCAGTCTTAATTTTCAATTTCAAACATTTCAGATATATCTTTCCATACTAAATTGATACAGACCTAAATGAATATTTTGAATGGTTGCGTTCTATTTCATGCTATGCACAGATATATCCTAACTCATTTAATCAGTCCCTCTTTACTGGGAATTGATTGTTTCTAATTTATAATCTATAAAGTGTGTGTCAGAGTTGGAATTTCTCATATCCTCTGCAACGCCGCTTGGATACTATCAATATATTTTATCTTGACTAAATGAATGATTAAAAAATAAATCTTAAGCATTTTTAAAGATACTTTTTTAAAACTATTGAAGCTGAAGATTATATCATATATATATTATTTTTATTTCACAAGTCATGCCTTTGGTGTGCCAGCTCTGCCCTGTGTACTTGGAACATCCATCACTGAGCCAGACACAACTCACTGCCCTCATGAACTCTGGGTATTTCTCCTCTTCTGAGCTATTAGTTAACCTAGTCAGTTGGCCATCTTGTTCCTTTGATTTTTAGGAAATATTCACGCACTAGGATAGTAAGCCCTTGTCTCAGGCAATGCAAGAAAACTTAATGTGCTATTTATGCTCATTTTTGGCTCTTTATAGTTCTTTTTCATGCAACTCATTAAAGTTTTGATTTTATGTAGACACATCTTTAAATATTTCCCTATATTTTCCTACCTAGTTATCACCAGATTATAGAAATAATCGCCTACATTTTCTTCCAATACTTTTATAATTATTAAGCATTTAACTTCACCATTTAAAAGCAGTCTACAGAATTGATGTAGTCTCTGCCTGGGTATGATCTAAACACCATACGCACCATGAATAATGTAGGGTCACTGCTTTTTAATGAAAGAGTGCTTTCACGTACTAAGGGGTATGTTTTATTCCTGTGTCACATTCTCCCTGTATTAAAACATGGTGATGTCAACAGAATTGCACTGAATCACCCACATCAAGATGTTCTTTAGAGCAGAGTCACTGCCTGTAGAATAAGGTCCAAAATCCTTAACAGCACCCATGTGACCCTGTACCACAGGTCTCCCCAGGCTCTGCTCTAGCACAGTTCTCCCTCTTCTTCCTGCTCCCGCAACCATGAGAACAGCTGGTTCCTGAACATGACCTGCTCTCTCTCCTCTAACACTTGGCACACATCTCTCCTGCCCCACCCGAGGTACTCCTCCAAGCTTCACTTGGCTAACTCCTCTTTACTCTTTAGACCGAAGTTCTAATGTTGTCTCCTTGAGTAAAACTTGCAAATATCTATTAGACCACCTACCCAGTGCTAGACCTCTGATCATCCTCTTCTCATTCCCAACCAAAGCTGATAAGATGCCACTCCTACCCATGACATATCACCCATCACACCAGCTTATGATGGACTAGTTGCTTGATTTGTAACAGCTACTTCGTGAGGTAAGAACCTTGTCTTTTGAGTAGTGTATCCAGCAACTGACATAGAAGCCAAAGTGAATATGAATAAAACAATAAACCAGCTAGGACCAGAAGGAAAGTACGAGACTACAATATTCCCTAGAAAGTGAACATGGCAAGTGAAAATATGCTCATTGTCCAAAGACCTGTTCCATGGCTGACTTTGACAAAACACTGGCTTTGAACTCAGGAAAACTCGTTTCAACTTATGGTGGTAGCATCCAGTTCTAACTCTATGACCTTGGACCAAAAAGCTTTCTCAGCTCTGGTTTTCTCATCTTTTAATTGACATAACACCTACCACATATTAGGGTCATGTTTCTTGAACTCTTCTTATGTTTGCACACACTGCAATTATTTCATTAATTATATTCCCTAGTTAATCTTCCTGCAGAATGATGGAGCTACTATTATTATCCCCACTAATAAGCTGGAGAATCTCACACTGAGCCCACAAGAGACAGTGGAGAGGGTTACTTGGGGGAGTAAGAGTATTTAGAGGCCATTTAGTGTGGACTGAACCTTGAAAGGGGAAACAATGTTCAAGTTCACATAGCTTCAAAATGGCAGAGCCAAAATTCCAACCCAGACACCTGAGCACAAGCACTTCATTGTTGTTTAAGGCTTCCTTGTATGAGGACAAGAAAGTTGTTAAGTGGACAGGCTCCATGGACGATCAAGCACAGGGCAAACACTGGTGATGAGAAATCACTCATAATGCCGGACAAAGAAGGCAGCAGCCTCATCTGGACGTGTGTTTGCCTTCAGGGAAGAATGAACGCCTGGGATTTCAGATGGGATCCAAATTCAATGTGTCTGGCTCAAGGTTATTTTTGATTCAAGGCCACTGTGTCCTGGTTTCTATCAACACTGAAATAAACACCAGTTTGCAATCTGCACCTTTTATTAATGGTGTGACTCACTTAATGAGTGCTGTGCTGACTCACATCAATCTTCCTGCTAGAAGAGGCCCATCAAGGAATTGTAGACAGCTGCCAGCCTGGCTCTCCTCTGCATCAGCCACCCTGCCAGCACCTTCTCTCTCCAGAGAGGGGGCAGACTGAAACCTCAGGACTCAAGTCCTGTACACACACACACACACACCAGTTTCAAAGACTATTTTATTGGGTTTCTCTGGACATTATTATTGTTGTTGTTTTAAGTCGCAGGCTGATGAGCAGTCATAGAATGGATTCCTCTTAAAACCTATCATTAAATATTCTCCAGGAGGGCAAAGGCACACATCAAGAATGAAAGGAACGGCTTGAATAAGGAAAGAATTCACTGAGAAGCAGGAGATGTTTTTATGGCAACATTTCTCTAAGTTTGCATCCCAGGCTGAACAAAATAGTCTGCCTTGGTGACATTTGGTGATTTAATATAGTTTCATTACAAAACAGCCACAACTTGAAGGTGGCAGCATGGTTTCCCCAGACCTTGGAGCAGAATCTGTAGTTTTGTCTGCATACAATTACACCATTAGCACATTTCCTTAAGGAATTAGCATTTCTTTGTCATAGGAACAAAAGTCCTTGCCCAATCCCTGATATTTCTAAGGTCTAGTTGTCATTGCTATCCATGTGGGGTCCTTGGCAATCAATTCAGGCCAAGCCCAGGTTGTGGATCCTTTCTGAATAACACATGCTTTCTGTTGTCCAAGTAAGTGGCTTGTTATGCCCTGCCTGCCCATGTTTAGATTGGGACCCTCTTCCCAGTGATGCTGCCTTGAAGACTGGCATCCCTCTCCTCCCCATTGCAGTGCTAGCTGCACTGCAGAGGGAAATCTAAAAGCAGGAAAGCCATATTCATAAGCATTCCAATAAGGGACAGATGCTGTTCAAATGTGAGACTGTAGATATAATATGAAGGCAAAAGACAAGGACAATCTAAGCAGACTGGAGCTTATCTTCCCAAGGAGGCAATTCGGGTCTCCTAAGAAATGTGTAGTGGAAAGCCTTGTTGCTTCTTTATAAATTGAATTGTTTCTGGGTTGGAAAGTTCTGCAAGTGAAGGGCTGCAGAGAGACTCAAGGGAACGCTGCATTTGGAGGGCTCTCTTTGGCCACCATACATAGGTCTGAGTGCTTTCCCCTTTGTGTGATGGGTGGCGGAACTAAGGAAGGAGTTGTGTGCAGTTCCCAACTGTTGGTCTTGCCAGAGCCTTTGGGACTGAAGCCAGATGCTGGCTAAGGCAACAAAAGCAGGATGGAGGATTTTCTCCAGAGTGATTCCTTGTTGCACTGGATAGTGACCACTGTTCAGGTACCTGCTGGCACGGCCAATGTCTGGTGCATGACCTGCTTGCCCCACCTTCATGTGGCTATCTGGGTGTCAGAACTGGTCATCAAGCACCCAGGCAAAGATCTAAGAAGCAGAAGAAGAAAGAAGGAGAAAGAAGACAGATAAATATAAGACCTGAACATTATTGAAGGATTCAAACCAAATGAAAACAAAAGAAATGGAATATCGCACCCACCAGGTAGCGGAGCAATTAGGAGAAATGGCAGGAAACAGTCAGCATGTTGGTGGGGGTTGGCTGCCTCCTGCCCTTCTCTGGAATATTCCATCAGAGGGAGGTGAACTTCAGCTTACCACTGGGAAGGCTGCGAGCCAGATGGAAGGTAATGCAGTTTTTTCTAGAACTACTTTCTGCGCATAGGAGAGTTTGGTAATATGGAGCCTTTCAAGGCTGAAAAAAAAAGCCAACTTCTAAACTCCACATTGAAGCATAAAGGTGACTCAAAGCCCTGGAACACACACAAAAAAATACAAAACTCCAGCCTCCACCCCTGTTCAAATATCTTCCATTAAGGGATCCTTACCAGCCTGGTGGGAATGACCTGCAGATGCGGGGAGATCGCCAGCACCTCTTATTTCTACCAATGTCAAGCCATCATCGTTAAGTTGGGGAAGAAGTTGGGCAGAGCCCAGAGGGCAGAAATTAACAGACCTGGTTTAAAAACCCCAAGGAAACCAGTTCTTTGGCAGTGGTTAGCTTGCATATGAAATTGATGGGAAGAAACTATATGGGAGATCAGCTACATTATGGAGGAAATTGTATCCAAAGCAGGCACACGCTTTAGCCTCAAAAGCCTAGAACAACTATTTTTTAGAATTGTTTTTAAAAAAATCTACTTAATTTATTTGGAAAGCAGAGTGAGAGAGAGAGAGGGAGAGACAGAAAGAGACCTTTCACTCCTCTAAAATGGCCTCAACAGCCTGGAATTAGCCAGGTCAAAACCGGGAGCCTGGCTCTCCATCTGGGTCTCCCGCATGGGTAGCAGGAGGCCAGGCACCTGGGCCATCCTCCTCTGCTACCCTAGGAGCATTCCCAGGGTGCTGGATAGGACTTGAACCAGTGCTCCAAAATGAGATGTATTGTATGCAGTGGCTTAACCTGCTGTGCCACAGTGAAGACCACCCCTGGGCTTAACTCTTAAGCAACTCCTAGGCTGTCAAAGCTGCATCTACGGGAAGAGACGTGATAAGATGCAAAGAGTGACCTCTCCAAAGTCCACTTCGAGTGTGGCCACAAGAGCAGTGAGCAAGGAGTGGAGGCTATGGCTGCCAAATGGAACCACCAGGTAGCCCATTCCTCTGTTCTTCCCGTTCACTGTTCTGGCTCATGGTTCCATCCAGTTGTTGGGATGGATAGAATCAGAAACTCATGATAGACAATGTTCAGTAACCACTGTGTGCATCTAGCTCTCCGTTCCTCCTCCAAAAATAAATTTTAATTTCTGTTTTATTAAACCAGAAGACAAACTACTACATATTTATCATGCGAATTTTTTTTAAGATTTATTTATTTATTTGATAGGCAGAGTCACAGAGAGGGTGAAAGGTCTTCCATCCACTGGTTCGCTCCCCAGATGGACACAACGGCTGGAGCTGTGCTGATCCAAATCCAGGAGTCAGAAGCTTCTTTCAGGTCTCCCACGTGGGTGCAGGGGCACAAAGACTTGGGCCATCTTCGGCTTCCCCAGGCCATAGCAGAGAGCTGGATCAAAGAGGAGCAGCTGGACCTCAAACCGGTGTCCATATGAGATGCTGCACTGCAGGTGGCAGCTTTACCTGTTATGCCACAACGCTGGCTCCATACATATATATCCTAAGAAACCATCTAAAATTTTTAAAAGAGCTTGAACATATAATTTATAAAGGAAGAAATAAACAAGGCCCAAACTTTATTTTAGGGGTAGACATCCTTGCCTAGTAGTCAAGATACCAGTGAAGAAGCCCACATCCTGTACTGGAGAAACTGTGTTCAACTTCCAGCTCCTACTCCTGATTCCACCTTCCTGCTAAAGCAGAACCTCAAGAGGTAGCAGTGATGGCTCCATAATCAGTTTACTGTTACTTATATGGAAGACCTGCATTGCACTCCTGGATCTACCCATGCTGTGTTTCTCGAGAAGTACTTGGACAATATGCATAATACATGCCAAATCTTTGAAAAGGTTCACTCATTTCTACCCAAAAAGTGTGCACCTAATAATTTACATTTTTGAAATAATTGAACTAAGGATTTAATTATAGGGATGTTCATCCAGTAGTTGTCGAAAGAGAATAAAAAAAATCAAATCAAAATTTCAAAAAGGAATAATAAGTTATCATTAAAAACTATACTGGCATTGTAAAACATTTTAAATTAGAAAAGTGTATTATAATTATATAATATTCATAAACACACACACATATGCCATCAACTGTTCTTCATGGCTTGACCATACCTCAGTAAGAAGGAATATATGTGGATATATTCACAAAATGATTCAGGGTGATTATCTCTGGATGGGAGAGTTATGGGAAATTCATTGTAACTTGGTTCCCTTTGTGTTCTCCTGGGTATTTTAACTTTGTGTATCATTTTTATCATAGGACTATGCATTTCTTTTTAGGCATTAAGTTCATAAGGCTTTAAAATAATCTTTAAGATTTTATCCAGAGCTTAGAATCCAGAGGAAGCCCTCCTCTGTGTTTCCAAAAGGAATTAATTATCTTAACCACTTGAACCTATCCCTTATGAATAGTTCTTATCTTTGCTGCCACTGGGCCAGAAAGCTGCTAGCTGCTCTCCTCCGCACCTTTGCCCTTGCACCTCACAATCCGCTAAGACACCCACGTGGTGTCTGTTGCCCTTCCTCTCAATCTGACAGCTTTCTCTCCATGCCCCACCCAGGTAGAGTCGCCCTCAGTGTCCTGGGGAGCTTGGTGCCAGGACCTCCTGCAGAGAGCAAACTCTGCATGCCCAAGTTCCCTCTCCAAAACAGACCGTCATTTGCATAGACTCTGCACATCCTCCCCTTTCCTTTCATCTCCAGGTTACCCCTGCGATGCCTAATAGAGTGTAAATGCTACTCAATCGGTGTTCTGCAATATTGTCTTGGGAGTAATGACAAGAAGAAACATCTGTACGTGTTCAACACAGGCATATTTTTTCTCCAAATATTTCAACTCGTGGTGGGTTGAATGCACAGATGCAGAACCTGTGGATCCAGAGGCCCGATGTGTGCAGTAAACTTATTTGAGGTTGGAAAGACACCTTAGGCAGGGCCATCTCTTCCTATAACCCCCCCCACACACACACACACTTCTCCCTTTCTCTCTACCATTGGAACTGCCGCCTGGCCATCCTGTTAGCAGCTGTGTCACAGTAACCAGCCAAGCCACAGAGCACAGCATTGTAGAACTACAAAGAATAGGCTGGCGCCGCGGCTCACTAGGCTAATCCTCCGCCTTGCGGCGCCGGCACACTGGGTTCTAGTCCCGGTTGGGGCGCCGGATTCTGTCCCGGTTGCCCCTCTTCCAGGCCAGCTCTCCGCTGTGGCCAGGGAGGGCAGTGGAGGATGGCCCAGGTGCTTGGGCCCTGCACCCCATGGGAGACCAGGAGAAGCACCTGGCTCCTGCCTTCGGATCAGCGCAGTGCGCCGGCCGCGGCGGCCATTGGAGGGTGAAGCACCGGCAAAGGAAGACCTTTCTCTCTGTCTCTCTCTCTCACTGTCCACTCTGCCTGTAAAAAAAAAAAAAAAAAAAAAAAAAGAACAAAAAGATTGTTTTGCCCTGTCTCCATATTTTACCTGAAGCAGAAGAGGAAGAAGAGGTGTAGGAGGAAGAAGAGGAAGAGGAGGAAAAGGAGGAAGAAGAGGAAGAGGCGGAAGAGGAGAAGAACAATAACAAGAAGAACAAGCAGCAGCAGCAGAATGTGAGAGGTGCAGGTTCGGTACTGAGCTGTTCTACAACCTAGGCCCCCGCAGTCCTCACCACCTCAAATCTCAACCCAAATCCATTCAAAATGGATTCTGCAGCTTTCACAACAAAGGGGTTTGTGTAATGAAAACACAAGCAGGATCTGGGGGTACAAACTCTGGCTTGCCGCTGAGCCGTTGCTACATGGCTGTGGCTTGAGCCATGACGAAATTTCGTCCTGGCCTCCCTCTCCTTTTAACTCAAATGTGCAGAGTCAAGTCATAAAGTGTAACAGAAGCACCCTTTGATTTAGAGCTGCTGGGGGAGTGCCTCGAGTTGGGAACAGAGATCTGAGTTGTTTATTTAAATAAATGAATGGAACTTTAGCAGAGCAGCTAATAAACAAGTCCTCCACGAGGTCATGCCAGGCTCCCTGGGACCTGAGGGGTTGGGTCTGAAATGCAGCCAAAGAGACCAAGGCTTCTCTTGGGCCTCACAGAGGTCTCCAGTGGTCTTCAAGGTCTCCACAGGGCCTTGGGTTTGGAACACCTTCCAAGAAGCCAGGGCTGGGCAAGTAGGGGGACCTTATTTTACCTACCCTAGAAGGAGGGCGAGCCAAGGGGAGCTGCCAGTGGGGGAATCCAGAGTCCCATAGCATGGAGGTACATCCAAGACGCTCTTCTCAGACACCAGGCCTGCTCTCCAAAGCTGCTGTAGCCCTGGTGTCCAACTGAGAAACTAGTAAGCCTCAGACACAGCCAGCTGACATTTACAAATCCTTCAGATTTGATTGATATTTAGGGTCACATATTGATGCACTATTGGCGAGTTGACCTTAAAGATCTCCCAGCCGCCTGGAGGAATTTCCCCCTGCAAATCCTTGTTCCTGCTGCCCCTTCAATGTGAAGTCATCTCCCTCCTCCCTCCCCCTCCCCCTATCACCCCTATATTTCTAGATTCTGTTCAGAACCCATATCTTTCATGCTTCCTTCACTTCACTCAGAACAAAGTGAACCCTCCCTCTTTGGCCTCCCTCAAGCACTCCGTTGGAACTATGGACTAGAGTTGCATAGTAATGGATGTTCTAATATGAGAGTACTTCAAAAAATTTGTGGGAAAAATGGAGTTAAATGACAGGTTTGGCGTGGGCGTTTGACCAAAGCAGGTAAGGCATCCGCTAAGATGCCCCTAGTTCATATGGGAGCATCTGGCTTTGAGTTCTGGTTCTGGCTTCCTGTCATTGCAGACCCTGGGAGGCAGTGCTGACAGCTCGGGCAGTTGGGTTCCAACCACCCACATGGGAGACGTGGGTTGAGTTCCTAGCTCCTGGCTCCAGTCTGGCC
The DNA here is from genome assembly GCF_051225735.1 of Oryctolagus cuniculus. Classification (NCBI taxonomy): domain Eukaryota; kingdom Metazoa; phylum Chordata; class Mammalia; order Lagomorpha; family Leporidae; genus Oryctolagus; species Oryctolagus cuniculus. Next base: position 57,787,538 of record NC_142883.1, read on the forward strand.
CAGCTCCAACCACTGTAAAGGCATCTAAGGAATGAATCACAGATGAGAGCTCTGTTGTTTGACTCTCCCTGTGTCTGTCACTCTGCCTTTTAAATACATTTTTAAAAAATAATGAAAAGTTTATCTTGGTGCAAAAAAAATTGAAATGCTTGTATAGCTTTTTATAATATGCATTTTCCATGAACTTTTATGTGCATAGATTTCAAAAGTTTTTACACAAATTTAAACAATTTTTAAACTTTATTTTTGTGACACACACATATATAAAATTTTCATTTATTTTATTTATTGAAAAGTCAGCAAGGATCTTGCATGTGCTAGTTCACTCCCCAAATGTCCACAAAAGCTGGAGTTGGACCAGAATGAAGCCAGGAGCCTAGAACTCAAACTGGGTCTCCCACATGGGTGGCAGGGACCCAACTACTCTAGTCCATTATCTGCGGCCTCCCAGGGCGTGCGTCGATAGGAAGCAGGGATGGAAAATGAGTAGTGAGCCAGGACTTGAACCCAGGCATTCTGAGATAGGATGCAGTCATCCCAAGAGGCCTCTTGGCCATAATGTCCAACCCCTACCCCAGGAGAAAAGATTTTAATTTGATTTTCCATGGCCTTTTTGGAGTTCCCTTAATATTCTGCAGGTCTGGACACGATGATCTTTTCTCTGTAGGCTTTGTCCTTAATATGTGTTGGGTAAAAAGACAGCAAACAAAGAGAAATTAAGCATGATGGCACAGAACTGTTCTTACCCAAGAGGCAGCAAAGGAGGCCTAGATGCGTTGCCACTTTCTGGAGCCATTTACGTTCCATCCACACCCACAAAGCAAGCATTAGATGTGGTTTTGTTTTGTTTTTGGCAAGATAGGTGCACCTCGGGGCTTTTATTCCACTTCTTCTGCCTTTCAAAGCGAGGTGGGGAGCCCTGGTTGACGTAACAATTGCTTATGACTTTCCCTTGTGGTGTGTTTACCAGAGCAGTTTAACTAATAGGCTGTTTACAATCATTTCCCTTTCGCAGCTGGTCCCAGAGTGAAATGAAAACAAAAAATGATACCCAGGGGTTTATCAATTTTTCTCCCTTATAAACTGTTAGTGCCTCTCAGCAGGAGATGTTCACAATCCCCAATTTATAACAGCTTTCAGGAGGATTTGTCTGCCCGGCTTGACTCACTCCATGGAAAAAACCCAGATCCCTCGGGCTGAGCCTGGTGCCCCTTGCTGAGCCTGGCATCGTCAAGGCTGGGGCTGTGAAATGGTTGAGGGGCTGTGGCTTGTGGGGCACTGGAGCTGTGCAGGGAGAAATGAGGACACAGTCCCAAGGTGACTTTATGGAAATCCCAAAAGGGCAAAAGGCTTTGTTCCATCTGCACATATTTTCTTGAGTTTAATTATTTTTTTGAGGGAAAAAACTTCTATTGACACTTAGTAGACAGGAAGTAGGGAAATCCTGCCAGCAGCCCCTGAAATTCCCAGCGAGAGGAAGACAGCGAAGGAACAGGGCCACAGACAAACTGGAGAGGCAGACATGAGCAGGAGGCAAAGGCACTAGGTAGATTTCCTCACGGATCAAAGGGGAAGAAGGTCATACGCAAATTCCAATCAGTGTAACCCATGAGACGTACTTTGGAAATTTATATTCATTAAATAAAAGATAAAAAAAAAAAATTCCAATCAGGGCAGCAAATGGGTTGAGCTAACCGAGAAGCTGTCATCCCAAGGTTATGCTGAGTAACAGGAAGGACCATTTCATCCTTGACAGGTGTGTTTTCTTAAAGAACACCATAACTGTGGTTTCCTTTAATGATGCATTTTTGTCATTTAATTTTTTTTTCATTTGTTTATCATTGATCCAAAATGGGTATCAATTAAAAGCTGGGTACATAATAAAAGAATATCTCCCTCATACAGCTTTTGTTTAATGTTAGACACAGATGTAAATAAGTGGTTCTATTAATTAGCTAGATCTTGAAGGACTCGAACCTGGACTCAGCACAAGGACATCACCAGGAGGTGCCATTGGGTCTCAGGTCCACAGGATGAAAAGCTGGAGACAGGAAGAGAGATAGGGGCAGAAACACTAAATGGAGAAAGAAAATGCTCAAGATCTGAAGAGGGAACAAGTACTCTGAGTTTGAGAAATGGAAAAGCCAATACAATTTCACTGTGTAAGCAATAGGAAGGTGACTTAAGATAGCTTTCAGGAGTTGGTAGGGGATTATAGATTAATCGTTAAATGTGCAATAGTTCATTTTGGGGATAATGAATGCTATCCTCAAGGTAGTGAGAAGCTATGAGAAAGTTCTAAATGATGGCAAAACATGATCTGATATTCATCTTTTGATGATTACTCCATCTGCTCCATGGAGAATGGATCAAAGAGAGAAAAAAAAAAAACGGTGGAGGTGAGTCTGGTTGACTGGGTAAAGGAATGGTGGTGTATTTTAGGGTCTGAGCTGGGGCTATGTTAATGGCAGTGGAGCTGGAGAGTGGAGAGTCAGGATGCATTTTGGCAGTACCGCCAACAAGCTGTACCAATGAGTGGGATATGCATCAGGCTCTACCACGAGTGGCCAGCTAGATGAAGGGGTTACTTTTTCCAGTCAGTACCTCACTTCTTGCTTCTCCATCTCAAGTGGCGCTAAAGAGGGACACTGTCTCACTCTCAACTTCAGAACATTGTCCACCTCTTCATCCACCGCCTTTTCACTTATCAGCTGCGTGTCCTTAACGGGATACTTGGTCCCCATGGGCTTTGGAGGCCGCATCTGTAAAATGTTGAGAGGTAAATGAAATCGTATCTGTTGATATGCATGTTTATTTCTCATCATCACCTTGAGGCAGTGGCTTATCTTGATATCTCATTGCACGTGCCGTCTTGCTTGGATTTGACTGTGATCGTCTCCTTTTGATGGGTGAGGAAATCTTACTCTTCTTTGTATCCTATCATCGTCCTCTCCAGCTGCTCTGTTATCCCTGCCCCTTCTTAGCCCTAGACTCTGAGATCTTGAACTTGATTTTTCCCTTGTCTAAACACAACCTTCTAGCCTGCTCCTTCTCATATTTCCCAACCCCCACAGACTTGCTTTCTTACATCCTGTAGATAAATATCCACTGACTGCCTCCCTCCACCTACCTAATTCCATTTTCCATGTCCATCCTACCTACTTTTCAATGCCCATTTTTGCCCTCTGATTATTGACATTCCGCACGTACAATCACCTCCCTGTTCCCTGTTGAGAGAAGGAGTGAAGAGGTTGGCTTTGGGGATAGAGGTGGTGTGCTTAGGAAATAAAAATATGTTGCAGGTCAAAGGCAGGGCAGACAGGGACGCTGTCTGGTTCTGGAACTGATTCAGAAGCTAAAAACCAGAGCCAGGCAAGCTGTTGGGTGAGTGGAGGCAGACACAACCTGACAGAGATAAGGGGTCTTGAGACGAAAGCAAAAGCCTTCCTCTGACAGGAAACCTCTCATTCCCTCCTGTGCCACTGTTGTGATGGCTTCGTTCCCCAGTCGTGCTAACTGCATTCCCAGGGTCCTGGGCTGCTGCCTGCTGCTAACACTAGTTGACCAGACGTCAGGTTTTGTGCAGCCTGGCTTCTAGAATAGATATCTGATCTGCTCTTGCATGCCCCTGAGAGCTCCAGCATGCTCTCTCCTTCCCAACATTTCAAAGTGTCTTTCAATTAAACAGGGAGCTTAAATTAATTCATCTCTGAAAGTCTTGTCCAATTGTAGGAATTTGTGTGTGCAATAAAATCAACTTGATGTCTTTCCATTTGAAATAAATCTACGGAGTAGGTAATAAATGCATATGGTAAAATAAAATCAAGCAGTATAAATGGGTCCCTCTCTTTGCCAAATACCTTCACTTAGCTTCCTCAAGGGCACTCATTGTGGCCAGTTTTGTGAGTCTGTGTGTACATGTGTGTGTGTGTGTGCATGTTTCCAGCAATAGTCTAATCATTTACAGCGATGAATGTGCTGGGACCCTTTCCCTTCACTCATCCTGCAATCTGTGGTCTAAATGTTTGTGCCACCTGAAATTCATATGCTGAAATATTAACTGCCTAGGTGATGGTGTTAGGAAGTAGAACCATTTTGGGGGTGTTTGTGTCATGAGGGAAGAGACCTCAACAATGGGCTTACTGTCCTTATAAACAGAAGGCTCAGAGAGGCCCACATCTCTTTTACCATATGAGGTTATAGCAGAAGGTGTCCACTATGAGAAATGAGCCAGCCCTAGACACTGAGTCTTTTGTAACCTTGATCTTGGACCTCCCAGTCCTAGAACTGTGATAAATAAATATCTGTTGCTTATAAGCTACCCAGTTTATGGAGTTTTGTTTTAACAACCTGAATGCACTGACACCCACCCTTACCCTACCCCTGTTTATAGAATGAATCTCTTCCTGTTTCGTGTCTTTCTTGTGCTAAGTATCATACTACTATCACTGTGTCTGTTGTTCCGCCTGTATACCTTTCACTCTCCCATATTAAAAAGTGATGAACAATGTAATGAGATAAATCCAAAGAAAGTAATGATAACAGTAAGAGTGAATAATACAGAAAACAGTCAAAGAAATGAAAAAGTTTCCCCTGGTCTGTAAAACCAAAGCCCCTTCTTTGTAAAAATTGATGAATTACATAAATCTTTGGCAGGACTGACTAAGAGAGGGAAAAGAGACAAAAGGAAGCCATATTGAAAGCCAGAAAAGTGATATGAAAGTAGCTGTAAAGGAAGGTAGTGAATTCTGAGACTAGCTTATGCTTCCTTATGCAACACATATGAAACTCTAAATGACCTCCTAGGAAAAGATACTCAAGGAGAAATATGAAACCTGAACACACTGATAACTATGCAAGAAATGGATCAAAGATTTGCCTTTATAGACTCTGGGCCCAAGAGTCTTTATGGGCTTGGAGGAATACAGAATTCTGTGTCATTTAACATATTCTAGAACATGACAGAAGACAGGAAATGTCTCAACTCAATCTGAGAGGCTAGCACTTGCAGAAAAGTAGACTAGTCTCATAAATAAATTTAAAAGCATTCAATCATAAATTACAATATGAAATTGAACCTGAATAGTAAAATGTCAAAATAGCTTATCTCATTTACCACTGGGAAATCCACAAATACAGTCCACCCCACGGGCTGATTCAAAGAGAAAAAAAACTGTGATTATCTCAAAAGACGCTGGAGAACATCTGATAAAATCCAACATCCTTTTTCATTAAAAATACTTTAGTATCATTATTTTATTAGAATAAAATATCCTCACTTTCTCAATGGGTCTTAATTGGATCTTACAGTGAACATACTAGTTAATGGCAGCATATTAAGTCAGTCAAGACAAAGATTTCCATTATCATTGTCACTGGAAATATTAGCCAATGTAATAGGGCATGAAAAAGAGTAGTTTATTACAACAGAAGGCCCCAAATGGATGATCTTCATGTTGATATACTAAGAGAAGTCATTTTGAAAATTATAACAAGGTAGTAAAATAGAAAAACTACATGTCAATATAATTTTTCACATATATACATATAAATATACATGTAATATGGCAAATATTTGCCTATCCTTACAATGTACAAGGTGTAGCTCCAACTTTTTCACACGGGTTAAAACTATCGTATTCTCACAGGAACCTTGGGGAGGTGCATGTCTTTATGGCCACTATTTCACAGAGGGGAGGAACAGTGCTCACAAGGCGAAACAACTCTTCCAAGACTGTGCAGCTGGGCGCTCAGGAAGCCTGGCCACATAAACATCCTCAGATCCCTGGATTGTCACTCAAGCTGGGGAGATGCCCCCTGCCTCCGTCTTCAGTCACGGCAGGGTCACATCAGGTTGGAAAGCAGTGATGCTCAGGAAGGGGCAGCGGTGGCAGCAAAAAGAACACAAGTCCAAGAAATGGGCACTCCGGTTTGTTGGTGAGTGGTGCAGGTTCTAGAAATATTTCCCTAGATGTGTTTGAGCAAATGGTGTAATTTGATTTATTCTCCATTTACTTGCCTGGAAAATGATGATGGAACAATGGTGTAATTACTTTTGCACATGGTTGTTGCAATAAATGAAATACCTTGTAAAACATTTAGTGTAGTGTCTCAAGCATAGTAGGTATTCAATATATATTAAGTATTATTAATAATAATGTGGTGGTGGCTTTAGGGACTATGAAAACAGAACTCACTCTTGTTTAGAAATTGGTCTCTAACTCATGGTTGCTCCTGCTTATTTGCAGGGCATCTTCCATGGTTATGGAGGAGGACATGCTCACTGTGGTTGGCCTGGAAGGTTCTTCTCAGCAGGGCACAGGTCAGAGCTGTGTTTCCAGTACAGTAGCCGCCAGCATCAGGTGGCTCTTAAGAACCAGAAACGTGGCTAATCCTAAATGAGACGTACTGGGGCTGGCATTGTAGGCTACCAGGTTAAGCTGCCACTTGCAAGGCCAGTATTTCACTTCAAAGCATAGGTTAAGTTCCAGCTGCTCTGTTTCCAATGCACCTCCCTGCTGATGCACCTGGGAATGCAGCGGAAGATGGCCCAAGTACTGAGGCCCCTGCTGCCCACATGGGAGACCTGGATGGAGCTCCTGGATCCTGGCTTCTACTTTATTCAGCCTCAGCTGTTGTGGCTACTTGGGAGGTGAACCAGCAGATGTAAGCAATCTCTCTCTTTATCTCTCTTTCTCTCTCTCTTTCTCCCTCCATCTTTTGAATTCGTAAATAAACTTTACAAAGTGAAACAACATGAGATATGTTGTTAGCATTCAATAACTCAGGATTTTCTAGATTTACTATGAAAAAATGTAAAATACCTCAGTAATTTTGTTAATTGCAAGTTGTAATGATAACATTAGTTGTGTTAAATAAAGTATATTATTAAAATTATTTTCATCTGCTTTATTTTACTTTCTTTATGTCCTGTTAGGTTGCATCTTCAGCATCTTCAAGACACTTTCACACACACACATTTCTATACGTTTCTGGGGAGTTTGTTGAGAAGAAATTATTCTCTTCATGACAAAGATGGAGAAATTGAGAATTAAAATGATCGTTCAAAGACTTCATCCTTGTAACTCATGCCCATGTGGGGAAAAATTTACAATTAAAAAGTAGTTCCCACCATACTCCCATCGCAGTATCAAGAATCAAACATTGTACCGGTGTATCACCCACCTCACCAGATCAATTTACAGTATAAAAGAGGTAGAGTGGGGTCGGTGCTGTGGCATGGCAGGTAAAGCTGCCGCCTGCAGTTCTGGTATCCCATATGGGCTCCAGTTCAAGTCTCGGCTGCTCTACTTTCAATCCTGCTCTCTGCTATGGTCTGGGAAAGCAGAAGAAGGTGTCCTAAGTCCTTGGGTCCCTGCACCTGCGTGGGAGACCTGGAAAAAGCTCCTGGCTCTTGGCTTCAGCTTAGCCCCAGCCGTGGCAGCCATTTGGAGAGTGAACCAGCAGATGGAAGACCTCTCTCTCTCTCTCTCTCTACCTCTACCTCTACCTCTATAACTCTGTCTCTCAAATAAAAAATAAATCTCAAAGAGAAAGCAACTCTGAGTCACACAACTATCTGATCTGAGCACAATTCTTATCTCATAATAAGCACAATATTAAATCCAAGAAAGATAAACTCAGAAGTTGGTGAGCTCACTGTAAAGGGCTAGATAGTCAGTGTTTTAGATTTTGTGAGCCAAACCAGCTTTGTTGCAGCTACTCAGCTCTGGTGTTGTGCAAAAGCAGCCAGACAATACATAGAAGAATGGGCATGACTGTCACAATAAACCTGTGCTTACCCAAACAGATGACAGAGGGCTTGTTTTTGCTCAGCAGTAACTTGCTCAACAGTCATATTTTGCCAGCCCTTGGATTAGGGCTTCTGGCTGCAACCACATCTAAATCACAAGTAACCCACAAAATTTGCACACACGAAAAATGAAAACATGGAAATACATGTTAAGACTGATTGACCTTCTTCATCAACTCTAGTACACAAGGAAGGAGGAATGCAGGTTAACAAAATGATAAAAAAAAAATCTAGATTTTTGTGACTCGATGTTGACAGCGCGATGTTAGCACAGGCGAGGGGCATCATGCTGGGGTTGACTTGAGACGTTGGGTAGAGAAAGAAAAGGAGAGGTAGCCAGTGGAGATTCACATGGTGTGGGATTTTTCTCCACAACAGGGAAAGGAAACTAGAGGACAAGGTTTGCCTGGGCCAGAAGATACATAATTTCTTATCAATGACACCACCATGGAACACATTGCATACCACAAATGCCATTATTTATTTTTATGTGTTTCCAAAAATCAGAATGTTTTCAGACACAACTAAGATATGAAATACAGTACAAAATGAGATTTATGCCTTAAAAGAGAGAGAGAGTGCAATAGGAGCTGTCCCCAGTCTCTCAATTACAATCTGTTTCTGTGTTTTCTATTCTTTTGTGATACATTGATCTCTGCCTTTCTCCCCCTGTGTCCCTGTCAGCCTTGCATCATTACTGTTTCATTGTAGGTTGCTTTTTCATTTTGGGGATGGGGGAGGAATCCTGTCAGTCGTTTTTCCATCTGTATTTGGTACTCAACTCTGCTCACTAAAACTCCAGACCAGAGACACAGCATGTATCATAATTTCAGTCATAGAGGGCTGCCTTATTGCCAAGTCTTAGCTTTAGGCTCAGTGAAAAACTATGCCACCTGAAGGGCTCACCTGGCAATGTGCTGCCCACCATGTGAATGAATGAGCATGAGGTATGGCAGACAAAAGTCATCCTTTCTGAGTGTCTGCAATCAAAGGATAAATAGAGATGACTGATTTTCCTGAATAGAGCTGGGTTTGCATTCAAGATAAATGGGCAGGCAAGGTGAGGTTTGATGATGAATGAATTGGGATTAGCATTGCAAGCATGATGGAGAAAGGCTTTCTATTCCTGACACTTAAAACCATTATTCTTGGTTAACATCTGCCACAATTAATCATTCTACCCCTGTGTTTGCTCAGAGAACGCTGTTTGGATCTCAATTTGAGCACTGATCTCAGTCTACCTTCTATTATCCAGAGATGTTTAAAGTCTCTCTTTCCACTGGACTGTGAGAGCAGGGATTGTTAACTAATTTTTGTCTCTTGGTGGAAACTTGAGAATATCGACAGAATGGTGGTTTGGGAAGTCACATTTTATGTCCTGAACATGTAAGAAAAGAATCTGCTTGCTGGGTTTGCCTGGCTCATTTTCACCCAGATTTCATATTTTTGGGGGTAACATTAGGTAGTTGACGAGGAAGGAGAGGTAAATCTCTATAAAAAGCCATTCCTTGGCACCAACAGAGTCCCTAAAGTGCCTTGTACATAACTGATTAAATTGAATATGTTGATCTTTTGCTTGGGTTTCTTTACAAAGTGAGTGGGGTAGAGGGAGTGTTCACACAACCCGAATTTGTCTTGTGAAGAGGGGCAGCATGTGGAAGATTTGCTTTGGTGACTTCTGATGCCCATGCCCTCTTGATGATTGGTGGGTCCCATTTACAAGGATCTGTGTCTGGAATTGCTGAGTGTGGATGTATAGGTTAGGACGTGGGGCCCAGGCACGACCGATTCACTCAACACAATGGAAGGAAGGAGGCTGGAGGAGCATGCTGTGGACTGAATGGTGCCAACCCCAAAATTCGTGTTGCAGCTCTAATTCCCAATGTGACCATATTCGGATATGGAGCCACTAGGAAGGCAATCCCAGGTGAACAAACTGGATATTCAATAAACAGGTAAGCATGGATGTGTACCACTAACACTTTTCCTTCTGGACACTGAAATTTAAATTTCATGTAATTTTCATATGCCACAGATTGTTGGTCTTCTTTGGATTACTTTTATGCCACTGAAAAATGTGGAAATGGTTATTAGCTCAGAAATCATACAAAAACTGGCAGTGGGCTGGGTTTGCCCCATGAGCTTCAATTTGCAGACGTTGCTCTAGATGTTGTCTTTTCTCCCACTGTGTCACGTTACCTGAATAGAAATGAGACCCCTGGAGAGGCCTGAGGTCTCAGCCAACAGTGGGTTCCTAGAATGGAAAGAAAATCACCTAGGCAAGCCTCTTAAGACTACTGCCCAAGAAGAACGCTCTCGGAGCGAGCAAGAATCAAATCTTAAATTTGTTAAGCCACTGAGATTTTGGGGGTTGTTACAGGAACTAATGTTACTTACCCTAATAACATCCCTTTTCCATCGCTCGTCTTAATGAAAGACTCAATAAATCCTACATTGTCCAGTAGGCTTTGGTGGGCTTAAAAAGGCAAAGAAGGGGATACTAGATATCTAGGCTATGTAATAATTTGCATTAGTTACTTTCAACATCAAAGTCTCCTTGACGTAATGGAGAGTCTTTGAGAATGAGAGGACCATACTAAATCTTACCTGGACTGTATCCAAAGGCTTTTTCTTCTATTTTAAAATAATCTCCAAGGAACATACACTAACACTTCATCTATCCACGCAAGTCCCGATCTCCTTGACTACCTGCTACGTTTCTTACAGAAGTTGTTTGGAACTAACTCCATTTTTTTCCACCCCTCTCCCCCAATACATCCCTACTTCTCCCTCCCAAGCTAGAAGATTCCATGAATCATGGTTTGTGTTTCCTAATCTGTTCCTCTCTTCATCTGTCACCAGTCTCCTCATGTCTGCAACATGCGTTCACATTGGTATCAAGTCTTTTTCTTGTTTCTTTCTCTTTCCTCTTCTAAAGAAGGGGTTCTCTCCCCCCTGGACAATTCTCTCTGCCTCACCACTCCTCTCAACAGCTCTTTTAATCCCTTTGCTTCTAATTGATTCTCCCCTTCTGCACTAAGTAAGTATGAACATCTGTATCCTTTCAAGAGTCTGTTTCCTTGAATTCTACCAAATTCTCAACTTATGACTTTCCTATTAAGTTACTAAGATTTTGACTCAATGCTAGATATACAGCCTCCTTTCTCATGTACTACTTCTGTCTTTTGCCATCTTACACCAATGTAATAGGTCTTGGTGTCACGACGACTTACCAGCTGGCAAATTAGTGGTCTTTCCTAAGTCTTTACCCATGAGGACCTCTGCATTTCTAGACACCTTAGAACAACCGGGCTGTTATTCATAACCTCAGATGGTGTATGACATTGTTCATTAGCAGTTGGTCATATGTACTTAAAAGGCTCAGTAATAGAATGTTGGATTAGACATGAACTTGAGTGTTGATTCAAGCAAGACCAAAATCTCTCTTAAGCAAATTGCTAGAGTTGTCATCCAGTGTGCATGTGAGTGCTCTTATGAGGAGAGACATTTAGCTATTTCTTTTATTTTTTGCATTTCAAAGGCAGACAGAGACAGAGAGGAAAGACAGAGAGGTAGAGACAGAGACCACCCAAATACCTAGAATTATGAACTTAATATAGGTCTCCCTTGATAGTGGGTGGCAGAAACCCAACACTTAAACCATCACTGCTACCTTCTAGGGTGTGTAATAGCAGGGAGATACAATTGAGAGTGGAGCCAGGATTTGAACCCAGGTATTTAGGCACCCCAAGTGGTCTCTTAACCACAGCTCCAAATACCCACCTCTGTTAAGCCACTGCTCACAAAGTCAAATGCTTTAGGGAAGAAGAGAAAAAAAATAGGTGAGAATAGGAAAACTGCCAGAAATAAAAGGAAAATAACAAAGTCACTTATTACTATCCCCCCCATCATTGCACTGTGTAGTATTAAACAGAATCAAATGAAATTGCCAATATTCAGCATTCTGACCTACAGAAACAGCATTGTCCTATGGTCCAATCTGATCTGGGAGGTGTCTGTTTTCTCTAGCAGCCTGCGGCTTACTTATACCACTAGAGCTTGGCACGGGAGGGGGAGCATGTTGAACGGAATCACAATTCAGTAGATGGTAATGGCTCATCATCAGGAAATCTGGCTTCAAGTCGGCTCCTCCATCATGATCCACATCGTTGCTCAGTGTCAGTGTTCCCTGCTTGACAAGTGGGCATGGTTTCTGCACTGTCTCCCTCAAATGGTTCTTGAAAGCGTCAAGCAACATTTTGCCAACTACTGAATACTCTGGATCTTTATATAGTTTATATCCAGGATTCCACTCATTTTCAATACTGATGAACTAACATTGAAATCAGAAAAAATAGGGGCCGATGTTGTGGTGTACTGGATAAAACCACTGCCTGTGATGCCAGCATCCCATATGGGCACAGGTTCGAGTCCCAGCTGCTCCACTTCTGATTCAGCCCCCTGCTAATGGACTGGAAAAGCAGCAGAAGATGGCCAAAGTTCTTGGGCCCTGCTACACATGTGGGAGACCCAGATGAAGCTCCTGGCTCCTAGCTTCAGCCTGGCTCAGCACTGACTGTTGAGGTCATCTGGGGAGTGAACCAGCAGGTAGAAGATACTTAGTGCTTGCTGGCTCTCTCTCTCTCTCTCCTCTCTCTCTCTCTCTCTCACCTCTCTCTCTCTCTCTTTCCCTCTCTCTGTATCTCTGACTTTCAAATCAATAAATAAATTTTTAAAAAAGAGAAAAGCTAACAACCGTGTGACCTAGCTCTAGTTTTCTATTTCACAGACAAATAAAAGGGGACTTGGAGGGGACCTACCTGGGGTCACATATCTGGGAGATAAGTATGCCTATTTCTAGGACCCGAGTCTTCTGTTTCTAAGCTCTTTCCTGAATTCCCTACACCACTGACCTATTAATTCTTCACTCTTCCTTCAGATGGGGCTTTTTAAAAGCTGCAGTATTTCCATGGCCAACTGGAAACTATTCACCAATTAGCAGTTTTAAAGTAAGAATTCAGATACAAAAGTACTCCGTCATCAGTTCCCTAAGGCTAAGGATTCTCCTAGACACCTTGGAGCTTTACTTGTGTCTTCCATTCCCCAGGTCCAGTTTGAAAAAAAAAAAATCTCTTTGACCCTTTCTATTGCCTCATCAAAAGCTTTTTGACTGAATTCCAGGGAATCCTTTTCACCTCCATTTTATTAAAATCATTTTATCATATTACAACCTTTCAAGAAGACATGGATTGCAACAGGGAAATAAATAGAGCCAGTCTATTTTATATCATCCAAGTCCTTAAATGATGAAGATATGAAATACCAATTTCTCTTTTTCCTCCTGTTCATCATTGTGCAGATGGATTATTGAAGCTAATTGAAGCCTGTTTCATTTTTCTGCTATTGATGTGAGTTTTAGCTGAAGTGGAGTGAAACATATCGTGTATGAAGGGAGATTGCTTTTACAAATTAAACCCATGTATCTTACTGAGTTCCATTTCCAGAAATGTGACCTTATTACACTTCATAATTAAAAATGAGAGCAATGAAGACATGCTAGCCAACACGTCCTCTCATAATGCCTGCTGGTTTTGAATTAAGTTGGGTCTTGACCATTAAAACATCTCAAGGTACCCCATAGGGAACTGTGATGGAAAGCTCCCCCTGTATCAGAGGTTCCTGGCCACAGCAGAGATGTTAGCCTCTTGTGTGTTACTGGTAAATAAAAGGCTCTTGAGTACTTTTATTGGTGCCATAAAAGGGAGAAAATGGATGTGCAATACGAATGTCTACGAGATGAGATAGCAAAGGGAGGCAGAAGGGGAGAAGAAGAGGGAGGCAGGCAGGCTTGGAATTCTGGCTTATTTTTCAGAGGAAGACTGGTGAAAAGCAGAGAAAAGGAATTCCAGAGAGAGAGTACAAGTGGGCTGGTCCAGGGACTGGCTGACTGGCAGAAGGAGCCACCAAAGGGTGAGGGTCTGGAGGAATCTGTAGGTTGGGGGAAGGAGACGTTGCACTGTGAAGTTCTAAGAAAAGAAATCAGCAGTTTTTAGAGCATCAGGCACCAGGCTGAGGCTGGCTGGGGCAGGGTTGAGTGGCACCACAAAAGGATGCAAATGTAAAACAAGGAATAGGATGGTTCAAATTCGCCAGCTAAGCAAGCCAATGCTAATCTCCTAACTCCATAGCTTCTCCTGGAATGGATTAGCTTCATAGTTGAAATCCCGAAAATTATAATAAAAAAAAATTCTAGTGCAATCAAGACAGCAGATCTAAGACTAATGTTATGCATTCCTGGCAACTCAGGAGGGGCACAGACAGGAGCCTGAAGAGGAAAGCACCAAGCTTCCAAATCAAGTCTCCCATTTGGAGCCCTGCTGGTTAAGCCCCTGGAACATTTTATCTCCAATCCACATTTGCTCTCCATTTATGGTCTCCCCTGGTAGGAGAAGCTAAAGTGCCTTTAATTCCTAGGTCCAGCTGGACTTGATCCCAGCCAAAGTGAATTTCAAAGGCGTCAGAGTCTCAAAAGCAAATGAGCACTTGGGAATCCCAAGCTTCCAGCACCGTGATTGCTTTGCTCAATAGCACAGAACGCAACTGGTTCCATTTTTATACACCACATGGTCAAAGCCAATCTACAATCATGGAAATGAATGATATTTAAACTATATCTTTATCCAGACACAAATCAAATCTTACTTGCAAAAGCGTCACTGCCATAGGTAGAATATCTTAGTGCCCATGTCACAGACAGTTGCACTCTTATGCCATTCCCGAGCTGTCAGCTGGAGCAAGCTTTGGAAACTGTCCCTCATCAATAAAATATGAATATAGTGTTTCTCTCTCCTGATCACAGTTCTACTCTGCATAGTTTCAGTTATTCACAGTTAACAGTGGCTTGAAAATATCAAATGGAAAGTTCTAGAAAGCAACAATGCATTAGTTTTAAACTGCATGCTTTCTGAACAATGTGATAAAATCTTGTGTCATCCTGCCCTATGCAACCCTGGACTTGAATCGGCACTTTGTCCAGTGTTTCCATGGTGTATGCATTACCTACCCATTAGTCACTTAGTTCCCACTTCAGTTATCAGATCTGTTGTCACAGTATCACCGTTCTTGTGTTCAAATAACCTTATTTAATGATGGTCTATATCATTATTGTAGGAATAATTTCTCTAGTTTCCTATTAATTATTGTTCATCTCTTACTATGCCTAAACTCAGTCATAGGTGTGTGTATATCATAACACAGTATCTATATGTTAGGATTTGGCTATCCACACCATCCACAGTTACTTGGATCCAATGAGATAGGGAGGACTGTGGCAGTACCAGAACTTATTTCATAAAGTTGTTGTAAGAATCAGATGAAATAATACATGCGAAATATGCCCTGCCATGAGTGAGTTTTCAGTGACTGTTGGATAGGCCCACAGCTGCTAATACTTTCGTTTGCTGCTGCAACCACTTCTATTAGCAGTAGGCTACTTGCCTAGCTTCCTTCTTCCTGGTATAACTCCTTTCTCCACCATGAATCTGGCTGCACTGGAGTGTCCATCTTTATATACTGGTACTCGCCTTCTCCATCTGCTTGAAGTGTATGTTTGTTTTGTTTTTTAAGACTCTATTTATTTGAGAGATAGAGTTACGGACAGAGAGAAGGAGAGGCAGAGAGAAAGGTCTTCCTCTCGCTGACTCACTCCCTAAATGGCTGCAACGGCCAGAACTGGGGCAATCTGAAGCCAGGAGCCAGGAGCTTTTCCTGGGTTTCTCCTACAGGTACAGGGACTCAAGGACTTGGGCCATCTTCCACTGCTTTCCCAGGCCATAATCAGAGAGCTGGATGGGAAGTAGAGCATCTGGGACATGAGCTGGCACCCATATGGAGAAGCCCTGCAAGATACAGGCACAGGCAAAGACTTCTTGGAAAAGACCCCAGAGGCACAGGCAGTTAAAGCCAAAATTAACAGTTAGGATTACATCAAATTGAGAAGTTTCTGTACTGCAAAAGAAACAGTAAGGAAAGTGAAGATGCAACCAGCAGAATGTGAAAAAAAAATTTGCAAATTAGGCAACTGATAAAGGATTAATAAACAGAATCTATAAAGAGATCAAGAAACTCCAGAACAAAACAAACAATCCACTTAAGAGATGGGCCAAGGACCTAAATAGACGTTTTTCAAAAGAGGAAATCCAAATGACCAACAGACACATGAGAAAATGTTCAGGATCACTAGCCATCAGGGAAATGCAAATCAAAACCACAATGAGGTTTCACCTCACTCTGGTTAGAATGGCTTACATACAGAAATCAATTAACAACAGGTGCTGGTGAGGATGTGGGGAATAAGGGACACTAATCCATTGTTCGTGGGAATGCAAACTGGTAAAGCCACTATGGAAGTCAGTTTGGAGATTTCTCAGAAACCTGAATATAGCCCTACCATACAACCCAGCCATCCCACTCCTTGGAATTTACCCAAAGGAAATTAAATTGGCAAGTAAAAGAGCTGTCTGCACCTTAATGTTTATTGCAGCTCAATTCACAATAGCTAAGACATGGAATCAACCTAAATACCCATCAACAGAAGACTGGATAAAGAAATTATGGGATATGTACTCTATAGAATACCATACAGCAGTTAAAAAAAAAAAAAAAAACAATGAAATCTGGTTATTTGCAACAAAATGGAGGAATCTGGAAAACATCATGCTGAGTGAATTAAGCCAGTCCCAAAGGGACAAATATCATATGTTCTCCCTGATCGGTGACAACTAAGCACCTAAAAGGAAACCTGTTGAAGTGAAATGAACACTGAGAAACAATGTCGTGATGAGCCCTTGTCCTGTCGAGGAACAACTTACTATTTTATTCCTTTTAGTATTTTTTTGTTCTACTTAATACCATTGGTTGAACTCTTTAATTAACACACAACTATTCTTAGGCATTTAAAATTGACTGAAAAGTGATCCTTGTTAAATATAAAAGTGGTAATAAGAGAGGGAGGAGATGTACAGTTCAGCATATGCTCACTAGGACTTACCCCTAATGGTAGAGCTAGAAATGTGCCAGGGGATTCCAATTCAATCCCATCAAGGTGGCATGTACCAATGCCATCTTATTTGTTAAAGTGATCATTTTAAGTTTATAATTGATAAAAATATAGGATTAAGTGTCAAAGAGATTACATAAATAGGACCAGTGTCTGCAAATAATAATTGATAGAATTAAAAAGGAGAGAATGATCCTTCACGGTAGGCAAGATATGCAGCAGACTCATAGAATGGCAAATGCCCTAAACAGCACTCTGGCCTCAGAATCAACCCTTAAGGCATTCGGATCTGGCTAAAAAGCCCATGAGAGTTTTGCAGGCATGGAAATCCAAGACACTCTGGCAAAAAAAAAAAAAAATGATCTAAATAAAAGATCTCTGTGAGTGAGATCCCAGCAGAAAGAATGGGCCATCAAAGAAGGAGGTACCTTTCTCTGAAGGGAGGAGAGAGCTTCCACTTTGAATATGGCCTTGTCTAAATAAGATTGGAATTGGTGAACTCAAGAGGCTTCCATAGCCTTGACAGCTCATGACAAGAGCCTCGGGTGATTACTGACATCATAAATAAAAGTGTCAATTGTTAAATCAACAACGGGAGTCACTGTGCACCTGCTCCCCATGTAGGACCTCTGTCCTTAATGTGTTGTACTATGCGAATTAACGGTAAAACTACTACTCAAACAGTACTCTATACTTTGTGTGTCTGTGTGGGTGCATTCTGTTGAAATCCTTACTTAGTATATACTAAGTTGATCTTCTGTATATAAAGATAATTGAAAATGAATCTTGATGAAGAATGAGATGAGAGAGGGAGTGGAAGATGGGATGGTTGTAGGTGGGAAGGAGGTTATGGGGGGAAAGCCATTATAATTCAAAAGTTCCACTTTGGAAATTTATATTTATTAAATAAAAGTTGAAAAAAAGAAAAAAGTCAAGGAAAGCACAAAGATTAACAAAAATAGATTACAGAACTATGAACAAGCTTATTTATTAGGCTATAAATGGGCTACACCCATTCTTTTTTTTCTTTTTGGTCTCAGATTTTTTTTTGCAGATTTTTTAATAGAAAACTTTTATTTAACAAATATAAATTTCAAAAGTACAACTTTTGGATTATAGTGGTTCTTCCCCCCATAACCACCCTCCCACCCACAAACCATCCCAACTCCTACTCCCTCTCCTATCTCATTCTTCATTAAGATTCATTTTTAATTATTTTTATATACAGAAGATCAGCTCTATACTAGGTAAAGATTTCAACAGCTTGCACCTGCACAGACACAAAGTATAAAGTACTGTTTGAAGACTAGGTCCTACATGGGGAGCAAGTGCACAGTGACTCCTGTTGTTGATGAACAATTGACACTCTTATTTATGACATCAGTAGTTACCCAGGCTTTTGCCATGAGCTGCCAAGGCTATGGAAACCTCTTGAGTTCACAAACTCTGACCTTCACATGTGTAGATTTTAAATGTTCCCACCATAAGGAAAAAGGTAAGTAGGTAAAGTGATGGATCTGGTAATCAGACTGCTTTAATCATGTCAAAATGTGTACATGTAGCATAACCTTGTACATTTAAAAAATACATTACTTTGTACTCCATATAAATATACACTTATGGTCAATTAAAAATAAGATGAAACTTCAAACAATGAAAATCATCCCAATCAATCCAGGGCAAGTTAAGCTTTAGAAAGCCCTCAAAGAGAGCTCCAGGAAGGTGGGGTGCACTTATTCTCACGGGACCTCGATTATCACTTGCACAATGCAAGAATCACACAGGAAGGAAAAGGTGTAAGAAGCCAAGGTCGCCAGTCTTCTCCACATGCATGATTCATTCATTTCTCCCTGAGGTTACTTCCACAGTCTGGAGAGGCCTGAGTAGAATGGCAGGAAGAGCAGCTCTCTCTCTGACGACACTGCCTCCTCCCCAGTGCACATTTACACTACATAGAACCCGACTGCAAGATGTTGCCAGCCATCTTCAATGTTCTGAGAGGTACAGAAAGACAAGAAATGAAGAGGGAAGCCTCAGCCACCAAAGCTCCTGGGTCTTTTTTCTAGGAGTTCTTTTTAATCCAACACTGACAGATTTTCATGTATCCATTTTTATAAATGAGGAAAGTGATGCTTGGGCAGGTAAACTGGGAAAGATTTAGACTCCACTGGCATGACCTGGGAGTTCTAACCCACCCGTGTCTCCCACTTGTATAAGGAGAAGCACGTAGGCAGATCATGGATCCTCTCATGATATTTTTCTTTCCTGTGATTCATCCAATAAGTTCCCACCAATATTTCAAATCATCTAAATGCTGGGCATTTCAGAGTCTTTGGAATTACGTCCTTTGGAATGCCAGGGACAGAAATTCTGGCTGATATACACTCCGTGTCTATCTGTGGTGGGGAACTGCATTCCTGAAGCCTACTGAGGATAGAGTAGGGAAATGGACAGGCAAAGAGAAGAGTGTTGAGTGGAGTGGCCATACAGCAGGAGTAGTCAATTAGGCAATACCAAGAAGGTCTCTGTGGGCAGGGAAGAAAGAATATTTGCAACATTTCAAGGTGAATACTCCAGGTGGAAAAAGACCTTGAAGGGAAGCTGAAACTGCAAGCCGAGTGTACCTAGTTGTCAAATCAGGTGATGAAGGAGTAGGGTGGATGTCTTCAAGAATCATGAGGTTATCCAATGCTAAAACAGAAATTACCAGAGAACACGTGTTCTGTTCCCCAGAAAAGCACAACCTACTGGAGACACTTTTATCTATATTTTTATGTCTATATACAAAGAGATTTTTTAAAATAAGGAATCAACACCTATAATCTTGCCAAGTCTCCAGATCTGCAGTTGCCAGACAAGACTCGGGGTAGCCACTGGTGTGGCTGCGATCCAAAGCCAAGCAGGGTTTTCTCCAGGTTGAAGGCAGTTGGGAAGGAGTTCCCTCTCACTTGTAGAAGGACCTGTCTTCCTTCTTTACTCATGCCTTCAACAAGTTGGAAGAGACCTACCACACCAAGGATGGCCATTTGCTTTACTCCATCTATAGATTAAAAGGTTATTCGCATCCACAATGCCCTCATAGGCACACCTAGCATAAAGCTTGACCACATTTCTGGGCACTCCATAGCCTAGTCAAGTTGACACATAAAACAAACCAAGCACAAGGGCTGGGGAGTGAATGTGGTAAAACAGAAAAAACAACTAGCAAGCATCCTTGAGTATCTGATATGAGATAGGAAGGAACTACCAGAGGACAGATTACTGCAGATCGTAACAGTATGGAATTGTAAAGCAACCAAAGGAGAACTTACTTGGAAACACTAATGGTAGTTGGATAGGAGAAGTGTACAGGTGAGCAGCATAACATACAGAATATGTAAGTCTGTATAAACTTTGTGAGAGATGCTTCTGTAGCCAATCAGGATATGGAATATAAACATAATTATTTTTATTCTTCTTTTCTTCCAGGTAAATCTGTACAATATTGAGATAATGGTATTAAGAGATCAGTGTATACTACCTAAAAATTCCTGAACAGGCCAGTGCCATGGCTCACTAAGCTAATCGTCCACCTGTGGCGCAGGCACCCTGGGTTCTTGTCCCGGTTGTGGTGCCGGGTACTAGTCCCAGTCGCTCCTCTTCCAGTCCAGCTCTCTGCTGTGGCCCAGGAGTGCAGTGGAGGATGGCCCAGGTCCTTGGGCCCTGCAACCGCATAGGAGACCAGGAGGAAGCACCTGGCTCCTGGCTTTGGATCAGCACAGCGCGCCGGCCTGAACGCACTGGCCGTAGCGGCCACTTAGGTGGTGAACCAATGGAAAAGGAAGACCTTTCTCTCTCTCTCTCTCTTTCACTGTCTAACTCTGCCTGTCAAAAAAAAAAAAAAAAAAGAATTCCTGAACAGAAAATGCTTCTTTTCTGAATACCAGGGGTGTGACATATACATTCGCAAAATGGTGGAAGACCAGAGTGGTTCTCTTGATACATACTAGTATCCATCCACTAGCCCCAGGCCAAGGACAGTGCTGTCAAGAGACATTGAGTTCCCTTCAGACTGGGCTGGTTCTGTTCTTCCAGGGAGTTCTATCCAGGGGCTTAAGATACAAATTTTTTTGGAAGTTTGGTGAAGTGATTGATAATAATACATAAAACATTGGAGCCAAATGAGACCACCTACGTCAGTTGTTGTCAACCTTGTGTGCACATAAAGGTGACCCAGGCAACTTGAAAAACATGCCAGAGTCAGAGGCTATGCCCAGCGATTTTAGTTCCCCTTGTCTGAGTTCAGACATCACTGCATTTGGAATCCTTCCCAGATGGTGCCAACGTGCAGGCAGAGTTGAGAACTCAATTGAATGTAGAAAAAGAGGAGCTTGGACCGAGCCTTGAAGCACTGCACGTTAGATACTGGTTTGAGTGGAGACCAGGGAATAACAGGAAAACCAGAAGGACGTGGAGAGAAACAGAAGTAATAGAGCATAAAGAAAGGACGTGGAGAGAAACAGAAGTAATAGAGCATAAAGAAACATGTAAAAGAGGACTTTTTGGTGGGCATTGGTTCACCTAATTAGGGAAGCTGAAAAGTCACATGATCTGCCATCTATGAGCTAGGGACCCAGGAAAGCTAGAGATGTAATTCAGTCTGAGTCTCAAGGCTTGAGAATCTGGGGTGGCTGGTGGTGTAATGTCGCTCCCCCTCTTTGTGGAGGAACGACACAGGACCCTGCGTTGTTCTTTCGTCTGCTCGGCCCTTCCCGGGTTTGCTGCTGGTTCTTCCCGGGTTGGCTACCGTCCCTCCACCTCCGTGGAGGGGCGGGCCCCCTACCACTTTCCCCACTTCCGCAGGGGAGCGGCACACCGCCGGCCGGCTCTCTCGGGGGCTGCACAGGTGTTCCTCATAGATGTTCCTGGTGCATGTTGTCTCTCTCCTCCTTTATAGTCCTCTTCCACCAATCCCAACTCTGCTACCCACACGCCGAGTACGCTGCTCTCCTCCAATCAGGAGCAGCTCCTGCTGTTTATTGGTTGAACTGGAGGCAGCTGTGTAGAAGCTATTTCCTCCTCTCCCAGCGCCATATTGTGGGAGAGCAGATGCATAGAATAAGTCTTAATTCCAGTAACAGTCTAGTCTGAGTTGCTCCCCACAGTGTAAGAGTCCAAAGCATGGAGAGTTGGGAACTCAATGCCCAAGATCAGAAGAGAGAGAGAGAGAGCTCAAATTTACCCTTTCTCTTTTTTGTTCAACCTGAGTCCTTAATAGACCCGACAATGGCTGTCTACATTGGAGAGAGCAATCTTCTTTACTCAGTCCACAGACACAAATGCTAATCTCCCAGAAACATCCTGACAGACACACCCCGATCTAATTAACACATGATGTTAATCATCCTAGGATAAGCATTTGGCCTCAAATTAAGACCCTCAAATGTCATATCAGAGTGTCTAGGGTCAAATCCCAGCTCTACTCCTGATTCTAGATTCCTGCTAATGCATGTCCTGGGATTCAGCCAGCGATGGCTCAAGGACATGGGTCCCTGCCACCAACTGAGTTCCAGGTCCTAGCTTTGGCATGGCCCCAGCCCCAGATGTTACGGGGAGTGAACCACCTGATGGAAAATCTCTGTCTGCCTCTCTTTCTCTCTCTCTCTCTGCCATCCCATTATCTTTCTCTTGCAAATAAATAAGTAATCTTCAAAATTAAATTAACCATCACATTTATTAATCAACTTACCCTTCTCTGACATTTTGTTGTTCCTTTGGACAGCTAGAATTCAACTTTATAAAAAGTCAAGGGTATAATTGATTGCTTTTTCTTTAAATTTATTCTGTGAAAAGAAAATGCTTGTCTTTGACATGACTTTATTCCCACAGGTCTCTTGTAATACTTTATAGTCTTATTTACAGATTGCTAGAATTTCACATGAAATTTCATATTAATTATTTACTTTGAAGAGATGCTTCCTGTTTCTCTGCCAATACAACTGTCAACAAGGAGCTGTTTAAGCAGCCTTGAAAACAACTACTTCTGGAGGTTGAAAGGTATTGCAGGTGAAGTCCACAAGGATAATTTTTCCTCCCTTTCCCCATGTGCCCCTGATATGCACACTTCTTGTCTGCATTCATCTCTTCAATATTTATTAGTCTCACTTGTGCAGTTCTTCATTCTCAAAAATTTACCCTAGGCCCTCTTAAAACAGGACTTGTGCCAGACTTGGTTCAAGTGTTCCCAACTCTCCTCCTCCCCAAAGCAAATCTCAGTTCTTGATATGTGCCAAAGTCCTTGAATTCTCCCCCACACCACTATCATACTGCAAATTACTCTTTTTTTTTTAAATGCAGAGTTACGGGGGGGGGGGGCGAGAGTGAAGTGGGGGGGGGCGGGGTCGGATCTTCCAACCACTGGTTTATTTCCCAGATGGCTACAAATGGCCAGGGCTGGGTCAGGTTCTTCTGAAACCAGGAGGCAGGAGCTTCTTCTGGTTCTCCCATGTGGGTACAGGGGCTGAAACACTTGGGCTATCTCTGTTGTATTACCAGGTGCACTAGCAGGGAGCTGGATTGGAAGTGGAGGAGCTGGGACTTGAACTGGCATCCATATGGGATGACAGCATCACAGGTGGTTGCCTAACCTGTTATGCCACAATGCCATTCCCTGAACGCTACTCTTGCAAAAGGATACAATGTGCTGCCCATTTTTTTTAGTTCCTTTCATTGACCAATGTAGAAACATTAAATTATTAACTCTCAGTCTAAACTCTAACTAACCAAGGCCACCACAAGACCCAATACACATTTCTAATGTTAAAGATGAGAAATTTTTTGAAAATACAAAATTGATCACTTCCTTTACTGCTTAAAATCCTACAGTGATTGCCCATTAGTGCTGGAATGAATAGAGGCCTTATCCATTCAAATTCCATGTGTATTTCAAATTTTTTTGCTTGTTTGACTAATTTATTTTCTTTTTCAAAAAAAGATTTATTTATTTGAAAGTTCGAGTAATAGAGAGAGATGGAGAGACAGAGAGATTTTCTAACAGCTAGAGCTGGGCCAGGCCAAAGTCAGGAGCCTGGAACTCCAGTCGGGTCTCCCAGTGGACCCAAATACTTGCGCCATCTTCTGTTGCTTTCCCAAGTACATTAGCAGGGAGCTGGATCAGAAGTGGAGCAGCCATGACATGAAGCAGTGGAATGCTGGCATTGCAGGCAGTGGCTTAACCAGCTGCACCAAAACGTCAGCCCCATGTTTGATCAATTTCTTTCTACCTTTCCAGAGATTAAATTTCTAGGAAACCAGAACATATCCATTTTCCTCACCACTACATACCAGTTATTGAGTATAGCAGCAAAGAAATGCTTGTTGAATGAGTAAGCGAACCATTGAGTGGCAAAATGAGTCATAACCTTGAAGAAGTAGAGATGGACTAGCCTCTGAATGTAAAACTCCATGCATACATAGACTAATGGCAACAGGGTCCATTGCATTCATTCATTTTGCAATGAGTCTTGGCCCTCCAGAGAGAAGAAAAATCACGAGATGAACATAATTTTTAAATGAGCTAGTTACACACCCAGAACTGAAATCTGATCCCTTGAATCTTTAGCTAGTGTCCTATTCATTTGGGCTTCCTATCAAATAGCAATCATAATAATCCATCTCAGATATCTGTTTCAGTCACCTCCTGATTTTTTGGGGATCCACTAGGCAAAATGAACTTTTTGGACCTCTGGGGAACTACTGGCACGCAGGTCCCGTGAGAGCTGGAAAGCCGCTGTCGTTTGTTGCCTCGCCTTTTCGTGACTCCTCTCTGGAAGACAGTTCTGAAGGTGGCTTGCAGCCTAGGGCTTTTCATCCTTCATTTGCCGCTTGTTCTTGGCTAATGAAGCCTCGTGCCCTTGTTGGGCCTTGTTTCTACAAGGCTGGACACCTTCTTTTAACAGGACGTACTTGAAAAACAAGATATTTTCCTTTGTACTAGAAACAAATGGTGATTAATGCGCTCGTTGTAATTAATCTGTGGTGACAGATTAGTGGTGTAGCAGCGGTTCTTTTGCTGCTCTGGGAGCCTTCCTTGATAGGACAGCTGGTGAGAGGGGACACCAAATTCAATTTGTTTCTCATTTGCATACATATGACAACCATCTGTGCTAATAGCACTGCAATGTCTCCATTAGACCCTGTGCTAGTGTGCTGCTCTCCAGGGCTCCTGTTGGGCTTGGGAGCTGGGGAGCTCACAGCATAAATATTTGTAGAAGAACAAGGGTGGGCTTGATGGGACACAACCAACCATGTCCCCCTAATGCATGACACATGGGCCGAGAGGCCTCTCACCCACAGGAGGGCGCTCTTCTTTGGAGAGCTCCTGCTCCTTACCCTTCTCCTCTCCATGTCAAAGATCCAACAGAATTACGCATGATCTGTCTTCTGACATCCAGTCACTCCAATCAGCTTCACACTGGCAGAGACCTTTTTGCATTTTTTTAAATGGCCCATTCATAAAAAACAAACAAACAAACAAAAATCTTCATGGGGATGGCATTTAGTCTAATGGTTAAGACCTCAGTGGGGATGCTGCATCCCACACTGGAGTCCCTGGATTGGATCTCTGGCAGTGGTCCCTGATTCCAACTTCCTGTCAATGCTAATTAACCTTAAGAGGCAGTGCTAATGGCTCAAGTAGTTTGGTCCCTATCACCCTAGTGGGAGAACTGGATTGCGTACTCATCTGCCAGCTATAGCATGGACCACCCTGGCCATTTGGGGAGCAAACTGGGGAATGGGAGCAGGCTCTCTGTCTCTTTATCTCAAATAAATATATTAAAAAATGAAATATTTACCCAAAAAATCATGGAGTATCTAGTAAGTTTAGGTACTACTGTAGATGGGAAAGGAACAGCAGTTAACAAGAGAGAACAGGTTTTTGGATTTAGAGTTTATGTACTGGAGGTGAACACTGACAACAAACAAACAAGAAAAGTTTCACACAGCGTCATGTTCAAAACAGATAATCAAAACAAGTGCAAAGTGGTACGGTGCAGACAGGACGTGATGACAACAGCAGGTTTGGCTAGCAGAGAACGTCTCTCTGATAAGGCAAGATTTAAGCTGACATCTGAGTGAGAAGGAACAAGACGATCGATGTGTCTGGAAGGGAGTGAGTGAGAAGGTCAGAGTTGTGAGTCTGCATTGTTTACTCAGTGCCCTCACCAAATGCCACAGACAGGGTGACTTAAAATAACAGACATCGGTTGCACCCAGGTATCAGCAGGACCCTGAAAGCTATAGGTAAGATTCCTGCCTTGGCTTTTATAGCTTCTGGTGTTTGCTGGCAATCCTGGGCAGGCCTTGCCTGGTGGGCATATCCCTCCATTCTTTGATTCTGTGTCTCTGTGTCTCTTATCTTCTCATAGCAACACCAAGCATAATGGGCTAACCGGCTGACGCACATGCGGATTTGAAAGCCAGATACAGCCTGTTGATCACTGTGTACGGGCATCAGATGATCTTCCAAAGGTTGACTGAAAGGCAATCATTTGGCACAGAGTTTAAGATGTCACTTGGGATGCCCACATCCCGCGTTAGAGTTCCTGCATTCGGGTCCTTGCTCTACTCCTTGTGACACAGACAATCCATATCAGAGCACCTGTTGGAGTCCCAGATGCACCAGTTCCAATCTAACTCCCTGCTAACACACCTGGAAAGACATCAGAAGATAGGTCCCTGCCATCCACATGGGCGACCTGGAAGAAGTTCCCAGCTTCTGCCTGACCCATTTACTATGAGAAAATGGCAGGGTCTGATTGATGTTTCATGACATATGCAGACTGTATAGGGGCAGAGCAAGGGATAAAGGATGGAAGTAAACTATTTAGGTAGCTGTTGTCCCGTTAATCTTTGGTACCTACATGTCATGGTAGCCTGACCTAGAGGAGTGACCACAGAGATGGGAGAAAGAACGAGGTTTTGATATCTATCCAAAGATAGCATTCCTAGATGTGATAACAGATTGGACCTAGATATTTAGAAACTGAGAAGAATCCTGTCTGCATCCAATACAGTGTCAAGATGGTGCATATTAGCTGGAAGATGGAATGCTGGGGAAGGAAACAAAGTTTGGAAGAGAAAATCTTATGCTCCATTTTGAACACATTAAGCTAGAGACATCTAAGAGACATCCACATGGAAATATAAAAATCAACCATTTGGTTATGTGAATCTGAATGCCAGAGGAAATGACCAGGATTAAGATAGAAACTTGAAAGTAATCAGTTTTGGGGGTTATTGAAAGTCCATGGCGCTGGGAGAGATCTCTGCCTTGGGAGAAGATCCAGGGTAGGGAGGGGAGGACCCAGCATGCAGCCCTGAGGATCACCAGGGCTCTCTCTTCATCTCTAGCTGTGTCCTTGCCAGGGGTCCTCATGTCCCATGGGGAGTTCCCTTCCCTGTTCAGAACGTGCTTGGCCCTGTGACACTATGTGTGGTGATGAGACAGGCTTGGCTGGCCCCTTGCTGGTGCGTGTCACATGTCCCTTGTCCTGCTTCCCTTCATGAAGTAAAAACCATGCTTAATGTGTCTTTATATCCACAGATCAGGGTTTCTCGAACTCAGTACTGTTGGCATTTAGAGATAGATAATTCTTAGCTGTGAAAGACTGCCCTATGTGTGGTCAAATGTTCAGTGGCATCTGTGGCCTTGACCTGCAAGGCACCAGCAGCACCTGCCCCACCAAAAAAAAAAAAAAAAAAAAAAAAAAAGTCCCAGACATTTCCAAATGTTCTCTAGGAAGGAGGAGAAGGCAAAATGATCACCAGTTGAGAATTATTGCTGAGGCTCTATTTAGAGGGAAGACGCTCAATAAATATGCACCATTCAGGTGATAACAATTCTGTCTTGATACACAGCTCTCTCTATCTTCTTCTATCCACTAAAGAAAACAGACTCTTCCTTGTAAAATAGCTTCAGAATTTCTCATTCATCTTGGACCAGGCTTGTAGACTCCAGACTCCTTCTGCAGAGTTGAAGACAAATGCATGAGAAACCAGAATGAGGTGTGAGAGGGAGTGATTCATTCATCCAGTCCACCAACAGCAAACTTAAACAACAATTGAATTAACAGAGCCCTTCCACAGCCAAAGCCTGGTCTGATAAGATAGGGGATGTTATTACCGAAGAAAAATTGCTACCACACATTCTGGTGACTTTGCATCCTAAGGAAAAAGTCATCCCCCGCACAACAGATGTCCTTTTAAAATTTTATCAACCAGAAAAATAGAGGAGGGTGACTATCCACCAGACCATTACAATGCAATCTAGCATCTACAAATTCATACAATGATAGCATAATCAAGTTGGAATGACAAGGAATCCAATGATATGTGGCGGTCCTTGTGATGCAGCATAGCTCCTGAACCCTGAAGCAGTGAGCACAGGTATGGGGCATGCCTGCGGCGTGGTGAACATCACAGCCCTTCCTAATGGTTTCCAGTACAGCCTGAGAAGCCACTGGAAGCCACTAGAAGTCACGCTGGACATTCCAGATCATGTATATGTACAAAAGCAGCTCCCTTGGAGATCTTCCTTATGATCCCCAAATGGAACCACTTTTGTGATTGGACAGGGATAGAGAAAATTGAATCCAGTGGGAGAAAAGGCCCTTTCCTGAGTGGAAAACCTGGTCCCTGGATCACTTGTTTCTTTTTCCCTGAGACCCAGCCATGTCCTGACAGATCGTCCAAAGTAAAGATGAAAAGGGTACCTGCCTGGCTTCCCAATCAGGAATGAGTCTTAGATGAGCCCTGATGCTTCTACGACATGAATTCAAAGGGAGAAGAGAATTACAAAGGAGAACAAAGACATTCCCAACACAGAGCTGGCAGGAAACAATTTTGTGTCGAGAAAGAGTGGTGTTCTGGTTATTGATAGAATATAACAAACCATCCCAAACCGCAGTGCCTTAATGAAACAAAAGTTTCTTGTTTCTCATTCGGAGGGTTACATTGGTAGTTTTACTATTCTTGGGATTGACTGCAATATGAGGAAGGCTGGAAGATTCAAATTGGCCACACTCACATAGCTAGCAATTGATGCTCTCTGCCAACTGGGATCCCAGCAGAGACTACTGGCAGAAGCTCCTGATTCTCATTTGTGGCAGCATTTCCACACAGATGCTTGGTCTTTCTTACTACATGGTAGCTCTTTCCAAGAAGGAGCATTCAAGGAGAGAGAGGTAAGTGCCAATCTCTTGAAATCAGACCTTGAAAGTCATGTTGGAAAGTTACTTTGCATTCTATTGATCAAAGTAGTCACAAGGCCCATCTAGATTTAAGGGGAGAGAAAACAAGTTCTGCCTCTTGATGTAAGGAGCAGCACACACACACTGGGAGAGTCCGGCTTTGGACTGTGGCCATCATCATAAACTTGTCATTTGACTCCACATCCTGCCACTCTGGAGTACGGCTACACTCTTGGTTTCTCTTTGGGCCTCTTCCTTCAAATCACTGTCATATTGTAAGAGCAGCGGATGAGAAAGAGAGGACTTGCTTTCCTGAAATTACAGTGTGCGTACCTGTGCTCATGTCACTTACCTTATGAGTTGAAAATGCCATCAAAAGACTTGGAAGAAAGACTTTCTCTTCGTATCACGTTTTAGTGTTATTCCTCCCCACCCCCATGTCGCTACGACAAAGAAATAGGCAGAAAAAGTCAAGAGTCATTTCTTTCTTCTCATCAAGGTTTTCACAAGCCCAACTCCCACCTCATCTTCCGACATAAATAACTCACGCATATGTAAACAGTTGAGTCTATTTTTAAAAATACTTCACAGGGCTAGAAAAAACATTAAGTGAGAGAATGGGAGACTGGCGTTCATATAGTAAATGCTGAAGAAATAAGATGACGAAGGTGATGATTGAAGTAGCTAAACATGGAGTCTGATACAGTAGGTGCTTAATACACGACAGCTAATATTGTTGAAGGGGAAGCGCCGTGAAGTTCTGGGGTAGTCCATTTGAATGGGGGGAGAGCCTGGGGTCAGGCGGAGGGCGATGCTCATAGCGCTTCGGGGCATTAGACAGAGCTATCTTTAATACCAAATTATCAGAGGCAGTTTTGGGACTTTCATTGGCACAGAAATGCATTCCCCTGGAGCCTGGAATAAATACTTCCAGGGTGAAAGGTCAGTTCATTAATCTCCTCACTTGTCTGTTTGTTTGGACGTACAGATGCTCCCTTGTTAAGGCAATTTGAGAGAGGGTGAAAGACACAGAGACCAGGAAAAAGTGTGTGCTCCCACCCACCCCAATCCTGTCACACAGTGGGGAGAGGCGTGTGTAACAGAAAAAAAATGTGCTTTATGTTTAATTCTGTTTTCAAAAACAAAATTGGAAGCTGGGACTTGGTTATATTTTTTCCTGGGGTTTGTTTATGAAACTGAACTTCTAGCTGGCATTTGATCAACTTTTCTTCTCCAAGTAAATTTTTGCATCGCTCCATTAGCCAAATCCTATCAAGCAAGAGCAGTGCTAAGTTCTTACCTGGTCCCTCTGGACTAATGCTGCCTTACTACTAGGTGGCAATAGTACACTAACTCAACAGCTCGAACCATCTGTGAGAGACCCCAGCGAGTCTTCATTTTTTGGGAGATGTTGAAACAAAAGCAGAGAAAAGACGTATGCGTTCTAAGGACGTAAAGCAAGGGAAATTTTGATGACACTGTCCTCATTAGACTCAGCATCAGTTTGTTGTTTAGTTGTCAAGATAGCTCTCCATCTCAAAACAAATGATTCAACGTGAAGATGGTCAGCTGTCTTGGAGACTTTCTGGAATGGATAAAAGCCATGGAAAGAGATGAGGTGGCTCGCTCCAAGTCACTTCTA
Organism: Oryctolagus cuniculus; assembly: GCF_051225735.1. Classification (NCBI taxonomy): domain Eukaryota; kingdom Metazoa; phylum Chordata; class Mammalia; order Lagomorpha; family Leporidae; genus Oryctolagus; species Oryctolagus cuniculus. The sequence continues at coordinate 57,818,281 of NC_142883.1, forward strand.
GAGTCCACCGGGGTGCAAAAAGGCAAATCCTGCATGTTTAACATGGACCTGCTTGGGGATGGTGGTAGGCAGATTTCAAGGTCATTCTCCCAGTCTATCACCTGATATTCACGCTTCTGTGCTGTTCCCCCTTCTTGAGTGTGGGCAGGACCTATGGATTGTTTCTGTCCAATAGAATAGAGGAAAGGTGACGAGATGTAGAGCTCTGGAGTGGTTTTGTCTCCAGTTGAGCCTTCAGATGAGAATGCAACCTGGATCATGTCTTTATGGCACTTTGTGAGGCATAGAGCAGAGGAACCAACTATGCTGTGCCTGGACTCCCCTCCACAGATACTGTGAGATGATACATGATGGTTGTTCTCAATCACTCAGTGTGTGCTCCCATGTTCCACTGTGGTGGGAAACTAGTACAGAGGCCCTCTGCTGGGACATAGCGTAGTCTCAGTCATGCAACCTTCATTTGTCAAGTATGGTCTGACCACTCGGAGGAAAACAATGGGCTTCTCCTGGGATATTCTTATCAATCTCAAAAGTTCTCAAATGTTCCCTGATATTTCCTATCTTAGTGTGACCATTACTGTCCTTCAACCTCATTAATCTTACTTCATGTTTCAGGCATGTATTCCTTTATGACTGTGTTTGGTTGTTCCAAGTGTCATTCCATTTCAGCTTTTCAGATATCAACACACAGTCATTTTAAACATTTAGTTGATATTTTACCACCATGTTAACATAGCTGCAACTCCACTGTCACAAAATGTTCAAAGCCCAAAAACAGAAATTGAATCACCACTTAGAAATTTAGTCCCAGCTGCTCCTCTTCTGATCCGGCTCTCTGCTGTGGCCTGAGAGAGCAGTGGAGGATGGCCCTAGTCCTTGGGCCCCTGCACCCATGTGGGAGACCCAGAAGAAGCTCCTGGCTCCTGGCTTTGGATCGCTCCAGCCAATATGTCCATCTGGGGAGTAAACCACTGGATGGAAGACCTCTCTCTGTAACTGTCTTTCAAATAAATAAAGTAATTTGTTTTAAAAAAAAGGAAAAAAAAAGAAATTTAGAGAAAGAAAGCATTATAGGAATCTTTTATTCTAAGGTTCTCACTTTACAAATGAGAACAGTGGCATGCCCCCAAAATTAGCAATGCATTATGATAAAGAACTAAGACAGAATTAATGGAAAACTAGCAGTCGGCATTGGCGGGTTTGCTGCTTCTTTATCCTCTCGTTCTCCTGGTGAATTAGGGGTGAGGACAAAGTGGGAAATCAGAAGCTGCTTCCTGTTTGAATGTCCTGTGATTCCATTACACAGGAATCAGATTATGCCTCACCGTGGACTGCACAGAGAGGGTCTAACCACGCCTGGTGTATAATTAGGACAGGAATGCTTTTGAATGAAACCGTAATACTAGTTAGGAATCTGGGTGATTTGAGCTTTGGGCCTGGAGCTTATAATATTGCCAGGAACTGGTCACAGAATTGCAACTTTGTAACTCACTTACTTGTTGATGCTCAAAGATAGACTGGTACATATATAATTTTAATAGTGCCCATTACACACAGGCTTCCATTATTACACTATTTCCACTTGGTCATAACTTTATGAAAAGCTCCCCTATTGGCGAAAATTTTCCAGGCTTAATCACACTCTTGAGGTGAACTTTTTCAATTAAACCCCACTTAAGTCAATTTTGTGCTCTTTGAGTGAAGGAAAAATGTATATTGCAGACTCTTAAAAATAACTGTGCAGCAGGTTCCTTTTCTTTTCTTTCCTTTTTTCTAAATGTTTATTGAACACGCGAACATTCACACTTCACAACAGGCCTGGCCTGCCTTGCATCTGAAATTTCCCACCGGTGGAGGCAGAACTGCTTATTTTCTAGAAGCTTCCAATCACTCTCTCGATTATCCCCTCTGCCATGGAGAATTATGTGAGTCTGTAAAGCAGGTAGTTTGTTTTAAACTTGTGGGGCCGCTTAGCATCTGTGAAGCCAAATTCAGTTACTACACATTAACTCTCCTCCTACAACTTCGGCAGAATTTCCCACCTGGGGCCTAATGAGAAGAAAGCCATTTGGATTATTGATCCACTGTGAGTCATACAGCATGGTGGGGGGGGGGGGTAATTACCACGGTTGTGAATCACCTCCATTTATGGTTCCTAAACTTTATCCTGGAGCTTAGAGCCTCTCTTGACTGTATTATTTCTACAGAGGAAAACAAACTTGGATTTCTCTCTCGGAATAATTGGAAGGCAATGCCTGCTGGCTTGGAGTCATGTCTCGGATCTCCTGGTTTTCTTTTTCGAGCAACTGCTTTGTGCTCACTCTGGAGTACATCTTCATTTGGTTGATTAGGGGCAGGCTGTCAGCCAGAACACACACACACACACACACACACACACCCCACAGCCATGCTCTGTGGCACGGCCAGCCAAGAGCAGGGCAAGAATGAATTCCTTGCTGGATTCCTCATGCTCAGGTCTCGGTGCCAAGCAACAACCGATGGAGACTTTTCTTCGTGATTCTGACGGGGTCTCCCCAGCGCAGCCCAGAGGAAGCAACCCTCCCATCGATGCTCTCCTCCCAGCTACGCTTGCTCACATGGCTTGAGGAAGAACCTTGTCTGAGGAGCTCCAACGAGGAAGAAGCAGTCTTCTGCAAGAGGTCAGCGTGCCTTGGCTCCCTGCCTTCTTCTTTCTCCCAGATCCCAACTCCACCTGCTGTTCTTTTTTTTTTTTCTTTTTTTTTTTTTTTTAGGAAAATTTTTTTTTGTCTGTTTAGAAGGAGGGGGTAAATCTCTTTGCTCTCTGCACAACAAGCACCCTGATCCTTCAGGCCTGGAATATGTCACCCTATCTGTACCACAAAACATTTGCATACCCATTCGCTATATTGTCCACTCTAGCCATCCCTCTTCTTCTGCTACTCATCACTTAGATCTTCTTGATATTTCTTCAGAGAACTAATATTCATGATGTTTGTTTCACTAATGTTTGTTCTCGTACCACCATATACTTTCCTTTCATGGTGCCTGTCTCTGCTGTCATCTTAGATTTGTCATTGCTGTTTGTTTCATGAGAGTCTAGACTATGTCTGCTCCCAATGCCCAACATAGAATTTAGCACATAGTAGGTACTCTGCAGCTATTTCTTAGATCAATATGTGAATGAACGAATACAGTCCAGACATTTCCAAGGGGAAGGGAAAGTCACAGAGCCTAAGCCAGCTCTGCTAAAGACCTTGGCATCAGCAGAATTTGTCTGGTCTGTTTTATGATGTTGTTCTAACCTCGATATGTAAGACCTGTGAAACAAGTAAATGGACAGAAAGGAAGTGGTCCAGGAGAGGCCCGGGTGAAAACCTCCATCAAAGTCGACATAAAACACCTTCTGAGCCATAATATTGTAAACCTAGGAATGGGCCTCGGAGATCACTCCTGGGGTTTTACCAATGAAGAAAATGAGGCCCAAGATTCCACTGTAGTTACTGGCAGACCCACACCCTCCTGATTCCTTGACTGCTCCTGGTCCACTGCCCTCCCAAGGCGTCAGCCCTCAACACAAATGAACACATTGCCAAGAGGGTAGAAATTAGCAGGAGGTGAAACTGAGCCAAGCAAACTGCAGGCGAGAAATAAGGAGGTGAAAGGATCTGCAATGTGGGGTTGGGGCCGGCATTGAGGTGTGGTGGGGAAAGTCACCACTGCAACACCGGCATCCCTTATAGGTGCTTCTCTATGTCCTGGCTGCTCCACTTCCAATCCAGCACCCTGCTAATGCGCCTGGGAAAGCATCAGAAGATGACCCAAGTTCTTGGGTTCTTGGGCCCCTGCCACCCATGTGGGAGACCTGGATGGTGTTCTGGTTCCTGGCTTCAGCCTGGCTCAGCCAGGGCCATTGCAGCCATTTGGGAAATGAACCAGTGGATGGAAGATTTTCTCTCTCTCTCTCTCTCCCTGTCTCTCCTCCTATCTCTATGACTCTGACTTTCAAATAAATAAAATAAATATTTAAAAAAAAAAAGTGGAGTCTAGCCCACCAGAAAATGTGTCCTAGCACAGTAAATATTGGAAAAACAAAGCATGATGTGTTAAAATGGCAATGTCCTTATTACCTGTGCGACAAGAAGCTCCCAGTGGCCCTTGTGGGGAGACTGGTTTTTAGTGGGGAAGACTAAAGGCAGACGGACCAGTTGGAAAGTCACTGTAGAAGTCTAGATGTAAGGTGGATCAGTGGTGACTAAGAGAGGTAGGTGGGAGTGGATACAGTTAAGATGTATTTTACAGAACGATGCAACAGTGAACTATGAGGGAGGAGAGGCAATGGGTCAAAGGAGTCATCAAGGATGAGTCCTGGATTTTTGTCTTGAACAGCTGGAAACAGTGATGTCACATAAGGAGATGGACAAAAATAGGACAGGAGACCCTAGAGCTGTGAGTGTTTTGAAAACGAAAGGGGGCAGCTCTGTGAATGCAGAATTCTGGATTGCCCAATAAAATAGAACCTGTCTCTGAAGAGTTTTAAGAACAGACAAAGCGGCCGGTGCCGCGGCTCACTAGGCTAATCCTCTGCCTTGCAGCACCGGCACCCCGGGTTCTAGTCCCGGTTGGGGTGCCGGATTCTGTCCTGGTTGCCCCTCTTCCAGGCCAGCTCTGTGCTGTGGTCAGGGAGTACAGTGGAGGATGGCCTGAGTATTTGGGCCCTGCACCCCATGGGAGACCAGGAGAAGTACCTGGCTCCTGCCTTCGGATCAGCGCGGTGCGCCAGCCGCGGCGGCCATTGGAGGGTGAACCAACGGCAAAGGAAGACCTTTCTCTCTGTCTCTCTCTCTCTCACTGTCCACTCTGCCTGTAAAAAAAAAAAAAAAGAACAGACAAAGCAGGTATTTATCTGGAATGGTGATGGGTGTACGTCTTTAGGAGAAAAGAAATGAATTAGTTCACCCCTGGTGATGCTACCCACTCTTCAGGAATTGGGGCTACCTTGTCCTGGTGGTAGGGTCCTCAGGTAGAATAGGATCTTATTTCTTTCCTGCTCTTCATAAGGGAGAGACATAAATAATGGGCCAACTAGCTAGCTTCTTGGTTTCCCAGGAGCCCCATACAATATTTTCCATCTCTTTTCTTTTGAGGCTTGAAGCAGGCAGAAAAAATGTCTCAAAATCTGTACAGAGAACCTAGTTTGTGCCTTTATTTCAGGGGGAAGGGGATTTTAGTAATGTCAGAGTGACATTCTTTTAGGAGGAATTTGAGAGGTTAATCTTAAAAACATAGTTAATCCTCCGCCTTGCGGCGCTGGCACACCAGGTTCTAGTCCCGGTCGGGGCGCTGGATTCTGTCCTGGTTGCTCCTCTTCCAGGCCAGCTCTCTGCTGTGGCCCGGGAAGGCAGTGGAGGATGGCCCAAGTATTTGGGCCCTGCACCCCATGGGAGACCAGGAGAAGCACCTGGCTCCTGCCTTCAGATCAGCACAGTGCACTGGCCACAGCGCGCCAGCCGCGGCGGCCATTGGAGGGTGAACCAACAGCAAAGGAAGACCTTTCTCTCTGTCTCTCTCTCTCTCACTGTCCACTCTGCCTGTCAAAATAAATAAATAAATAGATAGATAAATAAATAAATAAAACCATAGTTAACAAACTTTTGGGGTCATCTTATCTGATTACATAACATCTACCTGCAACTCAATGCTTTTTTTTTTTTTTTTTTTTTTTTTGACAGGCAGAGTGGACAGTGAGAGAGAGAGACAGAGAGAAGGTCTTCCTTTTCGGTTGGTTCACCCCCCAATGGCTGCTGCGGCCGGCGCACCGCGCTGATCCGAAGCCAGGAGCCAGGTGCTTCTCCTGGTCTCCCATGGGGTGCAGGGCCCAAGCACCTGGGCCATCCTCCACTGCACTCCCTGGCCACAGCAGAGAGCTGGACTAGAAGAGGGGCAACCAGGACAGAATCCGGCGCCCCAATTGGGACTAGAACCCGGAGTGCCGGCACCGCAGGTAGAGGATTAGCCTATTGAGCCGTGGCGCCAGCCTTGCTTTATTTTTTAACACAAATACATTGAAAAGAATACTAGGCTAGGAGTCCTAGAAGTGTCTGCTCCAACTCAACCGCTAAAGTTACCTGTTCTATTTGGACTTTTTTGGGTTGGGGATTTACCTAGGGATCAAAGAAATGTTGGATTCCATGCCTTTTCCAGAGTTAATGGTGCATTAAATATTGGCCAGGGTGAGACAATCTCCTTCACACGCATCACTGGGGTGATGGACATTTGGGCATTTGCATTTCCTGGTCTTTGATGTCCCAGATGCTCTGCCTTACCCCCTGCAATGCAGCCCATTTCTTGAGAGTGCTTTCCATAAACTCCTGGAAATTGGCAATGAGTTTTGGAGAAAAGAACATTCCTTATGTTTCCGAATCAACCCTCTGCATACATTTTGTCTGGGGGCCACATGTCTTGGAGAGGAGTCCTTGTGAGCCAAGAGCCCCTGAAGTCACAAGTCATTCCAGCTTTGATTCATTTTGGGTGGCTGCCTCGCGTGCTTGACAACCCAAGGAACACCACGAAAGGGATTGTACTCTGTGTAACGCAATGGTAATCAGCCTTGTAAACTGACTCTTTAACAAGTGTGTGGCTTTGATTTGAAATTAGGGCAGAAACCATGGCTACAACGTGACAGTAAGACAGAAATACAGCGAGATGGTTAAGTTCAGGAACAGCAGCTGGGAGCAGAGGTCTTAGTTCGGTTCGGACCACTGTCGCTAGCTAGCCATGCATACCTGTGCAACCCACTCAGTCAGTCTCCTTACCTGCAAAATGCCTCTCTCTCAGATCTCTCCCAGCTTGGAGATTTGATGAGTGGCTCTGGGGTCTGGTTGATGTCTGTGGGCAGAGGATGAGAGAGCAGTGTCTATTGGTCCAATTACTGGACTTGATGGCTCCCACTCAACTCCTGGTAGAGGGCCTCGGGCAGGAAGCAGTTTAGAAGCAGGAAGTAGGGCTGTGCAGCCTCTAATGAAGGATTTCACCTTTCCCTGAAGGTTTCCACTGGGTCTTTGAGCTGGAGCCAGGACAGGTGGCAGCCAGAGGGGAATGGTGATTAGTAAAGCATGATGAGGCAGAACCCGCAGGGCCTGGTATTTACTTTGTTCTTCTCTGGAGTACGGGAATGAACAGATGGAGCTGTAGACTTCCACACACATTTTATTAACTTAACCTTGAGTGTGCAGAGAGGCAGAAGCCTAAACCCTTGCGAATAAAAATATCATTTATTATTGATTCTATTCTTGGGAAAACACAGAGGTCAATCACACAGTATTTCCCCAAGTTGAAAATCTCTACAGTCTCTTTTTTTTCCCAAAGAAACCTTTTATTTAATGAGTACAAATTTCCTAAGTACAACTTTAGGAATATACTGATTCTTCCCACCAACCTGTCCTCCCACACCCACTCCTACCCCACCTCCTCCTCCCTCTCCCATTCCTAGTCCCATTCCCATTAAGATTCATTTTCAATTAACTTTATATACAGAAGACCAACTCTATACTAAGTAAAGATTTCAACAATTTGCGCGCACACACACACACACACACACAAAAACTGTTTGAGAACAAGTTTTATGGTTAATTCTCATAACACAACTCATTGAGGACATAGGTCCTGCATGGGGAGTAAGTGCACAGTGACTGCTGTTGTTAATTTAACAATTAACACTCTTATGTATGACATCAGTGACACTTAAGGCTCTTGACATGAGCTGTGTAGGCTATAGATGCCTTTTGAGCCCACAATCTCTATCAGTATTTAGACAAGGCCATATTCAAAGTGGAAGTTCTCTCCTCCCTTCAAAGAAAGTACATCCTTTGTTGATGGCCCCTTCTTTCCTCTGGGGTCTCACTCACAGAGATCCTTCATTTAGGACATTTTTTTTTCTTTTATTGCCACTGTCTTGGTTTTCCATGCCTGAAATGCTCTCATGGGCTTTTTAGCCAGACCAGAATGCCTTAAGGGCTAATTCTGAGGTCAGAGTGTTATTTAGAGCAACTGTCATTCTGAGTCTGCTGTGTGGAATGCTTGCCATGTTGTAACCTTCCCTCCTTTTTAATTTTATTATTATTACCAGACACCTGATCTTATTTATATGATTCCTTTAACACTTAATCCTACCTATATGATCAATTTAACACTTAATATGATCATATTAACACTTAAGTACCACCCAACTTAATGAGATTTGGGGTCCCATGGCAACATACAATTGGATTCAGAGATTAGGGTTCAGAGAGGATGCTTGCTCTTTCATTTTGTTTTAAGGGAAATTAATGAGCAATGGTTACTCAATGAAACATTTCTCTTATGGAATTTAAAATGATTTGCTCATTATGATGTCAAATATTCTTAACAATGTCAGCAACTCCAAGGTCCTGAAAATATTTGCTGTAGGAGGTGATAGCTCTATCGGGAGGGATCATATCTCCTAAACCAGTGCATGGATTGGATGCTTGGTTTTGAATCTTTCTATTTTTAGTCACTCAAACAATGTATATTGAATAAGAATTGCATGCTGTGCACTTTTTAGTGCACTGGACGTAGTGTAATAAACAGGACAGATTAAGTTCAGCTGTCTCCTGACTTTCATGTCAACTTGAATTCCTTTCCCTTCTTTTAAATTTCTTCGTTATGTGGTCCCAAATCTGTTAGCCCAAACTTTCCCACTACTTATCAATGTAAATGTTGCAGTCCACTCTGCTGTTGGCACCATGTCCACACTCCCCACCAGCACATACACACAGACAAACACTGTCCTTCTATGCTCATGTCCTCCTATGCTGCTGCTAACTCTACCCTACTCCTGTTCACTTTGCTAAACCCCACCTAGTTTTCAAGTCTCAACAAAAATACCCGTTTTCTCTGATCGCTGTTTCCTTTGCTATGCAGCAGCTTCTCACTTATATTTTTGCTTTTGTTGTCTATACTGTCTTGTCCCCCAAAGTCATTACCCATACCAATGTCTTGAAGTGTTTCCCCTATATTTTCTCCCAGTATGTTTAATATTTTCAGGCCTTACAACTGGGTCTTTGATTCAAGTTGATTTTTGTATAGGGTAAAAAATAGGGTCAAGTTTTAATTTTCTGCATCTGGATATCCAGTTTTCCCAGCACGATTTATTGAAGAGGCTGTCTTTTCTCCCTTATATGTTTTTGGCACCCTTGTCAAGAATCAGTTGGCTGACATTTGCAGCAAAATGGATAGAACTAAGAATATTACATTAAGTGAAATAAGCCAGGCATAGAAAGACAAATATTGTATGTTCTCTCTCATATGTGGAAACTTAAAAACACACACAAAAAAGTCTATTTAAATGTAGACTAGAGATTACTAGAGGTTGGAAAAGGAGGGGTGGGTGGATAGAGAAAGATTAGATAATGAGTACTAAAATCAAATTAGACAGAAAGAAGACAGTCTCATGTTCCATAGCATAGTGGAGCAACTCAAGTTCACAATAATCAGTTCTATATTTTATGAACAACTAGAAGAGAGGAATTCAAAGCCTCCAAACATACAGAAACAATATGATGGAAATGCTAATTACCCTAATTTGATCAGTACTTGCTGTCTAAATATTTACTCCATTAATATATACAATTATCAAATGTTAATCAAAAATCTTGAAAAGTCTTATGTGATATAAAAAATTAAAATCATGCATATCTCAAATACCTCTCCTCTGAAAAATCCTTTGCTAACAAAGGAGCCCAATCTGATGCCTCTTTTCCAACGTTCTATATCTCATGGCCACACATCTGTCCAATCCGTTTTCTAGTGCCCATTTTTTCCCATCTTATTTTCTGTGTGTTGGTTTGGTCATCATCAGGCAATTCTGTCATTCCTAGAAAGGTGGATTATATTTTGTATCTCTAGTAGATCCATAATATTTGCTCACAATTAGTTTCAGAGGAAGTTAACAAGTTCTTGCCTGGTTAGTTAGATTTGTCAGCAGTCAAGATAAGCTACTCTAGGTACAACCTCAGCCATGTGGCTGATGTTTAGAACTATATACTTTAATTAGCATACTTTAATATGATACATTTAATTGAACTTTGAATAGACCTTTCTCAAACTCTATAGCTATTCAAATCAAGACACTGAAGGATATCACACATTAAAATGATGCATTTCAAAGCTACCTAAATATATACCCCCAGCTGGGGCAGTAACACAATGAGTTAAAGCCCTGGCCTGCAGCACCAACATCCCAAATGGGTGCTGGTTTGAGCTCCAGTGGCTCCACTTCCAATCCAGCTCCTTGCTAACGTGCCTGGGAAAGCAGTATCCCTTGCACACACGTGGGAGACCCAGTAGAAACTCCTGGCTCCTGGCTTCGGATTGGCTCAGCTCTGGCTGTTGCGGCCATTTGGGAAGTGATCCAGAGGATGGAAGACCTTTCTCTCTGTCACTACTCTTTTTTAAAGATTTATTTATTTATTTGAAAGTCAGAGTTACACAGAGAGAGAAGGAGAGGCAGAGGCAGAGGCAGAGGCAGAGGCAGAGGCAGAGGCAGAGGGAGAGGGAGAGGGAGAGGGGGAGGGAGCGAGGGAGAGGGAGAGGGGGAGGGGAAAGGGGAGGGAGAGGGGGAGAGAGAAGGAGATAGAGAGATTCCATCCACTGGTTCACTCCTCAAGTGACCACTATGACCAGGGTGGGCCAGGCCAAAGCCAGGAGCCAGGAGCTTCTGATGGGTCTCCCACAAGGGTGCAGGGGCCCAAGGATTTGGGCCATCTTGTACTGATTTCCCAGGCCATAGCAGAGAGCTGGATCAGAAGTGGAGAAGCCGGGTCTGGAACCGGTGCCCATATGGGATGTTAGCACTGCAGGCAGAAGCTTTACCTGCTACACCACAGCACCAGTTCCCATAACCTGGTCTTAATTACTGTACTCTCGTAGTCAGTCTTGATAGCTACTAGAGCACAATTCCTACTTCGTTTTCCCTTAGGAATGTCTTAATTATTTTTAGTCTTGTTTAGTTCCTAATGAATTTAAGGATGAGGTTGTTGTTTTCCATCAAGAAACCTGCCGACCTTTCAAACGGAATTGCACTAAATAGGTAGATCAATTTGGAGATAATTGAAATTTTTACCAAACTGAATCTTATCTTACAAGAACATGATATACAATGCTATTAAAAATATGATAGCCAGATTGAGAAGGGAAATAACATGGTCCTTTTCCTCACATTATACCATAAAATCAATTCCAGATAGACTAGCGCTCAAAATGTGAAAGCTCAGACAATGAAGTTTCCAGAAAATAACATAAAAGAACATTTTCCTGATAATAAAGTAAGAAAAGCATTCTCCAGTGGATCAAAAATCCCGATCATAAGAGAAATAAATAACAATTGGGACTGCACTGAAATTAAAAATATAAAAAAACACTATGAGAAGAGTAATATGCAAGCTACAGAGTGGTTGAGAAATTTCTAAAGCATTATATATTATACATCTATTGTACAGAAATGTGCATATAGGTATAATCCTTTGGAACATATACCTGTGTGTGTGTGTGTGTGTGTGTGTGTTCCAAGGGATTGTACTCAAATATACAAGAGGTAAATCAATAAGAAAAAGCAGAAAGCCCAGAGGAAAGTTGAGCAACAAACATAAAGAAGAAATTTGCAAAGGAAATTCAAATGGCTAATAAAAAACATAAAGAAAGGTACTCTATACCATTTTTCATTAGAGAAATGAAAACTAAAACTACAGTGCAATACAGTTTCACACCTACCAGAAAGACTAATATCACCAAGTTCTGGCAGTGACATAAACAACAGAACTCCCACAAGTAGCTGGTAGAAGTGTTAAGTTAGAGCAACTACTTTAAAATACTCTTTAGCATTAGCTAGTAAAGTAAAAGCCAAGACTCAAAGATAAGCCACAGATAAGGCACTAAAGATTTGTGCTACAATATAGCTACAATAGCAGCAGCTTGTAATAACCAAAAAATAGAAGTAACACTAACCCTTTAGTTCTATCAACAGTAATCTAAGTCTAAAAATTGTAATTATTTCATTCCTTGGAAAACTATACAGCAATGAAAATAAATGGTCAATTCCTACATGCCACAACATGGATAAATCTCACAAACAATGGTGCCCAAAATAACACAGTCAAAAATAGAACACGCTAGATGATTCCACTTCTGTAACTTGCAAAAACAGACCAAATTAACCTGCTGTGGAGAGGAGGGAGAAATTGAGCCTACTACAAGAGATCTTCTCTAGTGTTGATAATGCTCTGGCGTGACCACTTGCCTATGTTCACTTTGTGATAAGTCTTTAAGCTGCAAAATTATAATTTGTGCAGTTTTCTTCCATATGCATATTATATTGAAATTAAAAAGTAGTTTTAAAATCAGATAAAACACACCACCACTGTTTTAAAACTGAATATAAAATATGGCTTTACCATCAATTACTGAAGAAGTTAAAAATACACCGCTGTAGCAAACTGACTGTTTAAGTTAAAGGCATTTGAAAAACAACAGGTGCTGAAGATCACTCTGAACTTCACACTGTTTCTTAAAAGTGGAAGATGGAGAGGCTGGCACTGAGGCGCAGTGGGTTAAAGCCCCAGCCTACAGCGTCAGCATCCCATATGGGCACCAGTTTGAGTCCCAGTTGCTCCACTTCCAATCCAGCTCTTTGCTATAGCCTGGGAAATCAGTAGAAGATGGCCCAAGTACTTCCGCCCCTGCACCCATGTGGGAGATCTGGAAGAAACTCCTGGCATCAGATCAGCTCAGTTCTGGCCATTGTGGTCATCTGAGGAGTAAACCAGAGGATGGAAGACTGTCTCTCTCTCTCTCTCTCTCTCTCTCTAACTCTGTCTTTCAAGTAAATAAGATAAATCTTATTAAAAAAAAAGTGGAAGATGGAATTTCATGTGAAAGATGTTCTCCCTGGTGGAGAGAGAAAGAGAGAGAGAGAGAGCGAGAACCTTCTTATCACCAAAAACAAGAAGGTTGAAGCCAAAAGAAGCTCTATACAAGCCAGCTTTGTTAAACTACTCCTCACCTTCCTAGTCACTTCCATACCTAATTCAATAAGCCAGCTCCAGCTCCTTGGCTTTGTCATATTTTTATAATTTATTATTCTTTGTCCAACTCAGTGTTTATGTCACTAACTAACTGCTTCTGCAGACCTTTATTTCCCTATGGGGAATTCCATACCATGTCAAATTTGTATGCAATAAATTTGTATGCTTTCTCCTATTAATCACTTAATTTTTAGGCTCAGCATGACCCTAAGATGATGGAGGTAGAGTTTGTAATTTCCCAATTACCTGTGTTTCAGGGAAAAAAAAAACTGAAGCAAAAGCAAAGTGTTAAGAGATGACCAGAACCTCAGGATAGATTTGCATCTTTTCTGCTTAATGTCATCAGTTTTCAACTCTGACTCTGTTCGTCTACCATTTCCTAGTCCTGGATCCGTTGTTTCCCTAGTGGTGGGCTGAGAATGCCACTTGACTGATTTAATGTGATCCATTTTGCCTCCTGTTGTCTTGCTTTGGCCAGAGACATCTCACAGGTGTCACCCCACAGGTCTCAGGGTAGCCTATTTTCAGTGAAAGGAAATCCTTTGACATTCTGTTTTCTCACTGAAACTGACAAAATGAGTTTTTGCTTTCCTGAATTGAAACGAAAATGTTACGCTGTTGTTACTTCACCTGCTTGAAGACTGACTTCTAAATTTTATGTCTTCCTGATAGCTCCTTGATGTGGTGTCTAAAAACTTGATATCTCAGCTCTGTTATCAATGAAACTTCAGTAGCCTTATTTATTACTATGTTGATGAGTTTTCTCTCTGCCCAGACACACAGATGCAGCTGGGAAGAGAAAACAGACCATTCCCGGATATTCCCCAAAGTCTCCCATAGCCTAAAGTCGCTAGGCCACAGTAGACCGCTGCAGATGAGGTAGATGTGCCTTTAAGTCAAATATGCTGACTTCTATTTCATTACATAAACAGAATAATTTTCTCTTCTATCCTTAAAAAAAGATAGGTTTCAACTTCTGTTTATGAATACATTGCATTTTGAAGTTACAGACATAAACTTTAAAAATTTGGTAGTTCTCAACTATCTCATTTAGCCATGGACCACAGGTAGGATAAGATGCAAATGAACTGTGAAACATGGACCATCTAACACAGCTCCTATTGTATTTCCTTAACATTTGTTTAAAAATGTCAAATTTAAAAAAGTTATAATGTTGCTAACCCAATTTATAATAGTTTTAGTATAGCTACTAAAATATTGGATTCATATTGGATTTTGTATTAAGAAAAATGATATGGACTATGCAATGCATTCAGCATCCCATATGAGCACAAGTTCAAGTTCCGGCTGATCCACTTCCAATCCAGCTCCCTGCTAATGCACCTGGAAAAGCAGCGGATGGCCCAAGTGCTTGGATGCCTGAGTCTCCCTTGGAAAGTTTGCTAAGAAAACTATATATATTACTTAGTAGTTGTGTATTAAGTTGTTTATTGTAATGGAGTTCCAGGCTCCTGGTGTCAGCATGGTCCAGTACTGGCTTTTCAGTCATTTGGAGAGTGAACCAGCAGATTTAAGAATTTTCTCTGTCTCTTCCTGTTTCTCTGTCACTCTGCTGTTCAGATAAATAAGAATAAATCTTGAAAGAAGAAAAATGATGACTTAATAACTCCTAATGAAAGCAATCACTGATTAGAAAAAGTCATCTTAATATACAACCAATAAGGGCCAGCGCCGTAGCTCACTTGGTTAATCCTCTGCCTGTGGCACTGGCATCCCATATGGGTACCAGTTCTAGTCCCAGTTGCTCCTCTTCCAGTCCAGCTCCCTGCTGTGGCCCAGAAAGGCAGTGGAGGATGGCCCAAGTGTTTGGGCACCAGCACCCACATGGGAGACCAGGAAGAAACACCTGGCTCCTGGCTTCAGAACAGTGCAGTGCTGACCATAGCGGCCATTTGGGGAGTGAACCAACGGAAGGAAGACCTTTCTCTCTGTCTCTCTCTCTCTCTCACTGTCTACAACTTTACTTGTCAAATAAATAAATAAAATAAAATAAGAAAAGAAAGACCTCTCTCTCTCTCTGTGCTTCTCCTTCTCTCTGTGTGTAACTCTGACTTCCAATAAAAATAAATAAATCTTAAAAAAATATATACAACCAATAAGTAATATATAGGATTTTCCTAGCAAACTTTCTAAGCAGGACTCAGTATGCCTTTCTCATTTAGCACAGATACCCACACTGATGAATGTATTTTCTTTTTCTTTTGTTATTCTTTAAAAAAAAAACAATTATTTTTGCAGTAGTTTTAGGTTGACAAACAAAATTGAATGGAAGGTAGAGTGATAGTTCCTACCTTTCCTATCCCTACTCATGGACAACCTCCCCCACTGTCAACATCCACACCAAATGATGCATTTGTTACAGCTATGAACTTAACATTGACAAATCATCAACCAAAGTCCATAATTTAGAGTTCTTTCTCAGAGCTGTATTGTTTTGGAAAAACCCAGTGTATGCCAATCAGCCACATGATTCCATAGAATATAATGTATCTGGGATGCATTGACAGAAGCATGGTCTTGGTTGGCAATGAAACCATGAGCTGGAAGAAGGGAATATTGCAGACAAATGTGTCCTGTGGCTAACTGACTGCATGTGGAGTTTTGCAGGAAGTATCAACCTTCACAAGAGACTTTCCAGCCGTAGGTAGGAACATCAGGTAAGGGTGGCAGGTTATCACAACAGCTCTGTTTGCCTTATCATAGGGCTTGTGATAGCTACCAGGGTAACCTGAAGAACAAGACAGTGGTTACGTCCATTATGGCTACAGTCATGTCAAACTGGATCCCAAGAGCATTCTATTGGTTTGGACAAAGGAATAACAACACATATCCACCATTGTGGTATCATGCAGAGTTTCCTCTCCTCTTTTATAAAACTAAATCAAATTTACAAAATCAATTCATTTTTGCTACTTGTATCATGAACAAAATTCTTATTAAATTATTCTGTCTTGGACCTTTTTATTATGTTACATTAACTGGTCTGTCAATCCATAAACAGCTCTTTTAATTATTGCAACTGAAATCTTTTTCGAAAGTTTTTTTGTTTGTTTGTTTATTTGAAAGGCAGAGTTATAGAGAGAGAGGCAGGGAGAGAGAGAGAGACAGAAAGAGAGAGACAGAGAGAGAGAGACAGACAGAGAGGTCTTCCATCTGCTAGCTCACTCCTCAGGTAGCTGCAATGGCCAGACTAGAACAGGCTAAAGCCAGGAACCAGGAGCTTCATCCAGGTCTCCCACATTGGCAGCAAGGGCTCAAACTCTTTGGCCAAGTTCTGCTGCCCAAGATCTGAAGTGGAGCAGCCAGGACACAAACCAACACTCATATAGGATGCTGACATCGCAGGCTTTACCTGCTATGCTACTATGCTGGCCCTGCAACTGAAATCTTTAAAACTGATAAAGCACGGCCGGCGCCGCGGCTCACTAGGCTAATCCTCCGCCTAGCGGCGCCGGCACACCGGGTTCTAGTCCCGGTCGGGGCGCCGGATTCTGTCCCGGTTGCCCCTCTTCCAGGCCAGCCCTCTGCTGTGGCCAGGGAGTGCAGTGGAGGATGGCCCAGGTGCTTGGGCCCTGCACCTCATGGGAGACCAGGAAAAGCACCTGGCTCCTGGCTCCTGCCATCGGATCAGCGCGGTGCGCCGGCCGCAGCGCGCCGGCAGCGGCAGCCATTGGAGGGTGAACCAACGGCAAAGGAAGACCTTTCTGTCTGTCTCTCTCTCTCACTGTCCACTCTGCCTGTCAAAAAAAAAAAAAAAAAAAAAAAAAAAAAAACCTGATAAAGCAAACATGTTTTCCCCACTGTGCCCCTCCCCTACCCAGCAGGTGGAGTCCCTGCTGCCACTGTGACCTGGCTCTCCTCTGCTGGTGGAGGAGGACTCCCCACCAGCCCCATGTCACTGGGTGGGCTGTGAGACTGGCTCTGGCCATGCCTTGTCTGACAGCACAGTGACACATGCTATTCGAAACTCAATATTTCAGACACCAAGACCCTCTGGAAAGCTCTTTTATCCGTCATAGTACCTGCCAATATTTGAGAGGGAGGCTGCCACTACAGCCTGAACTTCATTGTAAGGGGGTAAAAAACCAATCGTGGTGGACACAAAGCATTAGAAATAAAGCTTTTTGTCTTCAGCCTTGAGATGATCAGGAATGGGGCATTCTTGCTGCATTCTAACCTAGTTTATTCTGACAAATTCACACCAAAGTAATTGATGCTTTCAAAAACTGCCTAGAAAATCTCTTCTTATTGAGATTTTGGTTGGAATCATACTAACTTTGAAGATTCATTTTGGAGGAATGGACAATTTCGTAATATTGAATCTTCCTATCAAAGCATATAATTCTTCATTTACGTCTTTATTATTCTAAATAAATGAAGGATATACAAAGAACTAAGCACCTGTTGTTTCCTAATTATTTATATCTGTTCCTACAACATAAGGATTTTTCAATCTTGTACAGCTGTTCACACTGGCAAATTTTCTTAATAGTTCTAATCTCTCTGAATTAAGCCTCTTTAATTTCCTAGATCAAAAATGAATAGCACTGGATAATGGTAATTTTCTCCATTTCTTCCTCCTAATTAATATCTATTTCATATCTTACTGTGTCAATTGAAATTTCAGAGTAAGGTTGATAGCATCTGTAAATGTGGGTCTCATTCTCTTCTTTATGTAAAAGGCAAGCAAGCTTTCTCTAGAAAGATCCGGATAGGGAGTATTTTTAGTTTTCTGAGCCATACCATCTCTGTCACAACTACTCAACTCATCCATTGTAGCATGAAAGCAGCCATAAATAATACATTAACATGTATATAGCTAGGTTTTTCCAGAGATCATGGTTTACTTAACTTTGTGCTATTTTAATGTCGAGATTTTAAATGTTTCATCTTTGCTAGGATTTTGGTTATTGATTTCTTTATTATTATAAGGAATAGATCCTTTACTTCTACATTGCCGATAGTTTTTCTTTGTTTTAGTAATTGCTTTCTTTTTTCTTAAAGATTTACTTGTTTGTTTATTTGAAAGGCAGAGTTACAGAAAAACAGAGAAATCTTCTGTCTGCTATTTCATTCCCCAGATGGCTGCAACAGCCAGGACTGGACCAGGCCAAAGCCAGGATCACCCATATGGATGGCAGGGGTCCAATCCCTGGGCCGTCATCTGGGTTCTACCAAGCATATTAGCATGGAGATGGATTGGAAATGGCGCAATCAGGACTTGAACAGTGCTGCTATCAGATGTTGCATTGCAGGTGGAGCCTTCACCTACTTCACAACAACACTGGCCCCATAGTAATTCCTTTCTGACATTCATCAAGATCACCACATTTGAGGACTTTTGGGGTAGTGGCAATGCTTTGTTCTTAATTTGGGTGCTGGTTCTAAGAGTGATCAGATGATAAAAACAACTCATTGATCTGTACACTGAAGTTCATTTCTTGACATGTATACTGTATTCTAATAAAATATTTCAAAATAATAATTGAACTAACATATTCTACATTTCCCTAGACTGTTCTATATATTCTTTCCTATTGAATCGTTCTTGCAACACTGTCACAAATTTTGCTTGAAAATAATGTGTTATTTGTATTTACTTCTGGATTTTAGTAAGCACATATTCATTGGATTCCCACAGTCACCAGGCACTCGTCTACAAGTGGTAGACACAGAGGTTGAAAAGCAAAGGCCCTTGCTGTCACGGAGCTGATATTCCAGTGGAAGGACACGGGTAATAGTGAGGACACTTAAATATGTCAGGTGGAGGACAATCCAGCAGAGATAGTGAAGAGACCAAGGAGGGAGTTCTCTGAGACGTGGTATGTAGTAAAGGCCTTTCCAATCTGGTGACATTGAGCAGAGAGTCAAAGGGAGTGAGAGCCTGGCTTAGTCAACTCAACAAGCAAATCCACGTAGTGCACAAAAGGATCAAGACAGGGACTGAACAGCAAGCTGTGGGAGCACAGAGTCCCTGCCACAGCCATCGGAGCATGGTCAGCAAGGCTTCTGAGAGGAAGTGACAATTTCATCTGAGGCCTAGAAAACTTACATGAGGATAATAGCTAACTTAATGGTCAGCTTGACTGGGCCATGGGCTGCCCCAACATTTGCTCAAATGTGATTCCAGGATCTGTGAGGATGCTTCTGGATGATTAACGTTTCAGTCAATAGAATGGTCCAGCAGAATGCTCTCCCTAGTGTGGTGGGACTCACCCAATCAGCTGAAGAGCTGAAAAGCACAAAGAGACTGAATAGGACTGAACTCCTCTTTCCTGACCACCCTCCTACCTCGAGCTGGGACACTGGTCTTTTCCAGTCTTTGGGCCTAAACTGATACTTTTACTCTCTTGTCTTTCGCACTGGGACCAGACCTACAATATGAGCTCTCCTGTGTCTCCAGCTTGCCAGCTGTACAGCTTAGGCCTTCTCAAACCTCCATAACGTCTACTGAGGGCAGGCATCTGGTGCAGTAGTTAAGACACTGGAGTGTCCTATTTCAGAGTGCCTGGGTTCCTACCTCTGCTTCCAATCAACTTCCTGCTATGCACACCGTGAGAACTAACAGGTGATGGATTAAGTAGTTAGGCCCCTGCTCCCACGTGGAAGACCCAGACTGAGCTTCAGGGTCCCATTCTTGCCAGACCCAACCCTGGCTGTTGGAGGCATTTGGGGAGTGAACCACAGAATGGGAGACAGTCTCTCTCTCTCTCTCTCTCTCTCTCTCTCCCTTTTCAAGTAAATGAAAAGAAGTGAATAAATCAATGAATTATAAAGAGCATCTCATAACCTGCTCAGGGAAAGGTACAAAGATCCTTCCTAGTTTAATGATCTGCTTCAAGGAAGGGGGAGCTGGAAAACTTCCTTGCCTCTGCTGTTTCCACAGCTTCCACCCACATAGAACATTCAATACTCCAAAGAGCTCTATTTAGAGGTGGGGGGGTCTTGCACTCCATCCCCCTGTAGGGGCATTTAAAATTGGTCTTGGGGCCAATTGGCACCTGAAAGCTGCACCCCCACCACCATACATTTGCTTTTTTTATGAATACCAAAGTATCTACCCTACAGAGAAAGAGCCTTGCAACTACCAGTCTGTGTCAGACAGAAAGACAGGTCTGGTCGACTTGTCCCTGCACCTTGCAGCACTGATGTTCCTGAAAGCTCTGGGTCCTGACTGTTCGTAGGGTCCAAGGAGCTTCTTCCCGGCCTCCAATCCCTGCCACATGCCCTCCTGCACTCCCACGTGCCCAGTGTAGGGATTTATTCCAAGCCACCACTTAAACTAATACCCAGTAGTGTGATGAGGCCAATTTGGGCATGTTCACAAAAGCTGAATGTGTGTGTAGTTTCCCACTTCTGCTTTGGGAGCTTGACATGGGCCACAGCAGGAGAATTTACACCGCATCCCAGTTGCGCTAAGTTAGGGTTTTATTTTTTTTAGAAAGCCAATCGGGCCGGCGCCGCGGCTCACTAGGCTAATCCTCCGCCTAGCGGCGCCGGCACACCGGGTTCTAGTCCCGGTCGGGGCGCCGGATTCTGTCCCAGTTGCCCCTCTTCCAGGCCAGCCCTCTGCTGTGGCCAGGGAGTGCAGTGGAGGATGGCCCAGGTGCTTGGGCCCTGCACCCCATGGGAGACCAGGAAAAAGCACCTGGCTCCTGGCTCCTGCCATCGGATCAGCGCGGTGCGCCGGCCGCAGCGCGCCAGCCGCGGCGGCCATTGGAGAGTGAACCAACGGCAAAGGAAGACCTTTCTCTCTGTCTCTCTCTCTCACTGTCCACTCTGCCTGTCAAAAAAAAAAACAAAAAAAAACAAAACAAAAAAAAAAAACGAAAGCCAATTGACCAGCCCACCACTGCCTGCATTTTCCAAGCAAGAGGAATTAGGACTTTATCCTTTGTTCATTTGCGCTGTACGCACAGTCTCAGAAATCCTTTACATGCTGATGGAATCTTTCCCTCATTTCCAGTGCCAATGTGATGCTTTTCTGATCTTTATGTCCCTTCGAGAAATGAAGTGAATGTGAGCCAAGGATGTATAGCTGAGATCATGTTAGTGTCTATTTCAAAAGTCCTTGTGACGTGTCTTCACTCCATTATCCATGCAAACCATGGACAGAATGACACACATTCTTGTTTGTTGCCTTAATTATCACTGCTCAGCCACTAATGACTCTAATCTAAACTGGGAATTGGTGTTGACAAAACACAAGCTGTTTCGTTTTTGCAAAGGCGGATCAAGTCTTCAAAAACAGAGTCTTTATTAGATCCCCACCAATCCTGTTGATTGCAGAAAATTCCAGTTGATAGGCAAGTGTGTGTGTGTGGGGGGGGGGGGTGGATAAGCCAAATCACTAGGACAGTGGAAGAGGATTTGCAAGATCATGAAAATATAGGTGCGGTGAAATCACCAAAGGAAGATCTGAACCAAGTTCTCAAGTTGTCCCTTGTGAAAAAAAATGACAAAATGATTGCTGAATGTCCATGCCCTGCTGAGGCTCTCCAGGGTTCACTGTGAAAATAACACCTCATTTAGGGCAGCCTGTCAAAGTGGATTGTGTGTGTTTTAGATCTTCGAGAGGCATACAGTTGGCACGTGAGGCAAAGCCAGAGAGACTGTGGCAATTTTGTAAATCAAGAAGAATTTATAGTGGGAAATAGGGAGCCATTGAAGGTTTTTAAGCAGGAAAACAACGCAATTAAAGTTCTCATTAGAGAAGATTAGTCTGATAGTACCAGGGCAAGATCTGTCTTAAGTTCCTTGTAGGGATATAGTCATAGGATTAGTAATGAGTTTAAAAAAAAAAAAGGGACGGGCATCAAATCTCTTCTACTTTTAGCAGGCAGTTAAGGGGATGCAAAGACTGGGGAGTCCTGCAAAGCTTTCTCAGTTCATTAAGTTAAATTGCCTCTGTGCTCTCGTTGGGTATTCATGGATGCTGAGACCAATGCTGCAGCGCAGGGCGTCTGCAGGCAGCTGAGGGGCCTCTGGAAGACTTCTCTCCTTGCTGTCCCATTGCTGCAGCAAATGAGCAGTCAGCCAGCAGCCCACAAACCAGTATGCCTCTATCATTGTCCCCTTTTCTGAACAGTCGTAATCTCATCCATTCTTACGGGAATAAAAGGTTAGGAGTCCCCTGTCTGCTAAGTCTCACACCACGGCCATTAAACAGCAGTAAAAACTTAACCAGTTAGCAAGATCCTCCAGGCCCTTGCTGGCTGAGCACATGAAGGAAATGGACTCCATCAAGGTGATGGTCAGAGTTCATCCATGGGACACATAAGACCTAAAAGACTCCAGTTAAACTGTTGTCATTTAGACACCCCCAGGCTCTGACCCAGATGTCTTATAGGGTTGTTATTCCACACGTACCAGTTACATAGGACTGCCCAGGGCTCCCCAGGAGCCGCCTCTAACTTGACTTTGCTCTTGTCCTTCCTGTTCCTTCTACTTTGACTGTTTCATTTTCACAGCCTTTCCAGTCCTTGAGCTCTAAGGATGCATGCTGAGCCACCCATGTCAGCATGCCCCCACCCCAGGACCCCCCAGCGTAATCTCTGCTCTGCAAGACTCCAAAGCACTTGTCACACTTAACTGCCTATGGAAAAGTCATGGCCACACACGTAGACTTCCAATCTTATCTTAAGCTCCCTGTAGGGAGAAGCTAAGCGTGCCTTCAACATCAGAGTTCCATGAAGAGTTTATATCTAAGCACTGCAGTTTCCATACAGTGGGTGTGACATTTAGACAACTGACCTTCTAAACCCCAGTGTCTTCCTCCTGGGAATGAAGATAACTAGAAGAACCCTCAAGACTGTTCTAAAGGTAAAATGAGGAAATGTGTATGGAAAGCTTAGCACGATCATTGTTCCAAATGGCACTGGTTCTGTGGCGGTCAACATTTGTGAGAAGACTGAAGTATACGAAGTATTAAATTTAGGGAGCCAGCACTGTGGCGCAGTGGGCTAAGTTGCTTCCTGCAATACCGGCAACACACGTGAGTGCCGGTTCAAGTCCTGGCTGTTCCGCTTCTGACCCAGCTCCCTGCCATTGTGCCTGGGGAGCAGAAGATTGCCCAAATATAGGAGACCCGAATGGAGTTCCTAGCTCCTGACTGTGACCTGGCCCAGCCCTAAACATTGTGGCCATCTAGAGAGTGGACGAGCAGATAGAAGATCTCACTCTTTCTCTGTCTCTCCCTCCCTGTCTGTAACTCTGCCTTTCAGTTAAATAAATAAAACTTCAAAAAAAATTGAATTTAAGTGTGAATTGACAGTGTCTTTATGTAGTAAAAGAAGAAAGCTCTTGAACTTGGAAAATGTTCATTATGTTTTCTAACATTGCTCCCTAGGACAACTCCAGTTATTACTGCAGTTTTCAATTATTCCAGACAGCTAGTCCTGCTTCCTGATAGTATGTAAATTTCCCAGCTTGGTGCCATCTCTAAGATTCTAAATTTCATTTTCCATGACAGCTTCTGTGAAAACTCTACCACCCAGAGACCCCGGTATCCTGTTTCTTTGTGGAATACAACATTTTTAATCGGGTAAAACAATGATGGAGAGCATGTCAGATATCCACGCAAGACATTCTCATTTGCGAAACATGAAATCCTGCTGTTAAGACTCCAATGAGCCCCAAGAGCTGCAAGCTATTTCTATCTAGCGGACTGATAGTATTACAGCCTCTGGATCTAAAACGAGATCTATTTTAAATTTAATTCATTTTCTGAGGGATAAATAACAAGCGCCTCTTCTGCAGGCAACTGAGTCGGAAGACCATATGCTGTGCAGACAGCTGGGTGAGTGAGGGTGAGGACGCAGAGGGCAGCTTTCCCACGGCGTGGCTGTTGCTTCTCCTAACACAATGGGCGCACTGGTTTTTAAGCCCACTTGAAGTCCCAGAGACTTTTTTTTTTAAATGATCTTGAATTTACCTGCTTGACAATTCTGTATTTTTTTTATTTGATAGGTAGAGTTGTAGACAGTGAGAGAGAGAGAGAGAGAAAGGTCTTCCTTTCATTGGTTCAGCCCCCAAATGGCTGCCACAGCTGGAACGGCGCAGATCTGAAGCCAGGAGCCAGGTGCTTCCTCCCGGTCTCCCATGCGGGTGCAGGGTCCAAGCACTTGGGCCATCCTCCACTGCACTCCTGGGCCACAGCAGAGAGCTGTACCAGAAGAGGAGCAGGAGAGGAGAACCTGGTGCCCATATGGGATGCCAGTGCTGCAGGTGGAGGATTAACCAAGTGAGCCATAGCGCCGGCCCTGTCTCAGAGACTTAACAAAGGGTGAATCAGTATGGTGAGGTTGCAAATAAATGGATCCTCTGAGCTTAGGGTGTATCTGTCATTTTTCTTTCCTTTATCATCAACTTCACTGTCCCTGATGGAAACATTCCATTGACATTGAAACATATTCAAGTTCTTTTATCCTTAAAAATAAAAATAAAAAATAAAAAGTCCTCCCTCAATCCCACTCCCCTTCTCCAGTTAGTGCCCCGCTTCCTCATCCACTTCAATGTCTTGACCTTCCTATCTACTCCCAGTTTTGACTTCTCTCGCCTCAATCATTTCTCAGCACAGCTCTCCAGTTCTTACCCTCCAACTACACTAACAACCTCCAACTGGCTAAATCCATCCCTCAGCAACTCCTTCTCCTTAAAGACATTGCTTTTGGCTTTGATGATTCCTTTCTCTGGGCCTTCCCCCACCTGCTTGGCCTCTCCTTCTCCTCATCCTCTACAGCAACCTTGCCTTCCTCAGACCTCAGGGCTGACTCTTAGGACTTCTCTGCTCCCTGATTCTTCTTTCCAGATCTCAACCACATCCATAAGCTCAAAGACCAATGATTGCCGACTCCATGCCAGTGTCTCCACCCAGACTTCTGCTCTGAGCATACACATCTGAATTCCTACTCCATATCTTCTACCTGCATGCTCAAAACTCTTCAAAACAATGCGTGCCCCTCAACTTATGATGAGGTTATATCCCAATAAATCCACCATAACTTGAAAATAGCCTATGTTGAAAAGCATTACATCTAATTACTATGCAATATAGCTCAGCCTATTCTATTTCAACATGCTTAAAACACTAGACTTTTGACCACAAAGCCAATAAAGTGTTGGAGAGCTTGTATGATTTCTTGAATACTGTACTGAAAGGGAAAGGCAGAATAGTTGGATGGCTGTGCTTCTGCACCATTGTGAAGCAAAATATCCACTAAGTTGAACTACGTAAGTTGGAAACCATTCATATTCCAGACTAGTTCTCACCTCCATTACTTAAGTGATCACACCAGAAATCCAAAAGATACCATTGCCCCCAGCTCACCCCAACATTGCAGAGCCTGGAGTAAGAGTATAAATGAATAGTGGCTGGTACTGTGGCATAGTGGGTAAATCATTCACATATGTAGTATATATTTACATATAGAATATAGTATGCACATTTATAGCATATATATTTACATATGTAGTACAGTATAGTATTCATATCAGAGTATAGTATTTGTGTATATATTGTGAATCGCCCTAAAGCAGTGTAGATGTTACAGGAGTAGGGAATCATGACAGGAACCAGCTCTGTTCATGTTCAGTATAGATACTTTTTTTCTATTACTTTCCAGCTACAGTTGGTAGACTCTACTGATGTGAACAGCAGGGAGGGCTGACTGCTATGCAATGCCAGCTCCATGCACACAGGGCAATGTCCTGTCTAGTTCATTCTCAAGTGCAGCCCAAGCCAGGATAATCTCATTATACAGAAAGTTGAAGAAATTAGAAATGGGGTGGGGTGGGACAGGAGATGGAACAGGCACTCTGAGTCTTGCTCGTTGTAGATTCAGACCGTGCAGGTCAAAGTAGCAGCAGCTTGTTCTCTGTGGCTTCCGACAGAGCTCAAGTACTCATGGTTTGAAATTCACTGCAAAGCTTTGGGCTTAGAAGTGTTCAGAAACATCTAAGGGTCAAAGCTGTTTGGTGGTGCAACACGGTGGTCTCTCTCCCTCTCCCTCCCCCTCCCCCTCCCCTCCTCTCTTTCTCTCTCTCTCTCTCTCTCTCTCTCTCTCTCTCTTTCTCTCTCTCTCTCTCATCTCTGCATCTCAACTAAAAAATAACATTTTTCTTAAAAGGTTTGTGGAAAGTATTTTGAAAAAAGCTATGTATGGATTTCAAAGTCATATTGCAGCAAAATTAAGCTGATCTTTTAATTCCATTTTCCCAGGAACTTTTCAAAGTACTCTTATACATCTTAAGTCCCTTCTCCACCCCGACAAAAATATCACTCTTTGTGGTGGACAGGATGGTGTCCCTCCAAAAATGATACACTAAAGTCCTAAACCCAGAACCACAGAATGAGGTGCTGTTTGGAGTTGGGGACTTTATAGGGGTAATCAATTCATAATGCCGTCCTCAGAGCAGGTTCTAATCCAAGGTGACTGACATTTTTCTAAACAGGGAAACTTGGACAAGGACACCCAGGGGAGAGGCACACAGAGGGAAGATAATGAGAAGACATGAAGAGAATGCCTTGTACAAACCAAGGAATGCCTGAGACTCCCAGGAGCTTAGAGAACAAACTCCCCCCATAGCTCTCAGATAGGGCCAGCCCTATCTAATTTGTGAGCCTTCAAAATGTATATGTTGAGATACTAGCACTGGCAGGTTAAGCTACCTCCTGCACCACCAGTATACTATAAGTGCTGTTTCGAGTTCCTGCTGCTCCACTTCTGATCCTGCTCCCTGCTGATGCACCTGGGAAAACAGCAGAAGATGGCTGAGAGCTTGGGTCCTTGCCATTCATGTGAGAGACCCCGATAGAGGTCCAGGCTCTTGGTTTCAGCCTAGATCATCTCCAGCCATTATGACCATGAACCAGCAGATAGAAGATCAGGCATCTCTCTCTCTCTCTCATATCTATCTCTATCTCTGTCTCTATCTCTAATCTCCCTTTCTCCCATGTTGGCGCCAGTTCAAGTCCCTGTTGCTCCACTTCCAATTCAGCTCCTTGCTAATGTGCCTGGGAAAGCAGCAGAAGATGATTCAAGTTCTTGGGCCACTACACCCATGGGGAAGACCTGGAAGAAGCTCCTGGCTTGGGTCCTAGCTTTGACCTGCCTGAGCCTCAGCCATTGCAACCATCTGGGGAGTGAAACAGCAGATAGAAGATCTCTCTCTCTTTCCCTCTCCCTCTCCCTCTCTTTCAAATAAATAAATAAATATTAAAATAAAAAAAAAAAGAACACAGAAAGAGGCCAGGGGCTCCTGTGCCCAGAGGAAAAGCCACATGAGGACATAGAGAGAAGGTGGCCATGCCTTAGGAGAAACCAGACCTGCCATGGCTTCAAATTTCCAGTGTCCCAAACCCTGAGAAACAAGTTTTTCTGTTGTTAGCCACCCAGGGAGTGATATTTTGTTATGGCAGCCCCAAGGGACTAATAACTTTTTCCCCCAGTCCTCTTTTGGTATATATTGCTTTATAATTGTATTACACATCTGTTTTTCTGTAAACCATCTATAAAAGTGCTTTGCATGGAGCAAGAAAGCGGCTACCCCCGTGGGAGATTTGCTCAATGGCAGAGATTGGAAAGGCATGTGGCCAGCTTAGTAGACAGCAGGAGACAAACGTGCCCATAAGGAGTGGTAGGAGGAGAGGGTGGGGAAGTAGGTGGAGCAAGATGTGGGTTGCTGGGGTTTTGCACCAGGTCCTGTAAATAACAGAGAACACTGGAGGTTACCTGCAAGGTATAGAGCTCCTACCTCTGAAAATGAGGGGAGAATTGCTACATTCAAGGGACAATACAGAGCCATTGCTACAATGGAATGAGGTTGCATTCCATCTTCTCTGCATCAAACATCTTGTCTTTAAGCAAAATGGATATGTGTGAGGCATGATCAAGGCAGGCATTTGACCTAATGTTTAATGCTGCTCATCACAGGGCAGCAGGTCCGATAGAGCTCCTCAGGGCCAGCCTGGGAAGCTCAGGGGCCCAGCGGGATAATGAGTGTCGGCAAAGGAACCACACCAGAGCCGGGAGATCAGTCAACGCCCAGGGCGCAGCCGGGTTCTCAACTTTATTGGGGAGGAAGAGCTTTTATAGACACAGAAAGGGGGCTGTCCAGGGCACAAGGGAACCGAGCCAACCAGCTGAAAGGTAAGGCAGGACACGAGCCGGGCACGCCCTCAAGGGCCTATCACAGCCGAGGACACGTACTGTTCAGGAATACAGAAGTCTCCTGTCAGGCTAGGTACCTCCCCCGGGGGCCATCTTGGATTGTTGGAAACGCTGTCACTGAGATGCAGAAGTGCGGCAAACTGGAGCAAAGGCTTAGAGGCCTTGCTGAGTGAAGGCTTAGCAACTTTGTTTCCTTTTCGATTGGAGCCCCCACCACCACCACCACCGCAGTTTAAGACACCAGCTGGGACAAACTTATCCCATATCAAAGCTCCTGGGTTCGAGTCCAGGCTCTGCTCCTGATTCCAGCTTCCTGCTAACATGAACCCTGGGATGCAGGAGATGATGACCCAGTTAGTTGGGACCCTGCTACCCACAAGGGACACCTGGATTGAGTTTCCAGTTCCAGTCTTTGGGCTCTGGGCCAGAACAGTTGTGGGTAATGGCAAGGTCGCCCCGCAGATGGGAGTTTCTCTCTCTCTCTCTCTCTCACACACACACACACATAGATGCATAAATAAATATTTTGAAAGCAGGAATAAGCAAAAGGCACCACAGTGTGGTGTTTACACACAAAGCTCAAGACTAGGGCCCAAGCCAAGTTGTTGTCATGTCCTGCACGTGTGCCCTTTCGGAGCCTTCACTGGGTCTCCCATAAAAAAGCAAGAATTATCATTAAGACACAGGGTCTCTAGCAACATATCCTGAGTGCAGGTCTAGCCCATAATGAATATTCTTCAATATTATGATCATTAGGGGTTTGCCAGCATGGCTTTCGTAAGGCTGATCTGACACGGAACCCTTGATAACTCATCCACACAGACCAGTTTCACAGTGCTTTTACTACAGAGTGCTTCCATGTTAACCATCTTATTTAATTCAGCACACAATCCCCCGTGTTAGGAATGCTGGGAGAACTTTCAGTATCATCCAAAACGGATGTCTTGTTAGGAAAGAATAGAACACCATCTATATTCCTCATGAACTGGACCATTTCAGAATCTCTTTTTTTAAAAGATTTATTTATTCAGGGGCCGGTGCCGTGGCTCACTTGGTTAATCCTCCACCTGCGGCAGCAGAATCCCATATGGGCCCGGGGTTCTAGTCCCGGTTGTTCCTCTTCCAGTCCAGCTCTCTGCTGTGGCCCAGGAGGGCAGTGGAGGATGGCCCAAGTGCTTGGGCGCCTGCACCCGTGTGAGAAACCAGGAAGAAGCACCTGGCTCCTGCCTTCGGATTGGCGCAGCACCGGCCGTAACAGCCATTTGGGGAGTGAACCAACAGAAGGAAGACCTTTCTCTCTGTCTCTCCCTCTCACTGTCTATAACTCTACCTGTCAAATAAATAAAATAAAAAATCTTAAAAAAAAGATTTATTTATTCATTCATTTATTTAAAAGGCAAAATGACAGGGGTGGTGGGGAGAGACAGAAAAAGAGAGAGCAATCTTCCAACAGCTGGTTCTTTCCCCAAATGGCTATGATGGCCAAGGCTGGGCTAGACTGAAGCCAGAGCCTGGAACTTCATCTGGGTCTCCCACATCAATGGCAGGTACTTAGGCCCTCTTCCACTGCCTTTTGCTACTGGAGTAGAACAGGAGAACCAGGACTTGAATGGACACTCATATGGGATGCTAGTGTTGCAAGCAGCGGCTTAATCTGCTCCACCCCAACACCAGCTCATCCTTTGTTCCTGAGATCCATCAGAGACAGAAAGACAGACATAAACCAAATTGTCTGATATGCTAAATTGGTCTTCCTGGGCAGACAACAGCCCAAGGAGCTCTGATTTCCTTGTCCTGGCTCTGTCCATCACTGGGCAAATATCTAGAACAGAGAGAGAGAGAAACTAACGCTCATAGAATGAGTTCTAAAGATGAAGACCATTGTATGCAATTTGTATGTGTAGAGTCCAGTTCCTGGCCTAACCAAGCACTTGATTGGGAGATGACACAGTGTGGACTCAAAAGCACTGGCTTTGGAATCAGGTGTGATTGAGCTCACAGCCAATGGCAGGTCACAAGCCCTCGGACAAATGACCTAAGGTATGAGCACCGCACTCTCCTCCCCTGTAAACTGGGCCACCAAACTTGCAAGGACTGGTGCTCATGTAGGCCCTGGATCCTGCTCAGAGGAGCTGTCAGTGCTCACTCCTGAGGCTGACCCTCATGCCTATGACTCAGGGCAGTTTTTTTTTTTTCCAAAAATGGACTCTTTCTGTGCATCAGCCCCAGATCTGCCTGGGGTGCAAATCTTAAAGTGTAACATGCAGATTTGGGATGGGCATTTGGTCTAGCAGTTAAGACACCCATGTCCCATACCGGAGTGCCTGGGTTTGAGTCCCAGCTCTGCTTCTGATTCCAGTTTCCTGCTAATGCAGACCCTGGAGGGTAGTGGTGATGGCTCAAGTACTCGGGTCCCTGACACCCATGTGGGAGACCCTGATGGAGTTCCGGTGTCTTGATTTTGGCCTGGTCCATCCCCAACTGTTGAAAGCATTTGGGGAGTGAACCAGCAGATGGGAGCTCTCTCGCTCTCTCAAATAAATACATTTTGTTTAAAAACGTAGAACCAGAGTTCCATGCAAACCGAGCTCTGCACCTTCAGCACTTCCCAGGGATTCTGGAGGAGCACTGATGGCTGATGGCTGTATCTGATCTAGGATCCATCTGAATGAGGCACTGCTCCTCCCCGCTCAGCCTTTTCACCTGGCCTGCACTCTCCCACATCAGGAAGTCACAGTGAGAAGTTCCTACTTAGAGGAAATTGGGAGCTTAAAGCACAGCTCACACTGTTGGGAGCTGCAGGTGCCTGGGAGGCCTCTACGGAGAGGTGGCTGCACAGTTCCTCTTGTGGCTGGGCAGGGAGCAAGAAGCCCAGAGGAGTCTGTGCCTTGCAGTCCACCATGGATTGTCAGTGAGCTTCATTGGAACAAGGGTACGCAAGGCACGCACACTACTCGTGTCCTCTTCATTTCCACAAACCTCAGCCAGCCGAGGTTACTGTGTGAAACTCCTCCCTTCCTCCTCTGATCTTCATGGGGCTGGGTTCCTTTTTTTTTTTTTTTAACTCAAAAGGCTTCCATAGCCTTGGCAACTCCTAACTAGAGCCTAGGGTGATTACTGATGCCATAAACAAGAGTGTCAATTTGTTAAGTCAACAACAGGAGTCACTGTGCACTTACTCCTCATGTAGGATCTCTGTCCTTCATGTGTTGTACTATGTGAATTAATGCTATAACTAGTATTCAAACAGTATTTTACACTTTGTGTTTTGGTGTGGGTGCAAACTGTTGAAATCTTTACTTAATATATACTAAATTGATCTTCTGTATATAAAGATAATTGAAAATGAATCTTGATGCGAACGGAATGGGAGAGGATGCAGGAGTTGAGAGGGTTGCGGGTGGGAGGGAAGTTATGGGGGCACAGAAGCCACTGCAATCCGAAATCTGTACTTTGGAAATTAATATTTATTAAATAAAAATTTCTCGTGGTAAAAAAAAGACTTATTTTATTCCAAAGTCAGAGTTACAGGAGAGAGAAAGAGTGACAGAGAGATCTTCCATGCACTGGTTCACTCCCCAGATGGCTGCAATGGCCTGGCTGGGCTAGGCCAATGCCAGGAGCCTCTTCCAGGTCTCCCACATACTTGGGCCATCTTCTGCTGCTTTCCCATGCCATTAGCAGGGAGCACAACACCAGCCCCGGGGCCAGGTTCTTTATAGAGAAACAATACTATTAAACACAATGGCATGGACAGGCTCAAAAGCATAAAAAGAAAAAAAAAACACAGTATTTTTAGGAGAGTTTTATTGAAATGATAAAATTTCTTTGCAACTTCTTTTTCATGATGTAATAATTGTGGTAGAAAAAAAATCTCCTTTTGCTAGGAGGCTGAGCTTCTAATGCTGCCTCTTTGAGTAATGTCCACTTTAAAAGCTTAGATTGCGCAGCAGGAAGATTAAGATCACTGTTTTTCCTCCTCCGTTCTGGCACGGACAGTAGACTATTTCTGGAGCTTCCAGGGAGGCTGTTGGAGTGAGAGCTAAACAGTGAGTGGATTTTCCAGTGCTTCTGGACAACGGCGAGCAAGTGGAAGGTGGGGACTCACATCACTCCAGACACACACATTTTGAAGGGAGACCTAGGAAGTTGACCTAGGAAGGGTCAACTTGCTCCGAGTTCAGAGTAGGTGGAGCACATTCCCAGTGGCTCCTAAACCTGGTCTTGCAAGATCATGCCATTTATTCCGTTCATCGGCAGAAACTGGGGACAGTGGCATTGGGCGGCTATGAAGTGTCAGTAGTGTTTGCTGGTGGCGGTGAGAAGGTGACACATCTTCCATAACTTTCAGATGATATGTGGATACCATAGTGAGGAAGAACACGATGATAAAACACGAGGAGCAGCAGTGTGCGAGGCAGGTCAGGGTGTTCATTACAAGTTTGAATCATGGGGGTCCAAGGTGCACAGAGAGACCAGTAGAGCTAATGCAGTGAAAATGTGCTCACCACTCAGCCAATGCCCAGAGCAGGCTTTGGAGTCATCCCCACCCATAGGAGCTGGGAGGGACACTTCCTGAGTAGGGCTTGGCACTCCTGGGTTAATACCTTCTCCTTAGCTGAGGTGCAGGCCAGGGTCTAGGGGAAGAAGAGAAGTAAATGATCTTCCGGGTCCTTAAACATTTAAACAGAAGGTTAAAAAAAAACTTTGAGAGGGCTACCACGGAAAAGGAATCCTGTCGTAGGCGGGGAATTCAGAGATTTCTTCTTGGATGTTTAAAAACACCGTGTTCATGGCTGAAGGCCCAAACGTCTCTCCTGTTTCTCGCATGCTGAACTCTGTATCCTCGTGGCCATCCTTCCCTCCGTGGTATAAGGATGGTTTCTGAATGTCTCTGCAGCCAAGCATGGCAATCTCATTCCCTTTGCCTGGCGCTCAGCTTACAGAGGAGTACGTCCTGGGACGGCCGTCTCTTGGGATCTTCCGGGAGTGATTTCCTCCACTGGAGATAGAGAAACACAGACGAGGAGTCCGTTTCTCTTCAGGCGCTGTCTTGTCTGATGTCAGAGCTGGTACTGTGATGCCACTGTGAAGCCCTTTCACCAGTGCGATGAACATGGGAAACAGGGGACATGGGAAACCTGTCCCACCACTAAATCAGTCAGCCTTCGAGCCACTTCATCAGGTCCCGGCGGTAGGTGACATAACACGATTTCCTCATTGCTTCAGACAAGTTGAATTTGGAGGCTTTTGTTCCTTGCAGCTTCAAGTATCATGACTGATGCAACATGAGCCTTCTCAGGGTGGTGGTCACACTCTTCAGGCTGTGTGTGCTAATGCCAATCCTAGATCAGTCATCAAGGGAACAAAATTGTGATGGGGCCAGAGCCATGACATAGAGGGTAAAGCCGCCGCCTGCAGTGCCGGCATCCCATATGGGCACCGGTTCTAGTCCCAGGTGCTCCACTTCTGATCCTGCTTTCGGCTATGGCCTGGGAAAGCAGTAGAAGATGGCCCAAGTCCTTGGGCCCCTGCACCCACATGGGAAGACCAGGAAGAAGCTCCTGCCTCCTGGCTTCGAATAGGTGCAGCTCCGGCCATTGTGGCCAACTGGGGAGTGAACCAGCGGATGGAAGACCTCTCTCTCTGTCTCTCCTTCTTTCTGTATAACTCTGACTTTCAAATCAATAAATAAATCTTTAAAAAAAAAAGTGACACTCAACACCAAATGGAAATTATACAAAAAGGACAGAGTAGCAATACATTGCTCCATCAGACACACAGCTTTCTCCTCATCCAATTTTAGCAAACAGAATAATGTGCATTCCTTGTATGTTCCAGGCACAGTAATTGGCATTTTATATCAACTAACTCTCTTAACCCTAACTTTCTGGCTCTTTACTGTTGCTACTGTTTTGATGACACTAAATTTCCTGTGAATTTTTAGTAATCACTGATTAGTCATAGGTGATGACACTTCTCACTTGAAGGCTTTATTCAAAATATGTTCACCTCCATTCTCACATCTGATTCCCCCAAACTTCCAGTGTGAGAATGAGAGTTGAGAGCATTCAACTCCAAATGCAGAGGCAGAAACAGAATCCTGTCCTCACTCTGTCCTTTTCTCACTCCCCACGATGTTCCCTGGGTACCGCCATTTACGCTACTTGTGTAATTGTTTTCTCAAAGTGGAACCACGGTCTAAGCCTTGCTGCTAAAAGCTACTCCTGTGGACCAATATCAGCCAAGAGAGCTTGCACAGAATGCAACCTCTCTGGCCTAGCCCAAGACCTGCTGAATGGGGAGCTGAGTTTAAACCAGATTCCCAAACAATTAGTATGCACGTTCAAGCGTGAGAAGTCCTGGATGAGAGGACACAGCCCTCGGAGAAAAGAAAGGCAGTAGCCATTACTTAAATGAATCCAACTGAACTTGACAAAGGCCACAGAAGTGGTAGGAAGTGTCCTGTTGAAGAGCAACATGGGGTGTCTGGGTGGTGTTTGTATGGGTTTAGTTGAGAGGCTCCTGGCACAAGCCGATCCTAGTGCTGTGAGTTCCAAGTTACAGAAGACTTAGCTTAGCTTAAAACTTAGTACTTACGCTGAAAAGCTGAGAAGCACACGTCTGGATATAAACAGAAAGTATATCAAGAGCAAATTAAATTTAGCACCTGGAGCCAACGTTCTGCCTGCAATCGAGCCAGGCAAGCCCAGCTTAGAGCAGTCAACCCTTGGCTGGCCTGCAGTGCAGCTCAGGGTATGAGCAAGCAAGGGTGGGGGGGTGCTGCTCCGGGCCCCTGAATTTAGGGTGAGCAGCTGACTGCTAGACAGGCTGCACACTGTACTGGAAGAGTATGTCAATGCAAACAGAGCTCCTCCTCCCAGAGAAAACTAAAGTAAAAATTGTACATGTTGAGGGGCCGGCACCATGGCGCAGTAGGTTAATCCTCTGCCTGCGGTGCCGTCAACCCATATGGGCACCGGTTCTAGTCCCGGCTGCTCCTCTTCCAATCCAGCTCTCTGCTATGGCCTGGGAAAGCAGTAGAAGATGGCCCAAGTCCTTGGGCCCTTATACCCACATGGAAGACCGGGAAGAAGCTCCTGGCTCCTGGCTTCGGATCGGTGCAGCTCCGGCCATTGCGGCCATTTGGGGAGTGAATCAATGGAAGAAAGACCTTTCTCTCTGTCTCTCCCTCTCACTGTCCATAACTCTACCTTTAAAAATTAAAAACAAAATTGTACATGTTGAAAAGGAAGACAGAAAAGTAGTAGAAATAATAGGATTGGCCTCTGGGAAAACTCAAGAGAGGCAACTGAGTAATTATTAGAATAATCACTACTATTAAATAATAACATTAAATTCATATACATGTTGGTGTTACCACGTACACATTATAGAACAATCAGAAAATAGAAAGGGAAAGGTTACCCTTGTTTTCACCAGAACAACAAATATTGAATACTTAGACATTTTAAGATTGGTACACAATACATTTGAGGTTAACTGACCAAATGGAGAGACATGCTGTGTGCTTGATTGTAATACTGACTGCTGATTCCCAAACTGTCCTGTAAGTTCATGTAGTTGCAATAAAAATGCCGAAGGATTTTGACAGACCACTGTTACTAGAGTTCACTCCAAAACTATAAAAGCACAAAAATAGACATAAAAAATTTAACAGGGGAAGGAAACTGCCATATGTATTAAGTTATATACATTGTATTATATATATTTATAACATATCTATGTATATTATATAACAACATATGTGAGGGCACTTACAATGGTTCATGGCAAATGAAATCGAAAGATAAATATACTTTGCCACAAAAAATTTGAAATACATGCAGAGTTTTGACATCATAACCATTTTCCATTCCATCTTTGGATATAGGGATATCACAATATGTTTCCATGTTGCAGTAGTTTATTGATATATATATATATATGCTACAACATTTATTTATTTTTTCAAATTGGCTACCTTCTAAACTTCCACATATGACAGAGAACATATGGTGTTTGTCTTTTTATGTCTGAATTACTTTACAAAACATAACGATCTCTAGTTCAATACATTTTTGCTGTAAATATAATGATTTTGTTCTTGTTTATGGCTGAATAATTGTCCATGAATCTTTGCCTATCCAAGTACCTCGAAATGTTTCCCCTGTGTTTCCTTCTAGCAGTTCCATAGGTTCAGGTTGAGCATTCAGACTGGCGACCCATTTGGAGTTGATTTTTGTACAGTGTGAGACCTGGGACAAGATTCGGTCTTGTGCACATGGATGTCCAGCTTCCCTGGCTCCACTTACTGAGGAGGCTGTACTTTCTTCAGTGTATGTTTGTGCTAACCTTGTCAAAGATCAGTTGGCTGCGATGGGCAGATTAATTTCTGAGATCTCTATTCTATTAGTCCTTTGTCTGGTTTTATGAGAGTACCACGCTATTTGGGTTACAATATCTCTGTCCTATATATTAATATCTTGTGTCTTTGTTTGTTTTTTCTTTTTTTTAACTTTTATTTAATGAATATAAATTTACAAAGTACAGCTTATGGATTACAATGGCTCCCCCCCACACACAATGACTTCCCTCCCACCCGCAACCCTTCCCTTTCCCGCTCCCTCTCCCCTTCCATTCACATCAAGATTCATTTTCAATTCTCTTTATATACAGAAGATCACTTTAGCATATATTAAGTAAAGATTTCAACAGTTTGCACCCACATAGAAACACAAAGTGAAAAATACTGTTTGAGTACTAGTTATAGCATTAAATCACACTGTACAGCACATTAAGGACAGAGATCCTACATGAGGAGTAAGTGCACAGTGACTCCTCTTGTTGACTTAACAAATTGACACTCTTGTTTATGTCATCAGTAATCTCCCTAGGCTCTTATCATGAGTTGCCAAGGCTATGGAAGCCTTTTGAGTTCACCGACTCTGATCATATTTAGACAAGGTTGTAGTTAGAGTGGAAGTTCTCTCCTCCCTTCAGAGAAAGGTACCTCCTTCTTTGATGACCTGTTCTTTCCACTGGGATGTCACTCGCGGAGATCTTTCATTTAGGTCACTTTTTTTGTTGTTGTTGTTGCCAAAGTGTCTTGGATTTCCATGCCTGAAATACTCTCATGGGCTTTGTTTTTTAAAAAGATGCATTTAGTGGCCAGCGCTGTGGCGTAGCAGGTAAAGTCACTGCCTGCAGTGCCGGCTTCCCATGTGGGTGCCACTTTGAGTCCCGGCTGCTCCACTTCTGATCCAGCTCTCTGCTATGGCCTGAGAAAGCCGTAGAGGATGGCACAAGTCATTGGGCCCCTGCACCCATGTGGGAAGACCTGGAAGAAGCTCCTGGCTCCTGGCTTTGGAATGACATAGCTCCGACCACTGTGGCCAACTGGGGAGTGAACTAGCAGATGGAAGACCTCTCTCTCTGCCTCTCCTTCTCTCTCTGTGTAACTCTGACTTTCAAATAAATATTTTAAAAATGAATGTATTTATTTGAAAGTCAGAGTTATGGGTGGGGGAGGGAAGGGGAGAGAGAGACAGAGAGAGCAAGAGCAAGAGAGAGAGAGATCATCCATCTACTGGTTCACTCCTCAAATGGCCACAATGGCCAAGTCTGGGCCAGGCCAAAGCCAGGAACCAGGAACTGCATCAGAATTTCCCAGGTGGGTGGCAGAGGCCCAAATACCTGGGCCATCTTCTGCTGCCTTTCCAGCTGCGTTAGCAGGAAGCTGGATTGGAAGTAGAGCAGCTGAAACTCAAACTGGCACTCATACAGGATGCCAGCATTGCAGGTGGTAGCTTAATCTATTGTGCCACAGTGCCAGCACGGGCATGAAATTTTAGCGCTGTGAAGAATGTACCAATGGGTACTTTGATGATGATCAGGTTGAATCTGTAAATTGGTTTGTATATATGGACATTTAAAAATGTTAGTTCTTCCAATCCATGAAGTTGGCAGGTCCTTCTCTTTTTTGTGTCTTCTTCCTATGTTGGTTAAATTTATTCTAAAGTTTTTTGTAGTATTGTGAATGAGATGACACATAATTTCTCTCTTGGTGAGTTTGCTATTTGTATATAAAACTGCTAATGCTACTGACTTTTATGTGTTAATTTTTATGCTCCAACTTTACTAAATCTACTTGTCACTCTAATAGTGTCTTGGTGGAGTCTTTAGGTCTCTGTCTATATGGAATCATGTCTGGGGCCAGCATCGTGGCGTAGTGGATAAAGCTGCCACCTGCAAAGCCAGACTCCCATATGGGCACTAGTTTGTGTCCTGGCTGTTCCACTTCTAATCCAGTTCCACGCTAATGGCCTAGGAAAATCAGCAGAAATTGACCAAAGTACTTGAGCCCCTACTACCCACATGGGAAGAAGTTCCTGGCTCCTGGCTTTGGTCTGGTCCTATGCCAGTCATTGCAGCCTTCTGGAGAGTGAACCAGTGGATGGAAGACCTCTGACTGCCTGTCTCTCTCTCTCTTCCTCTTTCTGTTTGTGTGTGTGTATGTGTGTGTGTGTGTAACTCTTTCAAATAAAGACATCTTTTTTAAAAAAAAGAACCATATCATCTGCAAGCAATGCTATTTTGACTTCCTGCTTTCTTGTTTGTATTGAGCAAAACAGTTTAAATGGTGGAGCTGGGTAACAGATCAACAGAGCAGAAGAGTCGGATAGAACTCCCTTCAATCTCAGCTTCCTCATCCAGAACATAGCATAATCATAGTACTATTTGAATGGGTTGTTGTGAGTATTCAATGGTAAACTGTGCTTCTCGTGGTACATAACATACTATAAATTTACAGATAACAAACCTCCCCAGAAAGGAGAAGGGTCGTTACATTAAGGCCTGCCAGTGTCCAAGGCACTGCCTAAGCTGGAATGAAAACCCACTGAGTAGAAAGTGCCCTGCTGGTCTTAGAGATGGTTTTAGGAAGCAGAGATGAGCTCAAGTTCCCAGGTAAGGGTTGAACTTCTCCCCAGCTGGCTTCTCCCTCGCTCCCATTCTCCAACAATGGGCCACTGAAAACTGGGATGAAAATAAATATAGCGTGAAAATCTAGTTCAAAAGGAGGAAAAGAAGAGGACAAACTCAGAGCAGACAAAACACGAATAAGGTAAGAAAATGACATGTGAATTCTGTATACCATTTAAAAACGGGAGACAAAAGAGATGGAATGAATCACTTTAACACCAACAATATTACCCGGAAAGCAGCCATGTTCAGCACAGACAGAATTTTGAAATTGTTTCAAATATTTTTGATCATGGCTAGCTGAATGGGCCAACTGTGTATGTGTTAACAGGCCTGTATGTTTGCTGCACTTTTCCTTAGGTCAGTGGTTTGCAGCCAGGATTGCATGTTAGGGTCTCCTCTAGAGATCTTATCTTTTTGCATCACAGAGTCCTGGCCTGTGTTCTAGCAGTGGCTGGCTTTCCAGGGTGCAGACCATCGATTTAAAGACATGGTTCCTTTTTACCAAGGAATTTGGGCTCTGCTCTGGCTCCATGTGACTGCTGGTTCAGCAGATTCCTAGGGTGTTCTTGGAGGCCAGGAGAGGGGCTGGCGCTGTGGTACAGCAGGTTAATCCCCAGCCTGCGGTGCCAGCATCCCATATAGGCCCTTGTTCATGTCCCAGCTGCCCCACTTCTGATCCAGCTCCCTGCTGATGTCCCTGGAAAAGCAGCAGAGGACAGGCCAGGTGCTTGGGCCCCTGCCATCCACGTGGGAGACCTGGAAGAAGCTCCGGTCTCCTGGCTTCGACCTGGCCCGGGTCTGGCCATTGAGGCCATCTGGGGGAGTAACCTAGCAGATGGAAGATCTCTGTCTCTCTTTCTCTCTCTGTATCATTTTGAAACAAATATATACATCTAAAAAAAGAGGAACACAAATCTTAAGAAGAAGAAGAAGGAGATGGAGAAGGAGGAGGAGGAGGAGAGGGGGAAGGAGGAGGAGAGGGGGAAGGAAGAGGAGAGGGAGAAGAAGAGGAGGAGGAGGAGGAGTTGTTCCAATCATGGATCTAGAGCTCTTATGAGTGAGGATCAGTCTTCTGGTAAAGTCTCCATGAGAATTCCAGTCCTGTCTTTGTGCCATCTGCAGGGAAGGCCTATGTCCCCACCCCACCCCCCACCTCAAGGCCAGCAGGTAGCAGTGTGGTCACCAGCAGCTGACAGCTATGGCTTCACAATGGGCAGCAGCAGCAGAACTCTGCAAGTGGCGGCCCAGTGCAGTAGTCCGCCTCCCGTGAGAAACAGCAGGGGCACACTCCCAGTGCGCTTCATTTCCTGAGACCAAGCCAACGAGGGTTCACACCATCAGAGAATAGACATCCGCAGAAGGCTGTCCCCCTGGGCCATCAACAATGGAGCCTCACCGTTTGGATTATTCTAGCACAGGGAGCCCAGCCCGGCAGGTGCTCCAGCCAGGGTGCCCGTGACTGACAGCAAGTACATAACACCTGGGCCAGCCGTGCTCTCTAGTCCTGTGGCTGTGAGCACAGCCTGGGATCAGCCCTCCCGCACTCCCCGCCCTGCACGACAGCCTTGGAGGTGTGAGAGGCTGACGGCTCAGGTGCCAAGATCGCGCCCGAGCCTCAGCTCCCTCTCCAAGAATTCTCACAGCTGCAGGACAAATGACGATGTCGGCCTCGAGGGTGACTATTCTGGACTCTGGAATACGCTGCCGCCAGCGCTGGGATGACAGAACAACAGCAGAGGGACCCTCCTTTCTGCCGGGCGAGCCCCCGTAACCTTTGCCACTGAACTAAAAGCTTTCAAAGGGGGAACAGAAGTGCCATAAATCTCGGAGGCGACGTTAAATATTTGTCACTGGAACACTTAAAGCTGGCTTCAAACCCATTCCTTTCTGAAAGTTTATAACGAATAACTGGCCGACTTAACCTCGGCAAGAGCATCTCCTCTTTCACTAGAAATGGAAACAAATGAGCTATAAAGAGCGGGACCCTTGCTGATGGGCGATTCTCAGCCACTGTGTGGTCTCCCAGCGCTGCCCAAATGGGTGAGCAGCCCCTTTTGTTTAGATTACGCCGGCTCTCGCTTGCATGACTCGAGGGCGGCAAAGGTTTTCACTGGACTTTCTTTTAAACTGCCCATTAATCTTTCCTGCCCTCACCCTGCTGAATGAAGGAGTAAAGTAAATTATTTACATCCCTGATGTTGCAAGAACTCGCCCTCCATTAAGCTTTCATTCAAGCCCCCTACCCCGAGGCATTCTGCAGAGGGGTCTCTAGTCTCACCCGTCATCCCTCTTTATCAGCACCCTCACAAAGATCACCTGCTGGCCTACAACGGGGTACACACACAAAGCTCGCCCCAGCCACCTGTGTGTGCCCGAAGTGCACAGATCAGAGAGGAATGGTTCCTCACCAAGTCCTGAGTTCACCATAACCCAGACGCAGGAATTTCAGTGCCCAGGATCCTGGAGTTCTTTTTGCTCCTCAGTATTCCAAAAATTGACACTCGGACTCCCTGCAGGAATACTGAAAACACCCAGCAGACCCTTTGCCAAAAGCTGCCTGTTAGGTTAATGTCACAGCCAGGGGTGCAGGCCTTTGTGGGGAAGAATGGGGCCATCGCCAGTGTCTGTTGGTTCTTCCTGTCCCGGCTTGGGGAATGCCACCTGCACGGAGGGTTTTCAAGCTCCCCAGGTGGCTGAGGGGAACAAGTATCTACACCACAGCTCCCATTCAATCCTGAAAACTCACTTCAAATAATTCACTTCTCTGTGTCAGAGAAGGACTTTAAAAAGCTCCTGGGGAGCCGGCGCCGTGGCTCAATAGGCTAATCCTCCACCTTGCGGCGCCGGCACACCGGGTTCTAGTCCCGGTTGGGGCGCCGGATTCTGTCCCGGTTGCCCCTCTTCCAGGCCAGCTCTCTGCTATGGCCAGGGAGTGCAGTGGAGGATGGCCCAGGTGCTTGGGCCCTGCACCCCATGGGAGACCAGGAAAAAAAGCACCTGGATCCTGGCTCCTGCCATCGGATCAGCGCGGTGCGCCGGCTGCAGCGGCGGCCATTGGAGGGTGAACCAATGGCAAAGGAAGACCTTTCTCTCTGTCTCTCTCTCACTGTCCACTCTGCCTGTCAAAAATATAAAAAAAAAAAAAAAAGCTCCTGGGGAGCCAGCATTGTGACACAGTGGGTTAAGCTGCCACCTGCCATGCCAGCATCCCCTCTCAGAGCCCCAGTTCGAGTCCCGGATCTGCCTCAGATCCAGCTTCCCAATAGTGCACCTAGATGGCCCAAATGCTTGGGTCCCTGTCACCCAGTGAGAGACCCAGATGGAGTTCCTGGCTCCAGGTTTCAACCTGGCCCAACCCTGACCATTACGGCCATTTGGAGAATGAACCATTGGCTGGAAGATGTCTCTCTCTCTCTCGCTCTCGCTCTCGCTCTCTTTCTCTCTCTGTCTTCCTCTCTGTCAGTCTGCCTTTCAAATAGAAAGGCAAAATGGAAAATGTGCATTATGACAAAAACTATGCATGGGTTTCAAATTTTTTTTGGCACCAACTAAACTTATCTTTTAATTCGATTTTCCACGCACTTTTGAGGTAACCTCATACAATTCTGTAAGGCATCAGAGTAGAAGGAACCACGAAAAGCTACTGAAATGCAATTAGTAAAGCCACATCAGAGGCAGATGTTTGGTGCAGTGGTTATGATGCCTCTTGGGACACTTGTGTCCCTTAAGGGAGTGCTTGGCTGGCTTTGAGTCCTGCCCCTGCTCCTGATTCCTGAATCCTGCTAATAGGTGCCCCCTGGTAGGTAGCAGATGATGGCTCAAGTAGTTGGGTCTCTGCACTCCACATGGGAGACCTGGGCTGAGCTCCTGGCTCCTGGTTCTGGCCTGGCTCAGCCCTGGCTATTACAGACATTTGGGAAATGAACCAGTGGGTAGAATTTCTCTCTCTCTCTCTCCTCTCTCTCTCCCTCTCCATCTCAAATAAACAAATAAATGATTTTTTTAAATGACAAAATTTCTCAACTGTTTTTAAAGATTGATTGATTAATTAATTAATTTTGAAAGCCAGAGTTACAGAAAGAGAGGGAGAGGCAGAGAGAGATCTTCCATCAGCTGGTTCACTCCCCAGATGGCCATAATGGCCAGGGTTGGGCCAGGCTGAAGCCAGGAGCCAGGAGCTTCACCCATGTCTCCCACGTGGGTGCAGGGGCCCAAGAACTTAGACCATCTTCCATTGCTTTCTCAGGCACATTAGCAGGGATTGGAAGTGGAGCAGCTGGGACTTGAACCGGCACCCATATGCAATGCGGGTGCTGCAGAAGGCAGATTAGCCCTCAGTGCCACAGCATCCGTCCCACAATTCCTCATCTTAAAAAATAAAAGCCAAGTCAGAGCAAGAGAAAAGTCAAAAGTGCAGAACAACACAGGTGCCAGGAGAGCACTCCTGCCTGTGGTCTAGAAAGGTTCCTATCAAGTTTAAATTAGAAAAATAACTTTTAATTAGAGGAAAATGCACCAAGCAGTATCTATTAGGGCAAACACGACTTTATGAAGCATTTGTTCTTCCCTCCCTTAATAAAATGCCTCATCAATTTCTTTGGGTTCTGATTTCTTATTGCCTTCTTCGTAAGTTCCTAGCTTCACAGGACAAGTAATTGGTATTTAAATCCATTAATACCCAGGGCAGGCATTTGGCACAGAACTTAAAGGTGCTGGTTAAAATGCCCACATCCCAGATCAGAGTATATGGGTTTGATTCCCAGCTCTGGCTCCTGACTCCAACTTCTTGCTAATACACACCCTGGGGATTGCTCAAGTAGTTAGGTCCCTGCTACCTACAGGGAACTGCAGAACTGGTTGTGTGGACATTGGAGGAATGAGTGAATCAGAAGATGGGAGTTCTCTCTCTCTCTCCCTTCCTCCCTCCCTCCCTCCCTCCCTCCCTCCCTCCCTCCCTCCCTCCTCTCTGCTACTAAAATAAACAGATAAAGTTATATTTCAAAATATACAAATCTGAAGCCAGTACTGTGGCACAGCAGGTTAAACAACAGCCTATAATGCTGGCATCCCATGTGAGAGTGCCAGTGCCAGTTCCAGTCCTAATGCTTCTCATCCAGCTCCCTGCTAATGCACCTGGGAAAGCAACAGAAGATGGCCCAAACACTTGGGTTCTTGCCATCCACATGGGAGACCCAGATGGAGTTCCAGGCTCCTGGCTTCAGCCTGACCCAGCCCTTTGTTGGTGCAGGCATTTGAGGAGTGAACCAGCAGATGGAAGGTCTCTCTCTCTCTCTCTCTCTCTCTCTCTCTCTCCCTTCCTCCCTCTCTCTCTCTCCCTCCCTCCCTCCCTCTCTCTCCCTCCCCCAACCATTCTCTGTCACTCTGCCCTTCAAACAAATAAATATTTTTTTAAAAATCCCACACCTGTGTAGGTTAGATTTTGCTGACCCTACTTAAACTTTGCCACTGACGACATTCATCCCAGGAAAATCCCACCACACCCCCAACCATGAATTATTTCTGTGTGTTCCCAAGGAAAACCATGCTGACTCTGGCTTCCCAAATAAATGGCGGCTTCTCTTTCTTCCCCAGATACGCTGGCGTTCATCATGTCCTGTGGCACCACGGTGCCCTCTGAGCCTTGACACCGGCTGCTGCTGGGACCTGCCATCTCTCACTCTGCATCCC
This sequence comes from Oryctolagus cuniculus, assembly GCF_051225735.1. Taxonomy (NCBI): domain Eukaryota; kingdom Metazoa; phylum Chordata; class Mammalia; order Lagomorpha; family Leporidae; genus Oryctolagus; species Oryctolagus cuniculus. The sequence continues at coordinate 57,863,225 of NC_142883.1, forward strand.
AGCCAATGCAGAATGCCAAGGCCCTGTCCTCCAGGAGCCTCATATCAGCTTGCTGTAAGCGTCTCCCCTCCTGTTGCACCTTGCTCTGTCTTACGACCAACAAAGAAATGTTTCTTTGCAGATATTAGCCTGATCATTCTCTCAGCATTCACTCGCATACCTCCTCCTCGCTGGTTTCCAGACAACCTCCGGGGTCAGAGCCCAACACTGCCTTCTGCCACACAAGGGCTTCGTGCAGAACCACACTCATCATCATTGCACTGTAAGCTAATGAATGTCTGGGGGCCTCTCCCAAATGTTACCCAGACAGGGGGAAATCCTAGCACAGACATAGCTGAGACTTAAGTAGGGCACCCCTTCCCTCTCCCTGAACCATCTACCGCCCCCCCCCCCCCACACTCTAATATCACTTGGCTTGTTCTGAAACTTATCATGACTCAACTGACCTTTTTTTAACTGGCTTTTTGGTTAATCTTCAAGCTCCTTTCTTTCTGGAGCGATTCCTAAATCTAGGTTCTGGACGAGTGCACACCAGAGCATCTGCACAGCCCCCAGGCCTCCATCCAGAGCTTCCAAATTAGAATCCCTTTGTGAGGACCCAGCAGCTTTTTTAGCATTCTTCCCAGCGGGTGCCTCTGGCAATGAGCTTTGGGAAGGGTTGTATGGGAGCGCTCAGCTGACTGCAGCCCCATCGGAGTGGGCCTTGCCTTCATCAAAGAATATTCTAGAATATCGGCATCTCTCAGCCTGCCCAGACTGCTGTCATTGAGACGTGTCACGGGCCTCCTCCACATCTGCTCTTTTTAACAGACTCTTTCCAACTCGGTTTGAACCAAAGCCTTAGCTGATCACTCATGTACATGTGGCGCTAGGAGCAGGAGGGACACAGGGGTGATTCGGATATTGTAGCTCGACCCCAGATCCACAACCATCATACCCAGGGGTGGGATTCAGGGATCTTGGGATGTGTGTTTGTGTGTGAGTGCTTGGAAAATGCTGCAGGTTTGGGAACCTTAGCAAGATTTAGCAAGCTGATTTTTTTAATGTATATATGTCACTTCATCATATAATCAAAAAATTTCTTCTTGATAAAATACTGCAATTTTCAAAAACCAACTAGCTTTGAAGTGCATCAGAAAGTAAGATGAATTGATAGACGAGGAACAGAATGGATAAATGGATAGTTAATAAAAAAAAAAAAGGCTAACTGTAGAATCTAGGTAGTAGGTACCTGGGTACACATTGTGTAGTTTTAACAACGTTTTGTACAATTGGAAATTTTCATAATAAAATGGTGGGATAAAGGATGCTGGGGAGAGGGTCAGCTTTTTTGGCACAGTGGTTAAGATGCCACTTGCTCTGCCTGCATTGCACATCAGAGCGCCTGGGTTCAAGTCCCTGTTCTGGTCCTGATCCCAGCTCCTTTTTTTTTTTTTTTTTTTTTTTTTTGACAGGCAGAGTTAGACGGTGTGAGAGAGAGAGACAGACAGAAAGGTCTTCCTTTTCTGTTGGTTCACCCCCCAAATGGCTGTTACGGCTGGTGCGCTGTGCCGATCCAAAGCCAGGAGCCAGGTGCTTCCTCCTGGTCTCCCATGCGGGTACAAGGCCCAAGGATCTGGGCCATCCTCCACTGCCTTCCCGGGCCACAGCAGAGAGCTGGACTGGAAGGGGAGCAATCAGGACAGAATCTGGCGCCACAACTGGGACTAGAACCCGGGGTACCAGCGCCGCAGGTGGAGGATTAGCCTAGTGAACTGTGGTGCTGGCCAATCCCAGCTTCTTGATAACCCTGGGGCAGGCATGGGGCAGCAGACAACAGCTCAAGTGTTGGCTTCCTGATACCTGTGTGGCAGGTCTGGATGGGATTCTAGGCTCCTGGTTTCAGCATGGCCCAGCCCCGGCTGCTGCAGCCATTTGGGGGTTGAACCAGTAGATGAAAGATTCTCTCTCTCTCTCTCCCTCTCTCTGAAATAAGTGAAATAAATAGTTAAATAAAGTTACTAGGATTGACATTTTCCTCAAAACTTATTTTAACTCTATATCTCACTTCATATGATGGTCAGTTTAGTTGACTGACTGGTGTGATTCCAATGCTCCCTAAGTATTTTGAATGTTGTATCTGAAGTAATTAACTATTACTGCATGTCTACTAATCAACACATTTTGTTTTGGTGGAATTTCTAAAATAAACCATGTGCTAATATTTCTACTTCAGAAAATGTATAATCTCTTTCCTCTTGGCACCCTCTCTCCCATTCTGCTTGCATCTGCATTTCCTAGTCCTAAGCTGTGTGAGTACCATCAGTGGAAAAAAAAATACAAGAATACATGAACAAAGAGAGATGAAACTACAGCTCCTGAGGAGAGTTATTAACAGAAAATATGACTGAATTTTGTAAAGTTTGTAGTCAAAGTTGAACATTTGCCTCTGAGGACACCAAGCCTGCAGAAATCAGTGAGGGGGCTGGCGTTGTGGCACAATGGGATAAGCCACTAATTTGGATGCCCACATCCTATACCAGAGACTGGTTCAAGTCCCACTGGCTCTGTTTTCATCCATCTCCTTGCTAATACATCTGGGAAATCAGTAGATGATGGTCCCAATGCCTGGGTCCCTGCTACCAATGTGGGAGACCTGCATAGGGTCTCGGGCTCCTTGCTTCAGCTTGGCCCAGCCCTAGCTGTTGTGGCCACTTGGGGAGTGAGCCAGGGAATGGAAGCTCTGTCTTGCACTCTAATAAATGCACCTTCAAGTTTTACTCAGTAAGGCAAATATAAATTAAGCGAGGGCAAAAATTACTATGCTTAAAATTATTTTTTTCTGTTGGTCAATAAGTGGTGTTGGGACACTAATACAGTTGCATTTTTAACTTTGTCTTTTCAACAAATGAAATCCTTCTTTAAAAGGTTTTTAAATGACTTAAGCCGAGCCATAAACTAGGAGAAAACGTTGTGACTAAAATCTGATTAAAGATGTGTATTTGTATGGGAGGTCTTCAAAGAGTTCATGGCAAATGTATATTATGAAAAAAGTTATGGATGAAAAGATGGATACAGGCCAAAGATTTTTGCAACAAGGTAAATTTTTCTTTTAATTCCATTTTTCCATGAACTTTTTGAAGTACCCTTATATTAAGAATACTCAGAACTGAGAAGAATAAGAAAGCAAAGGTGGGCCGGTGCCGTGGCTCACTTGGTTAATCCTCCACCTGCAGCGCTGGCATCCCATATGGGCGCCGGATTCTGTCCCGGTTGCCCCTCTTCCAGGCCAGCTCTCTGCTGTGGCCCTGGAAGGCAGTGGAGGATGGCCCAAGTGCTTGGGCCCTGCACCTGCGTGGGAGACCAGGAGGAAGCACCTGGCTCCTGGCTTCGGATCCACGCAGCGCGCCGGCAGTAGCGGCCATTTGGGGGGTGAACCAACGGAAGGAAGACCTTTCTCTGTCTCTCCCTTTCTCTCTCTCTCTCTCTCTCTCTCTCTCTCTCTCACTGTCTAACTCTGCCTGTCAAAAAAATAAAATAAACAAGGAGACAAAGGTGGCATTTGGCCTGGTGGTTAAGAAGCTTGCTGCAGTGCCTACATTCTATGTCAGAGTACTTGGGGTTGAGGTCTGACTCCACCCCAGATTCCAGCCTTCTGTTAATGCATACTCTGGGTTGGTAGCATGTGATGGCTCAAGTAGTTGAGTCGCTACCACCCATGCAGGAGACCTGGATTGGGGTCCCAACTCCTAGCATCAGCTTAGCCCAGCCTTAGCCACTTCAGGCATTTGAGGAATGAAACAGATGAGAGCTCTCTTCCTCTTTCTCCCTCTCAAATAATTTTTTAAAAAAGAATAAAACAGACAATGCAATTTTTTTAAAATAAGCTTAAGTCATAAATAGACATTTCACCAAAGAAGACATGCAGATGACAAGTAAGCACACTAAATGATGTTCAACATCATTAGTCCTTCAGGAAGTGGAAATTCCATTATCTATTAGAATGATTGAAAAAACAACCAACCAACCAACTGCGGACAAGGATACAGAGAATGGGGCCCTCAGAGGTGTCCGGTGGGAAAGCCAAGTGCACAGTACTCTAGGAAACAGTTTGACGATTTCTTACAAAATTAAATAGACCTGCTTCACACCATTTCTAGGTATTTTTCCTACTGATCCAAAACATACATTCCAGAACCTATGTTGTGAAGCAGCAGGTGAAACTGCCCCTTGCGATGCCAGCATACCATACCATAGTGCTGATTTGTGTCTTGGCTGTGCTGCTTCTGATCCAGCTTCCTTCAAATGTGTGTGAGAATGCAGAAATGATGGTCCAAGCACTTAGGTCCCTGCCAACCACATGGGAGACCCAGACAGAGGTTTTTTTTTTTTTTTTTTTTTTTTTTTTTGACAGGCAGAGTTAGACAGTGAGAGAGAGACAGAGAAAGAGTAATAGACAGTGAGAGAGAGACAGAGAGAAAGGTCTTCCTTCGGTTGGTTCACTCCCCTAATGGCCGCTGCAATCCAAAGCCAGGAGCCAGGTACTTCCTCCCAGTCTCCCATGCAGGTGCAGGGACCCAAGCACCTGGGCCATCCTCCGCTGCCCTCCTGGGCCACAGCAGAGAGCTGGACTGGAAGAGGAGCAACCGGGACAGAATCTGGTGCCCCAACTGGGGCTAGAATCCAGGGTGCCAGTGCCGCAGGTGGAGGATTAGCCAAGTGAGCCACGGCGCCGGCCCAGAGTTCTTGTCTTCTGTCTTTGGCCTGGTCCAGTCCTGGCTGTTACAGCCATTTGAGGAGTGAACCAGCGAATGGAAGATTCTCTCTCTTTTTCTTCCTCTCTGTCACTCTGAATTTCAAATGAATAAATAAATCTTTTATAAAAAATGTTTCCATACAAAGCCATATGCAAATGTTTATAGAAACCTTATTCAGAATTTACAAAAACCTGGAAACAACATAGACCTCTAATAACTCAGGGCACAACAGGTGCAATGGATTCTCCTCAGCAATGAAAAGCAATGCTTGGATTTCTTCTTCTGACAAAGAGGTCCTAAAAGAGACTAGATTCTCCCTCCCATATGAGACAAACAGGTAGCAAGACGCTGGACACCAAGCAACAAAGAACAAGGATCCCTGAAAGACAGGAGATGAATGAGGCAAGCCCTGTGGGCGGCAAAACGCACTGCCTTGAACTTGGGTGGAGTCCGACAAAGTCCCTGAGCTGAAGAGAGAGAAGCAGGCACTCACGGAGACCAAGGTGGGCACAGTCCCCAGGACACAGTGGGTTGGAAGGATAGCTGCAGAGACTTCTCTTGTGGTATTCAGGGGAGCACTGACCACCTGATCAGTGGATGCGTGTGAGGAAGCTAGCTTGGCCTGGAGAAAGAACCACCTGGACGGCTGGAAGAGTAGCAGACGCTTATGAGGGACCCTGACATGGACCATGCTGTTGATGTGGTCATGTCTGAAACTGGCACCTGCCTGTTTGTTTTCTCTTCGTCCAGAATACTTTCTTTCCCTGCAGACAATCTCGTCCCCTGTCTTGTTTTGGATTCCTTGAGTATCTGCTCATGAATCCATTTTAACTATGTCAGTTGGGTTATTTTAGTGGCTGTTTCCAGATCTACAGTGCACCATTTTCACTTGGCATGGTGCAGCTGTCAAATGCTGGAGCTGCATTGCACTACAGTATGCATGGACAGTAGAGGAACCTCCCTGGAGAATATTCCCACTTCTTCCCTCCAACTTCTATGCTAGCATTTTCATCTACTTCAATTCTACATACGCTATGGACCCCACGCTTCCTGCTTAGTATTTTTATTTATTTAAGCAATTATCTCTGAAACATATTTAAATAGTAAGAAAATATCTTATCCTGACCATTTCCCGTGCTCTTCCTTCCCTTGTGTAGATCCATATTTCCCCGGTATCATTTTCCTTCCGCCTGAAGAACTTCCTCTCATTTTTCCAATGGTAATGAACTGTAGGCAAGAAACTATTCCAGTATTTGTGTGTCTGACAATACTTTAGTGTCATCATCATTTTTCAAAGATATTTTTTGCTGGGGGTAGAACTGAAGTTGATTTTTTTCTCCATTGCCTTCTTGCTTGCATATTAATAACCAAGTAAGAATAATCTCTGTAAACATTGAAAAGTATTTGGCCAAAATCAACTCCTGATCTTAAAAAGGAAAGAAAAACTCTTAGCAAACTAGGAATAGAGGGAACTGTCCCAATCTTACTCTTGACTTTAACAAAAAACAGAGAACATAAAAGCCTACAGCTAACATAGTTGATGGTTAAAAAAAAAATGAAGTATTTACTCCTTTGAACCAAGAACAATGCAAAGATGTCTGTTCTCCCCATTTCTATACAATTAAAAATCAAGTACAGGAAATTAAAGGCTTCTGATTCAGAAAAAAAGCATAAAACTGTCTTTATTTACTGAGGACATAACTTCCAATGTAAATAATTTGATGGAATCACACACACACCCTACTAGAACCAATGAGTTTAGCAATAATGCAGGATAAAAGAGCAAGATAAAATATTCATTGTATTTTTAGATACCAGCAATGAATGATCAGAAATTTTAACCAAAAATATAACTTGTAATAGCATCAACAATACGAAATGCTTAAGTATACATTTGACAAGGATGTGAAAGACCACTGAAAATGACAACACTTTTTCAGAGACTACAAAGATATACATGAATGGAGAGATATACACATTCATTCATTTGTTAAAAAATGTTAAGAAGCAAATTCAGCACTCAGTGATCACTGATTCTAAGAAATGTCCATCCCAAAAGGTATTTTTGTAAAAATTAACAAATTGATTCTAAGATTCATATGGAAATGGAAAAGAACTAGAATAGCCAAAGTAATCTTTACAAAATAAGAACAAACTTGGAGGATTTACACAACCTGATTTTAAAAATTACTGTAACTCTGACCTCAGAATCAGCCCTTAAGGCATTCTGGTCTGGCTGAAAAGCCCATGAAAGCTTTTCAGGCATAGAAAGCCAAGACACTATGGCAAAAAAAAAAAAAAAATGTCCTACATAAAGGATCTCTGTGAGTAAGACCCCAGGGGAAAGAAGGGGCCATCAAAGAAGGATGTACTTTTCTCTGAAAGGAGGAGAGAACTTCCACTTTGCTTGTCTAAATACTGACAGAGATTTTGGGTTCAAAAGGCTTCTATAGCCTTGGCAGCTCATGTCAAGAGCCTCGAGTGATCACTAGCATCATACGTGATAGTGCTAATTGTTAAATCAACAACAACAGTCACTGGGCACTTACTTCCCATGCTAGACCTCTGTCCTCAATAAGTTGTCTTATGAGAATTAACTGTAAAACTTGTTCTCAAGCAGTTTTGTGTGTGTGTGTCTGTGTGTGCAAATTTTTGAAATCTTTACTTAGTATAAAGTTGGTCTTCTGTGTATAAAGTTAATTGAAAATGAATCTTAATGGAGAATGGGACTGGGAATGGGAGAGGAAGAGGAGGTGGGGTGAGAGTAGGGGTAAGAGGGCAGGTATGGTGGGAAGAATCAGTATATTCCTAATATTGTAGTTACAAAATTTGTACTCCTTAAATAAAAGGTTTGTTTGGGAAAAAAGAAAAAAAAGAAAAAAATGACTATAAGCTACAGTAACCAAGACAATGTGTAATTTTTGTAGAGATAAACAAATAGGTTAATTTAACAAGTAGAGAACCCAAAAATGGACCCAGAAATAGATGGACAACCGAATTTAGACAAAGCTTCAAAAGCATTACAGTGGAGAGTCTTTACCACAAAAAATCAACTTAAATAAAATATTTAGTCTAAACTATCTCTAAACTTAACCTAGAAAAACCAGTGTAAACTCAAAACTATAAGACATCTGAAGAAAACATGGGAGAAAACTTCTGTGATTTTGAGTTAGGGACAGATTTCTTCCATATAAAAGAAGAACGATACATAAAAAAGAAACTCATAAATTGGATTTCATTAGAATTAAAAACTTCTGCTGTTCAAACAATACTGTTAAGAAAATGAAAAGATGTGCCACAGACTAGAAGAAAATATTTGGAAGTCATGAATCTGACAATAGACTTGTACTCAAATATATTAGATATCTCAAAGACAGCAAATAAATGAATGAAAAGATGTTCAACCTCAGTAGTCATTAAGGAAATGCAAATTACACACAATAAAACACCACTGTGTATCCATTTAGAATGGCTAAAATGTTAAAATATTGGTCATACCAATTACGGGTAATAGTAATGAGAAACTAAAACCTGTATGCATTGCTGATATGGCAATAAAGTAAGACAATCACCACAATAACTTGGTAGTTTCTCTTATTTTAGTTTAATTGAGAGAGCCAGAGAGAGAGAGAGAGAGATTGAGAGAGCCCGAGAGAGGAGAGAGAGAGAGAGAGAGAGAGAGAGCGCTCCCATCTACAGGTTCACACCCCTAATGCCAGCAATGAGTGGAATTGGGCTGAAGCTGGAGCCAGGAGCCAGGAACGTGACCCAGGTGGCTGGAACTTAATTACATAAGCCATCACAAATGGGATGAATTAGGAGGAAAGGAGTCAGGAGTCAGAGCTAGGAATTGAATCAAGGCACTTCAGTGTGGGAGGTCAGTGTCTTCACCACTAGACTAAAACTTGCTCCCCAGCAGTTTCTTAGAAAGGTCAGCATATAACAAAACATGATCCAACCATTCTGCTTCTAGGCATGTGCCCAAGAGAAATGAGTTTGTAGTCAGGAAAAATCTTGGCATATGAATGATCAAAGGCACTTTATAATAGCCAAAACCCGGAAATAATCTAAATGTCCATTAATGAGTAAATGGATAACCAAACTGAGTTGTATCTATCCAATGGACTATTACTCTGCAATAAAAAGGAATGAACAAGTGAATCACACTGTCCTGTGGATGAATCTCAAAATAATTTTGATGAGTCAATGAAACTACACAAAAATAGATCTATTCTAATAAAGTTCTAGAAAACATAAATTTATCTACAGGGACAGAAATCAGATCAGTGGTGGCTTAGGATCAGGAGAAATAAAGACAGGCATGAGAAGAGCAGACACACAAAAAAGCCTTTTTGTTGGGATGACTATGCTTATTATCTTGATTGTGGTAAAGATTTTATGGATGAATATTTAGATTCAATTGGACAATTTAAATGCATACACTTTACTGAATATCTATTAACATTCAATAGATAAGCTATTTTTTAAAAAGATGATTTAGTTATTTGAAAGAGCTACATAGAGACAGGGAGAGACAGAGACAGAGAGAGAGAGAGATCCTCCATCCACTGATTCAGTCTCCAGAGGGCTGCCACAGTCAGGGCTGGGCCAGGCTGAAGCCAGGACCAGGAGTTCCATCCAGGTCTTCAACTTGGGTGCAGGAACACAAGCACTTAGGCCATCTTATGCTGCTTTTCCCAAGCCATTAGCCAAGAGCTGGATAGGAAGTGGAGCAGCCAGGACACTATCAGAAACCTTATGGGATGCTGACATTGCAGGCTGTGGCTTTATCTACTATGCCACAACTCTGGCCCCATTGGATAGATTATTTTTAAAAAGAATGCACTGTTGAGCTCTTCAACAATATCAATTCATCTTAAATGTATATTACTACATTAAAGAAATCAGAATCAAATGGTATACACTGGTTCCATTTATATAACATTCATGAAAAGATAAGATTATAGGAATAAAGAAACCAATAAATGATGGCCAGCATTGGAGGTTGAAAGAGGAGTTAATGACAAAGAAGCAGCACAAAGCAATTTTTGAGTCAGTGTTTGGTTGGTACACAACTCTATGGAAGATAATTTGCTAAATCTCTCTAAATCATAACTATTCATATTTTTGTCCCAGCAGTTCTATTTCTAGAAATTCATCATAAATAAGTTGAAGCATTAAATAAGGACAGTCATGGAAGCATTGTCTGTGATAGTAAAAAGTCAGCAAGCAAAAGTTAGGAAAGGTCCATCCACAGGAGTCTGATTGAATGAATGAAGGCTTTCAAAGGAAGGAAGTGTGTCGCTCCCCCTCTTTGTGGAGGAACGACACAAGACCCTGCGCTGTTCTTTTCGTCTGCTCGGCCCTCCCCGGGTTTGCTGCTGGTTCTTCCCGGGTTGGCTACTATCCCTTCCACCTCCGTGGAAGGGCAGTTCCCCCTGGCCGCATTCCCCACTTCCGCAGGGGAGCGGCACACCGCCGGCCGGCTCTTCTCGGGGGCTGCACAGGTGTTCCTTCAGCTAGATGTTCCCCTTAGATGTTCCTGGTGCATGCCGTCTCTCTCCTCCTTTATAGTCCTCCTCTGCCAATCCTAACTCGGCTGCCCACACGCCGAGCACGCCGCTCTCCTCCAATCAGGAGCAGCTTCTGCAGCTTGTCAAGTTGGTGAGAGGCAGCTGTGCGGAAGCTGTTTACTTCTCTCCCAGCGCCATATTGTGGGAGAGCAGATGCATAGAATAACTCTTAATTCCAGTAACTTAGTCCAGTCCGGATTGCTCCCCACAGAAGTGGTATGAAATTATATCCAAGACACATACAGACTGTGTATCCTTTATCCAAAATGCTTGGAACCAGAGGTGTCCCAGACTTGGGACCTTTTTTGGATTTGGGGACATCTGTCTATGCAGATGGGGTCCAAGCCTAAACATGAAGCATATTTGTGTTTCCTGTATACCTATACATATAGCCTGAAGGTAATTTCACACAGTGTTTTCAGTCCACCTGAGTTTTGGTTGAGACTCTCACATATGGTCAGGTATGCAATTTCCCACTTACAGGGCAGGATGTTGGCAGTCAAATTTTCAAATTTTGGAGCACCTTAAGTTTAAGATTTTCAAAGTAGGCATGTTCAACCTGGACAAGGTAGGGAACAAGGTATAAAATGTGCTACTGTTATGCTTGTAAAAAGGAAAAAAGAAAAAAGGGATATGCTTTTAATTGTTGCAATTACACAGAGCATCTTTGAAATGATATATGAGAAATGAGAAGTAGTGTTTAACCCTGGGAAGAAAAAGTCGGCCAGGCAAGGGACTACGATAAGAGGGAAACCCATTTCTCACTCCCAGCCCCACTGTACCTTTTAAAATGTTGTACCATCTGCATCTATTAACCATTCAAAAAAATGATCTAAAAGAGTGTATTTTGTAGGAAGATAATCAAAATACCGAGAAGAAAATGATGCATAAGGGCACTTGGAGAAGCTCGTGGAAAATTGAATTACAAGATGTTTATTTTGCTATAAACCATTTTAAAACCCATGCAAAGCTTTTTCATAACATGCATTTTCCATGAACTTTCTGAAGGCCACTTAGATGCCCGGATTCCCGATTTCTTTGCACTGAGACCACCTTACCTTTTCATTCTATTTTTCCACAAACATTTTGAAGCCCCTTGTACGTACGTGACATACCGCTTGACTTCTCCAGCCAGGTGCCCTAGCTGACTGATGGAGAAACGAAGTCATGACCGAGAGCTTCAGGGCACCTTTGAAGTTGCCGCAGCTCGGCCCCAGCCTGAAGCTGCGAGGTGCATCTGTTAATAAAACTCCTGTCTCCAAGGTGCTGTGCTGCCATCCAACCGGCGCTTGGAGTCTGGCTTTATTGATAGATGAATAAGATTGAACATGACACCTGTGTCCAGTGAATCCCTTGGCGCCATTTAACTAACACTTAGAGCAGCTGCTTTTGAAAAATTACCTTCGGGCCGGGCCCACCCTAGCAGAACAAAATCATCACCTTAAGTACTTTTGCAGCGCTCCAGAAATGAAGATGCTTGCCCTGCAAGAGCGCGGAGCCATATTTTATTGGAAGTCACATCTGTCGCTCTCCTTTCATTTCTTCTGCTGTCTATCTGATATCACAATGCCCGTGCTGCAGCAATAGCCTTCCAAGAGGACGGCAGCCACCCCCTCTTCGGAGTCCTTTGATGGCTGCTCGGATCGCCGTCTTGCATATCTTCAAAGCTTTGCTCATGCTTCTCTTCATTACTTTCCTAATGAGCCACCACTCATTTATCAGGACTCACATTCAATGCCAGCTCCTGATGAAGAATTCCACAGCCCTTAGAAGACCAAACTGGTGAACGCCTATCCTTGAGTCCAGAGCAAAGACACAGGATATGTGGGTCTCTGCTGCGGTACTTAACACAATGCCATATTCTTTACCTTCCTCCTCTCTCCCCAATACCTGTGGTTTCTACGAGAGAAAGGATCATGATTCACTCGTCTCGACAGCCACAGTACCTGGTTAACAAGGTTTCCAGCACATAAAGTTTACTAATCACATTTCCAGTGAATACACACACTCTGTTGGCAGTTTCTAAATGTCTTGTCCAATGCTCACCATCTTCTGTTAACTCCTGTGTGTCGCATCCTGCTTCAAATGTTGCATGAGCCCTGCCCATGTTGGGAGGAGAGCACTTATGGCCCATTATCCTCTCATTGCAGCTGAGATGTCCAGTGCCATTTCTCATCAACAGAAACATTTTACTCTAGTTAACCTGCCCTAAATACAGTTTCCACTTCCCTGTCTCCAAATTATTTTATGCCATTCTCCTTGCCCATATTCCCTACCTGCACACATTCAAATCATGATGTAGTGTCACTACACACCCACCAGGATGGTTAGAATGAAAAAGCCAGCTGTTAGGACTGGCATTCTAGTATAGCAGGATGGGACACCACCTGCAATGCTGGCTTCTTATATGGATGCTTGTTGGAGTCTTGCCTACCTCACTTCGGATCCGGATCCCTGATAATATGCCTGAGAAAGTAGTGGACAATGGCCCAATGCTTTGAACCCCTGCATACATGTGGGAGATCCAGATGAAGCTCCTGGCTCCTGACTTTGGCCTGGCCCATTTCTGGCTATTGGCTATTGTGGTCCTTTGGGGAGTGAACTAGCAGATCTATCTATCGATCGATCGATCGATCTATCTATCATCTATCTCTATCTCTTGCTCTGTGTGTGTGTCCTTCTCTCTGTGTAAGTCTGTCTTTCAAATAAATAAATAAATCTTCTAAAAAAGAAAAAGAAAAATCCAGCTGCAACTAAGTGTTTACAAGAAAGTGGAGCAATTGGAAATCTCATTCCTTGCTGGTATGAACAAAAATTGGCATAACCACTTTGGAAACCTCTTTGGCTAAATATCAGTTCCGCTGACTCACAAATTCTACACCTATGTATATACACAACAGTATGTACAGCCAATGTACATGAATGACCAGAGCACTGCGCCAAATGGAAATGACCGAAGCATCCATCACCAGTAGGACGGATAAGCTGATTTGTCCACACAGTCTAGTATTACAGAGCAGTGAATATGAACCACTGTTTTCTAAGCAATGTGGAATGAATGAAGAGACCTAAAGGACCAAAAGATATAATTCACATAAAGTTCAAAACCAGGCAGAACTAATATATGGTGATAGGAATCAGCATTATTGGGGCCCACCAACTGGGAGGGGAGATGAGGGGACCTTCTCTTAGGCTTGTGATCCTGCTTCTTGACTGAGTTGTGTTACCTGCCTTATGTTTTTGAAGAGACGTCTAACTGTACACTTGTGGTTTGTGTTATGCTTGAAGAAAATAAAAAATTTAATCCCACAGCACCTAGCCTATACCTTTGGTAAGTAAAGTTCTCTGAAATGGTTTAACTGATGAATTTCTACTACCTTGTAAGTGCTCTTGGATGGTTAGGGGAGGATCCATGGTTTTGAGTTCTGCTAAGACTGTCAACATGCTTCATTTGCCTTTGATTTCTCTATATTTAAAGACAATTCAATCTGGGCCCAGGGCCAAATGCTTCCCTCTGCTATCTGTAGAAGTTGGGAGCTGTTGAGAACAGACCTCATCTACTCACAAGTACAGTACATCTTCTGGACTATCAGCAACGCTCCTCTCTGTTCATAACAGCAGCACTACTTACAGTCAGGACTACAAAACAGCAGCCTCCAAGTCACCTGTGAGCTGGCATGTTAATGAGCCTCATTTCAGACCAAAGGAGCCAGCTGGTGGTGAGGCCCAGAGACAATGTTATAGAAATTAACCCTGTCTTTCATTTTCTGCATTCTGATGTTTTGACATCTGAGGTCTTGTTGACCCTAGAGGGACTAACCTTCTCAGAGTTATCCAGTCCCTAGAGATAGTAAACTACTCATACATGCGTGTGTTTCTCTAATACAAACCACCCACCCAGAGCCCACACACCAGCCACCTCCTCTATTAGGCTCTCACAGTTCACTATCTATCTGCTCTACTCACTCCAGGACCACAAGGCATGGTCCTTGGTCCCAGAGCTTCTGGGATTATTCAAATAAGCCAATCCTAAGCCCTACCATGCCTCACCAGTCCCTTCCAGCAGAACCACCATAAGAGCTCTGCTCACAGCTTCCATGTGGCCCATGACTGAACCCAGTGTTACACTGTGTATCGTCCATGACCTCATCCATAGCCTGGCATGCCCCTTCCTCTTGGAACCTGTGAGTAGGGGCTGGCATTGTGGTGTAGCCTGTTAGATCATGGCTTGCAATACCTGAATCCCATATTAGAGTGCTTTCAAATAAATAATTAAATCCTTTTTTTTTTTTTTTTGACAGGCAGAGTGGACAGTGAGAGAGAGAGAGAGAAAAAGGTCTTCCTTTTGCCATTGGTTCACCCTCCAATGGCTGCCGCAGCCGGCTCGCTGCGGCCGGTGCCAGGAAGCCAGGAGCCAGGTGCTTCTCCTGGATCCCATGGGGTGCAGGGCCCAAGGACTTGGGCCATCCTCCACTGCACTCCCTAGCCACAGCAGAGAGCTGGCCTGGAAGAGGAGCAACCGGGACAGAATCCAGCGCCCCAACCAGGACTAGAACCCGGTGTGCCGGCGCCACAGGCGGAGGATTAGCCTATTGAGCCGCGGCACCAGCCAATAATTAAATCTTAAAAAGTATAGTCATTATCCAAACTCAAATCTGTCAGATTCAAAAGACAGCTCTCTTAATAATTATAAGGTGGCTATAGAAACCAAAACTACTTTCAACTTGGAAGTCAGATACAGGATGCTAATGTACCATCAAGGATTCTGAAATATGATAGTCATGAATTTTATCATGATAGTCAAGGTAAGTAAATTTAGTATTTCTTAATTTTGATTAATCAAATTAGAATCTACCTCTTAGCCCTCACATACCAACGTTGACTCGGAGCTCAATATCAGTAGTAATTAAGACTTTCTGTCTCCACTCACCCTTCTACTGGGCTTATCACATCCACAAAAACACTGAGGAATTTAGTCTGAGAAAATACTCCTTAGAGTATTTTCTGATGCTTGATGGTCCATGTCCCTACACTACCCATGGGTACCTGAGTCTCTTAGCTTCAGCTGGGGTTCCAGTATGCCACCAAGCTGCCCCCATGGGAGATCTTCAGGTGGGATCCCAGTTCGTTCTGCCTCCATTGCCCGTCAAACTGGGCCAGCCTCCAGTCCCTTCTCCCCATCGGCACAGTTACACCAAGCCCCATCACCAGGGGTAAACAAAGGGTTTTGGAATTGACCCACTCTTCCCTAACATTACAAACAAAGCTAAGTGCAGCCAGTATCTGTACTGCCTTTGGCCAAGGAAGCCTAAAGCTCAGATGACAAGAAAACAAGTACTTTCTCTTCCCCCTCCTCCTCCTCTTCTTCCTTTTCCCCCTACTCCTCTTCAGCCTCCCCCTATACTCCCTTTCCCTTCTTCCTCCACTTCCTCCTCCTCCTCTTCCTTTTGTTGCTAAGGAGAACGTGAGGAAATTATAAGAGAGACAAAATGTCAATCAATGCCTCAATAGCTCTGGTAATTCACTTGGTGTCAAAATTAGAGCTGAGAACAAGGCCAGCTCATTGTTAACTCTAAGAGTCTCCCTTACATGTCCCAGATGTAAGCCCGCTGGAGATCACTAAGTAAACCAACAATATGCTATTCTTTTCTGTATCTTTCACGACCTAGCTCAAATTCTTCCCATGAAGAATTCCTTGACTATTATTTTGCCCAGAGTTGTTTATCCATTATCTGTTCTCCTAGCAATTTTCTGGGTCTCAGCTTTGTACAGTTCCTACTTTTCATCTTAGATACATGTTACTGAGTAAACATTTTTAAAAACACCTGCCACATCTCCCAACTAGATATTTTTTCAGTCCATCAGTATAATACAGCTTTATCTAACCACAGCCGAGACTGGAGAGAAAATTTTGGTTTCATATTCATGAATTGAGAAGAAAAAAAGCATAAATACTCCCAGAGTTTGGCCAACATTATCCCCAAAACTTTATTGGGCAGAGTAACTTTTTGCCTTGGCAGTCATCAGGTTATTTTTATGACAAGCTCTCTTACTTTAAACCTTAACTTGGACATGAACCAAGTCTATATAGGAGCATTATTTTACTGACAGAATACCCTAGCCACTCTGGGAGGAGAATCTGTCCCTAGGAAACAATGCGGAATGGCTCAAATAGGAGCTGACCACTACTCCTGGGTGTTACCAGTTACAAATCTGAGCCTGAGGAGGCAAAGTGCATGCTGGGATGGCAGCCAGTGTGAGATGCAGCCTAGTATAGCACAGACAGCCCTGGGGTGGGGATAGAGGGCTAGGATGTAATAAGAAGGAATAATGGTGAGGCTGTGGCTGCCGGCTGTTTGGATGTGTCCAGCTTCCATCCCATGAGGACTGTCTTGACTCTGGTCCTTGTATATCTTTTTGACACATCCAAAGCTCCTTAACCTTTACCAGTAGGCTCATCTTCATTCCTGTGACCAGGAAGTCTGAGTCACAGAGATTCTAAGGAATTTTATTTTGATCTTCTCACCTGTAAGGTGTAACTAGACTGTACCTTTGCTTTTCGACACCAAGCTTCTGGTACCTTCTACCCAACCCTGGGTTGTTATATGCTGGTCTTGGTCACCTTGGCCTCTTCCTGAATTCCTGAATGGGATTATCAGAGATGAAGACGCTCTTTGCTTGAATGCTTCTGTCCCTGAGCTCCAAGATTAAATTTGACATCCATTTACCAGCTCCCAGGTCTCTGAGACTCTCATTCCCTCTTTGGCCATCTGCCAGATGCCTCAGTTTCTAAGCTCTGTAAGGGCATTGCAACTCTCCTGTGCTACCTCTTGCTGCTTCTCAACACTGGCTGCTCTGTGCCACTCACTGCCAGGGTCTCAACCTACCAACAAACATTGTGTTCCAGACTCAATCAGGTCTGCATATGCCCTTGACCTCCTGCTGTTGGCTGCTTTCCAATTGGCTGCCCCAACTGAATAGATCTTTCCAGCCTCCAGGTATCAGTTCTCACTGGACTGATGAATCCCATCACAAACCAATACTAGATTTGGACAGATTTAGTTCTTTGAGTATTTTCCCAAGTACGTTTTCCAGAAGATTGATTCTGCAGTATTGATAGACATAACGCACACAAAAGGGTTGCATAGTTATGCATGTTTTGAGATTATATGAGAAAAACAGGACTGTCCATGGAAGGAATCCAGAGCCTTGAATATGATACAGTACAGTGACAACACTTAAGGAGACATAGAGTGCTCAGGGTTTCCAAATCCTTCTTAACCATGTTCTACTTGGGGGAGGTTGATAGACTTGATGTTCCATGGAATAGATGTTAGGAAGTGTTGAATTACTCCAGATTCCAGTCTCATGTTGACCTTGACCCATTATGACAATGACATCAGTGAGGGTGGCATTCCGCCTTTGGAAAGCATTTGTGTCCTCACAAATCCAAAGCCCCAAATACAGCCCCCTTCACGGTGCAGAGGAGCCACACCAGCTGGCTTTGTATCCTGGACCTTCCCTTTCATCCCTCACCCATATTCACCAATTAGGGTCTTTAAAAATTGATTGGCTCAGCTGCTGTGATGTAGTGGGTTAAGCAATAGCCTGCAGTGCTGGCATCCCATATGAGTGCTGTTTTGGGTCCTGGCCGCTCCACTTCCAATCCAGCTCCCTGTTAAAGTGCCTGGGAAAGCAGCAGAGGATGGCCCAAGTTTCTGCACCTCTGCCATCCACTTGGGAGTCCCAGAAGAAGCTCCTGGATCCTGACTTTGGCCTGGCCCAGCCCTGGCCATTGTAGCTACTTGAGGAGTGAACCAGTGGATGGAAGATTTCTTTTTCTGTCTCCCTCTCTATATATAAATCTGCCTTTCAAATAAATAAATAAACCTTTTTTAAAAATTGTTTAAATTATCTGCATGTCCACTTCTTTGGGTGTGCATAGATTTTAAAATTTTTGCATCACAATTAAATTATTTTTAATCCCACTTGCTATGAATTTTTGAAGTGCCCTGATACCTCCAACTTCACAGAGATATTGATATATAATTGTGAACATCATTATCCAATAATTGCAATAGCTAACATGTATTGACCAATTGCTATCTGTTTATCATTGTTTTAACACAATACTCATACAACACAGGCACAATTGTTAACCATGCTTTAGCTACTGCTGTACAAAACAGCTGAGTTACTTATCAAAGTCCACCCAGCTGATAACACCCAACTGCAATTCAAGTTTTAAGGCAGCCTGGGTTTGGAGTCAGCACTCCCACTCCCAACCCACTGCTTCATTCATTCATTCCGCCAACAAATATTTATTGAGTCTGAGGTCATGCTGTAGACCCTACAGATACAGCAATAAATACAGACATTCCTGCCCTCACAGAGCTTGTATTCCAGTGAAAGAACAGGCCTTATGATAATAAGCAGAGTCCAGGACTGGGGAGTGAGTGCTATCTGCACAGAGTAGTCAGGGATGGCCTCTCTGATGGGAGGTGACATTTGAGTGGAGACATTGGTAAGTGGAGGGAAAGGCATTCGGGACAGAGGAAGCAACAAAGACCAAAGCCCTGAGGTGGGAAGACTGAGCTCTTTGGAAAAGAGTAAGAGGGCCAGCAAGGAAGGAGCAGTGCAAGCAGGAAGTAGGAGGCCAGCGAGAGTGCAGCAAGGCAGGTTAGGGGGAGGTGATGAGGGCAGGAGGAAGTGCAGGGCAGGGCAGCTCTCTTAAGGAGATATTTTTACTCTGAGATGGGAAGTCCCTGGAGGACTGCAAAGGTCATGCTGTCTGCTATTAGGGAGGCAAGAGAAGCAAGATGAGCAGCTGGGTAAGAGGGGATGCCAGCCTGGGTGCTAGCAGTGAAGGAGAGAGGAGGAAGATGCTGGAGGGGGCGGAAAAGCCTCCCCCCCAACCCGGCTGCATTTGCTAATACACTGGGCATGGGATATGAGAGAAAGGCAGGAATCAAGGACAACTCCTAGATTTTCAGCTCCGCAATTGGAAGGATGGAAATTGCTGATGGAAATGGGGGTAGGCAAGCAGAAAAGCAGGTTTGTGGAGGAACAATTCCAGTCTACAACCCTGCATGGTAACCACTGCTGCTAAGTGGTAGCTTTGGGATCCGCAAGGAGGGAAGGCCTACACTTCCGGGAATGGAGAGGCCTACTTCCAGGGACCTTGTCAAGGTCCCTGCGAGTGCTTAAAGGTCAAACAATGAGGATCAGACCCGCCTCAACCTTTAATCCCCATGCCCTGAGTCTATAAAAGGAGCTCTCCCAATCTCTGACACGCGACTTCCCTGGCCCCCTCTCTGTTGCTCTGTTGGGGCCGGAGAACCTCACCCGGGAGCGGAACCCCAATAAAAGCCTGTGAATTATTTGATTCGTCTGCCTGGGAAGATCTTACACTAAGGTTTTCATTCATGTTTGTCTCTGCATGGGAACCTATCTGTGGTGTCTCATCAGAAAATAAGAAAGAGGGGCTGGCACTATAGTACAACAGCATAGGTTCAAGTCTGGGCTGCTCCAATTCTGACCCAGCTCCTTGCTAATGCACCTGGGAAAGCAGCCAAAGATGGCCCAAGTGCTTAGGCCCCTTCCACCCACGTGGGAGATCTGGAAGGTGTTCCAGACTCCTGGTTTTGACCTGACCTAGCCCTGGTGTTGTGGCCATCTGGGGAGTAAACCAGCGGTTGGAAGATCTCTCTGTCCTCTGTCTCTCTATATATATAACTCTGCATTTCAAATAAATAAATAACATTTCACAGAAAAAGAAAGAAAATCCAATATGTCTCCTTTTTCCTTGGATGTCACAGAACTTTGAACCTAACTCAGAGCTCTGCTAAGGAATCTAGTATTTCCAAAGCACAAGAGACTTATTTATTAGTTAGGGTTCTCCAGAGAGACAGAACCAGCAGGGGAAAGAGAGAGGGAGAGGGAGGGGAGAGGGTGGAAGGAGAGGGAGAGGAAGAGGGAGAGGGGAGGGAGAGGGAGGAAGAGAGGGAGAGGGATTGGCTCCCATGGTTATAAAGGCTGAGAGGTCCCAGGACAGGTCATGTGCAGAATGGATTCTCAGGGACAGAGGGTCAGGTGGCTCAGTATCAGGGAAGCTGCTGGTGTCACTCTCACTCCAAGGTAAAAGCTTGGGGATAAAGAAGGCTGCTGGTTGTAGAGCCCCAAGGCTGCAAGGTTTGGAATTCCAACATCCAAGGGAGGCAAGAGGAGCGGCCCTGTTCAAGGACAGAGACCTGAAGCCCTTGGTATTTCCTCTGGGCCCTCAGGCTATCGGAGGGTGCTGCCTACTCTGAGTGTGGCCCCTCCTCATTCAGTGCATGGACACACATGCCAGTCTCCTGGGAGAGCCCCTCACAGACACGCCCCGAATCAACCTTTGCCGGTGCTCAGGCAAGCTGACACCTCAACTTAACCATCGCACGTATGTCTTCCATCTCTAAGGGAGAGAAGGTTGATAAGCAATACTCTTCGGGCCCTGGTTGGTTCTTGAGATGGATGGGCCTGAACATGACGCTGCCCTGGAAGAGGACAGGGAAGGAGAAGGGATGGAGGGGGCTACTGAGGGAAATATCATAACTTAATAACTGAGAAGTGACAGTTTGCAAATCCCATGACATCAAAAGACCCTCTCTCTCAGGAAACAAGAAGCTGGCAGTATTAGCAGCTGTGAGAGTTTCCAATCTTGCTAATAACAGGCTGGGCTCTAGGGGAGTCAAGTGTTTCATTGGCTAAAGCTTCTCCTCTCTCAGTTTGGCCATGGCCAGCTCCAGACCGTGATCAAGAGCGTCCATGCGGCTTGGGCAACTTTACACATTGCAGTGGATCCGTTCTTTCTTCAGGATTATCTCAGGCAATGCCTTCCATAGCTATACCATCCACCATGTTCTGCAAGGGAGACGATTATACCATAGAACAACAAAACTTTCAGAGTAATAATAGCTACACATTTTCATAAACAATCGAGTTGTGTTTATCATTCCTTTTCCTGCTATGGTTCCAGCTTGTTGAGATGGATTCGTTCTGAGAAGAGGAGTGTGGTGGGGGGCAAGAGGCTTGGAGTGAGGGAGTCAGGTGAAAGTAGGCCAGAGGCAAGCAGCCTGCAGACTCGTTTATTTCAGTTGCTACAGCAGCTTATATGGCCAAGGCAGCCAATCCAGTCAAGGGGCGGTCTATGCCCTAACCAATCACACCCTGTTGCCAGGCAGTTTCTGAAGCCATCCAATCACAGCCTGTTGCCTGGCAGTTTTTGTTGCCAGTGGCCATCTTGGCATGGCCTTCTCATTCCAACACATTAGCCAGGGATTGGATGGCTTCAGAAACCACACCAGCTGTCATTTTTTTCCCCCAGTTTTCTTTGCCATTTAATTTCTTTGCTCTTAGATGCAGCAACACAAGGACAAATGACACAAGAAAACTAGAGGTGTGGGCATTGTGGCACAGTGGTTTAAGCTACTGCTTGCCATACCTGCAAGCCCAAATCAGGGCACCAGTTTGAATCCCAGCTGTTCTGCTTCTGATCCAGCTTCCTGCTAAAGTGCCTGGGGAGGCAGTGGATAATGGCCCTGCTACCCATGTTGGAGATGTGGATGGAATTTCTGGCTCCTGGCTTCAGCTTGGCCCAGCCCGGTTGTTGGGGCTGTCTGGGGAGTGAAGCAGCACCTGGAAGATCTCTCCTTTTCTCTCTCTCTCTCTCTCTCTCTCTCTCTGCCTTTCAAGTGCACAAATAAATCTTTAGAAAAAAAAAAACTAGATAAATTTGACTACACCAAAGTCCAAAGTTAAGGTCTTTTGGGGTGATCATTGTGGCACAGAGGGTGAAGCTACCACTTGAGATGCCTGTATCCCATATCAGAGTGCCTGGGATAGAGTCCCACTCTGCTACCAATCCAGCTTCCTGCTAATGCACACCCTGGGAGGTGGCAGGTAATGGTTCAAGTACTTGAGTCCCTGCTGCCCTTGTGGGAGACAGACATAGAGTTCCTGGCTCCTAGCTTTGACCTGGTCCAGACCTGGCTAGTATATGCATTTAGGGAGTGAACTAGTGGATGAAAAAAATCTCTCTCTTTTTCCCTCTTCTCCTCCCTCCCCCTGTTGCTCTAGCTTTTAAATCAACAAACTTTAAAAAAAGAAACCAAGATAGTGTTTCTTTATCTTAAAAAAAAAAAGACCTTTTTTGTTCTGCAAATGATTCTAGCAGAAAAGTAAAAAGACAACTCATAGAATGGAAAATAATATCTGCAAATCATGTATCTGATAAGAGATTTGTACCTGGAACATATAAAGAACACTTACAACTTACTGTAAAAAGACAACTCAATTTAAAAAGTGGTCAAATTCTTTGAATAGACACTTTTCCAAAGAAGTTGCAAAATGGCCAACAGTCAAAAGAACAAAGAAGTTCATAACCTCTTGTCATTATGGAAATGTATATCAAAACCACAAGATAACACGTACTACCCCCTAAGATAAAACAAAAGAGAAAAAAATAATGGGTATTGACAAGGATATGGACATACTGGAAATTTATTTGAAGGATGGTAAAATTGCAAATGGCATAGGTGCTTGGGGAAACAATTTGACAGTTTATCAAAAAGTTAGGTAGTGAGGCCAGCGCCGCGGCTCACTAGGCTAATCCTCCGCCTAGCGGCGCCGGCACACCGGGTTCTAGTCCCGGTTGGGGCGCCGGATTCTGTCCCGGTTGCCCCTCTTCCAGGCCAGCTCTCTGCTGTGGCCAGGGAGTGCAGTGGAGGATGGCCCAGGTGCTTGGGCCCTGCACCCCATGGGAGACCAGGAAAAGCACCTGGCTCCTGGCTCCTGCCACCGGATCAGCGTGGTGCGCCGGCCGCAGCGCGCTGGCCGCGGCGGCCATTGGAGGGTGAACCAACGGCAAAGGAAGACCTTTCTCTCTGTCTCTCTCTCTCACTGTCCACTCTGCCTGTCAAAAAAAAAAAAAAAAAACTTAAAAAAAAAAAAGTTAGGTAGTGGTATAGCATTATCAAATTACCCAATAGTTGACTTCTCCTGAAGAGAAATGGAAACATATAACCACCCAAAATTTCATACCCAAATGTTTATAGCAACATTATTTATAATTGCCAATAAGTGGAAATAAGCAGATGTCCATCAACTGAAAAGTAAAACATGATATATCCAAGCAATGGATTTTTTTTAATTTCTCAATAAAAACGAATGGTAGAGCATAAACAAACCCAAAGTATTATGTTCAGTGAAATGAGCCAGTCACTAAACAGTGCGCAATGTATGATCCTATTTATATAAAATATTCAGGATAGGAAACTTCACAGTGACAGAATATAGATGAGTGGTTTCCTCCAGCTAGAAGGCTGGTGGGAAATGGAGAATGATTGCTAATGGGAATGCTCTACAATTAGATTGTTTAAATTAGACGATTGCTTAGTTCTGTGACTGTACTAAAAACCTGAATAATACAGCTTAAATGTCTGTATTATGTGGCATATGAATTAGGCCTTAATAAAACTATTACAAATTCCTTTACTAGGTAAAAGAGGTTGGAGGAGATACTGGTCAAAGGATATAAAATTTCAGTTAGACAGGAGGAGAATTTAAGACATCTATTGTATAACATGGTAACTGTACTTAGTAAAAAATGTATTATATTCCTAAAATTTGCCAGAAGAGTAGATTTTTAAGTGTTACAACCACAAAAAAGATAAGCATTTGAGAGATAATGTTCATGTTGATTAGCTCAATTTAGTTAGCCATTTCATAACATATTTCAAAACAACATATAATGCTCAAGATAAATATATACAATCTTATCCATCAAAGACAGGCAGAGAGAGGAATGGGGGAGAGAGAGAGAGACAAAGCATTGTTGAAAGTTTGAGGCCAGCGCCGAGGCTCAATAGGCTAATCCTCCACCTAGCGGCGCCGGCACACCGGGTTCTAGTCCCAGTCGGGGCGCTGGATTCTGTCCCAGTTGCCCCTCTTCCAGGCCAGCTCTCTGCTGTGGCTAGGGAGTGCAGTGGAGGATGGCCCAAGGACTTGGGCCCTGTACCCCATGGGAGACCAGGAGAAGCACCTGGCTCCTGCCTTCGGATAGGCGCAGTGCGACGGCAGCAGCGTGCCAGCCGCGGCGGCCATTGGAGGGTGAACCAATGGCAAAGGAAGACCTTTCTCTCTGTCTCTCTCTCTCACTGTCCACTCTGCCTGTCAAAAAAAAAAAAAAAAAAAAAAAGTTTGAAGCAACTGGGACGTCCAAATACTAATGTTAGGAATATAAGACATGGAAAAAGACAATTCTATTTAAATTAGTAAGTAGATTATATTACAGCAAATCTGCCAACACAGACCGAATCAAAAAGTTGTTACCCACAGACTGAAGTGTGGAAAAAGCCCAAATGTTTAACCTGGCATTCAGGACTCGGTAGGCTTTAACCGCTCCTTCTCAGTCTCATTACCCAAAATATCCCAGGTCACGCCAATTATCTCCCCTTTATCTCAATGTGATAGTGATCACTGGAGTTTAGGGAGAGCAAATTCTCCTCCCAACGTGGGTAACCATGAGGGATCTTGACAGTTGTTATCTTCTTCATCTTTACAACAACATTCTGTAATCAATGTCATTACCCACGTTTTGCAAGTAAATGTACAGGATGCTGGAGAGGAGTCACCACTTGCATGAATCTACAATGAAACTTACTGCTAATGCGGCCCCTTTTGAGAGAGTTGTCTGTCCTCCTCTTTGAGGCTGTGTCTTGGTTTTAGATGTGGTGCAAGGATCATGTGCCCCAGTACTTCTGTCTCCAGGACAACTGTAAGAGCAGAGCTCGAATAGGAGGCCTGGTGAACTCATGGAAGCTTCCTATCTCTCTTGGTCAGTCACGTCTTTGGCACTAGGATTTATTTCACTTTATTTAGCACATGCCTTAGGAGAGAGATGATTCCTCCGGATTCCTAGTATTTGACATTTAACAAGACATAAACTTAGTTCTCTGCCTTATCTCTCTTATCTAAGCAACGCCTCCACCCCTGAGCTGCAACACTGGGTTGTACTTGGCCGAGACACCATCAACACAGAGAAGCACTGAGCTTTGATTTGGTTGGAGCGGAGGCTTTTGGTGCTCTGATCTTCAACGCTCAGCACAGGATCAAGGAGTTGGAAGTTCAAGTGATGAAGCAAAGTTGGCTGGAGTCCTCCAGCTGGGTGCTTGGTGCTGCCTGTGCTGCTGGGAGGGGAAGCAGTGAGGGGAGCAGAGGAAAGACCCTACTCCCCACTATGAGCCTTAGGATATGGCCTCAAATCCCAAGAAGTAACCTGCCTCCCATTTCAGAGCCAGGAAACAATGATCTCCTTGTTTGGCTGCTTTCATCCATTTGCCTAACGTTGTATATAAAGGCTTATGTGTCCTCCAAACTCCATGTTCCATCTCCGTAATCCCTCGGTGGGCTTTAGCCGAGAAGCATGGGCTTCCTCTACTTCCTTTCTTAATCTTGCAGCCCGTTGATGGCATGCCCCGGCAGAACTGCATGTTGTAGCTGGCTCTCTGGTTTCCTGCCGGCATCTGGAATGCTGTCGATTCCACCATGAGGTTCGGCGGAGCCAGCTGGGCCGTTTGCTTCATCCTCTTCCTCTGCCGCCTAGATTTGGCCTTGGCAATACTTTGATCCTCCCGGAAGCCGAGGTGACAGACGTACGTGCCAAGTCCACACACCACCTGTCCTATAAGCTGTTTAATAGTTTTCTTTAAACTGCCTCCATTTTTTTAATATACACAAAAATGTTTTTAAAAGGAAACTAATGGATAAGGCAGGAGGAAAAGTGCAAAAAAAGCAGAAAGGGTCGTGACCCCAGAGAAAACAGAATACTGGGGGAAACGCGGTCAGATGTAGCCTCAGGGCGGTAAGACTCTCTGGCTTTTGGGCCCAGATAGAAAAGAGAACTTGATTTTTAAAGTTGCTTCCCTGTGCTTCCCCTCGCAGCTTTAGAAAGAGCCATGTTGCTTAATTTCTTTTCAGTGTGGAGTGCGGTTTGCCTGAGGTTTTCCAGATCACGCAAAATGTCTTTACAGCTTGCAACTGTCTCAAGTTGGCACCCATGCATTAATTTTTGTTTTGTTTTAAGATTCATTCATTTATTTGGTAAGCAGAGTAAGAGAGAGAGGTGGGGAAAGACAACTCTTCCATCTGCTGGTTCATTTCCCAAGTGCCTGCAACACCACAATCTGGGCCAGGCTAAAGCCGGGAGCTCCATCCAGTTCTCCCACATGAGTGGTGGGGCCCAAGCACTGGGGCCATCATCATCCACTGCCTCCCAGGACATTCTCAGGAAGCTGGATCAGAAGCCTGGAGCAGCTGGGACTGAACCAGGCACTCCAGTATTGCCTGTGAGTATCCCAAATGGCTTAACCCACAGTGCTACAATGTTTTCCCTTTCCCTGTGCGTTCTTTGATAAGATAGAGGAGGACCATTGTGTGCAAGGCACCCTACTCCTGTTATGGGGTTTAATGAATTCATCCTTAAAACAAGAGAGGAACGCTCTCAGAAATGAATAGGAACTGGGACAGGCAGGGGTATGTTGTCACTGGCTTGCTGTCAGCTGGCGAGGACTGGATGTGCACTTCTTCTCCCAAACCCACGCTGCATTTGGTGATATGGAGCTGTTAGCTTGGCATCAGCCATCATGAAAGTCTTTACACTGTGGAAATTAGCAAATGCCATAAACCAAGGCCTTTGGGGGCAGGGAGGGGTGGGTAGGGCAGTTATTAAACATTTTCCACCACTGAGAATAGGATGAAAAATGGAATAATTTAGACACACCATTAGCTGCCTGCTTTGAGGTTCTCCCAGCATCTTTAATAGGCGAAAACTCCACCTAACAGTGCAGTCTTCCAGCCAAAACCGCTCCATCTTTCCAAAATGACTTCTCCGGATACTTTGTAATTTTAGGTTTAAGACACCGCTCGAAGCCTGGGTCTGCTTTTTGCTCTCTTCACAGTCTGTGCCAAGCCCGCATACCACCTGTACTATTAGACATTTAATAGTTTTCATTAAATAGCCTTCATTTCTTTCTTTTCTTTCTTTTTTAACATACATAAAGATGTTTTGAAAAGGAAACCAATGGATAAGATGGGGGGTTAGTGAAAAAAGCGGAACGTGGGTTAGAAGTCAGAGCCTGGAATTCCAATATGCAGAGAGAGAGGTGAGGTTCAAGGGTCATAATTGCAAGAGATCTGGAAAAACAGCTGGAAGGGGGAGAGTGGGAAGGGCCACAGGCACCCAGCCTACAAACAGGAGGACAATGGCAGAAAATGGACTTGGAGTCTTGGGGTAAGGGAACTGAGAATGGCCAAATAATAATAATAATAATCTTCAAAAATAATAATCTCCGGCCGGCACCACAGCTCACTAGGCTAATCCTCCGCCTAGCGGCGCCGGCACACCGGATTCTAGTCCCGGTCGGGACGCCAGATTCTGTCCTGGTTGCCCCTCTTCCAGGCCAGCTCTCTGCTGTGGCCAGGGAGTGCAGTGGAGGATGGCCCAAGTACTTGGGCCCTGCACCCCATGGGAGACCAGGATAAGCACCTGGCTCCTGCCATCAGATCAGCACGGTGCACCGGCGCTCGGCGGCCATTGGAGGGTGAACCAACGGCAAAGGAAGACCTTTCTCTGTCTCTCTCTCTCACTGTCCACTCTACCTGTCAAAAAATAAAAAATAAATAAATAAAATTAAAAAAATAAAAATAATAATAATCTCATTCATGGAAAATGAGATTAAAAAATAAGTCTATTTTGATGCAAAAAAAATTTGGAATCCAGGCTTATGAAGGGTCTCCCAAAAATTCACGTAAACTGCATACTATGCAAAATTTATGCATGGAACTCAAAAAAAATGTCTGCACCCAAATAAACGTATCTTTTAATTCCATTTTTCCAGGATATTCGGAAGTCCCCTCCTATCATGCAAATCAGCGAAGCCGCTTTGAGGATGGACTCCTGGAGGCTGAATGAAGGCTCTTGGAATGAGGGTCACTGAGCAGCTGGAAGGGCTAAGACAGGAACTACTCTAGGCGTGGAAGTGTGAGGTGGTCTTTGGGGTGGGGGGAGTGGAGCTGTAGGCAAGGACAGGCAGGGCCAGGGACTTGGCAAGAGGAGGCACCAGGAAGGTTAAGAGTCAGAGGTTCAGACCAGGCACTGTGATGCAGCAGGTTAAGAACCGACCCCCACACCCCTCGCCCCACGATACCGGCATCCCATATGGGTGCTGGTTCGAGTCCCTGCTGTTCCACTTTCAATCCAGCTCTCTGCTAACGAGCCTGGGAAAGCAGCAGATGATGGACCAAGTACTTGGGCTCCTGCCAACCATGTGGAAGTCCTGGAGGAAGCTCTTGGCTCCTGGCTTCAGCCTGGCAGAGCCCTGGCTATTGTGTGCACTTGGAAAGTGAACCAGTGGATGAAGGATCTGTCTCTTCGTCTCTCTTTCTCTGTTACTCTGCCTTTCAAATAATTAAATAAATCTTTAAAGGAAGTAGTTTTTAAAAACTAGAAAGCCAATGCAAAAAAAATTCTCTCTGGGTCTCCCACATGGGTGGCAAGGACCCAAGAACTTGGGCTGTTTTCTGCTGCTCTCCTAGGCGCATTAGCAGGGAGCTGGATCAGAAGAGGAGCAGCTGGGACTCTAGTGCTCCTATACAATGCCGACAGTGAAGGCTTCATTTCTAAAACTATTGATTCTGGGATGCTTAGAGAACATAGCAAACTCTGTGGGTTACTACCTAGCACGCATTTCCCTCTCTTCCTGCCCGAGAGAACAGAGCCCCATTTAGATCTGCATCATGCACACCGCCGGTGGAAGGAGAATCTGATGCTGCCCCCAGCTCCCCGGGGCAGCCCTGACTGGACTAAAGGCAAGCCCATCTTCATGCCCGTGGTTCGTATGGGCTTGAGCATGTGACCTGACTATGGGCGATGAGATCGATCGAGAGGCCTGCCAAAGGCTTTAGGAAAACTCCTTATGCTAAGGACAGCCCCAGGAAGTCACTTTCTCTTTCCATGGATGTGAGCAAGCACCTTGTGAACGCGACTGCTACCAGAAGCTACCCCATAATCAAAAGGAGAAACAGTCTGAGCGTGAAGCCACCCCCTACGGCTTGCATGGCTGAGAAACAGAAAGAATTCACAAAGGTGCTCACGACAACACCAGGCCACGGGGCAAGCATGCCAAAGGCTGCCCAACCTTGGATTGTCCTCTTCATGAGCTAGCAACTTGTGTGTACCAAACGCGAATCCATGTGATGACTTCCCAAACCAGTTTTAGGTCTGTTTTCTGTGGTTATGGTCCAAAAATGACAATTTACTACTGGCAGTAACATGAGGGTGCTTCAGAAAGTTCATGGGAAATTGAATTAGAAGTTAAGTTTGCTTGGTGCAAAAAAAAAAAAAAAAATGTTGAAATCCAGATCTAGGACGTGGTCTTCAAAAAGTTCGTGGAAATGCATATTATTTAAAAAAACCTATACACAGATTTCAAAATGATATTACACCAACGTGAACGCACACATATATGAGTATGTTTGTGTGGGTGTATGCATGTTTATAGCAAGAGGCAGAGAGACAGAAAGAGTTTGCATTCACTGGATCATTCTCCAAATGACTTTTACAGCTGTGCTAGGTCAGGGCTGAAACCAATACCCAGGAACATAGCCAAATCTCCCACCTGGGTGACAGGATCCCAACCACTTCAGCCATTATCACCACTGCTATCCAGACTCTACATTAACCGTAAGCTAGAATTAGGAACCAGGGCCAGGAATCAAACATAGGCACCCCAAAGTCAGATGCAGATGCCCCAGCCGCTAGACCAACTACCTGCCCCTAAACTTATAATTTAATCCCATTTTTCCATGAATTTTCATAAGTGTCCTCATATCCCAATATGGTAGACCCATATTTCTTCCATAATGGGGAAGAAACAAAGATGGAAATATGACCACTAGTGCATTGAGGGCCTCCAAATGAAGGAAGGAACTCTTTGGGACAAACAACATTATTATATCCTTGGCATCAGCTGTCTACATCAAGTATAACTTAAATCAGTTTTTTTTAAAGATGTGTTTATTTATATTTGAAAGGCAGAGCAACAGAGAGAGAGGGAGAGAGAGAGAGCAGTCTTCTAACTGCTGTTTCACTTCCCAAATGCCCACAACAGCTGCCCCAGGCCAAAGCCAAAAGACAGGAACTCCACTCAGGTCTCCCACATGGGTGGCTGGAGTTCAAGCACCCGGGTCATCTTGCACTGCCTTCTCAGGTGCTTTTCCAGGGAACTTGATTTATGTGGAGTAATAGGAGTTGCAAGCGGGGGTTTAACCCACTGGGCCACAACACTGATCCCAAATCATTGGTTTTCTTTTTTTTTTTTTTTTTTTTTTTGACAGGCAGAGTGGACAGTGAAAGAGAGAGAGACAGAGAGAAAGGTCTTCCTTTGCCGTTGGTTCACCCTCCAATGGCCGCCATGGCAGGTGCACCGTGCTGATCCGAAGCCAGGAGCCAGGTACTTATCCTGGTCTCCCATGGGGTGCAGGGCCCAAGTGCTTGGGCCATCCTCCACTGCACTCCCTGGCCACAGCAGAGAGCTGGCCTGGAAGAGGGGCAACCAGGACAGAATCTGGTGCCCCGACCTGGACTAGAACCCGGTGTGCTGGTGCCACAAGGCAGAGGATTAGCCTAGTGAGCCGCGGCACCGGCCTTCATTGGTTTTCAACATTCTACTCTGGGACTACCATCATCTGCACCACTCTGGAACTTGTTAGAAATGTGAAATACTGGCCCCCCAGCAGCCCTGGGTCACCAAAAACTTTGGGATGGGGTCCAGTCATCTGTAGAGTTTAAGATTTTGTTTTAATTTTTTAAATGTATATACAAGGAACAAATTTCATGTATTTTACATACACAGTTTTAAGAACATTATGATAGGCCGGCGCCGCGGCTCACTAGGCTAATCCTCCGCCTAGCGGCGCCGGCACACCAGGTTCTAGTCCCGGTCGGGGCGCCGGATTCTGTCCCGGTTGCCCCTCTTCCAGGCCAGCTCTCTGCTATGGCCAGGGAGTGCAGTGGAGGATGGCCCAGGTGCTTGGGCCCTGCACCCCATGGGAGACCAGGAAAAGCACGTGGCTCCTGGCTCCTGCCATCGGATCAGCGTGGTGCGCCGGCCGCAGCGCGCTGGCCACGGCGGCCATTGGAGGGTGAACCAACGGCAAAGGAAGACCTTTCTCTCTGTCTCTCTCTCTCACTGTCCACTCTGCCTGTCAAAAAAAAAAAAAAAAAAAAAAGAACATTATGATACTTCCCATCCTGCCCTCCCTCCTTCACTCACCCCCACCCTTCTTGCTCCTTTCTTTCTTATTTTCCTTTTAATATTTGCAATGACATACGTTCAATTTATTTTGTAATCACAAGCTTAACCCACTAAATACAGAATTCAACAAGATGTAAGTAGAAAAATCACTGTTCCTTTAGAGTATGGACAAGGGCTATAAATAATTATCAAATCTCAAAATCTCAACTTCAGTCATCTACATTACATTTATTTGTACTCTACATTTTAGTTTCTACAAGTCAAGGAAAGCATGTTATTTGTCTATTTCACTAACCATAATGGTCTCCAATTGCATCCATCTTGTTGCAAAAGACAGGATTTCATTCTTTTTTATAGCTGAGTAGTATTCCATCATGTATGTGTACTACAATTTCTTTATCCAGTCATCAGTTGATGAACATCTAGGCTGGTCCCATATCTTAGCTATTGTGAGTTGAACTGCTATAAACATGGGGGTACAGATTACTCTTTAATATGCCAATTTCATTTCCTTTGGGTAAATTCCCAGGAGCAGAATAGCTGGGTCATATGGTGGTAAGGATGTGGGGGAAAAGTACCTGAATACATGGTTGGTAGCAATGTAAATTAGTACAAACCATTATGGAAGACAGTATGGGGAGTCCTCCAAAATCTGTTTAAGTTTTATGATTATTTCTTTGAGAAGTAGAGAAATGGAAAGAGACAGAGAGAGTCCCCACTCACTGATTCATTCCCCAAATGCCTGCAATGGCTGAGGCTGGGCCAGGCCAAAAACAGGAACTGGGAACTCAAACCAGGTCTCTTACACGGGTGTCAGGGATTGAATTACTTGAGCCACACTGCTGCCTCCCAGGGTCTGCCTTAGCAGGAAGCTGCAGTCAGGGGCCAGAGCCAGGAGTCAAGCCTCCCCCACCTTCGAGTCTTCCAGGAGATTCTAACGAGTGATCCAGTGCAAAAACCACTTCCCTACCTAAATACATTGGGGAAAAGTGAGCTTAGCTGTGAGGTGCTCAAGACGAGCCTTCAGCCCTGGTGTGAAGTGAGAGTTTGAACTTGTATTCATACAGCTTTGAATGTGGGGACTGCAGGTCCTCCTACCACGTCACGGAGTAGCCACTTCTGGCGATCTGAATCCTGTGCTTGCTGACCTGAAGCCAGATTAGAACTCTTTCCAGCTGCTATGAAATCAAACTTTGAAAGCCATTGGTCCACCCCGCAGGGTAAACAGGAATGGTTCACTTGGTCCTAGAGGCACAGAGCGAGTGTGCGGCATTTACTAACTGTTTCAACTGCCACCTCTGGGGCATTTTACACATAGTTTGGGGCTGGCTAAGGAAAGATTTGTCATTAATTTACTTTTATCTTGCTAAGTAATTTTATGGTTTCGGAAAAAAAAAATGTTCGTTAATATACAATTGGCAGGGGGTGCGTATTTACGCTCGGAGGCTGGTGACTACTGCTATGGAGTAACCTGCTCAGAGCTGATGACTTTCGCAGAGTTCCGGGAGTGATCAGCGTGGGGAGCACAGCGTGATGGTGTGAAAGGGAAAGTGTCTTTCACAGGGGGATTCTAACATGTGGTTAGCGGCTCAATAATTAACCCAGTGCCCTCGAAGAAAGAAGGTAATTAGAAGCACAGGCAATTAACTCCTTCCAGGTAATTCCTCACACGACTCCACTCCCAGCCTGGAAGGGGGATTCCAGGAGGACTTGGAGCAAACAAGAGGACTGGCAGGGTTCGATCCTATCAGGAGTGCAAATACGAGTTAGAAGGGCTGCAGAGGGAGGAGGCTCTTTCCATCTAGGAGTACGTGCTATCCCCTGGACACCTCAGTAACATCAAGAGCCACGGCTGTCAGGGCAGAGTCTACGGCCTGGACAGGCAATTTCCATCAGGCACTTAACACTTCCCTCAGAGGCTATCGTCAGCATCCGATGCAGCAACTCTAGGAGGAAAATATTTAGGAGCTTATAGCGCTAGAACCACGTATGACGGTCACATGCCATACAATGACATTTTGATCAGCAGTGAATCACTTGCACAATGGTGGCACTGTCAGATTCTAATACAGGGGCTGACATTGTGGAGCAGTGGGCTAAGTCACCGCCTGCAACACCGGCAATCCCACGTGAGTGCCCATTCGAGGCCTGGCTGCTCTGCTTCTGATCCAGCTCCCCGCTAATGTGCCTAGGAAAGCAGTGGAAGATGGCCCATGTGTTTGGGCCCCTGCTACTCACATGGGAGACCTGCATGCAGTTCTTGGTTCCTGGCTTAGACCTGGCCCAGTCCTGGCTGTTGTGGACATTTGAGGAGTGAACCAGTGAGTAGAAGGTCTGCATGTGTGTGTGTGTGTGTGTGCATCTCTCTCTGTCTCTCTATCTCTGACTCTGCTTTTCCAATAATCTCAATAATCTTAAAAACAAAACAATAAAAAAGATTACAGGACAGCTGAAAAAAATCCCTATTGCCTAGAATTTTTACTGTATCTTTTCTGCATTTAGATACATAAAGATCTCTCTCTCTTTCTCTCTCTCTCTTTCTCAACTCTTTCTCAAATCTTTTAAAGAAAAAACTGTTCTAAACAGTGCACCCTGAGTACAAACATCAGGGAGGATGAGTTAATCCTTGAAGAAGCTATTTCATATGTGGAGGACAAGTGCTGTGTTCCTACACTCTGCACACGGTCTCTCAGTAGGAGAAGCTGGGGACAGCTGCCTGCTTTACCTCTGAGATTTGCCGTACTCTCCATGCAGCATCGGGCCAGCCTATTCTGTTGGAGCATCTGATAGTACCCCGTAGACAGGATGAATCGCAAGTTATACTGGACTTGAAATTGCAGCTGGTGAGGGGAAGGGGTTTACCAGCGATTCAAACCCAGTGGTGGCTCCCATTTCAGGAAATACAGAGTAAGCACAGTGAGGCTCTCACGGAGCACAGCACAGCTGTGAATCTGAGACACACGATGCACAGAGTCCCTCTTCAGGGGCCTCTGAACCATGAAAAGTAGCACACGCACTGAGAAAGCAGACCAGAATGTGAAAGAAATACCATTGAACTGGGAATGGGGTGGGGGCGGGAGTTCAACATCATGTCCCCTTCCGGTCTTCCCCGACGGAGCAATCAAGGCAGCCTGAAGCCAGGCAGACGGAGCGAGCTCAAGGAAAATACCCTCTTCTTATACCAAGGCACAGGATAAGGTGTCCTGCCATGCAGAGAGGGCGGGGACATCTCCCTTTCCTATTTAATGTTTTCATTGGTTTCCTATTTTTCCCATTTTCCTCCCCCCCGCCCCCCACAACGTCTCAGACAATTCTGTCGCCTGTAGTGGCAGCAACAGTGTGGGAGAGGGACCCACAGAAGCCTGAAGCTCCCTGCTGACCAGAGGAGCTGTGATCTCAAGAGGGCAAAACTTTTTTTTTTTTTTCCTCCCTCTCTGTTCTTCTGCCACAGGGCTTATCGCGCAGGGTCATAGAAGTGCATGGTAGAGCAAGGTAAATACTCGTAAAGCCCCAGATCTCTGGCCATAAAACCTAAAAAGAGAGACTCCAAAAGCCTGAAAGCCCCAGGGTAATCACAGAGAAGTGGGAACTCAGGACCTGGACCTCCTTAGGGTATTTACAAATTCCCAAGCTCACCAAGTTCTTCGCGTGTGAATCTGGTCCTAAGCCGCAGAGCTGTGAAAACTGAAATGAGGGATACATTACCAGCCAAGCTCCTGGCCCTAGGGTGGAGCACACATGTGGCCCAGCCGAACAGCGCTACAAAGGCATTGAATATGCAAGCTGTGTGGAAATTCCAGCCCACAGAAGGCTGATCAGCACTTCTGCCTGGACTCATCCAGCCAAGCACCCTCTAAACAAGTCTACTGAAAGTCTCCATAAGCCTCACACAGGACCCAAAGTCTCATAACAATTGCAATTATCAAAATGCAATGCGAAATGCATACGACAAATAGAAAAATCTCAACTCAGATGAAAATGGCAATCACCAGAAGTGAATCCGAGATAACTGAGATGTTGGAATCATCTGACGATAAAGCAGCCATTATAACAATGCTCTAAGAAACAAGGGTAAATAGTCTTGAAATAAATGGAAAGATAGAAAATATCAACAAAACAACAGAAGATACACAAAAGAGCCAAGTGGAAATTTTCAAACTGGAAAATATAATGAATAGAATTTAAAACTTCCTGGGACCAGTGCTGTGGCATAGCAGGTAAAGCTGCCTGCAGTATACTTTGTGTCCAGGCTGCTCCACTTCCAGTCCAGCTCTCTGCTATGGCCTGGGAAAGCAGCAGAAGATGGCCCAAGTCCTTGGGCCCCTGTACCCACGTGGGAGATCAGGAAGAAACTCCTGGCTCTTGGCTTTGGATTGGCACAGCTCTGGCCATTGCAGCCATCTGGGGAGTGAACCAGCAAATGGAAGACCTCTCTCTCTCTCTCTCTCTCTCTCTCTCTCTCTCTGCCTCTCCTTCTCTCTGTGTGTAACTCTGACTTTCAAATAAATAAATAGAAGTTCAAAAGTGAACTGCGACTCGAGGACCTGGAAGATAGTACTAAACACTTCAGCACTTATGAGATCAGAGTCCCAGAAACAAAGGTGGAAAGAATGCCTTTGCAGAACATTATCTGAGGAAATAATGGCTAAAACTTCCTGAATTTGGCAAAAGATAGAGACCTATCAATTCCAGAAGCTCAGCAAGTCTCAGACACAAGAAATGCAAAGTCCATGTCCATATGCATCATTTAAAAAATACTGAAAATTAAAATCAAAACAAAAATTATTGAAAACAGCCAAGAAAAGTGAAAACAAGATACAACATGCAGTGTAACAATGATCGAAATGACTAAATTTCTCAGCAGAAATAACGGCAATCGTAAAAAAGTCATATGTTTAAAGTGCTGAAAGGTAAGAGCTACCAATCCAGTTTTATATATTCACTGAACATCTCTTCAGGACTGAAAGTAGAATGAAGACATGATCACCTGAAGAAAAAAAATGATAGAAAACATTTCTAGCACATCTGTTCTTTTTAAAAAATAGCAACTCATTGGGCAAGCCTTGCCGCCTATGAGACTAGCATTCCATGTGAGCACTGGCTCAAGTGCCCATTGCCCACTTCCAATCTAGGTCCCTGCTAAGGCACCTGGAGTGCAGCAGAAGATGGCCCAAGTGTTTGGGTCCCTGCAGCCACACGGGAGATGTGTATGGAGTTCCAGCTCTTGGCTTCCTTGGTCCCTGCAGCCATTTTAGGGAGTGAACCAGCAGACGGAGGATCTCTCTTTCTCTCTTCTCTCTCCCTCTCTCTCTGTAACTCTGATTTTCAAATAAATCAATAAATTTCTAAGTGTCCTGGTGTCATTTTCCTTCTGCTTGAAGACTTGCTTTTTTCAGAGTCTCAGAAATAAAGTAAGAGCAATAGAAATAGCCAGTATCTGCATAAACAGATTATCCTTCTCTTAAATTCTGCAAAATATAACTTATTACTGAAACTAAAAAGTACAACATTGTTTGATGGGTTTTCAGATGGAACGCTAAGACATCAACAAGGTAAAAGAGAGAGAATGATGAACTTAAATTCTGATAAGAGTTCTATATTCCATGATATATTTTAACTCTGAAAACATATATTATACATTTATATTTTAATAGCAACCATCAAAATTATCCCAAGAGATATAATCAGTAATGGAATAGATAAATTAAAAAATTAACCCAAAATAAAGCAGGAGAGTGAAACAAAGGAATGAAAATAAATGAAACAAGTAGAAAACATAATTAAATGGCAGATTAAAATCTAAACATACCAGTATTTTCTTTCAATATAAATGCATTAAATACAGCAATTAAATGATAGAGATGAAAAATACAATCTAACTTTAGGCTATCTAATGGCACTTAATTCTGATATTGTGACGTAAGTAAATTAAAAGCAAGCATACAGAAAAAGACATACTATGCAAACATTAAACAGGGCTGATATATCAGGCTACGTGACTTCAGAACAAAGATTTCCAGGGATAAAAATTATACTACATCATGAAACAAAAGACATAAAATCCTAAGTGTATATGCATATAACAACAGAGACTCAAAATACATAAAACAAAAATTAACAGAACTTAAAGGAAATAATAGAAAAATCCACAATATATCTGGAGACATTATACTCCTGTCTTAAGTAATTGATAAAACTAATAGATTTTTCAAAAATCAAGGATATAGAAGAACTGAACAATGCCATCAAGTGTTTCTAATTAACATTTATAACAGACTCCATCCAACCACAGCTGAATACACACTCTTATCAAGTGCACATGGCACAAAGGTAGATCACATCTGGATTCATAAAATAAGCCTTACCAAATATAACTGAATGGAAATCATACAATGTCCTCTGATCTCAATGGAATAAACTTAGAGCTCAATCATACAAATATAAGAGGATAATCTCCAAATACTTGGAAATGAAACAACAGACGTCCAAATAATCAATGCTTCATTAAGTGTCAAGGGCAATCAAAAAATAATTTGAAGCAAATAATATGAAAACACAAAAATAAATCAAATTTACAGAATGCAGTTAAAACTGTGTTTAGAGAAAAATTTATAGAGATAAATGTATATGTTAAAAAGAAAGAAAACACTCAAATCTATCATCAAAACTTCTTTGAAAAACTAGCAAAATAGGCATAACAAACACTGAAGGAAGGGATGGAAAAAAGGTGGGGAGAGAAAACATTATTAAAACCAAACTATGGTTCATTAAAAAGATTGAATTATTATACTTCGGGCAGGACGGATGACAACAATGATGACGAAGAAGAACAGGAGAAAGAGGAGGAGAAGGGGTGGGGGGGAGAAGGACACTCAACAACAGCCAAGCACATCTCCACTATCAAGGGTAGTAGAGCGATACAGGTGCCACAGAGCCCATACATTGGGTGCCCTGAGGAAGATCACTTAAACTCTGCAGCAGCACTGGATCAGAGTGCCCTGACTGGCCCCTTTCAGAGAACCTAACAAAGTAAGTAGAATTGGTTTCAGGACAACAAAAATGGTGCCCTAGGGAAGGGTGTTGTGGCATAGCAGACCAAGGACCACATGGGATGTCTGCGTCCCATATCAGAGTGCCTGGGTTCAAGTCCTACCTCTACTTTCAACTCAGCTTCCTGCTTACACGAACCCTGCCTGGGAGGCAACAGAAGGTGGCCCATGTGCTTGCGTTCCCACCACCATGTGGGAGACCTAGATGGTGTTCCCAGCTCCTGGCTTTGCCCTGGCCCAGCCCCAGATGTCATGGACATGTGAGGAGTGAACCAGTGGATGGAAGATCTCTCTCTCTCTCTCTCTCTCTATATATATATATATATATATATATCCCCCCCCCCCCCGTCCTTCAAACAAACAAGCAAACAAACTCAAAGAGAAATAATAAAATGGCGCTCTCTGATGTCCGAGTCACTGTCTCCTTGACCCCCGCTACTCCACCATCCACAGCTTCCTTTCTTCTCAAGACCACCTCATGGTTCAGGATGGCTACTGGAGCAGATCATTGAAACACTCATTCCATCCAGCAGGAAGGAGGAGATCACAGAGGTAGGGAACAAGCCTTGAAGGAACCTCTCCAGCAAAGGGCAACACCACTTCCACTCTATTCTCTTGACTAGAACTTGACTATGAGGCCATATCCCATTGTCAGAAACCTGATCTTTATCCCAAGAATCCATGTTTCTAGATAAGAAAGAAATGGAGGAAGGACATGAGTACAAGCAGCAACAGTGGCCACCCACATATACGGAAAGAACTCCTCAAAATGATAGAACGGTTTGTACCTCTCAAAACTGCAGTTGCTCCTCCTAGGAGAAAACATACACCCTGTCAGATAATACAGGAAAAGTCTATCTTCAGCTTTCACGCTGGATTAAGTTGCCATGCACAGGTACTGTCTGTTGAAGTGCTATCCTAAAGCCATGTGTTTTTAACCCATAAAATGAGGTCTCCATACTCACCCGGAATGATCCCCATTCACTAATCTGAATCTCTCCTACCCTCAGCGATATGTCAGTTCAGAAGTAATCCTGATCCCAAAGTAGGACAGCAGCTGCCTGGATAAACTTCTAGATAAGGGATGTCAGGCGTTCTTCAGAGACCAAGAAGACCTGCACTGTGACCCTTTTCCTCCTTCTCCTGTCTCCTTTTGTCCCCCGTGCCTTCCCTTTCCCTCATAACCCTCATCCCATCTGCCTTTTGCATGGAAACAAATCCTGAATCCTACTACTTCTCCCTGTCTTCACTCTATCCTGACTCATGAGATATATCTTTAGTCTCCATGTCTAAATCCAGACTTCTCACTCTTACAAATCTAGACCAAGGATCAGCAAACTCTTTCTGTAAAGGGTTAGTAGTCAAGATTTTGGACATGTTTGTAGTAACTCAATTCACCATAGCAAAGATATGGAATTGACCCAGATGTCCATCATCTGAAGACTAGATAAAGAAAGGGTGGAATACATTTTGAATACATTGCAATTCTACTGAGCCATAAAAAAGGAATGAATTCCTGTCTTTTGCAACAAAACAGATGCCACTGGAGACCGTTATGCTGAGTGAAATAAGCCAGTTCCAAAAGATAAATATGTTTTCTCTGATATGCAGTAGCTAATGTAGAATACAAAAAAATGTATAAAAAATGTAGTCTCTGTCGCAACTACTCAACTCTGGCATTGAAGCACAAAAGCAGTCATAGACAGTCCATCCATAAGTGGCCACGGCTGTGTTCCTATAAAACTTTATTTACAAAAGTTGGCACCGGGCCAGATTTGGTACAGTTTATGAACCCTTGGACTGGACTCATGGTGGGAGCACCCTGTAGCATGTTCCATTTTCCCTAACTACTCTTTTCTATCTTTTACTCATTATGAACAAAATCCCCTTTACTCCTAAGTTCATTACTCTATATTGTATGACATACCACTTTCAAATATGTCGTTTCACTCGACCATAAGATCTAAAAACACACGTTGCAATGACTTTTTCCACACAGCAGTGCACTGCAATGTTAATCATCCGAAACACCTGAAATCAATATTTCTTCATGCCTGACATTTCCAGATAATGATCTATGTGACAGAATATTGCTCCACAGATACTCATCTCATCCCTATAGGAAAACCAACCACTCTAATTAATGAATCTTCTAATTAAACCTTTTCCTTCACCCTGAACTTGAGCTCAGAATACAAAGACAGCCAATCGAAAATGACTCAAGCTTGCATTTTTTTCTTTCTGCTGGAGAGTGTATCAAGGCTTGAATACAGTTTATTCCCCAAAGTTCTTCAGGATGGAAAAGAGACATCCATGGTATCACATGGGAGGTATGGAATACACAGAGGGGAAAGACATGAGGTCAGAAGCAAGCTGCAAACCCATGGCTCAGGAAATAAAGCCATTCCAGAGACATGTTGCTTGGCCTTCAGGGTAATGTTAAACAATTTGAGCCACCGCAAAAATATCAAAGTATTTTACATGAAACAGCAACAGGAATTAGATATTCTTGGCAACACTGGGACCAAACTATTCCAGGGCAATAACAAGCTAGAGCTGAACAGTGCCAGTTTCTTTTAGATGGAACGTGGTACTCAATTTCCCACAATTTTCCACTACTCCATGTTGTGTACCTAATCCTGAAGCAAAGTATCAATTATCAATGTTTATTGTCTTTGCACTGTCGTGTTCTTTTAAAAAATACTAATGAAGTATTTGTCTATGCCCTTTTTTCAGTAAGAAGCAGGATAACAAAGGATCAGAAGGTCATGTGATCTAAAAATGGGAGCAAGCGACTCAATGATGTTGCCAGTCTAACCACAGTAGGCACTCAAGTATTTCCCAAGTGCAACAGCATAACAGGAAAGCTGGATTCAGGCTCTCACCTTAGTTCAGATTTGATGAAAAGGTTCTTTTGAGCAAAGTGCACTCCCCTTCTCAGTCCCAATGTCTTCCTCTGCAAAACAAGGATTTGGGTGGGCAGGAATCTGGCTCAGTTGTTAAGATGCTGCTTGGGATGACTGCCTCCATATTAGAGTGCTTAGGTTCTAGATGTGGCTCCACTTCCAAGCCAGCTGCCTGCTGATGTGCACACTGGGAGGCATCAGTGATGGTTCAGGTATGTTGGTCCCTGCCAGCCACATAGAAGACCCAGACTGAGTTCTGGGATCCAGGCTACAGCTTGGCTCAGCTCAACAGTTGTAGGCATTTGGGGAGTGAACCAGTGGATGAAAGATAACCTGATTGTGCATTTCTCTCTCTCTCTCTCTCTCTCTCTCTCTCTCTCTCTCTCTCTCTCTCCTTTTTCTCTCCCTGGCTCTCTGCCTCTCAAATAAAATGAAAATAAACAAAATTTTAAAAGTAAATAAAATAAGGTTTTTATAAAAGTTAGCATGTTGGAAATGTTAGAAAATAGCAATTGAGGGGCTGGTATGGTGGCATAGTGAGTAAAGCCTCTGTCTGCTACACTGGGATCCAATATGGGTGCCAGTTTGAGTTCCGAATGCTCCACTTCCAATCCAGCTCCCTGCTAATGGCCTGGGAAAAGCAGTGGAAGATGGCCCAAATGCCTGGATCCCTGCCACCCACATGGAAGACCCAGATGAAGCTCCTGGCTCCTGGATTCTGCCTGGCTCCTGCCTGGCTCAGCACTGGCAATCATGGCCATCGAGGGGAGTAAACAAGTGGGTGGAGAATCTCTCTCTCTCTCTCTCTCTCTCTCTCCATCTCTCTTGCTCTCGCTCTCTCACTCTCTCATTCTCTTACTCTCTCACTCTGGAACTCTGACTTTCAAATAAATAAAAAAATTTTTTAAAAAGAAAAAATAATTAATTGGAAAGGTATCAGATACCATGGAGTTGATTTGAAAATTGAAGAACCAACTTTAAGAAACTGTAAGGAAGCAAGGCAAGGCATTGCAAGGAACTTGGAGGCAGCAGCTATGCAAATGGACCCATCCTGGTGCTCTGCACAGGGCAGTGGTGCTGGGAGAGATGGACACCAACCATTCCTTTGGCCTTAGCAACCCTCAGTTATGGTGCAAAGTTCAGGCCTGTGACGGGGCAAGCCGGGGGCAGGTGGCCTTTTCATTGGTTGCATCAGGTCAGAAAGCAAGTAGATTTGGAAAAAAGAACCCCAGAGAATCCTTCCATCTTCCAATGCAAAATAGATACCTGGATTTATCAAGGTAGGCCTACCAAGAAATTATCCATAGCAGAAAAAGAGGCAATTCCTCAAAAGGAAATTGGGTGGCTGTTGAGAAAGGGCAATCTTCACTTCCCAGAGCAAAAACCAAACTAAGTGCCTCCTACTGGGTTAAGCAAAATCTTCTATACAGCCTTAAATATAAGAGGCATTGGAAAACGCAGCAGCTTCTTTGAAGCGATGGTAGGAAGCCAGGATCCCAAGGGCCTCCGTGACCCCTCCCTCTGCATTAGCTCCTGAAATACTTGTTGTGCTCCCACAAGGTAGCCCTGAAGCCTAGGCTGAAAAACACAAGATGGGATCATCTATACATTCCCTGGAAGCTGCAATTTTGCCATTTGAGTGACAGAAAAATTAGTTTGAGTTTCCACTGGTTGACTCGGCACAGAGATTCTAACTAGATGATGTCTGTGAGATAAATCTTGACAGCCAATTGAGCCATGAGAATTGCTCTCCAGGGAGCTGCATTGGCCACCAGTAAATCATTCTCACTGACCGCTGATGAGAGGTACGGGCGCCCAGGTCACCCCCATCAGAGACAGACTCGGAAGCCATGACCTCCGTGTTAACAGCGGAAGGGCTGATCACTGCCCCCCAAGCCGCTGGAGGCCATCTCTGCGGCGTCCTCGCCCATGCCTGTGAACCCGCCTCCATCCTTTGTTTGGCACAGTAAAGGAAGAAGAGAAGAAAACAGGCCCTCGTGGCCTCTTAGCATGAGCAGTCATCAGGAAGAAATGAGGACTGTGAGAGGAAAATATCATATTTACCCAAGATTTGTTTGGAATAACCAGCCACTCGGGGTAGCAGGCAGCTGGAAGCACATTATGAAACTATGAAAATATTGAAACAGATCTATGCTAATAGCATGCACAACAGTGCAGAAAGCCCCAGTTGCAAAAATCATTAACTCTTAGGATTTCAGAATATATATTTTTTCCATTCCAGAAACTATATCTCAA
This sequence comes from Oryctolagus cuniculus, assembly GCF_051225735.1. Lineage (NCBI taxonomy): Eukaryota > Metazoa > Chordata > Mammalia > Lagomorpha > Leporidae > Oryctolagus > Oryctolagus cuniculus. Next base: position 57,907,098 of record NC_142883.1, read on the forward strand.
CTTCAGACTCCTCTAAGAAGCCTCTCACAGGACTCATGTGTAGATAGAAAGACATGGAAGCCCCATCAGCAGATCAAAGTTTCCTCTGGCAGTAATATCCTCTTTGTTGTGTTACCTTAATTTCTTCTTCTTAGGCCACAGTGTCTTACCTTTCCAGGTGAATTATTGCTACAGTCTGCAGGTACCCCCCCAAATTCATATGTTGAAATTTAACCCATATGGTGATAATATGGTGGAGTTTGGGTAAGATGATTAGGTCATGAGAATGAAGCCCTCATAATGGGATCCATGCCCTAATAAGAGGCCAAAGGAGTTCATTGACCCCTTGCTACGTGAGGCTATACCTGGAAGGCTCCATCTGTGAACCAGCAAGCAGGCCCTCACCAGACACTGAATCTGCCTTGATCGTAGAGTTACCAGCCTCCAGAAATAGGAGAAACGAATTTCTGTGATTTATACGCCACCTGGTTGTTGAGTATTTTGTTATAACAGCCCAAATGGACTAAGACACCTATGAGTAAGAAACTCCACCATCTGAGAGGACAAATGAGCCATTGGAAGAGCCCAGATGTGGTGTAGTGAGAAGTACTGTCTCTTACACAGAAGAGCCCAGCTCTCCAGGGAGAAAGGGAAAGAAAGTTGGGAGGCTGAGAGAGAGCACTTCCTTCCTCTTAATCTCTCCAGAAGCCGGTGACTCCTGACTTCATCATTGAGGAATGCATCATCACTGTCTCCAGATCACAGGTCAGTGTGATTGGTTCTAGGAGTCCAAGGAAGACATCAGACTTCCCTCATGTCATTTACAGGCTGCTCTCTGCCTGGCAGGATATACCGATCCCACAGGAGAACTTAGGAAGCAAAGGAGCTGAATACTCCATCCAGGAATAGACTTCCTGCTCCCTTGGGCCCCATGTGCTGTACCAATGGCTACGAGAACATTGAATTCCCATGTCTGGCAGCAAAGGCACTGAAGATACAGCAAGATCTGGTTGTGAATCCCAACCCTACCATGCACATGATGGGTAACCGTGATAATCCTCACTTAGAGTTTCCATTTGTGATAGAGATCGTAATGGCTTCTCTTGGTTCCTCACATCATACAAACTCAATAAATGGTCTCTGTCATTATCATCAACCCAAACCAACACAGCTTGCTGAGCCCCATTAATTAGTCTGTGGATTCTCAAAGATGAATATGCAGCAGGATCATTGGGGGAGATATTTTCAATACCTACATGGGCCATACTCTAGGCCAGCTACACCCAATTACTCAAATTACTAAGGATGGTGTGTGTGTGTGTGTGTGTGTGCATTAACCCTTCCAGGTGATTCTGATATCTCTCACATCTGGACTAGAATTTGGGATCCAGTGCATATAATTAGAGACAATTTATATATGTGACAATAGATAAATCCAAAGCAGAAGCCACAGTCACATACCCAATAGTATCTAAGAAAATGCAAAGAGCAGGGGAACAAAAACAAACAAACAAACAAACATAGTGACCATCTCAATATTCGTCCATCCTCCTGGCAACTGAAGATGGCGTTTACTAACGCCCTCTCAAGAACAATCTGTGGTTGCCTTGCAAATCTCCCATGATTAAAAGGCTTAGCAGGGAACAGGCATTTAGCCTGGTAATTAAGATCCCACATCCCAAAGAGCCTGGGTTTTATTCCTGGCTCTGGCTCCTGGCTCCGGCTCCTGGCTCCAGCCTCCTGCTAATGTGGACCTGAGAGGCAGCAGGTGTGACCCACATACTTGGATACCTGTCACCCCTGTTGGAGACCCAGATGGAGTTCCGAGCTCCCAGCTTCAGCCTGGCCCAGCTGCAGCCAATGTAGGCATTTTAGGAGTGAACCTATGAATGAAGGCTTTCTCTCTCTCTCTCTCTCTCTACCCCTCTCTGCCTTTCAATAATATTTTTTTCAATAAATAAAGCAAAAGTCTTTGCAGAAAGGGTTGAAGCTTGCATCACTAGACCACACAGATAATAAATGCTTCCTTTAGCAAATGCAAGCCAGAGAACAATTTAACAACCACCCCTTCCCATATTTTGTTCTTTCAAGCCTTCCTGTGGGCACTCATCTGGAAAAATCACACTTAGGCTGTTTGCACCTCCCATGGGAAGGATAATTCTGGGGTGACATTTTATAAAATTTAAATTTGCCCATGTGTTTTGGGACCCCAAAACTATTTTGCAGAAGGGAGAGTGGATGACTGGCAACTGGTGTAATCATAAAGCAACTGGGGATGGCTTTGCTCTGCTTTCTAGTGCAGAAATTAACTTCAAAGAAGGAACACTTGTGTGCCGTGTTTTCCAATTTGACCATCTACTGAAATGTCCTAAGAGGCCTTGAAAATTTGTGAACTCCAGCCTCAGACATTTGAACTCAGTGTAGTGACAGTGGGACCCAGAATCAGTATTTTTTAAGCTTCTTGGGAGAGTCCAGGCTTCAGGTAAAGTTGATAACGACTGCTTTAGTTCAAGCTGCAAACCCTGCTTTACAAACAAAATCAGGAACCACATTTGTGACACAGGAGGGTTAAGCCACCACCTGTGATAAATCAGAACTCCTGGCTTCCCTGCTTCCAATCCAGCTGCCTGTTAGCACACCTGGGAAAGCAGTAGAAGGTGGCCCAAGTATTTGGGTCCCTGCCACTCACGGAGGAGGTCCAGATGGCAGATGGAGTTCCGGGGTCCTGGTTTCAGCCTGGACCAGTCCTGGCCATTGCAGCCTTTTGGGGAGTGAACCAGCAAATTGAAAAGCTCTCTCTGTAACTCTGCCTTTAAAATAAATAAATACAGCTTTAAAAATACTAATAATAAAACAGCTCACATTGAGATGATTTTTTAAAAATAATTATTTATTTATTTGAAATAGAGTTATAGTGAGAGAGAGAGAGATCTTCCAACTGCTAATTCACTCCCCACATGGCTGCAATGGCTGAAGCTGGGCCAGTCTGAAGCCAGGATCCAGGAACTTCTACCAGGTCTCCCACCTGGGTGCATGGGTGCAAACACTCGGGCCATCTTCCACTCCTTTCCCAGGTACATTAGTAGGGAGCTGGATCAAAAGCGGAGCAGCCTAGACTAGAACTGGTGCCCATGTGAGATGTGGGCATTGCAAGCAGTAGCTTAACCCCACTATGCCACAATGCCAGCCCCACTGAGGAGACATCTTAAGCTATGAACAACTGGATTTACTCATACTTTAGTATTTTCATGGTTTCATCTAAAAGGTACTGAGGTAGAATTGCTAGATAAAAATATAAATGTCCAGGTAAGTTTCAGATCAACTATATTCATGGGCAGACTTATGCCAAAGTAACTGTTCATTATCATAAATCCAAATTTATATAGATGCTCTATATTTTTATTCTCTTTATCTATCAACCCTCTCCTGAGGACCTCATAAAAATGGTGGAAAGCTTCTGGCATAATTGGAGAGGAAAGAAATTGTAGACATCTATTGGTTTTGTCTTCCATCCACCCATCTTCTTCTTGTATGCTCACTTTAATTTTCCTTAAGGAACGCCTGCTCCCCACTTAGTCTGTGTGGTCGGGTGGGCGCATAACCTAGATCCACCCAGTGGAGCTGTCCAGCTCCCTGTCCCTGGGCACAGTTGGCATTTAAAGCAAGCCAAACCCTGGGGGACACCCTCAGAATTGCTGTGTGATGGTGGAGGAAGAGATACTCTTTCTGGTAAGGGAGCTGAGAAGACAGACTGCACACCTGGAGCTACCAGTGGTCTCCTCACCACCATACGTGATGGGTCTTCCTAAAAGAAGCCAACAAGAAGCAGAGCAGAGCTGAGAAGCAGAGGGACACCACACCCTCAGGGCCTGTGGACCCACTCCTGCCTGAAGTGTGCACCTCAGTGTCTTCGTGATGCCAGTCACTTAATTCTTCCCGTTGAATTCCCCAGTCCGAGTCAGTTTTCTGCCATTAGTCCCTGAGAGGACTGGGTAAAACACACAAAGGTACAGACAGGGAAACTGGAGTTCAAAGGTAAGCTTCTTTAAAAAAAAAAAAAAAAAGATTTATTTACTTATTTGAGAGGCAGAGAGAGAAAGATCTTCCATCTGCTGGTTCACTCCCCAAATGGCAGCAACGACCGGAGCAGGGTGGATCCAAAGCCAGGAGCCAGGAGCTTCTCCCAGATCTCTCTCTCTCTCTCTCACACACACACACACACACAATATCTCCCATCTGCTGGTTCATTCCCCAGATTGCTGCAACAGCCAAGGCTGTGCCAGGACAGAGCCAGGAGCTAGGAGCTTCTCCCAGGTCTCTCTCTCTCTCTCTCTCTCTCTCTCTCACACACACACACACACACACACACACACAATCTTCCAACTGCTGGTTCACTCCCCAGATTGCTGCAACAGCCAGGGCTGTACCAGGACAAAGCCAGGTGCCAAGAGCTCCTTGTAGGTCTCCCATTTGCATGGCAGGGGTCCAACACTTGAGCCATCTTCCACTGCTTTTCCCAGGCCATTAGCAAAGACCTGTGTCAGAGCAGAGCAGCCAGGACACCACCCGGCAGCTTTACCTGCTATGCCACAATCCTGGCCTCCAAAAGCGTTCTTGAGCCACAGGCAAGGGATGTTCCAGAAGTGAGGGGAGGCTGCGGAAGAGGGAGCAAACCCTAATCCTTCCAAGCCCTGGCTTCCATCCACCACGCTGCATGAGTAGGGTGGGGACAACGTTGCCGGCTTTGTGCTTAATGCCCCAAATCATCAGCTCTTGCTTTACCAGCTTAACATGAGCTATGTACACTATTCAATTGACACTTAGATTTTGGAGTCTAGTTGCCAGTAGTATTCCCAGATTGTTTCACTTCCTTGGTGGGATTCCCAAACATGGAATAAGAATAGGCCGGCTGCTGTTTTCTTCTGGGGAAATGCCCTTAGATGCTGGGGCCTCCTCCATGAAGAAACACAAGGGGATTTGTGACACAGATCCCATGCAAGCGGCAGAGCTGTGGTATGCAGAGGTTTGAAAGCACGTTGGCCGGCGCCGTGGCTCACTAAGCTAATCCTCCTCCTGCAGCGCCGCCACCCCGGGTTCTAGTCCCGGTTGGGGCGCCGGTTCTGTCCCTGTTGCTCCTCTTCCAGTCCAGCTCTCTGCTGTGGCCCAGGAAAGTAGTGGAGGATGGCCCAAGTCCTTGGGCCCTGTACCCACATGAAAAACCAGGAGGAAGCACCTGACTCCTGGCTTCAGATCAGTGTAGCGGCCATTTGGGGGGGTGAACCAATGGAAAGAAGACCTTTCTCTCTGTCTCTCTCTCACTGTCTAACTCTGCCTGTCAAAAAAAATAAAAAGGCATGTCAATTCTGAAGACATGAAGGGTTGTTGAAGACATAAAGGATTGTTCAGAGTAGGGAGTTCTCCTGCCTGTGTGAAAAACCAAGGTGTACCACATTGCCCACTACCCTAACTGAAGAATCCTGAGTCCATTTTTATAACTTAGGTCTGCAAAAAGATAAAAGACAAAAATCAGCCATGCCCCCGGCTGCTGTGCGACGTGATTCTCCGCTTCCCGTTCAGATCCGAGGGCATCACCTCCGGAAGCCGTGACATTGGACACTGGCCTCAGTGTGCATCTTTGTAGACTGGCAGGGACATTTCTTTTGAACTCCCCTGAGCTTCCTTGCACCGTAATGAAAATCTCTCCCCTTCTCAAGTGGAGCTCACTCCCTGCATCGCACACACATTGGAGGGAGGGGATGGGGGGCGGGCAGCCTCAGCCTTGACTGCTGAGAATTCCACGCTTCGGGATCCCACGAAAGTGTTGCCAGGAACCAGCCCTGCTGAGGATCCAGCAACGCTGACTGGGTGCCTTCATCCAGCAGGGGCCCCTCCCGGGCAGGCAGGCAGATGCACACTTCGAAGAGGCACGCGGTTTCAAATACAGCTCAAGTTCAGAGGCTTCTCGGGCAGATTTTACAGGTGCTGTCAGCCCTCGTCTGAGGACGCTGGCCAGAAGCTGCTGCGGCGGCAGCTCCAAGACAGAGCGTCTCCGCGTCCCCCTTCAGAGCTGCCCGTCATCGGTTGAGATTCGCTTGCCGGGGAGTTCAACCGTCGTGAGCGGCAGTGACAGGGGTAATTACAGAGCAAGAGCGCGCCTGCCACGATTCTTCTCAAAACACAAGGGAGGGAGGGGGACACAGGGAAGAAAAAATGCTCCGAAGATTGGACTACACGACGCGTTTGAGGAGGGCGATTTTAATTCCTTGGGTGACTTTATTTAGTGTCCACTGCCTGGTCTAGAGCCGCCGCGATAAGATAAATCCCTGGGCTATAACCACAGTGGATAGATGCAGTTCCAAAGGTCTTGGATGGATTCCAGGAACCCAGAGACCTGGTGGAGGCGAGTGTGTGTTCAGAGCTGGAAGTGCTAGGGGGCGCTTTAAATACCACACAGTGCCACTTTGTACCCAACACACCACCTCCTGTCATTTGTTCTTGCTTTTACTTGAATGCTTCCAGTGGAGGGGAGGGGAGCTCTCTACTTTTTTTTTTTTAATTTTTAATTTTTATTTTTTTGACAGGCAGAGTGGACAGTGAGAGAGAGAGACAGAGAGAAAGGTCTTCCTTTGCCGTTGGTTCACCCTCCAATGGCCGCCGCGGTCGGCGCGCTGCAGCCGGCACACCGCGTTGATCCGATGGCAGGAGCCAGGAGCCAGGTGCTTTTCCTGGTCTCCCATGGGGTGCAAGGCCCAAGCACCTGGGCCATCCTCCACTGCACTCCCTGGCCACAGCAGAGAGCTGGCCTGGAAGAGGGGCAACCGGGACAGAATCCGGCGCCCCAACCGGGACTAGAACCCGGTGTGCCGGCGCCGCTAGGTGGAGGATTAGCCTAGTGAGCCGCGGCGCCGGCCTACTTTTTTTTTTTTAATTATTTATTTTGTTTAGTTATTTTGAAAGACAGAAATAGAGACAGAGAGGGAAAGAGAGCTTCCATCCCACTGGTTCAGTCCCCCAAATGCTTGCAATAACCAGGTCTGGCCCAGGCTGAAACTGGGAGCCTGGAACTGAGTTCATGTCTCCCATATACCTGGCAGGGACCCACGTGCTTGAGCCGTCATTTACTGCCTCCCAGGATACACATCAGCGGGAAGTGGCATCAGAAACAGAGCTAGCTGGGCTTCAAACCCAAGGGCTCTGGTACGGGATGCAGGAGTTCCAGGTGGTGTCTTAACTGTTGTGCCAATGCCCCCACCCCAGCTCTCTGCCTTCTTAAAGGAGCATGACCTCTTTGGGGACGGTTCGATTTTCTGAAAAGTTCTTTCTAGGAATCTAAATAAACTCTGTTACCTGGTAGCTTGCACATGGTGGTCTTAGTAGTACTGCCTGGGACAACATGCAATCATTGTAATTCCTCCTCTAGACAATTCTCCTCCAGCTACTAGGTACTGCAACCTTGTCTCCACTTGATTGTTCTATAAATGGTTCATCGTGCTAATGTGCCTGGAAGGCCTAAGATCAGCAGTATTTTTTTTTTGACAGGCAGAGTGGACAGTGAGAGAGAGAGACAGAGAGAAAGGTCTTCCTTTGCCGTTGGTTCACCTTCCAATGGCCGCCGCGGCCAGCGCGCTGCGGCCGGCGCACCGCGCTGATCCGATGGCAGGAGCCAGGAGCCAGGTGCTTTTCCTGGTCTCCCATGGGGTGCAGGGCCCAAGCACTTGGGCCATCCTCCCCTGCACTCCCTGGCCACAGCAGAGAGCTGGCCTGGAAGAGGGGCAACCGGGACAGAATCCGGCGCCCCGACCAGGACTGGTGTGCCGGCGCCGCTAGGCGGAGGATTAGCCTAGTGAGCCGCGGCGCCGGCTAGATCAGCAGTATTTTTACAAACTATAGCAAGCGTCCATGAAAAGAGAAGGTGACTTTTCACTGTCTGCCCAAGCTGGTTTCATAACCCTCAGAGGAGTGATGTTTAGAGCCACACACCCCTGGGACCTTTGTGAAAGTTGTGGTGTACAAGTTCATGGTGTACAAGTATTATAATATAACATACACTGACCAACCAGGAGCCTTATTCAATACACTTTTTAAAAATATTTATTGATTTACTTGAAAGGCAGAGTTACAGAGAGGCAGAGGCAGAGAGAGAAAGAGAGGTCTTTCCACTAGTTCACTCCGTAAATGGCCTCAATAGCTGTAGTTGCACCAATCTGAAGCCAGAAGTCAGGAGCTTCTTCCGAGACTCCCACTTGGGTGCGGAGGCCCACACACTTGGTTTATCTTCTACTACTTTCCCAAGCCATAGCAAAGAGCTGGATAGGAAGAGGAGCAGCCAGGTCTTGAACTTTGCCCATATGGGATGTCGGCACTGCAGGCAGAGGCTTAGCCAACTACACCACAGAGCTGGCCCCAGTTATGCCTTCTTGAGCACCAATAAGAACTACTTATTCTGTTAGCAAATTAGCATTTCTTGGAGAATTGCTACTGGACCATGCTAGCATGGTATGCATGTTGGCCGGCCATACTTGAGAATTCTGGTTTTCACCCAGAATCATAACCTGGAACTGACCATTACACATAAGCCCACAGGAAGCCCTCAAAGACCCATGTGTGTTTCCCTCTGCCTGGTGTCCTTGGAAGGGGCTCTGTGGTCAGGTCTCCATGGCCAATGAGTTCAACCCTTTTAAACTGAATTGAATCACCCATGAGGTTAAAAATCGGGCCAACTGGCATTGATGTGGGCTTTGATTCTCTTCCCTCCAAAGACTCCTTAGATCACTAGACTCTGTTGATTCCCTCCCTTTGCCAATATTGACACTGAAGGCTTGATAATATCTCAGGAACAGATCTGCCCATTTGCCTGGGACCGGGAGCCCCAGGACAGTGACACTAAAGCCAGGCAAGTCACCAGAGGTTAAAAGATAAGTCCCCCGGTGAATTGAGCTGTGTTTGTTGTTTTGACAAGAGAGAGAGAGAGTTTAAGGATGCAGAGGACACTTTATTTCCCCTGTCAATGTCACTGTGGAAGACAGATGTTTTCAGAAACAAGAGCCAGAGAGCCAAGAAACCTGGGCAGGAGGCCAAACCATCTTGTCCATGTCAACGATAAAGAGAATCGACTCCTAGCCTTGATGTGGCTGAGGCTGACTTGGGAAAGGAGCAGAGCCAGGCACTGCCAGACTGTGGCCTGGTCTCCAGGAAGCACCCAGGTCAGTCACTCTGGGATTCACCCACACAGAAGGTCGGGCCGTCAGTGAGGCTGGGGCCCAACAGAAGCTCTGGGTTGGGGTTACAGTGGTGGAGTCAACACTCCCTGCTATCACTCATTGCTGTCCTCTGGAGGGCTCTATTTCACCCAGTGGGCCTGCACAGAAGCCTGCCTGGTACACTCACACTGGGTGAGTCATACCAACTGCCTCCTGAGCATGTCACTTATTTCTTTGCATTATGCCCCCGTCTGAGTTTGACATTAGCTATCAGCAATTTCTTTTTTGTTTGTTTGTTTTTGACAGGCAGAGTGGACAGTGAGAGAGACAGACAGAGACAAAGGTCTTCCTTTGCCGATTGTTCACCGTCCAATGGCTGCCACAGCCGGCGCTCTGCGGCCGGCGCACCGCGCTGATCCGATGGCAGGAGCCAGGTGCTTCTCCTGGTCTCCCATGGGGTGCAGGGCCCAAGCACCTGGGCCATCCTCCACTGCACTCCCTGGCCACAGCAGAGAGCTGGCCTGGAAGAGGGGCAACCGGGACAGAATCCGGTGCCCCGACTGGGACTAGAACCCGGTGTGCCGGCACCGCAAGGCAGAGGATTAGCCTAGTGAGCCATGGCGCCGGCAGCTATCAGCAATTTCATAGTTTTCAGGTTAGGAAGAGAAAGTGTGCAGGCTCCCAGATGAATATGTGATAGTGCTTAAAAAGTATATCTGTACATGAGTACACAGAGTGTTTCATAAAGTTTGTAGGCAATGGAATTAAAAGGTAAATTTACTTTGATGAAAAAAATTTTTCAAATCCCTGCATAATTTTTCTATATTATTCATTTTTTTGGAAAATTTTTGAAGAGTCCACATATGTATGGATGTCAAAACTTTCTTGCACCTAAATAAATTTGTCTTTAAAGTCCATTTTCTATGAATTTTTAAAGCACCCCTGTATGTATCTTATTAGGATGGTACATATATAATAATATGTTTTGTGTATTTATATTAGTGTGTTACCTTGTGTTAAAAGGATTCGTGAATGCCGTTCTCTTCCCTGCATCTCAGGGGCAGGGACCAGGTCTTACCCACCTTTGCATCCCCCCCAGTGCATTCTAGGCTGGATCCCCCTACACTGTAGGTGGCCCGTCAGCTTGAGTGGAATTGACATTTCAGCTCCATGGACCCACCGCTGCTCTGCCTGTCTCCTTCTAATGCCATTTACTACACCTCATTTCCTGCCTATTGTCTGGGTTAGCCTATTTGTCTTCCTTATCCCATCTCTTTCATCCTCTTTTCCTAGGAGAGGAAGTCAATTTTGTTCTTTCTGGAATCATCCCCTTCTCGAAAACAGGGGTCTTGTGTCTACCTCTTCATCAGCATTTACTCCATAACTCCCCAGGAAATTACTTAAAACATCATCTGCCAAACCCTCCCCTTTGAGGGTTGAAAGCGGCCATTCTGTTTTATGAACAAGGGATGCAATTTGCTTACTTCCCTCCCTAAAACTTTAAACAGTCGAGATGAACAGATAGCAGCCTTGAAATTTTGCAAGCAAATGCGTATCTCTTTCACAAACATATTCATCACTATACTTAGTGTGCACTATTTGCCAATTTGTTTTATTCCTCTCCTGTGCCTTAACTAATAAAGAAGAAATTCCCTCTCCACTATCTCTGCCTACTCCTCTGGTTACTTGTGATACAATGAGATGTGGCCAGTAAAGAGTTTCTCTTAGTCATTCCTCAAGTCTTCCTCCATGAAATTAACTTCCTAAAAATACTGAAAATTGACATGGTGAGATTCTAGATAATTTTGCCTATTAATATTTTTAAGGGCGTAGCTGATATATGCACAGTGCCCCCTACCAGTAGATAATAAATAATTATTTGTTCAATTAATAAATGAAGGCTAATTTCAAGGCTCTTCATTATGAAATCCAACCCCCTCTGACACCTGCCAGTTTGTCAGTGTTTCTTTTTCTTTTTTTTTTTTTTTTTTTTTTTTTTTTTTTGACAGGCAGAGTTAGACAGTGAGAGAGAGAGAGAGAGTTATAGACAGTGAGAGAGACACAGAGAGAAAGGTCTTTCTTCAGTTGGTTCACTCCCCTATGGGCCACTACAGCCGGTGCTGCGCCGATCCGAAGCCAGGAGCCAGGTGCTTCTCCTGGTCTCCCATGTGGGTGCAGGCACCCAAGCACTTGGGCCATCCTCTGCTGTCCTCCCGGGCCACAGCAGAGCTGGACTGGAACAGGAGCAACCAGGACTAGTACCCAGCACCCCAAAAGGGACTAGAACCCGGGGTGCCAGCACCAAAGGCGGAGGATTAGCCAAGTGAGCCGCAGCACCGACCAGTGTTTCTTTTTTATACTAGAGTAGAAAGTCTCTGTGGGTGTCCTTGAAAAACCACTCAGTATTTGCTTGCTTAATCATTTGACAAGTATTTAATTTCCATCCTGTATGGCACTTAGTGGGTGCTCAATAAACAGTCCATGACATGACTAATTGGGAGATGGAGAGAGATCTAAATTTGATGTCCAATAGGAAACTTTTTTATAGTTTGTTTATTTATTTATTTGACAGATAGAGATAGACAGTGAGAGAGAGAGAGAGAGAGAGAGAGAGAGAGAGAGAGAGAAAGGTCTTCTCTCTGTTGGTTCACCCCCAAAATGGTCGCCACGGCCGGCGCTGTGCCAATCCAAAGCCAGGAGCCAGGTGCTTCCTCCTGTTCTCCCACATGGGTGCAGGGGACTAAGCACTTGGGCCATCCTCCACTGCCTTCCTGGGCCACAGCAGAGAGCTGGACTGGAAGAGGAGCGACCAGGACTAGAACCCAGAGCCTATGTGGGATGCTGGCGCCGCAGGCGGAGGATTAACCTAGTGAGCCATGGCACCAACTCCCTACCAAGCCCTTCTTTTAAATTTTTAAAAGGATGGCCATATTTTAACCAAGAAGGAGCGGCACTCAGAAGGTAATGACGCTTGTCTAAAAATGACCGGAGCATGGTCAAGGATCCCACCTTTGTTTTACAGCTTGACATATGTTGTTTATCATCGATCCTTTGCATTAATTTGATTTTTTAAAATTCTGCATTAAACAATTTATCTTTTTAAAAAGATTTACTTATTTATTTGAAAGTCAGAGTTAGAGATGGAGAGACAGAGAGAGAGTGATCTTCCATCACTCTTACATTAGGGAGTGGTTCACTCCCTAAATGGCCACAACAGTCAGGGCTGCACCAGGCTAAAAGCAGAAGCCTGGATTTATCCAGGTCTCCCATGTGGGTGCAAGGGCCCAAGCACTTGGGCCTTCTTCTGTCATTTTCCCAGACACATTAGCAGGGAGCTAGATGGGAAGTGGAGCAGCCAGAACGCGAATCAGAGCCCATATGGGATGCTGACATTGCAGGTGGCAGCTTAACCCTCTGCACGACAATGCAGCCCTATTATTTATCTTTTTTTTTTTTTTTGGACAGGCAGAGTTAGACAGTGAGAGAGAGACAGAGAGAAAGGTCTTCCTTTTTCCGTTGGTTCACCCCCTAAATGGCCGCCACGGCCAGCACGCTGTGCAGATCTGAAGCCAGGAGCCAGGTGCCTCCTCCTGGTCTCCCATGCGGGTGCAGGACCCAGGGACTTGAGCTATCCTCCACTGCACTCCCAGGCCACAGCAGAGAGCTGGCCTGGAAGAGGAGCAACAGGGACAGAACCTGTGCCCCAACCGGGACTAGAACCCGGAGTGCTGGCACCACAAGGCAGAGGATTGGCCTAGTGAGCCGTGGCACTGGTCAACTATTTATCATTTTAATAGCCTCCTTGTCACCCCTTTGAATTCTGTCCATAAAGTGACTGTCCTTCTCACACTGCCTTCATCTCAGCCCTACACGTGACATTTATCCCACAGGCTCAGTGATTTCTCTCCAGCTCCACTTACTCAAATCATAACATCTTTCAAAACCTACGTTAGGATTTCGGGCTGGGAGTTTGTAAAGACTGAATTAGCACTGGGATAGGGAAACCAGGTATATGCAAATAACTTCATCCCAGAGGGCTCAACAGGGAGATAAGTCCGGGCCGGGGGAGTGACAGATGGGACTCCAGGTAGCACTTTATTTTGAGCTTGTGGCAAACCACACTGGGACACTGATGCAGATTCAAGTCCTAAACAGGACTTTGTTGCGGACTGAATGATGATCCCCAATATTTCATATACTTTACCTAATACTGTGCCCCCTAATACTGCAGTCCTAACCCCCAGAGCCTAGGAGAGTGCCTATGTTCAGAGACAGAGCATGTAAGGAGGTAAAGTAAGTTAAAATGGGATGGTTGGGATGGCCCCGAATCCAGTGACTGTTGTTTGTAAGAAGAGATTAGGACTCGGGTACAAAGGAAAGATCACATGAAGACACAGCAGAAGATGGACATCTGCAGGCCAAGGAGTGAGTCCCCTGCTGACACCTTGATCTCAGACTTACAGTCTTCAAGAATCATCAGAAACTGGGCCAGCGCTGTGACGCAGTGGGTTAACGCCCTGGCCTGAAGCACCAGCATCCCATATGGGCACTGGTTCTACTCCCGGCTGCTCCTCTTCTGATCCAGCTCTCTGCTATGGCCTGGGAAAGCAGTAGAAGATGGCCCAAGTCCTTGGGCCCCTGAACCCATGTGGGAGACCTGGAGGAAGCTCCTGGCTCCTGGCTTCGGATCCGCGCAGCTCCAGCCATTGAGGCCATCTGCGGAGTGGACCAGCGGATGGAAGACCTTTCTCTTTGTCTCTACCTCTCTCTGTAACTCTGTCTTTCAAATAAATAGAATAAATCTTTAAAAATAAAAAAAATTGTCAGAAAACTGATTTTTCTTGTGCATCTTAGCTCTCAGTCCATAGAACTTTGGTGTGCAGCCATTAAGATACTCATACAAACATTCACTCTGCTCCTATGGCCAAGGTTAGATCTTACCATTGCTCTGCAATGAGAATGTGGGAAGCAGGATAGAAGCACCCTTGAAAAGAAGGACTCACAGGCAAAATGGGAGCCTCTGAGGAGCACTACCCACACAGCCTCCGCCTTTGTTGGTGGTAGGATTGAAGATGGAGATGGAGGAGAGTGATCTGTCCAGACCAGAAGATTTCAGACATTTGGACGCAGAAGAGAGAGTCTTGCAAAATGCACTTGACCCAGTGTGATGTCCTTTGGCCCTACTCAGTAGGAAATGCACGCCAATTCCATGAGTCACGGTCAGGATTTGAGCAAATCTGTGTTCCTTTCTAACAGAAAAATCAGGAGGATGATGGGAGACAGTAACAGAGGCCTTCTCCTCCCCAAAGCCCAATTCAATTGTTATTCTTGAAAAAGTCTGCAAATTTATATCCACCCTCATTCCCAACGCTAATGGTGGATTCTTCATCTTTTAAACTCTCACATAAACTAGTAGTTCTTTTCCCATGGGCTTACCACACTTTGACAACTACTCTCCAATGAGTCAGGCTACAGCAGTTTTCAAATTGTATGACATTGAATCTTACAGGTAGCCTATGCGTCCCACTTCAGAGGGCCTAGGGCCAATTCCTGACTCCAGCTCCAGACACCAGATTCCTGGAAGGCAATGGTGATGACTCAATAGGCTGATTCCTGCCAAACTCATGAGAGACCCATACTGAGTCCCAGACTTCTGGCATCAGCCTCAGTCCAGTCTTGGCTGTCGGGGACATTTGAGGAGTGAGCCAGCAGACAAAAGCTCTCGCACCTTATCTGTCTCTCTCTTTCTCTCTATCTCTATGCCTCTTAGATAATTAAAACAACAATTATGGATTAGATATTCCCTTAAAATAACTATGTCAGCAAATATGTATAAAGAACCTCTACAGAGAAACCTCCAGATATGGACTACCTGAAATGTTCTCTACACACAACAAGGATGCAAAGGTAAGAAACAGTTGTCTTCAAGAAGGTCTTAGTTTGGGGTGGACAGATGGCACAAGGATTAAGATGTCCACATCCTACATCAAAATGCCTGGATTCAAGTCCCAGCTCCACTTCCAGGTCCAACTTCCTGCTAATGCACACCCTGGGAGGCAGCAGGGGATGCTTCAAGTGCATGGGTCTCTTTCACCAATATGGAGACACAGATTGAGTTCTGTGCTCTTCTTATCATTGTGGCCTGATCCCAACTATTGCAAAAGTTTCAAGAATAAGCCAGCAGATGGATAATAATTTCTCATGTTCTCTCTCTCTCTCTCTGCCTTTCAAATAAATAAATATAAATAACTAATTTTTAAATGAAGGTCTTGTTTTAATAGAGGATGCAGACACAAAGCTTTAGATTATGATGTAGTAAGTCAATTTCTTCATTCAAAAAAAAATCTGTTGATGATCTACTCTGTCCTAGGCACTGTTTTAAGTATGAGAAATATATTAGAAAATCAGACAGAGAAAAACTGAGTATAACATAATATGACATAATCAAAAATTAGGAAGTTATAAATATAGAAAAGTGCAGTGGAAGTAGTATCATGGTGCCAGGAGATGTGGGAGTTGGGTTGCAAGTTTATTATTCTTTTTAAAGATTTATTTTATTTATTTGAAAGGCAGAGTTACAGAGAGAGGTAGAGACGGACAGAGAAAGAGAGAGAGAGAGAGAGAGATCTTCCATCTGCTGGTTCACTCCCTAGATGGGAGTCTGCCATCTGCCCATCTTTTTCTTGCGTGCACACTTTAATTTTCCTTAAAGAATGTCTGCTCCCCACTCTCAGTCTGTGTGGTTGGGTGGGCGCATAACCTAGATCCAGCCAGTAGAGTTGTCCAGCTCCCTGTCCACAGTGATTACCTGGACATGGTTGGCATTTTTTAAAAGATTTATTTATTTTATTTGAAAGGCAGAGTTACAGAGAGAGGTAGAGACAGAGAGAGAGGTCTTCCATCTGCTGGTTCATCCCCAGATGGCCACAATGGCCAGAACTGCGCCAATCTGAAGCCAGGAGCCAGGAACTTCTTCCAGGTCTTCCACGTGGGTGCAGGGGCCCAAGGACTTGGGCCATCTTCTACTGCTTTCCCAGGCCATAGCAGAGAGCTGAATTGCAAGAGGAGCAGCCAGGACTAGAACCGGCACCCATATGGGATGCCGGACTTAGGCCCAGCCTTTAATTCACTGCACCACAGTGCCAGTCCCAAGTTTATTATTTTTTAAAAGATTTATTTATTTATTTGAAAGGCAGAGTGATAGAGAAAAGGAGAGACAAAAGTCTTCCATCTACTGGTTTGCTCCCCAAATGGCTGCAATAACCAGAGCTGAGCCAGGCTGAAACCAAGAGCCTGGAACTCCATCTGGGTCTCCCACGTGGGTGGCAGATATCTAAACATGGGCCATCATCACCTGCCTTCCCAGGTGCATTAGCATGGTGCTAGATCAGAATTGCAGCCACCCACACTCGAACCAGTACTCCAACATGGGATGCTGGCATAGCAAGCAGTGGCTTAACCTACTGAGGCACTAAGCTGGGCCCTGGGTTCCAATCTGAAAGTACGTGATCACAATGGACCTTGTACAGAAGGTGCTGTTCAACCCAAGACGTCAAGTAGGTTCACCAAACAGATGTCTAGCATGGTAGACCTCTAGGAGGGAGTAGTTGGTAAAGTGATTAAGCACAAGGAGGCCCAGTGTGTTTAATAAATACAAGGGTACTTCAAAAATGTTGTGCAAAAATGGAATTAAAAGATAACTTTATTCTGGTGCAGAAAGAAAATGTGGAATTCATCCATTGCTTTACCATAATACACATTTTCATGAACTTTTTGAGTCTGCATGGATTTCAAAATTTTTGCCCCATAAATGAACTTACCTCTCAATTCCATTATTCTGTGAATGTTCTGAAGTACCTTCATTCATGGGGAGGAAAAGCAATCAGGTACTCAGAGTCTGATATGCTACAATTGCCCTCAAGAGGAGTCAAGGACCACACATGGAGAACACTGTACAAGTCATTTTTGCAGTGAGAATGGTTAGATTCGGGACTTTAAAAAGATTCTATAGTCACACATTAGACCCTAGGGTCGGAAGTCAGAGCTTGTAGCCCCTTCCACACATGTTCTCCTGCACCAAGAGACCTGCTAGAGGTTGAGACCCTCCTGGAAGACAAGATTTGCCCAGCTGATGGCTTCTGGGTGGCTGCACGTGGGAACTCATTAGCTTCTTCCTCATTCGTTTCTTTAATTCAGAACATTTTGTTTAATGTTCATGTTCCCAGCTAGCCTAAGAGAAGACTTGGGGACACTTAGAAGGAATGACTTCTCTTCTTCTCATCCCCAGCTTCCTAACACGCATGTGAACATGCGCACGTGCACGCACACACACACACGTACACACACTCTGTCATGTTTTCTCCCTTAAAACTGTTTTTCTCTTCTTTTCATGTGTTGAAAGTTTTGCCTAAGACTGGCATCTCTCCTTCCACCCAGTAGGGCTCATCTGGACTGTCAGAATTGGATTTCTAGGGGCAGAGCTGTGGCTCGGCCGGTTAAGCCACGACCTTCAACCCAGGTATCCCAGATGAGTACCCATTTGAGTCCTTGCTGCTCTACTCCTAATCCAGCTTCCTGCTAATGTGCCTCGGAAAGCAGCGGAAGATGGCTCAAGTCCTTGGGGCTCTGCACCCACGTGGGAGATCCAGACGGAGCTCCAGGCTTCTGGCTTCAGCGTAGCCCAGCCCCCACCATTGTGGCTCTTTAGGAAGTAAAACAGTAGATGGGAGATGTCTCTCTCTCTCCCTCTCTTTCTCTCTCTCTGTAACTCTGCTTTTATTTTTTAAAGATTTCATCTATTTATTTGAGAGGTAGAGTTACAGACAGAGAGAAGGAGAGACAGAGGGAGAGGTCTTCCATCTGCTGGTTCACTCCCCAAATGGCCACAGTGGCTGGAGCTGGGCCAATCTGAAGCCAGGAACCAGGAGCTTCTTCCCGGTCTCCCACGTGGGTGCAGGGGCCCAAGGACTTGGGCCATCTTCCACTGCTTTCCCAGGCCGCTAGCGGGGCGTCCATATGGGATGCCGGCACTGCAGATGGAGACTTAACCTACTACGTACACCATAGAACCAACCCCTCTGCTTTTCAAATAAATAAACCTTTTTTAAAAACTTTAATTTCTAGTGTTAATTCTCTTGTCCCTCAGCATCCTAGGGCATGCATGTAATACAGAAACCTCAAGAAATCAGTAACGGAAACACCCCCCCCCAAAATCTCTTCCTCTCTCTCTCTCTGTTCTGCCAACTTACAGAAGAGACCCAGCGCAAACTTAATGTTTTCTGGAAGCACCCATGGACTACAGTGAGAAGCCAATCACTTAATTCAGGTGTTGCCCTGGCTAAAACTCCTCTCCCTAAAATGTAAGATTCCTGATGGTTCAACAATAGCCAGAAATTTCAGCTACTTCTTTTAAGTTCCTAAGCCTTGACAATGAACATATTACAAATCTTCCAGCAAGAAACTCTGTTTTCAGATATGCATCAGTCATGGAAGTAAAACTAAATGGCTTTGCCATCTCCTCTCTGGGCCAGCTGCCAGAATTAGTCATTGTATTAAAGAACTCCTTTCACAGGGCTTCCGGCTGACTTTCCCTTTTTTCAGAAAGGAAGGTAATGTTGTTACAGACGGGTTAAGACCTGGGTCCTGAAATCAGACAACCAAAGTTTAAATTCCTACTTTGCCTCTGGTGAGCTGTGTGTCTTTGAGCAAGTAGCTTAACTTCTCTCAATCCTGGCATTTCTTTCATGAAAAATGGGTTAATTTTAGCAAGGCATTCACAAAAGACAGAATAATTCTCTCTCTCTCTCTGCCCTCCACGTGTCTCTGATTTTCAGTGTGCATATGCTGTGCTTATCAAATTCTGCATGCATAAGGTATTTGGAAATAACCCTAAAACTCCAGGAGAAATCATGAAAAATGTAGGAAACAGGGAATAGAGATTCTGGGAATACAAGGTAACATTAAAATGTTTGCAGAAACATGGAATTTAAAGAATTTAACTATATTTTGGTGCACAAACTTTTTGAAATCTATGCATAATTTTTTCATAGTATGCATTTTCCACTAATGTGCCAAAGACCTCTTGTAGCTTTTTCTCTCAGCAATCAATAGCTTGTGCCAGTCATTCTGTGGCTCAGTTTACCCACCTGGAAAAATGGTTGCTTCATTGAGAGAGATCTTTCCTGTAGTCTCTTCTCCTTCAGAATTATATAAAATTCATATTGATAAACAGGATTAAGGGGCTGGTGCTGTGGCGCAGGTTAATCCTCTGCCTGCAGTGCCAGCATCCCATAGGGGCACTGGTCCTAGTCCCAGCTGCTCCTTTTCCAATCCAGCTCTCTGCTATGGCCTGGGAAAGCAGTAGAAGATGGCCCAAGTGCTTGGGCCCCTGCACCTTCTTGGGAGACCAGGAAGAAGCTTCTGGCTCCTGACTTCAGATCGACACAGCTCTGGCCTTTGTGACCATTTGGGGAATGAATCAGCAGAGGGGAAGATCTTTGTCTCTCCCTCTCACTGTCTCTAACTCTACTGCTCAAATAAATAAATAAAAATCTTTTAAAAAGAAAAATAGCATTAAATAATACTTATTGTAGTGTTGCTAAGTCTGAACATTAAATATAGCTGTAAAAATAATCTTAGAGCCCCCCAAAAAGTAATTCTGTTTGACTTTTCTAAAATCCGAATCTAGCAAAAATTTCCAAATGACATATTTATCAAAAGCCATTCCTTTAAAAATATATTGATTTATTTGATCTATTTTCAAGGCAGAGAGATAGAAACAGAAAGCTCCCATCCTTTGGCTCACTCCCAGGATGCCTTCAATAGCTGGGACTGGTCCAGACTGAAACCAGTATATGGCTTCATCCAGGTCTCCAGAATGGGTAGTGGGGACCCAAGTACTTCAGCCAGCACCTGCTGCCTCCCAGGGTGCAATTAGCAGGAAGCTAGAGGTAGGAGCAGAGCCAGGACTCAAATCCAGGCACTCTAATATGTGCTGTGGGCGTCCCAAGGGGAATCTTAACCACTGTACCAAACACTTGCCACCCCCCCAATCATTCTAATTACCAATTCACCCACAATGTATGTACCAATTGAGAACTGCACATTAATTGTTTCTTAAGCAGCTAAAATAAGGCTTTGTCAGCCTGTTTAGCACTTGTAAGGGTAAACGCCTATGTTCCTGACATATTTTATGTATATAAAATGGTCAGAGAGCTTGCCACCCTTTTGGACCTCTTGCGATTAAGGAACCCTTAGTTGAGAGCCATTTGCCTATAAAACCCTGACTCAATGCTGAGAGAGCAAGAATAGCCTGGCCCACCATTGTCTCAGTAACAATGAATAGCACTAATCATTTACAAGAGCCCACGAGGGACTTCGGAAATAACCTCAAAGCAATTAACTAAGGACCTACTTTGATTCTATCTCCAGCTTTGAAAGCAAAAGGTTAGAGTTCATATGCCAGGCTGATGTTGAGAGAGTGACAAAGCAGGGTGGCCAGCTCTCTTCCTGAAGGGGACACATAACTCCTACCTGCTTAATCTCCCTTCCAAGTGCACTTCCAGCAGATGGTAATCTTTATAGCCTTTTAACATTTTTATAACGTCTTTTTTCATTCTAATTAAAAACTATTGCTCAAGGTGGAAAACTTGAAGACTACAGAAATGCACAAAGAATTTTTTAAAAATATTATCCGTAATTTCATCAGATTCACAAAAATTAGTTTCAACATTTTTTTGTTTGCCTTTCTGATTTTCTTCGTATAAATGTATACTGTTTTACTCGAGAAGCAACAAAATGAAGACGCTGCTATTTTGCCTGCATTTTTAAAATCACAACATACTGTGAACATATTTCTGTAGCTATAGATATTTTATCTGGTTGTGCAATCTTTTATGTGATTAACTTCTTTCTGTTGGACACACGTGTAGACAAACCCAAGTGTTTCACCAGTGTAAATAATACTGGGATAATGATACTTCACCTGTTTATTGACAGC
Source organism: Oryctolagus cuniculus (assembly GCF_051225735.1). Lineage (NCBI taxonomy): Eukaryota > Metazoa > Chordata > Mammalia > Lagomorpha > Leporidae > Oryctolagus > Oryctolagus cuniculus. The sequence continues at coordinate 57,928,275 of NC_142883.1, forward strand.
AGCCGGTAGGCATCCTTTCGATCCAGAAAAGATCTCTTCCCACTTATGTATTTACATGGATAGTTTAAAAAAATGAGGAGAATCAACATTAATGACATTCATATGTTTTAAAGCATATTGCAAATATTTTCTCCACAGAACTAATGTTTGAAGCTTTACTCTCCTTGGGAGTGGATTTGCGAATGCTTTCTACACCCAAAAGTTAACCAATTTTAATATTTCAAAAATGGACACAAGTCAAAAACATCTCATAGTATTTTCACCTGCATGTCTTTACCTGTCAATCAAGTTGGACATTTCTCATATGGAAAAGAGTGGCTCTCCTTATCTTTTATTGAATTTCAATCCATGCTGTTTGAACATTTGTCTACCAAAATATTAACCTTTTCTTTATTGATCTCATAATCGATTTCCTTATTGACTTATTTTATTTTCATGGCCACCTCTACAAGCTGGTAGAAATGAAGCTAACTCAAGTATCTTCTTACAAGATTGCTTTAAAATGTTTTAAGTCTGTACCTAGAATGGACATTTTTACATAAATTCAAATATGTTGTATATGATGGGATTGATAATCCCATCTCTTTGTTTTTCTTGCCTCCCTCTTTTCCCTACCAAGTACACTCACATCTTCACCAGCACACCCATAATCTCCCATGTTAATGACTTAATAGATATCTTTAAATTTTTCCCCATTTTTTCATAATTATATTTCCATGTATATATACAAATATTAAAAGTGCACAGATGCAGGATTCTGTTATTTCTTACTTCATAAAAATGACATTATGTTAAACATTTTCTTCATCTTGTTTTGCTGTCTCAAAGGTACCCTGGGACCAGCACTGTGGCATATTAGTTTAAGCAGACACCTGTGATGGCAGCTTCCCATATCTGAGTGGCAATTTGAGTCCCAGCTGCTCCACTTCCAAGCCAGCTCCTTGCTAGTGCACTTGAGAAAGTAGAAGATAGCCCCATACTTGGGCCCCTGCCAGCCACTAGGGAGACCTGGATGGAATTCCAGGTTCCCAGCTTCCATCAGTCTCAGCCCTGTCCAGCCACGACATTTTAGGAGTGAAACAATGGATGGAAGATTTCTCTGTCTCTACCTCTGTCTCTGTCACTCTGCCCTTCAAATAAATAAATATTTAAAAAGTTATTTTTATATTTCATAAAAACCCTAACACGTAAATTCATGTATCTGTAACTCATGGTTTTTAATGGCTGTTATGAGGTCCTCTGGTTGCTCAGCCTGTGACTGGAGTACACTTTGCTTCCAGTTTTCTGAGGCATTAGAGGGCTGCAATAAACACCTGTGAGAAGGGTGACTTACAGGTGCCTTTATTCTGAAGGGCTCGATTTCCAGGAAGAACACTGCTGTGTCAAGACTGGGTTCCATATATTTTTATTCTAATGGACAAGACCAAGCTTTCTAAAGAGGCTGAAGCAACTCACAGCCTCGGAGGATCTCTCTGTGTTTGTCTCTGCCTGTTCCTCTCTCTCTGTAATTCTGCCTTTCAAATAAATAACTAAATCTGAGAGAGAGAGAGAATTACACTGCTATGATTATTCCATTTACGTCTCTAGTCCATGTGGATTGCTCTAAGTTTGTCATCTCTTTCTCCCCTTTTGTCTGGATTTTTTAATAGGGTGGGGTGAAGTCCCAGTACCTGGCATAGCCTTTGTCTGGCCCAACCCAGCCAGTGCAGGCGTTTGGGAACCCTGTCACTGCATGAGAGCTCTTTCTGTCTCTCTGTTGCTTGGAAAATAATAATAATAAAAAAAGTACAAGAGAACATGAGACTGAGATGTAGATTTTGCCACATGACCAGGTTTTTGTTTTTGTTTCAACTCCAGTGATTGAGAAACTATCCATCTTGGCCTTGTTTTATTTTATGCTAGCTGTTACTCAATTTTACACAAGAAATAATCATACATGTATGTATGTATATATGTGTGTATATGTTCACATGTACACATATACATGATCTATAGCCTCTATCCTCTGCATAAATGTATTTTTAAAATTTATTTGACAGATAGAGTTATAGACAGTGAGAGAGAGAGACAGAGAGAAAGGTCTTTCTTCCATTGGTTCACCCCCCAAATGGCCATCACAGCCGGCGCTACGCTGATCCGAAGCCAGGAGCCACGTGCTTCCTCCTGGTCTTCCATGAGGGTGCAGGGGCCCAAGCACTTATGCCATCCTCCACTGCCCTCCCGGGCCACAGCAGAAACCTGGACTGGAAGAGGAGCCACTGGGACTAGAACCTGACACCCATATGGGATGCCGGTGCCGCAGGCGGAGGATTAAACAAGTGAGCCACAGCACCAGCCCCATAAATGTATTCTATTCAAAGATTCTGTGGTCAGTCAAACCAGCCACATGCTGTGGACAATGACTAAATTTATATTCTAAAAAAATGGGTGGAAAGTGAAATTTTCTTCTGACAGTGAACATGCACCTATTATAAGAAAATCAATAAAGTATATTTTTAAAGTCATCACATTTGAGCAAATATTTTTCTCACCTAAAAAATAAAACTATATACTGGCCTCCTGCTTTTTCATTCAGAGAGAGCCATTCAAGTACGCTTTCCACATTCTTGATTTGATTTCCGTAGAAGAGATTCTGCCTTGAATGAATTTTTAAATTCCATTAGAGTATGTTTACTTATCAGAAATTCTTTTCTTATCTCATTTCTTTTTAATTTCTGCTTGGTTTCAATATGTTTCCTTCTCCATTCAAACTTCTTGTTTTTCATCTTTTATCTCATTTGTGCATGTTTCCTTGAATCTTGGGAGAACAAGGCACACGCTGGTGAAGAGCTTCTTCTGTTTATTTCAGTAATAAACAGTATTTTGAACAGTGTTTTCGCCTGCCTTTTTCTCCCTTATGTTATGGTATCTGTTCCCAGGCCCACACAGGTTTGCATCCACAAGTCCAATGTCAAGCTCCGGCCTCCAGAAGACGTGGCCTCTGCTTAGCTCTCTCATCTGAACATTGCTTATCCAAAGGACAGAGTATGAGAAAGGTAGTTAGCTACATTATTTTTATCCTTTTTACAATTGCCATCCTCTCCTAGGAAAGAAAAACCCCCTTCTGCTTCTCCTAAGATCTTCAGAAACCCATCACTCCCACATTCAAACACTTCCCCCTTGAATGAACTGTCAGGACACTGGTAGAGAGAATATTCTACCTTTTCTGGTGAATTCTCCTGGCTCTGAATTTACTGCTCACTTATAGATATCATCCAGAGTTCCCCAAGACAATACCAATGCAGGTGTAGCCATGGTGCCCTATCAGTAGTAAGAACTTTTGCTTAAGAACAAGCATCGGGCTGGCGCCATGGCTCACTAGGCTAATCCTCCGCTTTGTGGTGCCGGCACACGGGGTTCTAGTCCCGGTTGGGGCAATCTTGTAAGAAGATGCTTGAGTTAGCTTCATTTCTACCAGCTTGTAGAGGTGGCCATGAAAATAAAATAAGTCAATAAGGAAATCGATTATGAGATCAATAAAGAAAAGGTTAATATTTTGGTAGACAAATGTTCAACCGGATTCTGTCCCGGTTGCCCCTCTTCCAGGCCAGCTATCTGCTGTGGCCAGGGAGTGCAGTGGAGGATGGCCCAAGTGCACCCCATGGGAGACCAGGAGAAGCACCTGGCTCCTGCCTTTGGATCAGCGCGGTGCGCCGGCCGCGGCGGCCATTGGAGGGTGAACCAACGGCAAAGGAAGACCTTTCTTTCTGTCTCTCTCTCTCACTGTCCACTCTGCATGTCAAAAAAAAAAAAAAAAAAAAGAACAAGCATTGTGGTACAGCAGGTTAAGCCACCGCCATCCCATATGGGTGCTGGTTTAAGTCCCAGTTGCTCCACTTCTGCTAATGCACCTGGGAAAGCAGATGATGGCTCAAATGTTTTGGCCCCTGCTACCCATGTGGGAGACCTGGGTGGAGTTCTTGACTTAGGCCTGGCGCCACCCTGGCTGTTGTAATCATTCAGCAAGTGAAACAGCCCATGAAAGATATTCTCTCTCTCTCTCTCTCTCTCCCTCTCTCCCTCTCTCCCTCTCTCCCTCTCTCCCTCTCTGCCTTTCAAATAAATAAATATATATTAAAAAAGAGAAAAAGTGCAGAAACTCAGTCCTCACCCAGGCCCGTGAATCAAAGCCTTCATCAAGATGAATCCTCAGCATACAATGGAGTTTCAGAAACGTGGTTTTACTTTAGTTCAAAGACTTCTTCTCCACCTATTTCAGGAAACGTCCTGAAATAGCTCACAGAGATGTGAGCTGGAACCTGCAGGACAGTCTCCAGGAGGCCGGGGACTGACCCAGTTCTCCCGACTTTCCCCTTAGAGTTCTCAAGAATAACTGGGAAACACGCTAGGAATGCAACACCTGAGACAGACAGGGAATGCCTGGAACAGCCCAGGCTCTGTTCTTGCACCCCTGGATACAGAATACATTAGCCCAGCACACTACCCGTCCCCACTGGGGGGTCCTTCAGCTGTGCTGCAGGTGGACGCAGGCTGACAAGACGCCAGGCACCCCGGGCAGCTTCCCTGTGCCTCAGAAGACCAGCTCATTGCCATTTCTAGGCCTCCACGTCCCTCGCTGCCTATCAGTGATCAATTTGCATAAGACGGATGCTGCCTTGTGCCAGAGCCAGACAAGCTGGTATCCAGTGCACATTGAGCCTGCTGTATGGCACCTGCTGCTCCTTTTTCTGCCCCCTGAAAGAATTCTCTGGTGGCACACATGGCTGGATCTGTCACGGCCAGTGGAGATCAGAAAGCACCTGTGCCCTTGGTCCATGGTAGGCCCCTTGCTGCTGAGCAATGCTGCTAGCATCTTACCACCCCAGCTTCACATCTGCTAGTGCAGGTGAGCGAGGTCTTTAAAATTCAGAGAAACACAGGCCCTCCGGACATCACAGCAGCTCCGTATTCCTAGCCCATGAAAAAACAATGCTTCTGACCTATCTGTTGGATCAGTGGCTAAATTAAGTGTAACTGCACTCCCAATGTCTTATTTAGTGAAAACGCTTTTTAGGTTTTATTTGCATCCCACCTTCTCCTTACAATAGAGACTTGAATCCAAGGCAGGCTGAGGGGTTGCAGCAGTGGGGAGCCAGGGACTGAGTGAAGGATAACAGAATTCATTCACTAACTTATTTACCCACTTATCCATTCAAATGATACGTTTCTTGAATGCAGACAGAGTTGCAAGAAACATATCCTTTGATATCAGGCATTGCTGAAGACTGAGGACACAACACCTTCTATCATAGTAAGGCACTGACTTTTCTGTTTTGTTTTTAATCTTGTTGTGTTATATTTATTTATCTTATGTATTTGGATAGCAGAGATTCAGAGATAGAGACAAATAGGGAAAGATCTCTCATCTACTGGTTCGCTTCCCCAAATGCCCACGACAGCCAGCAATGGGCCTGGTCAAAGCTGGGAGCTGGGGATTCCATCATGTGGGTGGCAGGGATCCATGCGTCATTATCTGCCACCTCTCAGGGTGTGCATAAGCAGGAAGCTGTGATTGGGATTGGAGCTGGAACTCAAACTCAGGCCTCAGATATGGGATGTAGGCATCCCAACTGACATCTAACATTCTGTGCCAAGTGCCCATACCATTATTTATTTTTAATTGACAAATGATAATTGCATACACTTATGGGGTGCAATGGGATGTTTTGGTGTATGTATATATTATGGAATAATTAAAGCCAGATAATTAATAGATCCATCACTATGCATACTTACCTCGTATGAGTGTGTGTGTGTGTGTACTGACATTTAAGGTCTGCGTCTTAATAATTTCAAAATATGCTTTGCATTATGATTGATTATTGTCACCTGTGCAATAGATGTCCAAATAATTGGGTCAAATTTATATACGGAACTCCTTGCGCCCCCAGTGAATTCCCCCCATACCTCACAAGAAGCCCTCTCACCCTCCTTAGGCAAAATGATCTCAAGTCTTAGGGAAAGAACAGTCTAGCAGATTAAAGAATATCTCAGTAAGAGAGTGGTCACTTCTCTCTGTGTCTGCATCTTTCTTACATTCTATTTTATTAGATTCTATGTTCCCTAAGAAAAGGGTCACAAAGCCCCTGCCTGTAGTGTCGGCATCCCATATGGATGCTGGTTCGGGATCTGGTTGCTCCACTTCCTATCCAGCTCCCTTCTAATGTGCCTGGGAAAGCAGCAGAGGATGGCCCAAGTCCTTGAGCCCCTGCACCCACCTGGGAGACCCAGAGGAAGCTCCTGGTTTCTGATTGACTCAGCTTTAGCCGTTATGGCCATTTGAGGAGTGAACCAGCAGATGGAAGACCTCTCTCTGTGTGTCTCTACCTCACTCTGTAACTCTGTCTTTAAAATAAATAAAATCAATCTTAAAAAAAAAAAAAACAATATATTACATCAAGTGAATTAGAACACTTGGAATTTTTTTTTAATTTAGAAATACTTAAGTCTCACATCAGTGCGCACAGGGATGCTTAATAATGCTGATTCCCAGACTCACCCATGAACTCTCTGCTTCTCAATCTGAGAGCTGTTCATGAAACTCCAAGGAGCATCTCTGAACCTGTTTAACCTTTTCCCACTGAAGCCAAGTATGCTCTTAGATCTATGCCTGTTCACGTACTGGACATCTGCAGAAATTTCACTTTGATAATGCTTGTGGTTACTTAAAGGAGAGCTTGGTGATGATCAGTCTGCAACATCCAACAGAAGCACGTGGTATATGACAAGGGGAGAAATGAGGAGACATCGCCAAATCTTTAGGAGCCTAAAGCACAACAGACATGGAGGCAGGCTGGGTGTGGGGAACAAGCTACCTACAGAAACTAGGAGGAACCAGGGGTTGGTTTGCATGAGCATCCAGCGGCAGGGTCCAAAAGATTTAGCGAAGTGACAGGTGGAGAGATTATTGGAAGCCTTTAATGGGTGATCCAGATGGAGCTGCAAAGATCACATCAGCTGGATTCCCTCTGAGGGCCTGGTGTGTCTGCCCTGTAACGTGCGCCTCTGCTGCTCTCAGGAACTGTGCCTGGTCCTTGGGAAAGCCCCATCTGAGCTGAGAACAGGAGAGCAAGGGAAGCTTAACTCAGTCTCACGGGCAAAGCAGAGGAGCTGAGCCACGTGTCTCCCCACGACCCTGCCAGGGCGGCATGCTGCACTCACGAGGACATGGCCAGTCCGCTACTTGAATTTGAGCATCATCTATCTGATCAACGCCAGCGTGGGTGCAACAGTATTTTTGAGATCTTGTACATCCAGGTATGAAGTAATAACTGCTGAGCCTCCTACGTAGAAAGTTTAGTCTAAAGAAGGAAGCTGTGCTTGTGCAGGCCCAAAGGGCTTTTTCTAGGAAATAAATGACTGAGTTCAAAGAAGTGAGGGCATTCCTTGCAACTCATGAAAAGGCTTCCGATACAGGGAAGAGGTGGAGAAGATGATGGGAATCACTGCCGATTCCAGATCGAACTGGAGAGGAAGGGACTCCAAAGCCGGCTGCCTTACAGACAAATCCAGCTCAAGGCAGAGGCAGGCATCAGTTTAGTGGCCTCTGCTCCCTTGGGGAAACCATTTCCACTGAGATTTTTCAGAGGCCAGATCTGGATTCCAGGGCAATTTTATGAGGTGTTACTATAAGGTAATAAATATATTTTTACCAAATGTTCCAGAACTTACAGAAGTGAGCCTTGAAAATTCCCTTTTGTCAACTCTCCCAGTACCTGTGGCTCACCTTAATCCTCGGGTGCGTTTTGAGGTTTACAAACAGGCAGCACACCGTTGGGGTGAGGAGGGTGACTCAGACTAGTGCCCTACCCCGGTACTTGAGGTCATAGAAAGGTGACATTTCTCTGTCGTGAAGACATATCCTTTGTATGATAAATCAAAGTAGCTACTTTCGCAAAATCAGACTGACGTCCCTATGGGACTCAAATTAGCTTTGAGAACAATATGATAAGAGGAAAGAAGTATGGCTAGCAGGATAGCGTCATTAGAACTCAGAGCCGGCTTCCCATGGCGATGATACTATGGGAAATAACACTCGCCAGAAATGCAGGCCTTTTTAAAGGTCTTTAAGTAGAGTCCTGACACCAGCATCCTGTACAAGGATTAGCTATCACTAGCATTGCCCAGCCACAAAGGCACCCCTATCTGAAAAACTGAAGGTCTGGGCTTCTGAAACCTTAGCTGCACTTGCACTCTGCTACCTCTATTAGCCCAGGGTGCACCTTGGCCTCCTGTCAGGGACCCTGGCCTAGTCCTGAGAGCGAAAAAATGCTATAGGAACTGGAGGGAAACCAAAGGACCAGGCTGGCTGCCTAAGGTGTTGGGGGTGTTTTCAGTATACCTCGGAAGCAGGAAAACAAATATTCATGACCAGAGTGGGGAAGAAACACTAGGCCAAATCATTGGCCCCTCTGGAGCCACTCCTACCTCCCATGCACAGAATCCAACACTGCTGGTTACCTACTTGCCCTGCTGACAATTGAGTAAGGCTCCTCTGACCATCCCATTTTGCAGATAGATTTCAGCCCAGAAAGTTTAAGGTTGTGCACCTAACATCACTTTGTTAGTTAGTGACAGAGCGACAACTAACCTCCATTCCTCCAGACCAGTGCCGTATGCTGCTGGATGCTTCCACTCATATTCTTTAACCTGTATCTGTTTCTCTTCCTGCTGTACCTCTGGGAGTCACAGCCTTGCCAACTCTTGACTATTACATTACGGCTTTTTAAGCTAAAGCGTTTCTCTCTGCCTGACACAACTTGGTTCTGCACTCATCACTAACGAGATGCTGACTTGAAACAAATCATGGGATGAGAGAACCTTTGTGGAGGTCAAAATAGCCCAGTGGGGGTACCGGAGATCATCCCAAATTCCTTAGATAATCATTCAGACTTCTTGTTTGGATTTAATCAAAACATCGTGTCTACTGTTGAGAATGAGCATCAAGACTCTCTGAACACAATCCCAACACAAGGCATCAGGAGATAGTGCCTCTGGGCAGGATGCCAGAGCTGCCAGGGTTTAACTACTCCCAGAGGGAAACGCGCTCCTCCCAGCACGATTCCAATCTCCTATGGCTGATTCTTATCTCAAGGCCAAGGCCAATAGCATCTTTTTTCTTTATAACAACAGTTAATTTCCCCAGGGAGTTTCAGCGACTTTTAATAAGAGAAAATTTATCCAAGAATGTGGGTGTGTGTGAGTTTGAGAATGTGCGGGCTTTCCAATACCTGTTTGGGGGCAAAATGAAGTAACCTTGAACATGGAAGGCGTCTTTTTCAGCTCTGTTATGACCCCTGCTTAGTGGAAAATTAGGAAGTGATCTGCAGAATCGAATGGCGAAGACTCAGAAGCTGACCCCCTCAAAAAAATGCTCATTCACAGCTAACATCATTGGCATAGACAAAGAGCAAAAATAAAAAAGGATGATTGATCCCCAACGGTCCTTTCTCCAATCACCTAATGGACTCCTGAGCCCACTGTGTGTTGGGAGTCAAGTAGAGAGATCAAGGATATGCAGCGCCATCCCTGCAATCACAATGTGCTCTTCCCTCTATCTGTGAGAGTTTGGTTCCAGGGCCCCCGGAGACACCAAAATCTGAGGATGCTCAAGTCACTGATAGACAGTGGTAGAATATTTGCCTAGAACCTACGCACGTCCTCCTGTATATCTGAAGTCTTTTCTGGGTTACTTCTAATATCTAATGCAATGTAAATTCTGTATAAGTCATTGTTACATTGTGTTGCTCAAAGGAGAATGACAAGAAAAATGTCTGTACCTATTTGGTGCGGACACATTTTTCTAAATGTTTTTGACCCACAGCTGGGTTGAATCCATGGATGCAGAACCCAAGGATGATGGAGGGCTGACTCTATTTCGAATGCAGACTTTTAATACTTCCTAAAAAGAGCCTTTATCTCCTCAACTTGTTGTAACCCAAATTCTAAGCAAAGAGAGCTGTGGTAGCCCAGCAAGTGAAACACAATAAGGCACAGGCAATGGACATCCTAAGATTGGCCTAAGAATGTGATTCCCTACTCCATGCCTTATCTCAGCCCTAGTGCTCCTCGTATGTACTTCCAAAGGCAGAACAAGTTGGAGTGACAACTGTGGTCCCTTTCTTCACAGTGTCTAATATATAACATGCCTCCTAGTTGCATTTTTGGCTGTATTTCCCAGAAAGAAGAACCCAAAGCAAAGGCTTATGCCCACTATTGAGGTAGGAAGCATAGTACTAAGGGGCTAGGAAGGAGGAGGCGGGAGGAGGTAGGAGAATAGTCCATGTGAAGGTGTGTTACTGAGCTGGCCATCATCTGATGACAAAAGATACTTACAAGCAAATTCCCTTCACTGTAGAACAGTCTTATAAGAGGTTGTATAAGGGCTGGCATTGTGGCATAGTGGGGAAAGTCACCACCTGCAATACCAGCATCCCATGAGGGCTCCTGTTCATATCCCAGTTACTGCACTTCCTGTGGAACTCCCTGCTAATGGCCTGAGAAAAGCAGTGGAAGATAATCCAAGTGATTGAGCCCCTGCCATCCACGTGGGAGACCCCAGATGAAGCTCCTGGCTTCTGGCTTTGGCCTGGCCCAGCCATGGCCATTGTGATTATCTGGGGAATGAATACAGTAGATGGAGAATCTCTCTCTCTCTCTCTCTCTCTCTCTGTATGCATTCAATATCCATACTCCAAGGAACACTGTGCTTTTCTCCTCTAAGTTCTCACTTCCCCTCAGCCAGTGGAAGAGGAGGAAGAGAGAGGAAATGGGGAAGGAACCAGCTGTGTCTCCCTCTCCACAGACATCCAGTAGAAGGAGGAAAGAATTCTCAATTAAATAAGAGCCTTGAGTGTTGATGTGAGGTCCTCCTGGGTTGTATCATTGACCCAAAGACAAGAAACAAGGAAGCTCTGGAAACCTTGGGAGTTTCCATCCAGAGACTGAAAAAAATATGTGAATGGAGCAGGTTGGAAGGGGTCATGGTGAGGATGAAGGAATTGGTGCCAGTGTACAGTCACCATGGTCAACAGGGAAGGCCCATTGGTGATATCATGCATGTTGTTGCGTTAAGTAGATGTTAAAGTGGAGATTAAATGTCATTTGATGCCATCGACTATTCTTGTCTACAAAAATGAATTTGAAGATCACTGGAAAGTCTCTGGACATGTCAAGAATCCATTGAGTGGGAGGCCAGCATTGTGGTGCAGTGAGTTAAGCCACCACCTGCCACACCAGCATGCTATATCAATACCAGTTTGAGTCCCAGCTGCTCCACTTCTGATCCAGCTCCCTGCTAATGCACCTGAGAAATCATCAGAGGATGACCCAAGTCCTTGGGCCCTGGCATCCATTTGAGAGACTCAGAAGAAGATTCTGGCTCCTGGCTTTGGACCAGCCCAGTCCCTGCCATTACAGCTATCTGAGGAATGAATCACCAGATGGAAGAGTACTCTCTCCCTCTCTCTGTAACTCTACCTCTCACATAAATAAATAAATCCTTTAAAAAAAAAAGAATTAATTGAAAAATCCCTGTCCTCTTCTCCCTCTCAATCCCAATTGGCCTATTCCCACCTGGAAAACAGACTTTGCTTACAAGAAAGATGTCAAAAAGAATTTCTAGGTTAAAAAAAAAGCCCATTGTGGCTGCGAGAATACACATGAAAACTATCTCTAAATCTCTCTCTACACGCCAAGTTAAAAAAAAATGTTCAATTTGAGACTATGAAAAAAGCAAGAAGGAAATCAAGTGACAAGCAAGATAAAGCTTGGATAATATCAAGAGGAGGGAAGACAAGAGAGCCCCACCAAACTTGGGGCGCGTGAAGGAAGGGAAGGCTGACATGCTGGTTTCTGTTGCTATTTGAAAGTAACAGCCCTTGGGGACAAACGAAAAATAACAGAAAAGGGAAAAGTAGACAGCATATTTAAATACAAGAGATTCTAACAGGACCCTGAGTTTTCTAAACATGCTGCCAATGGTATGAGAGGGAGTTTTCGATTTTTCCCTGGGCTCAGAACAAGGGGTGGAAGATAGCTGCATGGTGGCTGCAACTAGCCCCAATAGCTTGCTGATGAAATGAAAGGAAATGCATCAAAGAGAAACACAGGGCTATTGGCCAGATGTGCGGCTGGGCAGCTGTGCTGGTGTGGGAGCAGCCCCGCCAAATCCCAGTGTGGCAATCAGGTGTGCCATCCTCCCCTCCCTCACTGCCGCCACCAGCCACCAACCGGTCCCTCCTGGGCCAAGTGGAAAGGCAGAACCCACAAGGATGACAGCTGCAGACCCAGAGGGGGACTTCACAGGCGCCGGCAATCAGGACGTTCTTCCTCCCAGTCTCCAACACCTGGCTGAGGTTGCAACAGCGGGATCAAAAGGAAAAAAGCCCAGAGAAAGAGCTTTGCAAAAACTGGGTCAGACTCACTCAATTGGTGGTAGCTCAGAAGGGACTCAATTACCTGATTTGCAAATAGTAAGAATTCACAGGAAAGTGGAGTTGAATGGGAAATTTATATTGGGACTCAAAATATCTTGAAATCCATATATAGAGTTTTTTTTTAATATTTATTTATTTATTTATTTATTTATTTAAAAGTCAGGGTTACAAAGGCCGGCGCCGCTGCTCAATAGGCTAATCCTCCGCCTTGCGGCGCCGGCACCCCGGGTTCTAGTCCCGGTCGGGGCGCCGGATTCTGTCCTGGTTGCCCCTCTTCCAGGCCAGCTCTCTGCTATGGCCCGGGAGTGCAGTGGAGGATGGCCCAAGTCCTTGGGCCCTGCACCCACACGGGAGACCAGGAGAAGCACCTGGCTCCTGGCTTCGGATCAGCATGGTGCTGGCCACAGCGGCCATTGGAGGGTGAACCAACAGCAAAAGGAAGACCTTTCTCTCTGTCTCTCTCTCTCTCTCACTGTCCACTCTACCTGTCCAAAAAAAAAAAAAAGTCAGGGTTACAGAGGGGCAGAGGCAGAGAGAGAAAGAGGTCTTCCATCCTCTGGGTCACTCCCCAAATGGCTACAACAATGGCTGAAGCTGGGCCGATCTGAAGCCAGGAGCCAGGATTTCTTCCAGGTCTCCCACGTGGGTGCAGGGACCCAAGGACTTGGGCCATCTTCTACTGCTTTCCCAGGCCATACTAGAGAGTTGGATCAGAAGCGGAGCAGCCGGGACTCAAACTGGCACCCATATGAGATGCCGGGATTACAGGCGGTGGTTTTACCCGCTATGCCACAGCGCCAGCCTCTTTTTATAGTTTCTTTAATAATACGTATCTTCCGTATTTTGGGGACCTCACACACATGATGGATTGGAGCAGGCATCAGAACAAAGTGGCAGCGACGGGGTCCTATTTCTGCAGGCTGTGTACAAAGGACTCACATAACTGAGAAATGACACGGTCTCAGGAGAATTTGAAATCTTGCTCTGGTGGCAGAGAGGGAAGCAGGGTGAGAGGGAACAGGCACGTCTGGCTCCATCCACAGGATTTTCTTTCCCTTCCTTGGTGACAATAATATAGAGAAAAACATAGCCCAAACCATCTCTTTGGGGGTGGTATTGTGGCATCATAGGGAAAGCTGATGACTGACGCTGGCATCCCATATGAGTGCCAGTTCACATCCCGGCTGCTCCACTTCCCATCCAGCTCCCTGCTAATGGCCTGGGAAAAGCAGTGAAAGATGGCTCCAGTCCTTGGGCCCCTGCACCTATGTGGGAAAACCAGAAGCTCCTGGCTCCTGGCTTTGGTCTGGCCCAGCCCTGGTCATTACAGCCATCAGGGGAGTGAACTAGCAGGTAGAAGATTCATTCTCTCTCTCTCTCTCTCTCTCTCTCTGTCATTTTAAAAATATACATTTCTTTGTGATTTCTGGGCTTTTTTTCTATCCAGATAAAAAATTCTGGGACCAGCATTGTGGCACAGTGCATTAAGCTCCTACTTACAATGCCCAAATCCCATAGCAGAGCCCTGATTCGAGTTCCAGCTGCTCTACTTCTAATCCATCTCCCTGTTAATGTGCTTTGGGAAAGCAGTAGAAGATGATGCAAGTATATGGGCCCCTGCCACCCACATGAAAGACCAAGATGGAGTTTCTGGCTCCAGGCTTTGTCCTGCCTTTTGCAGTCATTTAGGGACTGAACCAATGGCTAGAACATCTCTCTCTCTCTCTCTCCTCTCCATCACTCTGTCTTTCAAATAAATAAATAGATAGATAAATAAGTAATCTTTCTAAAAAACATCCTCTGTCCTATTCCCTTTGTCACATATCTTTCTATGTATTAAAGGAGCTTGCATGAATTTGTTCAAAGGTCATATACATCAATCACACTTAAATTTCCTAGAAGCTTTTGCAGTGTCTAGCAGATTCTACAAGGAGCTATGTTTTCCTTTCTTCTGAATATTAAAGAGGAATAAAACCATTTACAAATAAAAATAGGCAATGGCGAATCTTCCCCCCCTTATGAAACTGAGGAGCTGTCAGTTCAGGCCCCTCTTACTGAGAGGACATCAGGATGAACAGGAAGCAACGTGACAATTCCTCAAGGTTAATGGTGCAGAACCACCTGTATTTAACATCCCTGCTTCTACTCCATTAAAACACCTAACTCAGTTTTCTTTTATCTGCCACAGGAAGCAAGGGAACGAAAATCAATATCCTACCCCAAAGCACTGATGAGATTTTAGTCTCCCTCGACTCACGAAGGAATGTCAGATCACTTCATGGCAAGACTACCCCTGAACGGATTGCAGGTTGCCACTACCTAAAGCGACGCTACACGGAATCAAGAGTTGAAACGCTTGCCACCTCATTATTTTTTTTCCACCCTGCAATGTCTATTTCATGTTTGCATTAGTGCCTCCGCATGCCAAGGAGATAAGTACTTTAACAACGCTAAGACAGAAGTCTATGGAGGTGCTTGTTAATAGCTTCAATACATTTCCTTGTGTTGTAAATTTCAGCTTTCATATCTTTCCAAGAAGTTCCTCCCACTCTCTTGGCAGCTGCTGAACTTGCCAGGAGGCCTGTTCTCTGCTCCCCCATTCTGGGACTCAGGCCCAGACTCCCCGAAGCGCAAGCTGCACCCGGGGAGCCCCTCCCTGGCTACAAGCACACTCCGAGAGCCTTGCCACTCACACCCCATGAAGTGGGTCCTAAAACAGCTGCTTCTGCTGTAGGAGTGATGTGGTGGTACTGTCTTGGCGACCTTGATTTAGGCTGGTGTTTTTGACTCTCAAAGTGGGCAGTCGGACCCTTCTTGGCCTCCGGGACCAATCAAATAAATTGAAGGATTTGTGTCTGCGGGTTCAATCCCTCAGCTGTGATCCTCTCCCATGGCCAGATTCAATTTCTTCTTACTTTTAAGAAAATATTACACCTCTCCCGACGGATAGATATTTGTTTCAAGACACACTGCACCTGCTATTAGCGACACCTCATACCATAAGGTCCCCACGTTCCCTTTGTGTCACCCCTTGGCATGTATACCCAAAACATTGAATTCTGTCGAAGCCAATGTAGAGCAAAGTGCAAGGTCCTGAAAGGAATCCATCTCGACACAGTGGACTCATACTCGGCCAAATTTATGAGACATGACTGATTTGGAAATGGATTTTTTTATTGCGTGTTTGTAAGTAACAGGATATTTTGACTTTTGGTCTTAGTCTGCTTTAGTGCGGATACTCAGAGACAAAGTCTTCAGCTGCATCTATGTGAGAGACAAAGTGTTCAATCACTTCTACTGCCTTCTCCATTGCCTTTCCCTGAGTCTCATCAACTGCCTGCCGGTCCGACTCCTGCCCCACTGCTGTTGTGACCCTCAACATTGACCCCCACCTGCCTGGGGATGCTCCTGGCCCTAGCAGGTCCTTCGCTCCTGGGACACCCATGCCATTTCAGGTGAGAACACTAGAGCTACGTGCCCTGTGTTTGGAGGGTGCACTTCTTGTAGAACAGTCACCAGCAGTTGTTTCTCATACAGAGCTTGGGCTTTCAGAGCAGAGCCATCTCTATCCCAATAACGCAGCTCTGCCTTTGTGGTGGGAAAGCAACCAGGACAATATCTTAGCAAGTGAGACTGGCCGTACTCCAATATAACATTATTGATGCACAACTCAAGTTTGAACTTCATCTAAATCCCACATGTCACAAAACACTATGCTGCTTTTGATTTTTTTAGAAAATCACTTTAAAATGGTAAAACAGGAGCGAATGTCTGGCCTAGCAGTGATGACAAGGGTTAAGACGCCCATGATCCATATTAGAGTGCCTGGGTTCAAGTCCCGGCTCCACCTCCTGATTTTGGCCTCCTGCTAACAAAGACCTTGGGAGACAGTGGTGATGGCTCAGGAAGTTGGGTCCCTGCCCCACATGTGGGAGAGCCAGATTGAGTGCCCAGGACCTAGCTTCACTGTGACCAAACCTGGCCATTGCAGGCTTACTAGAGAGTCCTCTCTCTCTCTTCTTCTTTTTCTTCTCTTTTTTTTTTTTTTTTTTTTTTTTTTTTTTTTTTGGACAGGTAGAGTTAGACAGTGAGAAAGAGAGACAGAGACAAAGGTCTTCCTTCCATTGGTTCACCCCCCAAATGGCCGTTAAGGCTGCCGTGCTACACTGATCCAAAGCCAGGAGCCAGGTGCTTCCTTCTGGTCTCCCATGGGGTGCAGGGAGCAAGCACTTGGGTCATCCTCCACTGCCTTCCCGGGCCACAGCAGAGAGCTGGACTAGAGGAGGAGCAACCGGGACAGAACTGGTGCCCCATCCGGGACTAGAACCCAGGGTGCCGGTGCCGCATTAGCCAAGTGAGCTGTGGCGCTGGCCAGAGAGTCCTCTCTTGCTCTCTCTCTCCTCCTCCTCCTCTGTGAGATTTCCCCGCATATCTCTCTCTGTCCATATTTCTGTATATCTCTCTCCCTTTGCATCTCTTTAAATATATGTCTCTCTCTTCATATCTCTGCACGTCTCTCTCAAATACTACTTTTTTAATGGAAAAACAGTTCTTCACTCAGCCCTGGGTTCTGTTTTGGTTGATCCCCGTGCCACAGACTTCGAATCAGCTTGTCCTGAAGCTCACTCAGAGTGGGTCCTTAAAAAAAGCCGTGATTTTGTGAATGAATTTTTCAGAAAGGACAAGGGAGTGAATGATGGAATGTAGACAAAATAAAAAGATGAATGAGAAATAAGGGAATGAGCGATCTGGGAGAAAGAGTTGATCCCCAGGAATTCTAAAAATGTTTTTGATCGTTTTTCTTTTTAATCCCGGTCTTGAGTTCCATGTCCAGACACCCTGTGGCCAATCTTCACCCTCACACTCGTGCTACAGATGCTCTCTGAACTCCTGCTGCAGTACCATGCTGTGTACTGAAGACAGCGATGGACAAGAAAGGCCCCACCATCGGGAACCCAAGCCCCATAAGAGGCTTTCACAAGTGAACGAGGGATTCAACTTCCACGTGGAATGCCTATGAAATAGTTTTCAAAAATACCCTGGGATCACATGGGCTGTCGCCAGGGTCCAGATGGAATCAGACTTCAAAAGGAACTGGGAAGGTCAAGGGAGAAGGACGCCAGGTGGACACTGCGACTTCCAGCCATGAAGACAGGAGCCTCTTGCTTCCTGAGCAAACAAAGCCTATGTAAGCCAGCAGGTGGATTCTGGAACCCTCGACAGAATGGAGCCCAAGAGACATATTGTGTAGTGAGCACCTGTGTCTTCCCAAAGTCACAGGCTATCAGAAGGCATTTGGATCGTGAGAAAGGAGTCCCCAGGAGTGGAATTAGTGGCCTTATGACAAGATGAGAGGGAGGCAGAAAGTGGTTGTGTGCGAACCAGGACAACAGCCCTCAAGGGCACTGCAGCTAGAATTGTCAGAAATAAACGTGCCGGCGCCGTGGCTCACTAGGCTAATCCTCCGCCTGCGGCGCAGGCACACCGGGTTCTAGTCCCAGTCGGGGCGCTGAATTCTGTCTCGGTTGCCCCTCTTCCAGGCCAGCTCTCTGCTATGGCCCAGGAGTGCAGTGGAGGATGGCCCAAGTGCTTGGGCCCTGCACCCCATGGGAGACCAGGATGGCTCCTGCCATCGGATCAGCGCGATACGCCAGCCACAGCGCACGGGCCGCGGCGGCCATTGGAGGGTGAACCAACAGCAAAAGGAAGACTTTTCTCTCTGTCTCTCTCTCTCTCTGTCTCTCTCTCTCTCTCACTGTCCACTCTGCCTGTCAAAAAAGAAAAAGAAAAAAGAAATAAACGTGCGTCATTTAACCCCCCCAAGTCTATAGCATCCAGTGCTAAGATGAGTCTCATCTGAGGTTCAAAACACCTCTCAGAAGTTCTCTCAGGTCTTTAATCATTCATTTGCGGGTTCCCGGCTTATCAATCCCAAGAAGAATGCGAGATAAATTGTAATCTTGAGACACATGTAAAATATTTTCTTCAAACAAAGAGAACGCAAGCCACAGCTGCCATGTGGTTTAATGAAAGATACAGAAAGGTTCTCAAAATGGATGTTTCTTGCACGGCACTCAGATAAAAGCTGGGGAAATAGCATTAAATCTTAACGGAGTGGAAGCGTTTCTGGAGGGGACTGAGATAATACGGACCAGACACATGGCTTTCTGAAGAGCTAACTCAATACCGGCCAGAGCTCCAAGAATGCAGATGAATGGATGTTTAACATGAGCCCGGGATGGTCTCTTACACACATCAAATGTCTCCAGCCAGCTTCTGGCAAGTGCTGAATTGTAGCAAATTCATGACGGGCTTCCCTGATGAGTTCCTGAAGTGTCAGTGGATTCCGCTTTAATCAGTGCAAGGCAGAGGCGGCCTTCCGGGGAGGTGGAAAAAGGCCTGCGCGGTGCGGTGAGGGAGGCAGGAAGGCCCCACCGCCCGGAGACATGTGCGTGGGGCCAGGTGCCGCTGCGCTGCCGCCTGCTGCCCCGTCCCCACGCGGCCGCCGCCACTCGCCGTTCTCCAGCGACTCCCATCAGCGTCCAAAGAAAACCCACACCCCTTGGAGTGATATAAAGGGATCTTCATAGCAGAGAATTAAGTTAGACCTCTACCTCATGCTTGAAACCCCAAATAATTTCCAGATGGGTGGAAGAGTTAAATGTAGGAAATAAAACGTAAAGGAATCTGAAATACACACACACACACACACAGACTTAAGCATTCTCTGTTCTGGGAATTGTAAAGATTTACCCAACAGACAAGCCAAAAGGAAAAGATGGATAGATTGGGCCGTATAAAACTTAGATGGGTCTATATATCAGACACACCAAAAAAAAAAAAAAAAAAAAGGCCATAGAATCCAAAGGTGACTGGCAAATGGAAGACACGATTTTACTGCATGATGAAGGGTTCGAGTCTTTAAAATGGAAGCAGTTCTGGGCTGAGAAATGAAGGGAGAGATGCAACAGGGGAAAAAATGCGTATAAGCCATGAATGGAAGAAGAAAGAGGAATCCATTGACTGCTTGAATAAATCTGAGGGTACTTGACAAAGTTCATAGAAATGGAATTAAAACTTTATTTTGAAAAAAAAAAGGTTTATTTTGGTGCAGGAAAAAACTGAAATCTCTACAAGCCTATCTTCAAAATGTCAGTGAAATATCTGTAATTAAAAAAAATAGATGGAGGCCAATGCTGTGGCTTAGCGGGTGGAGCTGCCACCTGCAGTGCCAGTATCCCATATGGGCACCGATTCGAGTCCTGGCTGCTGCACTTCTGATCCACTTCTCTGCTATGGCCTGGGAAAGCAGTGGAAGACAGCACAAGTCCTTGGGCACCTGAACCCCACCTGGTAAAAGCTCCTGGCTCCTGGCTTCGGACTGGTGCAGCTCTAGCCATTGCAGCCATCTGGAGAGTGAACCAATGGATCAAAGACCTCTCTCTCTCTCTGTCTCCCTCTCTCTCTCTGCCTCTCTGCAACTCTGCCTTTCAAATAAATAAATAAATAAATCTAAAAAAATTTTTAAATGCATGAATTTCAATTTTTTTGCACCAGAATAAACTTATCTTTTAATTCGATGCTTCCACGAACTTTTTCTTGTACCCTAGTATGTGTGCTGACTCAACGCTGATTTCACATCTGCCAACAAGGAGAATGTCCTTGTCTGTGCCCACAGAGGCCAGGAGCTGGAAATGTCAGCTGCTAGGGGTTCTGCTGAAGTCCTTCTCTAGAAATTTCTAGATTCCAGGCTGCCTCTTCTACAGTGTACTCTTTCAGTAGGAGACCCTATGCCCAATGATGGATCTGAGGAGGACTTACAAAGAGTAGACCCCTCTGACCTACACTCAAGGCAACCTTGAAGGTGACCCCAACCCACGTTCACAGCCCCCTGCCCTATCCCATTCACTTTCTCGGGCAGTGTCCCCAGCATTGCTGCCCAGCAGACACTGGTGGCCCCGTTACTGCAGGTATGTGTTCAGGAACCTCGTGGGAGGCAGGTGTGTGGCCTAACCAACAACCAAGCCAATGCAAACAGAAGCAATGGAATTCCCTTTTGCCTGTCAAGTTTAAAAAATTTCTTGAAAAGATTAAATAGGATTTTAAAATATATTTTAGTGATAATACCTTTAGAAATGAAATGTTTCTCAAGGAAGAGGGCACTCTCGTCAGCCCAGTGGGATGCAAAGTGGGAATACAATTCAGCCACACATGTCAAACTGCTGTGTGTGCAGCTGATCACTGCTCCTTCTCATTCTAGATTTCCAACCTTAGATCTCTTCAATAGTCATGTGACTTCCAATTCTAGACATGCCGAGTTGGAGGGGGGACTATTTAGGGAGAATCCAAATGTTCATCTAAAAGGGAATTCATTACCTAGGGCTGCAGTTATGGCACAGCCAGTTAAGCCGCTGCCTGAGACCCCGGCCTCCCATATGAGCACTGGTTCAAGTCCCAGCTGTACCACTTCCAATCTAGCTCCCTGCTAATGCACCTGAGAAAGCAGCAGAGGATGCCCTGACTGCTTGGGCCCCTGAACCCCTGTGAGATACCTGCATGGAGTTCCTGGTCCTTGGCTTCGGCCTGGCCCAGCCCAGGCCATTGAGGCCATGTTGGTGCTACTCATGCAATGGGACTATTGAAAAATCAAGTTTCCGAAGAGGATAGGATGACTTAAACAGGAGGCATGTTGAGTTCAAGGTGCTTTTGAGATAGTCAACTAAAGACACTCAGTGAGAAGCAAAATCTCTGGGCCTGAAACTCTGAATGGAGATGTTTACTTCTGCCGTCAGTGTGAGTGAAACCAACAACACAATGGTGTAATGTTAGCAGAGAGCACCAGACGACACCATGAGAACATGATGTTTCAATCCTCACGTTACATGACTGAGCACAGCCTGCAAAGCTATTGACCTCTGTTCCTGAGGTCTCTTAGACACAACCCTCTTCTGTCCTGACAGTGAAAGATGGAGCCACAAAGGACAAGGAAACCAGAAAAATGTCAGAGACACTGCTGCGAGATGATTCAGGGACAGCTGGAACACCAACTGCTTGGAACACCTACATCCCGTGTTGGAGTGCCTGGTTGAGTCCCAGCTTCTCCGTTTCTGATCCAACTCCCTGCTACTGCACACCTGGGGAGGCAGCAGATGACGGTTTAAGTACTCAAGCCCCTGCCACCACCCCCAGGTGGGGTTCCAGGCTTTTGACTTTGGCCTGGCCAAGCCCGGGCTGTTGTGGGCATTTGAGGAATGAACCAGGGGATAAAAGATCTCTCTTTGCCTGCCTTTCTTTTTCCTTTCAAATGAAATGAAAATAAATACATATAAATTTTATGAAGGATGTTTCAAAATGAAAATGGTGATCAATTCTAGCAAATGATGCAGACAAAGGAAGGAAGTGAAGGATTTTTAAGACCATCCCTTGCACTCAGCAATAGTAAGGTTTGCTGCAACCTGGGAAAGAGTAGCTTTGGAAGAGTGAGAAACATCAGAAATTTGAAAAGAGAGTGGGAGGTGAGGAAGACTTAAGAGCCTTCAAGATGTAATACTGGCCGGCGCCACAGCTCACTAGGCTAATCCTCCACCTAGCGGCGCCGGCACACCGGATTCTAGTCCCGGTCGGGGCACCGGATTCTTTCCCAGTTGCCCCTCTTCCAGGCCAGCTCTCTGCTGTGGCCAGGGAGTGCAGTGGAGGATGGCCCAGGTGCTTGGGCCCTGCACCCCATGGGAGACCAGGAGAAGCACCTGGCTCCTGCCATCGGATCAGCGTGGTGCGCCGGCCGCGGCGGCCATTGGAGGATGAACCAACGGCAAAGGAAGACCTTTCTCTCTGTCTCTCTCACTGTCCACTCTGCCTGTCAAAATAATAAATAAATAAATAAATAAATAAATAAATAAATAAATAAAGATGTAATGCTGAACAGCATCATATAAATTTCACAGGAGAACATTCATACCCACGTACACCATTCATGTTTGTGTGCTTTACATAACGTCCAAGAGTCAGGCTTGCCATGGTACTTCTGTAGAGAGCCAGTAGCAATAATTTTACACTATGTGGGCACGTGATCTATGCATGGTAGAATTTTCCCAGCACATCTCTGGAGGGGCTCTAGTACGGTTCTTTATTACAGAGATTCTTGGGCCTTTCATATGCATCAGAATCACTTAGATGGCTTGTTAAAGAGTTCATTTGAGAGGCAGCTGTTGTGACATAGTGAGTTAAGCCTCTGTCTGTGATGCTGGAATCCCATATGGTCATGGGTTCGAGTCCCAACTGCTCCACTTCCAATCCCGCTCCCTGCTAATGCACCTGAGAAAGCAGTGGAAGATAGCCAGAGTGCTTGAGTCCTTGCACCCATGTAGGAGACTGGGATGGAGTTCAAGGCTCCTGGCTTCAGCCTGGCCCAGCCCCACTTGATGTGGCCATTTGGGGAGTGAACCAGCGAACTGCTCCTCTATTTTTTTTTTTGACAGGCAGAGTGCACAGTGCACAGCCGGCGCACCGCGCTGATCCGATGGCAGGAGCCAGGTACTTCTCCTGGTCTCCCTTGGGGTGCAGGGCCCAAGTACTTGGGCCATCCTCCACTGCACTCCCTGGCCACAGCAGAGAGCTGGCCTGGAAGAGGGGCAACCGGGACAGAATCCGGCACCCCGACCGGGACTAGAACCTGGTGTGCCGGCGCCGCAGGTGGAATCATTTTATATTTAACGACCCAGCAGCAATTCAAAATCAGGTAGAGCCAAACATTTCTTTTAGGGGGAAGCTGTAGGGCTCACCTCATACAACCATGATCAAAGACCATTAGCAGGCTGAACTTCAAAGAACCTGGATGGATGGGGTGCAGCAGGTTAATGCCCTGGCCCGAAGCACTGGCATCCCATATGGGAGCCGGTTCAAGACCCAGCTGCTCCACTTCCAGTGCAGCTCTCTACCATGGCCTGGGAAAGCAGTAGAAGATGGCCCAAGTTCTTAGGCCCCTGCTCCCATGTGGGAGACCCAGAAGAAGCTCCTGGCTCCTGGCTTCGGATCAGCACAGCTCTGGCTATTGCAGCCAACTGGGCGATGAACCATCCGTCGGATGGAAGACTCTCTCTCTCTCTCTCTCTCTCTCTCTCTCTCCTCTCTCTGTGTAACTCTGACTTTCAAATAAATAAATAAATAAATAAATCTTTTTTTAAAAAAAAAGAATCTGGATGGAAAGAAGCCTTTCATGGCTCGGAGATGGAGGAGGGTTTTTTGTTTGTTTGTTATGCATGGAATCTGAGATGTAGCAGACAAGAGAAGAAACAGCCATGATGTATTCTCGATGGTGATTGGGTGTTGTGAATATCTGTCATCTGGAGAGGACTAAGCAGGGAGGGCTGAGCAGGTCTACTGTCCCATAGGATCAGATCTCTTCAGCATATACAGCTGAGCTCCCAGAGATAATACTGGCAAAACAAGGCCACACTTCTGCCTGGAGGGTCGGCCTTGTTGTCGGCTGCTCAGCCAGCTGCCCTGAGTGTTCTGAGACTGCTCTTCCAATGACTGTGGTGAGAATCAACTTAAACAGCACATGCACACAAATCCTGTCCTAGGGACCTGCTCCCCAGCCACCCATTCCATATGCTTATCCTCTGGCGTATAGCATGCTCTTGTGGCACAGACTCTAGTCTGTGAATGACTTCTAGTCATTCAGGCTTTGGAAATTACAAAGCAGGGGCTGGCATTCTGGCATAGCAGGTTCAGCCACCACCTGCAATGCCAGCATCCCATAGGGGCACAGGGTTAGAGTTTCAGCCACTCTGCTTCTAATCCTGCTACTTGCTAATAACCTGGGAAAAGCAATGGAAGATGACCAAAGTACCTGGTCTACTGTCACCTACACGGGAGAGCCAGAGCTCCTGGCTCTTGGCTTTGGCCTAACACAGTCCTGGCCATTGAGGCCAGTTGAGGAGTTAACCAATAGATGGAAGATCTCCCTCCCTCTCTCTCTCCCTCTCCCTCTGCCCTTCAAATACATATTTTAATTTTTTAAATATTTATTTCGTTAGTTGAAAGAGTTATAAAGAGAGACAGATCTTCCATCCACTGATTCACTCCCCAGATGGCCACAACAGGCAAGGCTGGATCAGGCCAAAGCTAGGGGCCTGGGTCTCCCATGTGGGTCCAGGGGCCCAAGAACTTTGGCCATTTTCTACTGCTTTTCCTAGGCCATTAGAAGGAAGCTAGATCAGAAGTAGAGCAGCTGGGACTTGAACCGGCACTCAGATTTGGGATGAAGGCATCACAGGTGGCAGATTTACCCACTATGCCACAATGCGGACTTCAAAGAGATTAAAAAAAAAAAAAAGAAATTATAAAGGGGGCAGAGCAGACTTCTCAACCCTAGATGCTCATTGGAATCTCCTGAAAAAGGATTATTAATTTTTTCATGCATAAATACCAATGCTATCTCCCTGATTTGATCCCACTCACCTTGAGTGTGAGTCATGGACTTGACTGAAGAAATTTTTTGTTTGTTTGGTTTTAGTTTTTTTTTTTCTTTTTGTTTTTGATGTATAGCTATGGCCAGAAACCTCTGAGCTGAAGCTAGATCATTGATTGTTTGTCCAAAGGGACCTGGACCCCAAAGTCCAACTCTCATTTCAAAGATAAGAAAATTGGAACCTAGGAAGACCGAGGGATTTTCTTGTGATCACAGGCCATCTGATTGCGCAAATGGGCTAGCCGTCTGTGCCCTGGGACTTCTAGTCCAGGGCTCTCTCTGATTCATCTCACTCATTCTTGAGGTCTAAAAGGTAGTGATGCTAAAGACATTTGCCCCTTCCCGGGCTTTCCTGTGAAAAGGATGTGGGGACTCAGCTACTCAGCCCGGTGCCCTTTATTTCCAGCAGGAAGTTGCTAGCGTTTATGTTAGAGGAAGACAAAAGGGATCTGCAATTGCTCCCTGCTCCTGTCAATAGTAAGTCATCTTGGAATCATCTTTTTTCCCCAACCCAAGAGAAACTGTTTTCTTGCATTGGCATGCTCACAAATACAGAAATTAAAAAGAAGAAGAAGAAGAAGAAGAAGAGTGATTAAATTTGCTTTTAAGTTACCAAATGCACCATGCAGGTCTGTAATTGACCATGAGAGTGTCGGGAAAATATGATCTATCCTCTATAAATCAGGAAACCTTAAACAGGCGCTCTCGTCGTAAATGCCGGTGCTGGCAGTGTCCAGAAAAGCTCATGTTTATAAATTGTTCCCTGATGTTTTAAGTAAGTGCACAAACACAAATCATACTAAGGACTTCAGAAAAGACTTAGCTGTGTGGCAATTTATTATAAGCAGTGTAATTTTCATCAGTCAGGCGGCCATAGACTGTAATTACCTCTCCACCGAAAGAGTTACAATTGCTTTCATTACATTTTCCTAGTCATGTGCTCCTCGACTTGCCACCGAGATGCTGGATGGAAAATGCATTTATTTATTGTTCGTTCTCCTAATGGCTCATTACGTGGATTCTAAAGATGTTATCAAGTCACTTGCTCTCCCTGCTCCTCTCCCCACCCCCAGTGGCGGCATTTGCAGAAAAAGAGAGAGAGAGAGAGACAACTTGAAAGCGCTCAGCTCAGGTTGAGCATCCAAGCTCTCTGCAGTCACAGAGAGCCCAAGTTCAAATACAGAGGATTAATTAAAACCACACGACACTGAGCACAATGACCAGCCTCTCTCCTCTTGACAACTGAAAGGAAACCGCATTTTGCTCCCTATAGTTAGAGCTTTACAAGAACATTTAAAGGACTCGGAAAGGGATCTCCAATCCTGTCTCCCACGTGGGTGGGTGCGCTAATTAGAGGGCATTGTGGCACCTTGGGCTTTGAAGCACACAGAGACATTTTCATCCCTGTCCTAGCACCCCGTTTCTTCCTGTTGCTGTGAAAGATAAAACTGGACACAGAGATGGTGCATTTGGAGATTGGGAATGGATGGGTAGAGGATTAGACTGGGTCTATGTACACACAGATGAATTTCATAAAGCCAAGGCAATCTGTCACTCATGGGTGAAGGGTTTGCTTTCTGTCTGAAGAAGTGACAACTGTGGGTCACGTTCTACAGAAGCTTTCCCACGCATCTGCTGTGTGCGTGCAGCCCTGTTACTCAGTAGCAATGACTTCGGCAGGATGTTTAATCTGCATGAACCTCTGATCCCAGATCTACTAAAGAGTTGACCGTGGGAGCTCAAAGCTAAGGCTTTTTCACCGTCGGCTCAAATGTGGGCACATAAGAAAGAGAAGGGGCCATGGACCAACACTGGGAAAGTTCCTCATTTGTTTTTTTTTTCTCTCTTGTTGTCTTTATTTTTCTTATTGAAAGCCATGTCACTACAAGACTGAAGTAGTAGCCCAGCCTGAGAGCTCCTCGCAAGTAGCATTGAGACAGAGGAGACTGTACTGACTAGTCCAGAACAGTGAATGTGAACATTTAAAATCTCAGAAGGGGCCGGCGTCGCGGCTCAATAGGCGAATCCTCCGCCTTGCATCGCCGGCACACCGGGTTCTAGTCCCGGTCGGGGCGCCGGATTCTGTCCCGGATGCCCCTCTTCCAGGCCAGCTCTCTGCTGTGGCCAGGGAAGGCAGTGGAGGATGGCCCAGGTCCTTGGGCCCTGCACCCGTATGGGAGACCAGGAGAAGCACCTGGCTCCTGCCATCGGATCAGTGCAGTGCGCTGGCCACAGCGCGCCAGCTGCGGCGGCCATTGGAGGGTGAACCAACGGAAAAGGAAGACATTTCGCTCTGTCTCTCTCACTGTCCACTCTGCCTGTCAAAAAATAAATAAATAAATAAATAATAAAAGCTCAGAAGGAAGTGAGTCATGTTGTCCACCTGAGTGCTAACTAAGAAACTGAGTTCCAGGAAGCTCAACCAACCAGAGCCACAGAGGTGCATTATCACCAGTCCCCCAACTCTGAGTACAGACTGCTCTACCAACTCATCCCTCCCTGATACACTTGAATGAGTGGCAGGGCTGCCGTGGAGAATGCCACAGTCCTGAGACTGCCCCTGCACATTCCAGCATATTCATCTTCTTGAGCATGTGTTGGAAGTGGCTTAGAACAGGAAACCCAGTGAATGTAAGCTAAATCTTAATGCCCTGCCTTCCTTCTAGAGCCTTCCTTTGGAATTACTCTGAGTTTGGAGTAAAGGAATAAAATCATACTCGGCCCACTGGGGAGACAGGCCCAAGGGATGCCACCCACGTAGCATGAACAGTGACCAAACAAGCATGTCCCTCCATGGCCAGCTGCTGAGAAGCCCAGGAGCAGCCTTAACTCACCCTGAACAGCTTCTCACAGAGTGGGAGATAGATATAATTTCACCTCTCCCCAAATGAGCCCACGTTAGCTATGCCACAGCTGGTTAAAGGTAACCCAAATTGCTCCCCAGTGACAGTTGGGTACAAGCGCATACTTTATGTGGCTGGGTCATTCGGAGTAAAAGTTTCTGCATGGTAGGATTCGTCAAATGGAGGAGCTCCTGCTGTTGGATGAGTGTGTCACTTCGGCAGAAATCCTATACCCTCCATTTCCTCCCATTTGCTTGTATTTCACAAATAGCCACATCATTTTGTCAAATTGTGGAGCCACTTGGAAATTGGGCATAGAGTTTTGCATAATCATTCATGGCATGCCTGTGACACTCTGTGATTATGTGTAATGGTGTCTGGGGAGTCCCGGTGTAGGGGAATGCTACCTGGTCCGCCTCCGAGCCAAGTCTCATTACAACCATTTCATAGAGCAGGACGTTGAGGAAAATTACTTGTAGCTACAGCTATATAAGGTGCCTGTGTTAACAACTAGGAAAAGCCGGAAGCCCAGTTTTCTGACCTTGTCCAATTGATGTCTGAACCTAGTCACCTAAGGCCAAATTTCACTAGAAGAGAAAGAATTGGCCTTTGCTTCAAACCAGTTTCTCTCTGGAGGTAAAGACTGCAAAATTTCTTAAGAATGGAAAGATGTCATTAAATATAGCTATTGGGTGACAGGTATATAGGGACCTGTTACTATTCTCTCTGCTTTTCTGTATAACTGACGTTTTTCATAGTAAGACTGATTTCTTATAAAACAGGTCATGTTTCTGTTTGGTTGTACTATTGGAATGTTTGACCGTAAGTTGAATTTCAGACTGTGTAGGAAAATAAATACACTGCAGGAAATCCCAGAAAAGTAAAATCTCCAGAAACATGGTGAAATGAAAGGGTAAGGGCATTTTGTGCCTCTTGATCCAAGAAGATGAAGGCAGCAAGTGCCCAGCAAAGGGAAAGTAGCATGGTATATTTGGGTGCAGGAATTTTATATAGTCTTACAAGGATCCCCAGAACTCACCTCAGTAATGGAAACACACATGGCTCACGTACCCCTAACAGTGACATAGAAGTTGTAGACATGGTTGTACCAGCTCGAGTCCTGACTGCTCTGCTTCTGATCCAACTTCTTGCTAATGCACCTGGGAAGGCAGCATATGGGAGACCTAGAATGAGTTCTGGCTTTTGGCTTTGGCCTGGTCCAGAACTGGCTGTTGTTACCATTTGAGGAGTGAACTAGAAAATAGAAGATTTATCTCTCTGCCTCTCTCTCTCTCTCTCTCTCTCTCTCTCTCTCTTTTTTCCTGAAATAATGAAAAGAAGGAATTTTTAAAAATGGTTAAATATAATTTTGGGTCAGATGTCAAATTTTACAGGGCAAATACATTTTAGATCAAGCATTTATTTATAAATAGAATGATATCTTAAATGACTTCTCTTTTTACCCAGTAACTGTTATTTTTATAGGCAGAGTTCCATAATCATGGGTATCATCTGCTTTGTGCTACAACTATCAACTAACAATTTTAAAGTAAACCCTGAAAAAATATTCATTAAATAACCGACAATGACAGATTCTTGGCATAAGTAAATCAATCATATAGCTGGAAATAAATAGAAGCAAAAGACATGTCAAAATAGAAAAATAGAATACCTTGAGGACTTTATAAAAGCCTGAGCATTCCTTATGATGGAAATGCTAGGCACATCACAATCTGAGTCCAACGAAGAATTTGAAAGAATGTCCACAAAAGTTCACCAAATTTTGCTCAGAAATGGTTATATTTTTCTATTTGCTCTAAGATGAAACAACATAAATGTTA
Organism: Oryctolagus cuniculus; assembly: GCF_051225735.1. Taxonomy (NCBI): domain Eukaryota; kingdom Metazoa; phylum Chordata; class Mammalia; order Lagomorpha; family Leporidae; genus Oryctolagus; species Oryctolagus cuniculus. The sequence continues at coordinate 57,957,907 of NC_142883.1, forward strand.
GCTAATAACATCCTGTCTTCCTGTCACCGGCATTGAGGTCACAAGAGCATACCTAAGGAAACGCCACTGGAATACCCAGCCACCACTGATCTGCGAAGCTCTGCCTCTCTCTTTCTCTCTCTCTCTCTCTCTCTTTCTCCCTTCTCACTCCCTCCCTCTCTGTCACTCTGCCTTTCAAATAACATAAGTAAATAAATATATTTTAATGGCTGTTAGACCAGAAAAAGCCATACAAGGGAAATAAGGAGCAATTCCACCCCAGAAATGCTGGTCATGATTATTTCCAGAACTTTAATGTGACCCCAAGATATCAGAAGAAAATTTCTTGAAATGACATGTATCAAATTTCTAATAGGTAGTGGAAGTTGAAATAAATCAAATCATAGAAAACTAGAGTTACATTTATTGTACACTTGAGCATGTACGGAGATTTGTCCCTGCCACAAAAGCCCACCTGGAGAGCCACCCTCTCTGTCTTAGCACTTCTTGATTCTCAATCCTGTCTGAAAATCACCACTACCAGGGACCGTTTGCTGAAGTTTCTAATCCTTACTTCTCTCCTCCTCTTCATTTCTATGGCATTTTCTTTCCCCTCTCTGGTTTCAAGGATTATTTCCCAGTTACCATGCTCACTCTTGTCTCAAGCATTAGATTTACATCTCCATAGACTGAAAATTCTCCCAGGATTGGAGTTATGTTGTATAGATCTAATCTCTGCCCTAGCTCAGTTTAAAACCCGTCTTTACTGTGCAATGCTCTCCAGTGGTTACGGTCAGTAGCATCCTCACGTTGAATACTGGTGAAGTCTGTGTGACAGTTAACATATTGGGATATTCTGGCACTGTACCTATTCTGCCACTGTACCAAACACAGCATCTCTGTGTTAGTGAGCAACAGAACAACGGCAGTCCGTTTGGCTGGCATCACCCTTTGTCTGCTGCTTCTCCCTATCTTGACCCCTTTCACACTTGTGCACATCCAGTCTCAGGGTGGGAGAAACTGAAACTTTACCAATGGTCCCCAACTTCTGACAGTTCAATTTATGATTTGGGGGCTTTACAATAGCGTGTATATGACACAGGCTTAGCAGTTTGTAATTTTGAGTTCTGATCTTTTTTCCAGTTAGCAAAATGCCTTCTGATCCTGTCTGTCCCTGCCAGGCAGCAGTGGCAATCACAACTCCCAGTCAGCCCCGTGGTTATGGGGAGAAACAACTGATGTTCTACAGTGAACTGTGCTGCAAGGTAGGATGTGCGGCATATTAGGTGCATTTCATGTGCCTTTGACTTACAATATTTTCAACTTACAATGGGTTTAATTGGGGTGTAACCTCATCAGAAGTCAAGGAGCATCTGTACTTCTTTTCCTTAGTCCCCTTTGCAGCTAGAAGTGGCCAGGAGATAGCAGCATGGCCACTTGGATTGGAGAAGAAGCCTACGCAGCATGGCCACTTGGATTGGAGAAGAAGCCTACCCCAGACTTCAGGAAAGGCTTTTACTTTTCCCAGTAGTAGGAATAAATACGATGGGAACACCTCCCCCTTCCCTTTCATCCTTCCTAGCTCATGGACTCTGGATCTGATAACTGATGCTGGAGTAGCTCCCTTGTAATCACAAGGGAGAAGCAAAAGGGAAGGCAGAGTGGCTGGGCTTGACCTCACTGAGCTACTGAACCAACACCAGCAGCCCCGCACCTCTAGACTTCTTGCTGTGTGAGAAAATGCACCCTTCCCTGCTTAAATCACTGTTGATTGGAACATCTTTCACTTGCAGACAAAGGCATTTTGACACAGACTTCATTGTTTTAAGGAGTACCATAAAGGTAAATAGATGAATTTTAGAAAAGATGGTAGGGTGACAAAGAGAACTCAAGATTACCTCTAGGAAACTTAATGAAAATAACCGAAGGGCTGGCATTGTGGTGCAGTGGGTAGGCTGCCACCTGCAGTGCCAACATCCCATGTAGTCCACTGTTTCCAATCCCTGCTGCTCCACTTCCAGTTCAGCTCCGTGTCAATGAGCCTGGAAAATCGGCAGAAGATGGCTCAAGTGTTTGGTCACTGCACTCATGTGGGAGACCTGGGTGAAGCTCCTGGCTTCTGCTTGCAGCCTGGCCCAGCCCTGGGCATTGTAGCCATTTGGGGAGTGAACCAGTAGATGGAAGATCTTTCTCTGTTACTCCCTCTCTCTTTGTGTCTTTGCCTTTCAAAAAGTAATTAAATCTTAAGCCGGCGCCGTTGCTCAGTAGGCTAATCCTCCGCCTTGCGGCGCCGGCACACCGGGTTCTAGTCCCGGTCGGGGTGCCGGATTCTGTCCCGGTTGCCCCTCTTCCAGGCCAGTTCTCTGCTGTGGCCAGAGAGTGCAGTGGAGGATGGCCCAGGTCCTTGGGCTCTGCACCCCATGGGAGACCAGGAGAAGTACCTGGCTCCTGCCATCGGATCAGCACGGTGCACCGGCAGCAGCGCGCCAGCCGCGGCAGCCATTGGAGGGTGAACCAACGGCAAAGGAAGACCTTTCTCTCTGTCTCTCTCTCTCACTGTCCACTCTGCCTGTCCAAAAAAAAAAAAAATTAAATCTTTTAAAAAAATACCTAGGCCGGGTGCCACATCTAGACCAACTAAATATAAATCTATCTGTTGAACTGGGCAGTAGTGGTTTTGCAAAATACCACAGTTGTGTCCAATGTTCAGCCTTACGGGAGAACAATTGCAATAGACCAGATGTTTTAAATGTGGTCTGGGGGCTCACAGCTCAGTATCACCTGGGAACTTGTTAGAACTGCAAAGTCTTTGGCCCCACCCTGGACCTCATGAGCCAGAAACTCTGGAGATGAGATCCAGCAACTTGTTTTAATACAAAGTCTGGGTGAATTTTGGCAGTATGCTGAAGACTGAAACGCATCCTCAGAGATAAAGCTGTGAGCAAAGGTCATCAAGCAAAGCTTTTTAGGGCCAGTGTTGTGGCACAGTGGGTTAAGCCACAGCTTCCAACACCAGCGTCCCATATGAGAGCACTAGTTTGAGTCCTGGCTGCTCTGATTTCATCCCAGTCCCCTGTTAGTGCACCTGAGAAGGCAGTAGAAGGTGTCCCAAGTACTTGGGTTCCTGCCACCCCCATGGGAGACCTGCATTGAGTTCCTGGCTTCATTCTAACATGGCCCTAGCTATTGCAGACATTTGGGGAGTGAATCATGGCAGGAGGAAGAGAGAGAAATCTACCTTGCACTAGCTCTCAAAACTTCGACCTATAACAACTTTTGCTCTCAATTTTCATGACCAGAGAAAAATCCAATAGCCACACCAATCTTGAAAGAAGACAGCAAAATATTGTTTGATCATCTCGCCAGGTAGAGAAGAAAACCTGATTATGACTATCACAGGGGCTGATGTTAGCCCAGGAAAGTATATCAGTGTTCTTCAGCTGCAGTCAAAAATGAACTCTGGGAAATTTATGCAAAATAATTAATTTACTTATTTATTGGGAAGGTTAAGGTTGCTTACAGAAGTAAGGGAAATCTACCTCCAAGAGAACAAAACCAAGGTTAGCCCAAGGCATGCAGATGAAGGAACTGATTGGCAGGCTCTTCCCAGTGCTTCCGGTAGAATGAGTTAGCTACAGTTGTATTCTGTCTTGGCATCATTGGTGTAAGTTTCAGATTCTTAGGTGAGAGCTTCTAATTGGCTGAGCTTGGATGATTTGCTAACCTGGACCAGGGATGGGTGCAGAGCTGGAACTGTAGCCCCACTGAGACCGCGTGCAGTGGAAGAAAGGATAGTAAGCCAAAGAGAAAGCAAGACACTCTTGGGAGGAGGAGCAATAATGGAGGATGGGAAAAGGTACTCTTGTTTGGTAAGTATAGATGATTGTATAAAAATTTTAAAAGCTGACAGACAGATGGCATGCCTATGCAGCACAAAACTGTACAAAGACTGAATTCCCGTCTCCCTTGTCAGGAGACCATAAAACTGCAATTTTCTTTTGCCTCACATCTTTTTTTAAAAAAATGTCTAACTCTCACTTTTCTTATCAAGCGCAAATCCTAATTTATAGCATTAGCAGCAGTATCATACGATGGTGAGTATAAAATAAAAGCAGACATTTCCCTTTTAGAGAGCAAAGGCAGATGTCGACTCTGTCACAAAGCTTACAGCAAATGCACAGCTGGTTTGCTCCTGTTTTCCCCGGTAGGACCTGATCCTAAACTGAGTGGCCACATGCATAGACTGGGGACGACAAAGGAATCAATTGCAGATCAATCAGTCATGCCTAGCAACTCTTCCTACATCTCCAGACTATAAAACCAGAAAGCAACAGCCTCAAGATAGAGGGCTTAAGACCCATTCATCGGCCAGCGCAGCAGCTCACTAGGCTACTCCTCCTCCTGCGGCGCTGGCACCCAGGATTCTAGTCCTGGTTGGGGCACCGGATTCTGTCCCGGTTGCTCCTCTTCCAGGCCAGCTCTCTGCTGTGGCCCAGGAAGGCAGTGGAGGATGGCCCAGGTCCTTGGGCCCTGCACCCACATGGGAGACCAGGAGGAAGCACCTGGCTCCTGGCTTCGGATTGGCGCAGCGCCGGCCGTAGTGGCCATTTGGGGGGTGAACCAACTGAAAAGGAAGATCTTTGTCTGTCTCTCTCTCTCACTGCCCACTCTGCCTGTCAGAAAAAAAAAAAAAAAAAAAAAAAAAAAAAAAAAAAAAAAAAAAAAGAAGAAGCCCGGTCTTGTCTCCTCTGGATAATAGGTGACATGGGCCCAGCTGTCCTTATCATGTCTGCACATCCAGCCCTGTAAGTTGGTGATGGGCTGACTGCACTCGCAGTGTGACCCAGCTGAGAGCGGCACAAGAACTGGCTAGCAGAGCCCAGCCCTAATGTCTGACTTCCAGAATTGTGAGCTAAACTAATGGCTATTGTTGTGAGTCATTAGTTTGGGCTGTTCTGTTACATAGCAAAAGCTAACTGATACAACTTCAAACAGGAAAGGCCTACTAAAGGATGGTATTTTGTGCCTTCCAATTTGGTTTCACACAGGACATCTCTGATATGTTTATTCTTTTATGCAAGCTCTTATTTGTTCTTCTGAAAAAAAAAATTTAATTGTCTTGAGAGACAGAGAACTTCCAACTGCTGATTCACTCCCCAAAATGCCCAGGGCTGGACCAGGCTGAAGCCTCTGAAGCCTGCAGTGGGGAACACAATCTGGGTGCTATGTGAGGGGCAGGGACCCAATCACGTGAGCTATCACCCCTGCCCCCCAGGGTCTACATTAGCAGGAAGCCAGAATCAGGAGCCAGAGCTGGATATCAAAACTATGGGCTGTGGCTATCCTCAATGATGTCTTAACCATTGGAACAAATGCCTGCCCCTAAGATCTTACTTGAATAAAGGGCTCGGGTGGGTCGTTAAGGGTGTGGGGGCACTTTTTTTTGGACATAGGCTCTAGCATCCCAGAATACTCCTGTTGCTGATGAATGGGTCTTTTTAAAAAATTTTTTTTTATTTATTTATTGACAGGCAGAGTTAGTGAGAGAGAGAGAGACAGAGAGAAAGGTCTTCTTTTGCCATTGGTTCACCCCCCAGATGGCCACTACGGCCGGCGCACTGTGCCGATCCGAAGCCAGGAGCCAGGTGCTTCCTCCTGGTCTCCCATGGGGTGCAGGGCCCAAGGACCTGGGCCATCCTCCACTGCCTTCCTGGGCCAAAGCAGAGAGCTGGCCTGGAAGAAGGGCAACCGGGACAGAATCCGGTGCCCCAACCGGGACTAGAACCCGGTGTGCCAGCGCCGCTAGGCGGAGGATTAGCCTAGTGAGCCACGGTGCTGGCCTAGACCAGGCTTCTTTTTACGGTGACAGAGGCAGGGGTTGCCAAGAGCAGCAGAAGGGCACGCACCAATGCACAAACGCTTCCTGAACACTTCCTTGTCTTGTGATGGCTGACGTCCCTCTGGTCAAGGTAAGTCACGGGTCCAATAAGCATTCAAACAGTAGAGCAATATCTCCATCTCTCAAGATGGGAGATGAAGCTGCAATGGCACACTGAAAGGTCTGAAAAACGGCTGAAGCCAGATGGAACTCTGCGGGTCAGAATTTGGAACTCGCTGGGCTCGGCTACCCTGATATATCCATCCCCAGCCTGGACAGATGACTTCTAACCTACCTAAGTAATTCACGGGGAGCCAGTTCTGTCCAAATCTGTAATTTTCTGCAGGCTGCTAGGTGAATAGGTTAGCAAAATTGACTGTATTGCCCAACTGAACAGACATTTATCTTGCCTCCACAGCCTTGGCCATCTGCCCTGACACTGCCAGTTCCTTTAAAACGCAGCATTAGCAGGGAGAGACCACGGTGCCATCCGCAGACCTCGGAAAGCGAGGCCGCCTTTCAGTGCAGCACATTCTGCTGATGGTTGAGCAGTTCAAAGTGGGATCATTTAAAGCTCTTATTTGACTCAAAGAATTCATTTGTCTTTTGATCCACCTTCCACTCTGACAAATGCTCCCTTTCCTATCACATTTAAACACACACCCTCTTTAGAAGCCAGGAAACTCAACCCCTGCCAAGGAATGGATTTTCCCCATATTGCTCTATCTGAGTGATAAAAGGGTTTAATGTCCCAAGTCCGTTTTTCAGTAGCTAACTCAGATATACCCGACACAGCATAGCTCCTAAGCTCTTTCTCCAGTTATTAAACTGTTATCCCTAATTCCTTTGGAGCCTTGACCTAGCAGCCATGATTCTGGGGGCATTTCCTATTAAATCTGCATTTTGCGCCGTGAGATAAAGGCAGGCCAGCTTGGTCCTGTTTACAAGGATGACAGAGGCCTTCCCGCAGGCTGCCGGGGCTGTCAGCAGTTTTACCCGCTCCAGAAGGCCATGCACGATGGTGGCCCAGGAGCATTTGGCAACTTTGCGAACTTTTCAACAGCACACCACTTCCAAAGCCAGAGCGCAGAGCAGCCTGGGAGCTCCATGGGGAAGCTTTGCTGCAGGCACGAGACGAGCACATAGCAAACACAATCAACCTGCAAAAGACAGGGGACGTTTCCAGACACGTCTGTGGGGAGCCAAATATCAGCTTAGAAGGAAACAAATTTGCATGGTGCGTTATAGAAAAGAGATCTTCAACTTGTGCACACATACCCTGAGCAGGATGCAAGATGACACACTGATGTATAGGAACTATATACAGGCATGCATTGCTCAATGGAGGGCTATCTTCTAAGAAGTGTGTCATCAGGAGATTTCTATGTTGTGCAAACATAATACGAATTGCACTTACACAAACCTAGATTTGCAGCCTACTACACACCTTGAGTCTCTATTGCATCTAGGCTACAAACCTGTACAACTTGTACTAAATACAGCAGGTGATTGTAACACAATGTTGAGTATGTGTGTATCTAAACATAGCTGAACATAGAAAAGATAGAGTGAAATTACTAGATAGTAGTATATGCAGTCATTGGCCAACACGTACTTTTGGAGCTCACAGCCATGGTAGAATTATTTTCCTTTATTTTTGTTAAAAAAAAAAATACCGAGCACCCTCACTGCCTCACTGTAGCAGATGGTACAGTCTCATGTGATGTCTGGGCCTACAACATGTAAAAGTAGGGGGGAGATTGAAGAGATGTCCTTCTAATTTTTTGTGATTTATTTATTTATGTATTTGAGAGAGAGAGAGAGAGAGAGAGAAAGAGAGAGAGGTCTTCCAACTGTTGGTTCACAACCCAGATGGCCACAATGGCTGGGGCTGGGACAAGCTGAAGGCAGGATCCTGAAACTCCATCCGAGTATTTCATGTGGATGCAGGGGCCCAAACACTTGGGCCATCTTCCACTGCTTTCCCAGGCCTTAGCAGAGAGCTGGATTTGAAGTGCAGCAACCAGGACTCGAACCAGCTCCCATACAGGATGCCTGAGCCACAGGCAGAGGCTTAGCCTACTATGCCATAATGCCAATGCCAACCCAAACCCTTGTCTAACTTTAAGCAGACTTTGAGGAATCACATTTCACATAAGATCAGTAAAATGAATGGATTGATGACATAATCTATTCTAACCTAAACAGCCCCTTACAAAACACAGCCATGGTTTAAAAAGATCTTTGAAAAGATATTAAGGATTGAAGAGCATACCGCTAACGTAGATAGAAAGCAACAATAGCCAGCTTGTCCATCCTCTCATTGCTGCTTTATCTCTCCAACAGCCACATTGTGAGAGGGAAAAAATGAGACCAATTTGAACTGAGAAAAAGTCCAAAGCTTCAAGTGTAAAATATGAACATACACCCAGAGTTATTGATGACAAATCTCACCCAGAGTACCTTGAAATAAGAGTTAATGGTGACTTGAAGCCTTTAGGATTAGAGAGGGACTAAAGTATTGCTTGTTTCTTAATTATCACTAATGTTTTGTCATTTCTGGTTTGTGCATTTTTTTCCAACATAAATAAAGATCACCAGACATTTTTAAACAAAAAGGCACACAATCAAAAATAGTTTGGAGGGGTGAGCTTTGTGGTGCAATGGGTTAAGCTGCCACTTGTGATGTTCATATCCCATATCAGAGTTCCTGGGATTGAGTCCTGCCTTTACCTCCCCTCCAGCTTCCTGCTAATGCACGTGGGAGGAAGTAGATGCTGGCTCAAGTACTTGAGTTCCAGCCACCCACATGGGAGACCTGGATGAAGTTCCTGGCCAGCTTCAACCTGGCTCAGCCTCAGCTCTTGTAGGCATTTGGGGAGGGAACCAGAGGATGGAAGATCTCTCTCTCTCTCTCTCTCTTTCTCTCTTGACTTTCAAATAAATAAATAACTAAAATCTTTAAGGAAAAAACAACAGTTTGGAAACTCTTGCTTAAAAAGATGATAGAGATAACAACTACTTTGCCCACAAAGTCATAGTTTCTCAGATTCCAAACCCTGTGCATGTACCACTCACCATGCAGCCATCTACTTAAGAATATGGAATTAAATAAGCAAGATTATTGGAATTATTTTATGATTGTACTGTATTTAACTACCATAAGAATTTGTTGAACTTCAATCCTGTCATCTCAGGTCCCCTCAACACCGTTAGAAAATCCTGGCCGGCGCCGCGGCTCACTAGGCTAATCCTCCGCCTAGCGGCGCCGGCACACCGGGTTCTAGTCCCGGTCGGGGCGCCGGATTCTGTCCCGGTTGCCCCTCTTCCAGGCCAGCCCTCTGCTGTGGCCAGGGAGTGCAGTGGAGGATGGCCCAGGTGCTTGGGCCCTGCACCCCATGGGAGACCAGGAAAAGCACCTGGCTCCTGGCTCCTGCCATCGGATCAGCGCGGTGCGCCGGCCGCAGCGCGCCGGCCGCGGCGGCCATTGGAGGGTGAACCAACGGCAAAGGAAGACCTTTCTCTCTGTCTCTCTCTCTCACTGTCCACTCTGCCTGTCAAAAAAATAAAAAATAAAAAAAAATAAAAAAAAAAAAAAATAAAAAAAAAAAAAAATAAAAAAAAATAAAAAGAAAATCCTTCAGGTCTAGCGCCATGGGGTATGACGTTAGGCCTCCACCTGCAGTGCCAACATTCCATATAGGAGCTGGTTTGAGACCCAGCTGTTCCACTTCCAATCCAGCTCCCTGCTAATGTGCCTGGGATAGCAATGGAAAATGGCCTAAGTGCACCCAAGTGGGAGACTCAGATGAAGCTCCCGGCTCCTGGCTTCAGTCTGGCCCAGCCCTAGCCAATGTGTCCATTTGGGGACTGAACTAGTGGATGGAAGACTTCTCTTCCTTTCTCTCCCTCTCTCTCTCTGCAATTCTGCCTTTCAAATAAACAAAATAAATCTTAAAAAAAAAAAAATAAAGAAAATCCTTCAAAAGCAAGTTAAAGTTGGGATCATGTTCTCCTGATGGTGAAGATAACATCATCTCCACTACAGCCAATAGTTAGTAGACTTCTTTGAAGGAGGGCTCTCTTCCAAGGACTCTATGGATATTGGCCCCTTTACTCCTCACAATGGCCCCAGGATGCACTGGGGTGGACAGACCTTAGAGGTGACCCCCAACTCCTCCTACCTTTGTAAAGTGGCCTCCCCTCTCTCCAAGGCAGGACCTGTGACCTGTTTCTACTCAACGGAATACAGCAGAGAATGCAATCAGACATACGTGTTTAAGTGTGCATGTTGCCTGAGTGTAGGTACAGGATTGCTGGAGTCTCTTCCTCCCTGGCTGATTTTGAGAAAGGAAGTGGCTGTGTTGGGGGCACACCTGGGAAGAAACAGAGGGTGGCCTTCAGCCAACAGCCAATAAAAAAATGAGGCCCCCAGTTCTACAGCCCCAAGGAAGCACAGTCTGCTGACAACCTGAGTGAGTTTGGAAGTGAATCCCTCCCCGGCAGAGTCCCACATGAGATTCCAACTCTAGCTAACACCTTGACCTTCACACTGATTCCTTGACCTCAACCCTGGCTGACAACCTTGACCTCCACACTGAGTGACACCTTGACCTCCACCCTGAGTGACACCTTGACCTCCACCCTGGTTGACACCTGACCTCCACCCTGAGTGACACTTTGACTTCAGCCTTATGCTGGATCCAATTGAGTCTAAGCCCCAACTCTCAACCCACAGAAACTCCAAGATAACAACTAGGATGAATTTTCAGTCTCTGTGTTTGTAGCTATGGATTACTGATACAAGTGTGTACATTGTCATACCTGTATTGTAGATGGAAGGTTAAATAAATTGTTCATTTTACACACCGGGCTTCTTGTCTCACCAGACCATTGCTCCCTCTCACAGGCACTCCCACTATGATACCATCTGCTGCAAGGCCCTCACCAGAGCCAAGTGGATGCTGGTGCTCTGGAACCTCCAAATCTTTGAGCTCAATGAACTTCTTTTCTCTATATAAAGTGCTCAGCCTCTGGAATTTTGTTATAGGAGCCAAGAGTAGACTAACACGGGCTGAAACCCTAGGCCTTGCCATCCGCAGTGCCAAGGCCATGGCATGGTATTTGTTCTAGCACAAAGGAGGGAGTGAGAGCCAACCAGTCGCTGATGTCCCTGCCCCAGCCCTGGCATCTGGGAAGGAGCATGCGTTGGTAGCAGACCAAAGGCTCCAGCTGTCTCTGGCGCTGAATAAGCTCTGCCAATAACTCAAGCTCCCCACACATAAAGGAGAAAAATAAGTCTGTGGGTGTCACGGAGACAGCCTTGGCATGAACGGCAGGAGACTTGGGCAGTAACCTCGGCTCTGCCAACTGGGAGGCCGTGGGAACCTGAGGAAGCCACTCACTCCTTCTGTGCCTCTGCTTTCTCATCTCTAAAAGGACAGCTTTGGATTGGATGATTTTTTTTAAAGCCTCCAAAACACTTTCATAATTCTAAGATACCATCGTGGTTTGAATTTATTTAAATGCCTTCCTCTTGCCTCAATTCTTAAATTCACAAGGGCCTTCATTTCAGCTGCCCAACTTTGAAACCCAGGTGAGGTACGAATGTACTTCATTCATGGAAAAATGAAATGAAAACACCAATGTGTTTTGGTGGAAACCATTTCTGAAAGCCATGCAGAGTTGTTGTTTTTTTTTTTTCATAACGCACATTTTTCCAAGAGCATTTTGAAAATTGTTTGCAATGCCAGTGGAGGGTAAACTAGGGAGAAAAAAAAAATGCAAAAGGAAAAAAGCAGAAACCTCATGGGATCCGAGACACAAGGAAGGATGGAATTAACAGCTGACGAGAAGAAATTCTCATCCAAAGCTATTGAGATCCGGAGTCCCCAGCCCGTCGGCCCATCGCCCGCACCTGGCTGCCACGGCTCCTATGTCCCTGCTTTTCGTTGCAGATTGAGTCCCAGCCTGCGTGACAGTCTCATTTTTCACTGAATGCTTGCCGTGAATGCTAAACTGTAATCGCTTTTTGCATGCTTCAGTTCCAAATTCATAACTGGCGGAGCAGACCTCGTGATCCGCAAGCCATCACTATGAGCTGCTCTGCCGAGCTGTGCCACGCAGCCCTGAGACCGAGGGCTTTCTCCCTGCTTCACACTTTGTCAGAATGTATCATGGGGGACACAAAGAAATGGACGCTGGAAACTCCCCCGCTTTCCAATCCTTTTACCATCTAATTGTTCTTCTTCGTCAAGGCTTGGCCATCCTCAAAATAGGCCCGGGTCCCTGCCTGGGTTGTTTCCATTTTGAAGCAGAGTGTGGGACAAAAGAGAGGCCCTTCCCACAGCTCTGAGCTCCCCTGAGTGTTGCTATTGTCTCCGATTCTGCTTTCTGTACCCTAGGCTGTCTTTGAGATGCTACTTCCCCTCGCTCCACATTATTTCAATGAGCCAGTTCCTTCCTGCACTCTTGAAACCTGAACCAATGAAGAGATAGGGGAAGGGTTAAGGAAGTCCCCCCTTGGAGAATCCTCTGCCAGTTTCTGCTTGCATTTAGATAGATGTGAACTCCTTGCCATGGACCACAAGCCCTGCCTGCTTGTCCCACATCACCCCCAGTGGATCTTAAAGGGTCAGGGTGCTCCAACCACACAGACCTTCCTGCTCTTTCTCTGTTGCCCACAGGACTTCGGCATGTGCCATGTCCCTTGCCATGAAAGCTCTTCCCATGCACCTCTCCTTGACTTCCTCCTGCTCATCGTTGCTGTCGGCTGTAGAGAACTGGGCCCAGTATCGTTGTCCCTAATGAAATGAACACAACCGGGGCCTTGTGCACATGTGCTCAGCGCTGGCCACACAGATGTCCCCACTCTGGTTGTCAACATGTGTGATGCCAGCTGAACTTTGCTCTGACCACCAGAGCCCACCCTGCCCAGATGCAGGGCAAGCTGAGCACATCAGGGAATTGTTGGCCCTCAGTCAAACACAGTCCCTTTTCCCCCAGCTGGGATCACTCTGAGGCATGTGTTCTAAATGCATCACACCATTCATGCCCCCTGAGTGTGTGTATATGTGTGTGTGTGTGTGTGCCCATCATATCCGGGTGTGCAGTGTACCTGCTGTGTGCAAGCCACATTCACCCCTTACCCACTCCTCCTATGCCTGGTCCATTTTCATAAGTTCCCTGGATCCACGCACAAGACCCAATATCCACTTGTATATCACCCTGATCTTAGGGTTTCCAATAGTTGCTGTCTACACAAGGTGATAAATAAATATTGGGGGAAAGGCATCGTTGATGCATGAATTTTACTTCTCCTAGAGGAAGAGTCACTAAAATTCTTTAGAGATCCAAGCTGAGTCTTCAGGAGCCCTCTATGAAGACCGAGGCGGTGAGGATGACCAGCCCACTAAGAAAAAAGTCGTAATGTCCAAGAGAAGGGACAAACAGCATTTAATGTGCAACAGGGCTTCCTCCTGTGTGATTTCTGCATAGGCGGCCATGACGTAGCTGTAAACAGATGGGCTCATTTCAAGACAAGTCCAACACCAGTGTGTTGTTGCCAGAACTGCCTTCTCTGCCAAAGATGTCCAAATTGCTTTGTGGTCAGGAGGGGCACCTCAGCCCATCTCGTAGCATACCAGGTGACAAAGGAGTGGTGAGTACCAAAAGGTGGCTTGGAGGAGGCACTTGGCTTTGGAACCCAGAGGCTGTAGAAACTGCCCCAGCAACTGAGTGAGATGATATATTCAGGGGTCTTTCATAGACCGTAAATCTCTTCAGCCACACTGTGTGTTTTCATGATGATGATGATAAATACGGCTGCTAAGTGCATTCAGTGGATAATTAGTCCCAGATGATGTCCCTTGGAAAAAAAAATCTGTATGGTCAGAAAGAGTGAAGCTCTGTTAAAAACATAGGCTGCCATCTCACTCAGACTCAATGCCTTACCATGGTCCAATATGAGCAGTCTGGCCACGTCTCCAGTTCTTGCACTGCTATTCTTTTTTTTTTTTTTTTAAGATTTTATTTATTTATTTGAGAAGTAGCGTTACAGACAGAGAGGGAGAGAGAGAGAGAGAAGTCTTCCATTCTCTGGCTCACTCCCCAAATGGCCGCAATGCCTGGAGCTGGGCTGATCCAAAGCCAGGAACCAGGTCTCCTACTGCCAGTCTTAAGGCCCTCTGCCAGTGCCATGCTGGCCTTCCTGCTGAGCCTGGATTGCATCAGTCTTACGGTTCACTCTCAGAGCATCCTTCATGTAAAATCCACATGGGTCATCCAAGAAAAGATGCTCAGTTTCACCAATCATAAGGGAAATGCACGCCCAAACCTTGAGAGACACCTGCCACATCCAGCAGGAAGGCCATCTTCAAAGGAAACATAAAATAACAAGTGTTGGTAAAGATGTAGAGAAATTGGCTGATGGGGATGTGGGCTGACAGGGCTGCTATGGGAAACAGCAATATGGCAGCTCCTCAAAATTGTACGAACGATCTAGCAACTACACTTCTGGCACATCCCAAAGCACTGAAAGCCGGCGACCCGACAGATACTTGCATAACCTTGTTCACAGCAGTGTTATTCACAAGAGTCAAAGGCAGAAAGCCACCCAAGTGTCCAACGACGGATGAACAGAGCGTGCCATGTAGACGCGTTTGATGGAGTGCTACTCAGCCTTAAAAGGGAAGGGAATTCTGACCCATTCCACACCACAGGAGAACCTCGGAGACGTGCTGTGAGAAACGAGCCAGCCACACACAGACAACATTCGTGTGATGCCACTTACACGCAGTAAGTCCCAAGACAGAAAGTGGAAAGGTGCTTGCCAAGGGGCTGTGAAATGGAGGAGAATGGGGAGTTCATGCTTAGTGGGTGTGGAGTCTCGGCTCTACAAAGACAGGAGAGTTCTGGGGATGGATGATGGCCATGGTTGCACAACAATGTGAGTGAGTTTAATTTCCCAGGACTGCACGCTTAGAAATGGCTAAAATGGAACATTTTATGTTTTATATATATATATGTATAACATAAATGTTATATATGATGTATAATATATATGTATATGTATATGATCACAATTTTTGGAAAAGACCAAGGGGAAGCTGAGGATTCAGCCGGTCTCTGGTTTGCTGGCAGTCCCAGAAGAGCAGCTTTTTGGGAACTCTGAGCTGTGGGGCCACTGCTGAGGCCGCGCTGAGCAGGCTGCCCCCAAGGGTCAGACACCAGTTACCAGGATTCCCTCACCAAACTGTCAGGGTGTGTGACTGAATGAACTCAGAACCGACAGATTGTTTGCTGGTGTTTAGACAAAACTAATACTACTAGAAATAACGAGAGTGGCCTGGTGGGGAGTGTCGGTTCATGAATCACAGAAGTCAACGATGTCTTCACCGTGTGGCCAGAAACACCTCCCGCTGGATTAGAAGGAAGGAACTACTGATAAGCACGAAAACACGGATGAGTCTGAGAGGCACTTCACCGTGTGAAAGCCGTCAGGCCCCGGAGCCCTTGCTCAGCGGTCCCGTTCAGAGGAGGCTCAGGTGAAGCCAATCTGTGCTGAGAAAAATGAGAATGGTGGATGGTGGCAAAGGGGATGAAGGATGGGGGTGGGGACCTAGGAAGGACCATGAGGAAACCCCCAGAGGTAAGGGAAATATTTTGTATTCCCCCCACACATACATGTTATTATTTATTTATTTATTTGGCACATAGAAATACAGAGTTCCATTCTGGGGGCTCATTCTCCAAAGGCCCACAATGACAGGAACTGGGTTGGGCTAAAGCTGGGAGCCAGGAACTCAGCCCAAGTCTCCCCTGTGGGTGGTAGGAAGCCAGTTGGTTGAGGCTAGGGTATGCACTAACAGGAAGCTGGAGTCAGTAGCACTTCTGAACCCAAGTGCTTCCATGTGGGATGTGGATATCCTAACCGATGTCAGAACCGCTCATCTGAACAGCATCCCTGAAAATCTTTTGTATCTTGATGAGGGTGTGGGCTACGTGATTGCATTTTTTTATATTCATCTGACCTGACGATAGATCTACTCACTTCACTATATGAAATTGGAGCTGCAAAAGAGAACCACCAGAAAATATTGACCTGGATGAGGGTACTTCAAAAAACTCATGCAGGGGTGGGTGTTGTGGGGCAGCTGTTAAGCCTGAGAGCCTGGTTCAAATCCTGGCGACTCTGCTTGCAATTCAGCTTCTGGCTTATAGGCATTCTGGGAAGCAACACAGGATGGCTCAGGTTCTTAGGTCCCTGCCACCCATGTGGGAGACCCAGATGGAATTCCTGGCTCCTCGCTTCAGCCTGGCTCAGTCCTGGGTGTTGTAGGCATTTGGGGAGTGAACCAGCAGATGAAAGAGCTGTATCTTTCTATTTCTCTCTCTTTCTGCCATTCGTTCAATAAGTGAATGTTTGTAGAACTCATGGAAAATGAAATTAAATGACCAGTCTCTTTTCATGCAAAAAACTTTTGAACTCCATACATAGCTTTGTCATAATATACTTTTTCTATTAACTTTCTGAATACCACTCATACATATGGATTTCAAAAAAATGTTGCACCAAAACTGTCGCTCCCCGTCTTCGTGGGGGAACGACACAGGACCCTGCGCTGTTCTTTCGTCTGCTCGGCCCTCCCTGGGTTTGCTGCTGGTTCTTCCCGGGTTGGCTACTATCCCTTCCACCTCCGTGGAAGGGCAGTTCCCCCTGGCCACATTCCCCACTTCCGCAGGGGAGCGGCACACCGCCGGCCGGCTCTTCTCGGGGGCTGCACAGGTGTTCCTTCAGCTAGATGTTCCCCCTAGATGTTCCCGGTGCATGCCGTCTCTCTCCTCCTTTATAGTCCTCCTCCGCCAATCCTAACTCGGCTGCCCACACGCCGAGTACGCTGCTCTCCAATCAGGAGCAAGTCCTACAGTTTATTGGTTGAACTGGAGGCAGCTGTGCGGAAGCTGTTTACTTCTCTCCCAGCGCCATATTGTGGGAGAGCAGATGCATAGAATAAGTCCTAATTCCAGTAACTCAGTCCAGTCCGGTTGCTCCCCACACAAAACAAACTTACCTTTTGATTCCATCTCCTCAAAGGTTTTGAAGTACCCTCATAGCTAGTGTTTGACATGTATGCTGAAGTATTATAGGTAAAATGTGTTGATGTCTGCAACTTACTTTGAAACCAATCTAAAAATAAAATGGGGAGCAGCTGTGGGCAGTTAACCCAGCAGCTAAGATGCTAGTGAAGAAACTAGCCTCCCACATCAGAGTAATCGGGTTCAATATCCATTATGACTTCTGACTACTGCTTCCTGTGAATGCAAACCCTGGGAGGCAGTGGTGATGGCTCAAGTAGTTTTGTGCTGCAACCCTCATGGGAGACCTGAATTGAGTCCCCAGCACCCAGCTTCAACCTAGAAAAAACCAGCCATTCTGGGCATTTGGAGAGTCAACCAGTGAATGGGAAATCTTTCTGTGTGTCTGTCTCTCTCCGTCATTCTGCCTCATAAATAAAGAATTCCTGATAGCATTGCAAGACCAGACAGAATATTAAAGCTGAATGGCCATTTGATAGTGCCTAGAACAATTGCTCTCGAACTGGGTTCACCAGAAGTGTGTTGGGAACCAGCTCTGCTCCAGACAAAATAGCTCTCCTTTAATACCTTTTATATGTTGAGGTTCTGTGTACGATTTTTATTTGAAAAAAGGTGTTTTTATATTTAAGAAAATTGGTGTTTCTCATTGCCATGATATCTACACGTGTGACTAGTAGGTCTTTCAAGACTGTCCCTCTAACTGCTATACATTGGCATCTCTGATCTTCAACTACTAAAAGCCAGCAGCACCTCCACCATCATTATAACAATTTTAAATGCCTCCACCCCACTGATTTGCCCATAGTCACTCTGGAGTTAGTATCAAACCTAGTAACACAGCTCAATAGCTAGCTCTTCCCTGGGGTGGAGACAGTTTTCCTGCAATGTTATAGCACCTGAATTTCTTCTTGATGAGTACATATGATAAAGGGATGGGGCAAGTGTTTGGCAGAGTAGTGAAGATACCACTTAGGATGCCCACATGCCCTATTGGAGCACCTGCTTCTGAGTCTCAGACCTGTTTCTGATTCTAGCTTCTGCTAATGTGCACCTGAATGGGTAAGCTAATGATGGCTCCACTGGTTGGGTTCTTGCCAACCCATGCGGGAGACCTGGATTGAGTTCTTAGTTCCTGACTTTGGCTTGACCCAGTCGTGGTTGTTGTGGGAATTTGAGGAGTGAACCAGCAAGATAGGAATTGTGTGTGTGTGTGTGTGTGTGTCCTTTTCTGTCTCTGTGTCTTTCAAATAAATAAACAAATAAAAATTTTAAATGTTAAAGCAAACACTAGGAGACGAGTCTTCACCATTTAAGTACAGTTCATTTGTTATGGAGTCTCTCCCAAATTTCCAGACCTGAGAAGGTGCTTTCTCTTGGTGAATTAATAACCTCCAGATATGTCTTGGATACCCATACATCTTAACCTTGGGAAAAAAAAGAATGGCTGTGGTGATCATGCCGACATTTGTACATTTGGCCTGCATGAAAATTATAGTTTCTTTTCTCTCTTTTTTTAAGATGTGTTCATTTATTTGAGAGAGAGAGAGAGAGAGAAAGAGAGAGAGACCTTCCATCCGCTGCTGGCTCACTCCTTAAATGGCCACAATAGCCAGGTCTGGGCCAAGCCAAAACCAGGAGCCACGAGCTTCTTTCAGGTCTCCCCTGTGGGTACAGGAGCCCAAACAGTTGGGCATCCTCTGCCGCTTTTCCAAGGCCATTAGCAGAGAGCTGGATCGAAGTGGAGCAGCTGCGACACATACCAGAGCCCATACAGGATGCTGGTGCTGCAGGCGGTGGCTGTTCTACGCGCTCACTACACCACAGCACCGGTCCTCTACTTTCTATTATAAATGACTAAGTTGGCACTCTGATATTTTAAAAAGCCCTTTTACTAAAAGCTCACAGTGTTTAACATCCATAATGAAACTCAAGCAGAAGACTGAATGCTATGGGACATCCCTGAGTTACACCTTTGACTCACACCCTTGTTGGGGCAATCTCATGAGATAAGGGCAAGGGTCGGGCGTCACCCCCTACTCTCCCTGACAAACTGCAGTCACACCGTTTTCTTGTAAGAATGTGCAAATGGAAAATGAGTGGAAAGCAAGCCGGAACAGATGTCTAACATCATTAGAGCTGGCTCCAAAAGAATCCAGATCTCAGTTTGGTATATTAATGCTCTATTTATCTTTAAGCGCAGATGGATATTTTTATTGGTATTACTTTGTTTATCTGGTTTCAAGGAAGGTTAGTCCAGGGGGCAGATGCCTCTGTTATGAGAGCACATTCCTGTGAGGGAGTTGGGAGAGAGGGAGGCTTTTCAGTAGAACTTTAATTAGGAAAGCCCACTTTATAGATGTTGGCACTGCCTGCTGATCTAATGAGGCCAGTTGCAACAACAAACAGAAAGACAAATAGGACATTGGCAAGCTTGGGCTTTCCCATCTCTCCTCCTCACCCACCAAACAGCAAAACATACCAACACCTCATTCCCAGAAAAAATACTCCATGACAGAGCCCAGATTCTCAACACAGAGATGCTGTCTAAGCAGCTGGTTGTCACCTAAGGTATCCAGAGCAACAGGTCTGTACCTACTGTCCTAGTTATGAGCATGTGGGCCTTCCAGAAGCTTTTGAGCAAAGCAATTTCCATGCAGTGTATGGATTTGATGGCTTCTATTATGGGATAACTTAAGATCCTGGCGGCAATGCACAGGGTCTGTCCACCATAGTTCCCACTAAAGTTTGCGTTTCACTCAAATTGATTGCTAATGAAGTTTCTCTTTTTGGAGGAGTTAATTAGGATTATAGACCCACATGCACAGGAAATTCCTTCCTGGATTGGATTGGGGAGTTCATTGGCCTAATGATTTCCCCCAGGAATAACTGTCAATATGGACCCAGTGTGTGTGTGTGCTGTCTTCATGAGTAACCCATCACTTTGTTATTCCTCTTTGTGTTGGTTCTTTTTGCTGTCATCTTCTCTATACCTCTCCACACATGCAAGTGAATGTAGAAAAGGAAACCAACAGAGTGTTCTGAAGCCCAGAAATCTGGGCGGGAGAGTCAGTTCTACCTTCGTGACTAGGAGAACACACTCGCCTGCTCTCTGTCACAATCTTCCTACCTATAGAATGAAAATCAACAGTTTTTTTTTTTTTTTTTGACAGGTAGAGTTATAGACAGAGACACAGAGAGAAAGGTCTTCCTTCCATTGGTTCACTCCCCAAATGGCCGCTACGGCTGGCGCTGCGCCTATCCAAAGCCAGGAGCCAGGTGCTTCTTCCTGGTCTCCCATGCGGGTGCAGGGCCCAGGCACTTGGGCCATCCTCCACTGCACTCCCGGGCCACAGCAGAGAGCTGGACTGGAAGAGGAGCAGCTGAGACTACAACCCGGCACCCATATGGGATTAATCAAGTGAGCCACAGAGCCGGCCCCGAAAATCAACATTTCTAATGCACTCTCCTTACAAACTGATTTTGAGCACATGAATTCATCATGTCTTCGCCAGTCACTCAGCCTCTGATTACTCGTCCTCCCCCTCCCTGAGTGCTCATGTTGAGGTCCTAGTTCCCTCTTGCCCTCACTCCCAGGGTCTATCCACTGTCTCTCACAGACTCAACATGTTCTCTATCCTGAACGCCTCCTCTTCAATCTCAGGACCTGGACTTCCTGCTATTGCAGAGACATCCCCTGTTCCACCTGCCAGGGTTGTGTCTCCTATTGATCTGACATGCGCTGATCCAGGTGCAGCTACCTGATTTAAAGAAAAGAAATTTTCTCATTGCCATGGCTTTTAAGGGCTCCAACTGAGTTCCAGCTGTGGAACACTTTGCTGCATTGATCTTAACCCACTGGTTCAGGATTCCCCACATGGAGCTTCTGCCCTCACCTTTTCCTCTATAATGTTCCCAGACATTCCCCTTTGAACAACGTATGCAGGGCAGGCATTTGGACTAGCAGTTAAGACACCAGTTAAGATGCTGGATCCCATATCACAGAGCCTGGATTTGCTACTAGTTCCAGCTCCTGACTCCAGTTTCCTTCTAATGTACACTCTGGGAGGCATCAGTGATGGCTCAAGTAGTTGGGTCCCTGACATCCATTTGGAAGACCTGGATTGAGTTCCTGATGGCTCAAGTAGTTGGGTCCCTGACATCTTGAGTTCCAGGCTCTTGACTTTGATTTTGGCTTAGTCCCAGCTGTTATGGGCATGTAGGGGAATGAACCAGTGAATGAGCGAACAGTATCTATCTCTGTCTCTGTCTCTATCTCTCCCTTTCCCCTTTCATCCCACCACCTTTCTTCCTGGAATATATGATCAACCCACTATCTCCACAAGCGCATTTCCTCTTAAATTACACGTCCCATACAGCCTCCATGAAGCCATGCCTGTTCAGCTTTGCAGGAAGTCACTCTCCTGGTGAGTTCCGTTGTCTCTGCGTCTCATTACACATATCTCTCTCATTCACACAGATTTTTACTTCCTCTATCATTTATTTGTTGACTGCATGCTTTCTAATATAATAAAGTCCTTGAGGGTAAGACAACAGCACCAACAGTCCCTAGCACAGAGAAGCCCTTTGATAAGTAGACCTTTGTTATCAGGATGGGGTATTCTGAGCTGATCAGGTACCCAGGACTGGGAGCCCAGCATGTCTGGCCATGTCTTCCCCATGCCAGTTTGCAAAAGGAGTCGAGGAGCCCTTGGGAAAACAACCCATCCTAAGGGAGAGAAGGTGAGGCAGCAAAGGTTGGCCTCATCACAAAGCCTCAGTCATGGTGGCTGGAGCTTGTTTTTGAGTGGAGAATAATGTTTGCCTTTCAGCTTTGTCTGCCCTCCCCAGGGCTATTTACTAAAAAAAAAATCTAGAAGGTACTGGAACACAAACAGCACAATTTTAAAATCCCTGTGAAAACACAGGGAGTGGAGAGGAAAGCCTGCTGACTGCACAGAATGTGAAACACGGCTGATGCTCCAAGGGCTCCGGAGGACACGGGGGGCTGTCACATTGGTGCCTTAAAGGACACAAGCTCACTGAAACCCTGCTTGGAGTGGCAGAGACGAAGAAAAATAATGCAGGTGCTCTGTGAGACACATAGGAGGGACCTCTGGAGACATACACACACACACACACACACACTCAGAAGTAATTTGTGGAGAGCAGGGAATTGTGGAGTCTTGAGATCCTGCACCAGCAGGTGCAGACAAGAGCAGAGGAAAGGCAGATAACACACTGCAGGAATGAGGAGATAAGAGAATGAAGGGGTGTATACAAAAGAGTTTGTTAAAGCCCATACAGCTCCCAGGTTCAAGTTGTTATGATTAATTGGCTCTGTGGGTTTCTTGTGGTTATATAAACACAGTCTCACAATCTTTGAGTCTTGTCACGCCAGGATTAAACTGTCTCTCAGGACTTCCATTCCTGCTTACATTAAATTCTCTCTCGCTCTTGTTCTCTCGCTCTCTCATCTTCTCCCCCTTACGTGTTACATCTGTTTGCATCACCTCCTCTAGGGCTGCTATAAATAAGTCTATTGAGCTGGGGGAACCCAAGTGACCAGCCACAAAGACCTTTTGTTTGTCATTGCAAATATCAGCTATCAGATGCAAGCAAAGGGGAAAGTATGATGTATGTCTCTGGAGTTTGGGGACTGATGGAAATGGTGGTAGGAGAGAGGGAGCAGGGTTGCAAAGACAGACTGCCCGGCCTAACCGCTCCTCATTGCTCATGCCTCATGGTTATTAATTACTTTCATGCATTGCTACAATTTGCTAGTTTTCTGAGTAGGCGAATTACGCTTAGTCATCTTGGCGTTTTTAAATGTAAATGAAAAATCACCCAGCGCTCCGAGCCAGAAGCGAGAAAGATAAATAACGCCAGGAAACTGGTCGTTGCCCGTCTGTCATAAAATTTCATTAGTTTTGACAGCCTGTATAACACAAGCAATGAATGGATGCTAACTGTACTTCCTCGTTGGTCCGCCTCCCATAAGTCACCCGGGGTTGCACAGGCCGAAGAAAAGACGTCTGAAGACAGGGTGTCAGGATCAAGCACATCACGGTACATGGTATATGGTGACCCACAAGGAGAATCCTACAGAGACTGGGAATGGGAGCAGGCTGGGATGAGGCCAAGTGTGGTTGATTGAAGCCATGTCTATCACCCACATGCCCTGGGGGCCCAGAGCAGCCCTGTCCACGTGGGACAGCCCCACCCACCTGTGCTCTCCTCTAAGAGTCCTTCACAAAGCAAATGCTTTGTGGTCTTTTCCAGGTGCCAAAGACAGCACTGAGCGCTGGAGTGCTGGACAGGTAAGAATCCATGCAACAAATACACAATCAGATGGGGATCTATGCTGGGGAGGAAGACACGGCAGGCGTAGGAGACGAGGTCTCTGCCACGGCTGGGTAAAAGGCAGCATCGAGTTTTTTAGTTGCCCATGGAGCTAGGGAGCATGCAAGTTCTAGGAATTGGGGACAGCTTGGGAGTCCAGGGTCTGTTGTGGGGGACTAACCCAAATAAAGACAAGCAGCGGTGTTCCCACTTCTGCTTCCTTTCTCTTCCTTTCCTGAGCAATTCAACCTTTAGTCTATTGAGTGGATCAGGAAAAGAGACGGACATCATCCTCTCACCAATGGTAATATCCAAAATGTAAGGATTAGTTGTAAATTCTGTCCAAGAAAATCCAAAAATAACCATGGCTTAAGGCAAATATGAAAGGTCAGCACTGTGGCATAGTGGGTAAAGCCACCATCATGGGCACCCGTTCAAGACCCAGCTACTCCTCTTCTGATCCAGCTCCCTGCTAATGCACCTAGGAGGGCAGCAGAAGATGGCCCAAGTCCTTGGGCCCCTACACCTATGTGGGAGACCTGGAGGAAGCTCCTGGCTCCTGGCTTCAGCCTGATCCAATGCTGGCTGTTTCAGCCATCTGAGGAGTGAAGCATCAGATGGAAGCTTGCTCTCTCTCTCTCTCTCTCTCTCTCACTCTGACTTTCAAATCAGTAAGTAAATATTAAAAAAAAAGACAAATCCAAATGCAAATCCATGACTAGAGCCATAAGCAGTTCTTCTAACCCATCAGTATGACTAGTCTTTCCCTGTTGATTTGGGAATACATATTTGTAGCTCTTTTTAATTGAATCGGGTATGTTTTCCTACAACTTTCTAACCCATTATGACTTTAGTAAATCTAGAACGACACGTGGAAAGGGACCAATAGCCTCAGCTAATCATTAAAATGTGATTTTCATATTCCCTTCCAAGAAAGTAATACGGTGATGAGGCTGTCAGGGTAAAATAAAACAGAGAAGCATCTCCGTGCAAAGAGGTTTCATCTGAGAATAAGCAAAGCTAGGATCATGATCCGATACATACACACACAGTGTGCCATGATAGCCTCTGATATGTCTGAAGAACAACGAAATGGATGGGAGTTTTGGAGAGGACAGAGAGAAGCTATATAAGGTGTTTTCAAAGAAAGCTCATTGCTTCTCGTGGCTTTATGGGAGACCTGGCAAGTCTGACTAATGAATGGCTGCGGTGTTGAGCTAGAACTAGGCTGAAGACACAGCAAGTGGATCTACTGGGTTGGACTTATGAGACAGTGTGAGTGGCAGGTGTTCTGGGCATAAGTGATAGCATTCCTCATGCTAACTGCCCTTGTGTGACTCACGCAATGAGCTGTGGTCTGGGAAATTCTCCTGTGACCATGTGTGTAGCGACTCATTGCACCTGAGATCCCTCCCTTCAGGGCTTTCCCCAGCTCTGTTCTCTGGATTTTGACACTGCAGCTCCATTTCAGACCTAAGAACTTTCACAAAGCGATAATTTAAAAATTCCACTGCCTCTCAAAAATAATCAGGATAAACCACATAGACACGTATATTAGCTTATTTCTGAAAATCATAGATCTTATAAACAACATAAAGCTTATATTAAGTACAGGGAATCTCTGCTTCAAGAATCATCTTGGGGGGGAGCTGGTGCTGTGGCATGGTAGACTAAGCCTCTGCCTGCAGTGCTGGCATCCAACAAGGGCGCTAGTTCATGTCCCGGCTGCTCCTCTTCCAATCCAGCTCTCTGTTATGACCTGGGAAAGCAGTGGAAAATGGCCCAAGTGCTTGGGCCCCTGCTCCCACGTGGGAGACCAGGGAGAAGCTCCTGGCTCCTGGTTTCAGATCGGCCCAGCTCCTTGCAGTCATTTGGGGAGTGAATCAACGGATGGAAGACCTTTCTCTCTGTCTCTCCCTCTCTCTGTCTGTAACTCTACCTCTCAAATAAATAAAAAAATCTTTTAAAACGATAGTTTAAAAAATCATCTTAGGTTAATAGCATACAACGCATGCTCTTACCATTTAAAAATGCAAAGAAAAAGAAATGTGGAAAAATGTTCAGCATGTTTTAGGAAGATTCCTATATCTCTGCAGGTCAGAGATGTGCCCCATGTAGATGACCGGGTTTTCCTAAGGCATCCATGGGCAGAAACACGACTCCCGGGAGAAGAGCCCTGCTCAGTCCACCCAGCCCTGTCCCAAGGCGAGACGTCTCTCCTGCTTGAAATGAGAAGAGACGAGATGAAATGAGATGATCTGGGCTTTTTACACTCACCTCAAACATTTTCCCAAACCAGTCTGGGCTAATCACTGTTAAAGCATTGTCTTGTTTTTCTATCCAGTATTTTCCACTCGTACAGTGATAGTTTTGTAAATTTTCGAATGTAACACACACACACACACACACACACACCCTGAAGGAGGATATAAAAGAAAAGAGAACCAATACGAAACCACAGAATTTGGGGCTAACATTCTGTATAGTAATTAAGATGCCACTTGGGAAACTCACATACAATATCAGAATCTCTGGGTTCAAGTTCCGGCTCTGTTTCCAATTCCAACTCTCTACAGGTGAATACCTCAGGAGGCAGCAGGGTGATGACTCAAGTATTTCGGTCCCTGCCACCTATAAGGGAAACTTTCAAAAAAATTTTAATTTAATTTTTAAAATGTGTGTAGGACAAATTCCCCCATTCTGTCTTCTGAACAAAACTAGAAGCATGGCACCACAACAGCAAAGTGCATGGAGCTCCCAAATCCTGATTTCTAAAAGCCATTGTCCCTTACTAGAAACCATGGATCCTTAGAGAAGTGGTCAGAGTAGAGCACCTACAATGTGAACCAGCAAAGTCCTGCCATGTCAGAAAGCAAAGAAGTGTTCCAGTTTCTGGAACTGCGTTAAAATACTTTGTAAAGTTCTTGACAATGCCCCAAGTGGCCATATTTTGGGCGATTTGAGCACCGGAAAGAATAATTGCACTTGAATAAGTAAAAATTCATGATCCCCTAGTAATAATAGTAGAAAAAGGAAAGGAAAATTTTTTTTGGTGTAGATGAAAAAAACATGAAGAAAAGCTAACTAACAAAAACAACAATAACAACAAAAAAAATGAGTATTGTGAAAATCAAGATAGCAGCTATCCATAAGAAAAGGAAAACACAGCTGTCTGGTGGTTAATACAATTCACTTTATCTACATGTTTTATGGAAGTTTCCATAGGTATCTCCATTTTTAAGATAAAAACACCAACAAATTAAATCTGCCACAAAATAAATAAGCCATCCAAAAGGGCTAGGAAGAAGAATGGTCAAAATCCCATCATTGGTGGAATTTGGATGATTTTCAGTCCTCATACTTTTGCTTTTCTTTTTTCTAATTGTGTATGATGAATATGTATTAATTCAGTACGAAGAAGGAAATGAAGCTATAATGTAATATAGTATAATGCACATGAGACTGGCAGATTCCACATAGGATACCAGGAATTACATTTCCATCACTCTTTAATGATTTAATTATATGCACCTCTGTTTTTCTCTTACATCTTTCTTTCTCTTTCTTTCTATCAGAGACATACAGCAGAGGCAGAAATTTAGACACAGATGGCTAGATTAGTCACAACTCTGATTAATAACTTTCTACAGGTCTGAGTTTCATCTCTGAAGCAATATAAGAAAAGCAGGTATGAAAATGTATGAGATTGGGCTGTAAAATAATAACATTTAAATTTTTCCAATATCAAAATAGATCTAGGTCTCCTGCTAAGTTCTTCAGAGTTGATGGCACACTTCTTAAGAACCTTCAATAGCATAAATCTTCCACTTTGAGGGTGAAATTCATTTTTAGAAACAACCAAAAATCATCCAAGGCCAAGGCTAATGAATAATGTGGTTGATCAGGCAGGAAACTACCTTTTGGTTAAAAATGAGGCGCAATTTTAGGATGATGAGCTAGAAAATATAAAGTAGCTCAGAAGTCATTTCCAAGTAGAAAGCGAAGCATCTTGGGGCTCTTTGGTGAGGGTGGAGGGGAATGGACAGCCTCCCCCAGCTGAGTTTCTCTTAACCAATTTCTCTTAACCATTTCTCTTAACCAATGAGGACATAACGGCCTCCGATCCCATACCTCTTGAGGTCACCACTGATTCCCCCAAATCCTCACTTGGCACAGCAGTGTGCTCTCTGCCATCCTAGGAAATCATTTGAAAAATCTCTGTTTTCTCTCCAAGCTGTGGAGTCCAACCACCTATGAACACCTACTCTGCACTCAATGCAGGGTGAGTCTCTAGAGTTCCTTATATAGGATTTTTAGCAATTATCCCAACATCTTCAATGTTTTTTTTTTCTTTAAAATAAAACCAATCTGTTGCTCCCCCTCTTCATGGAGGAACGACACTAAACCCTGCCTAGGCTTCATATCCGAGTCACGGCACCATTATGTCACTCCCCGTCTTCGTGGAGGAACGACACAGGACCCTGCGATGTTCTTTTGTCTGCTCGGCCCTCCCCGGGTTTGCTGCTGGTTCTTCCCGGGTTGGCTACCATCCCTTCCACCCCCGCGGAAGTGGGGAAAGTGGCAGGGGGAACCGCCCTTCCACGGAGGTGGAAGGGATGGTAGCCAACCCGGGAAGAACCAGCAGCAAACCCGGGGAGGGCCGAGCAGACAAAAGAACAGCGCAGGGTCCTGTGTCGTTCCTCCACGAAGACGGGGAGCGACACCAATCAAAAGAGATTTTGTAGAAAGTCTCTTGGTTGGGTTAACCTGTTCCTGAAATCACTGTTCCTGAGGTCAGTTTTACCTACAATCTTCTCCCTGCAGAGCTGAACCTGGGGCCAGCAACACTCATGTTGGAATGAATGATTCTTTCCAACTTTTGATGCTGAGCAGTAATTGTTTTGCATCAGGGATCCTGGCCGCCAACGTCCCATGAATGCTTTCTGACTGGTTGCTGAGACAGAAATGGGAGACATTAATAGAAATCCAGCAGTCCTGGTCCCACAGACTTTTAGACTCTCTAACAAGGAAAGAGACCAGTGCCCTGGAGTATGATTGACCCCAAAAGGCTAAGATAAGTCTAGTATTGAGAATCTACTCTCTCCTTTCAGAATATCACATCAACAACAAACAAGCACCAAACAGGTAAATCCCAGCCTGAGCATCCATTTGGTGCTTTTTTAAAATAATAATAATAATAATGTTTCATGAAATGAAATATGTAGGATGGGTGAAGAGTACAAGACTGTCAAAGCCACCCTGACTGTGCGTTTTCTACACCAGACTGAGTATGCACTATTGACTGAACTTGGTTCTAGTTTCAGCAAACAGTATTCACTTCAAAGGCTCCCTTTGTTGTCAAGCTAAGTTTATAAACACAGCTATTTGCTAATAAAAGCGACCTTCACACAGCACTGCTCTAAGCACAGACACAGTCTGTGTACAGGAGGCTGCAGGGAGAGCGGAAGAGAGGGAATGCCTGCAGAAAAGCCCTGACGGAACCCGGCACAGGCTCTGCTCACTCACTCAGTCCTTAAACATTGGACGGCCCATTTCTTCCTCAAACTAAACTTCGCTCATTCTTCCACTTATTCAACATGCGTCTTTCTTAGTAATATCTGGAGTATCTGGTATGCATGCTAGGTGAATAAAGATACAACGCAGCATTAAGACATTCACACAAACAGTACTGCCCATGGCTGCATTGGAGCAGTGTGGTGTGTAAGGCAGCTGGATGAAGTCAGACTTCGAAGGGGAAGACCCACAGCTCATTCCATCTCATCCACGATGGGACAGATGGGAAGGCTTTGAAGACGGTGACATTTGAGATGGCCCTGGAAAGGACAGTTGTTATTTGAAGAGGAAGTAGATTGACGTTTCTAAGAACCCAAAGTACCCTACTACTTTCTGTCAAAAACGGAAGTAAAACAGGAAGTTTCATCAGAGAAGGTTGTTGGGTTGTTTAGAAAGTGAGAAGTTCAGTAAATGCCTTAACTTTCTCTCTATAGCTTCACACTCTGCAATCAACAGGGTTTTTTTATTCCTATTTTCATATTTATTTATTTTTAAAGATTCATTTACTTATTTGAAAGAGTTACAGACAGAAAGGGA
The DNA here is from genome assembly GCF_051225735.1 of Oryctolagus cuniculus. Taxonomy (NCBI): domain Eukaryota; kingdom Metazoa; phylum Chordata; class Mammalia; order Lagomorpha; family Leporidae; genus Oryctolagus; species Oryctolagus cuniculus. The sequence goes on from NC_142883.1 coordinate 57,987,311, forward strand.
GAGAGAGAGAAAAAAAAAAGTGAGAGAGAGAAGGGGAGGGGGAATCTTCCATCCTCTGGTTCACTCCCCAGATGGCTGCAATAGCTGGGGTTAGGCAAGGCCAAAGCCAGGCGCCAGGAGTTTCTTCCAGGTCTCCCATTTGTGCAGCAGGGGGCCCAGGTACTTGGGCCATCTTCTGCTGCTTTTCCAGGCCATTAGCAGAGAGCTGGATTGGAAGTGGAGTACATGGGATGCTGGCATTGCAGGCAGCAGCTTTACTATGCCACACTATCAGCCCCCAGGTTTCTTTATTTCTAAACTATTTGAAAAAAGGTAACAAAAGCCATGGCTCTTTCAGAGACTTTTGAAGACTAAATTGGACAGCCCTATGGCAAGCAAGTAAGATCATAATTCTGTACATCAATCATATACAGCACTATTGAGCAGCTCAAGTATATCAGAGAATATAGTCACACAGATGAATATGAGATTTAGTCCCTTAAGCCAAAGGAACTCTCAGTCAACAAAGGAAATATAATAAACTTTAGATCAATGAATTACAAGAAACTGTAAGTTGTAAGTGACATGTAGGTAGTTCTGACAAGGAGAATTATTTGAGAGCAAAGGAGCAGGTGTGTGGTTCAGCTGCTTGGGATGCTCATATCCCATACTGGAGCCCAGTTCAAAGTCCCATCTCTTCAGCTTCCAATTCAGCTTTTTGCTAACGCACAGCCTGGGTGTAGAAGGTAACAGCTCACATTGTTACCACGCATGTGGACAACCCAGATTGAGTTTCAGGTTTCTGGCTTTGGCTTGGCCCAGCCCCGGTCGCTGTGGGCATTTGAAGTCTGAATCGGTGAATGTAAGACATTTCTCTGTTTTTCTTTTTCTCTCTCTGTTTCTCCTTTCAAATAACAGGAAAATAAACAAATAAAAATGTAAAAAAAAAAAAATGATGTCCACTGTGTGTCTAAATGGTCCGACAAATTTTCCCGAAACTCAGGCATTACTTTAAAAAAAAAGTTACATTTCAGATTGGCAGGTGGGAGAGCTGTGCCCGTATTATTTCTTCTTCTTGGAGTTCTATTCTTCATGTGCCTGGCTCCGCAGTGTCACTCATGGGTCCTGCACTAAGGGTTACTTCTCAGATATATCTTCCTTAACTGCTAAATAAAGGAGTCAGCCTGTTAGTTCCAGATAGACTATCTGGTCTTAAACCTTGCTCCAATATGAGGGTAGCTCAAGAAGTTGGTGGAAAATGGAAAATAGGGGGGTTTTTGGGGTGTAAAAAATTTATGATATTCATACAGTTTTTTCATAATACTTGTTTTTCATGAATTTTTGAATATCCTTTGTACTTACTGATTTTTTTAGCCTAAATTTATTTGAAAGACAAGAGATAGAGACAACAGAGAGAAAGAGAGAAAGAGAAATCTTTCCATCTTGTGGTTTACCCCCTAAATTCCCTCAAGAGCCCAGGCTGGTTCAGGTCAAAGCCAGGAGCAAAGAATTCAATACAGTTCTTCCACATGGTCAACAGGGACACAAGTATTTGAGTCATCAACTGTGGCTTCCCAAAGTTCACATTAGCAGAAGCTGGAATCAGGAGGAGAACTGGGACTCGAACCCAAGCACTTTGATATTGGATATGGGTTTTTTAACCACTAGTCCACATGTTAGTCCCCTACTCTGTGATATTTTAATTGTTTTTACTTTTGTGTTTTTTAATCTGCTCCAGAAGTTCCAGAAAAGCAGTGATGGTGTCTTGTTCTATGGTGGTCACAGTTCCTTGAACATCACACTAGGTGTTCAATAAATATTACAGAGATGGATGAATGGGCAGGTGATAAAATGAATCATGAAGGCCGGTGCTGTGGCTCAATAGGTTAATCCTCTGCCTTGCGGCGCCGGCACACGGGTTCTAGTCCCGGTCGGGGCGCCGGATTCTGTCCCGGTTGCCCCTCTTCCAGGCCAGCTCTCTGCTGTGGCCCGGGAGTGCAGTGGAGGATGGCCCAAGTCCTGGGGCCCTGCACCCCATGGGAGACCAGGATAAGTACCTGGCTCCTGCCATCGGATCAGCGCGGTACGCCAGCCACAAGGTGCTGGCCGCAGTGGCCATTGGAGGGTGAACCAATGGCAAAAAGGAAGACCTTTCTCTCTGTCTCTCTCTCTCACTATCCACTCTGCCTGTCAAAAAAAAAAAAAATGAATCATGAAAATAGCATGAGAAAAGGCCTGGAAGAGCTTGAATGCAAAGAACAATTATCACAATGTGACAGCTCCAAACTAACGTGGATCAGTTACATAAAGGAGCAGTGAGGAGTAAAATGAACAAAGGATATAACATGCAATTCACAAAATATTGAACCAAAATATCAAATATATGACCTCATAAGTCACTGAAGGAATGCTAACAAAAATAATTAGCACTAAAATTGACATTGAAAGTTGGCAGAAGAATTTAAGAGGGTAAAGCAAAGGACTGGTAACCATTTCTCAAATTCAGCACTATCTCTAGAAGAATACGTGAAGTTCTGAATAATCTATATATCATTTTACCTAGCCATTCTACATTCAGAATTTATCTTGGGAAATAATTAGACAAAACTGAGTGTCTAAAGTATGAGTTTCAGGATTGTTTATAAAAGTGAAAAATTGAAAACTGCATGAATGTGTCACAATGGGTAATTAGTTTAATGGATTATGGAATATCCATGCAATAGAGCACCAGGCATCCATTAAATAGGTTGTTTTAGGCATGAAAGATGTTTATGACGCATTGCATAGTAGAAAAGTCGCTTACAAAACAGTTTAATATGCATAGTAGGAACCTAGTTTCATAAAAGCAAAACAATCAAATTTATGTGTTGAAAACAAACTGGATCGCCAAACCAAGATGGCAATAAGAACAACCAGCTGTATCTGCTAAATACAGTTCAATTAGGTTAGGGCTGAATTAGTGATAAGTGTAAAGATAATTAAGCAAACAATATGAGATGTTTATGAACTCTAGGAAAAACATAAATTAAATGCCCAAAGAGCAACTGCTTCCATGCAGAACACGACTCAGCTGTGAACCAACATTGCATGCTCTTAATGTTGCAAACACTGAACACTGAGAGCGACAAGTGTGACACAACCACACAAGAAAATGGGAGAGGAAGTGTGAGTTGGTGTATGAAAACTTGAGTCCCTTCTCCCAAAAGAAAAACAGTCAAGTGATAACAACTAAGAAAAAGTCAATAAATAACAGTGCAAGTGTAAGGATACTATCTAGTGGGATTTGGAGATTGTGGTGTGGCAGTTTTCATTGTCAGTCCTATAAAGATATTCAGTGATTCTTGCCTACATCAATTTGCTAAAAACTTTAAATTGAAGGCAGGCACTTAAGGATTTCATAAGATACTAGCAGTAAAGACACGAGTTAAGATGTCTAGGTCCCACATCATAGTACCTGGGATCAATTCCTGGCTCTGGCTCCTGATTCCAGCTCCCAGTGAAGATCTCAGGAGGCAGCAGAGATGGCTCAAGTAATTGGGTTTCTAACACCCATAGGAGAGTTCTGGATGGAATTCCTGGCTCCTAGCTTTGACCTACCTCCATATTTTTTTTAATTTCTTGATTTAAAATTGAAATAAAATTTGGGATATAGGCAGAAATTATTTTGATGTCTTCTTAACCTGAACTGGATAATATGCTAAGTTCTACTTTATAAGATTTGAAAATACAAAATTGGCCGGCACCGCGGCTCAATAGGCTAATCCTCCAGCTAGCGGCGCCGGCACACCGGGTTCTAATCCGGGTTGCCCCTCTTCCAGGCCAGCTCTCTGCTGTGGCCCGGGAAGGCAGTGGAGGATGGCCCAAGTGCTTGGGCCCTGCACCCAATGGGAGACCAGGAGAAGCACCTGGCTCCTGGCTTCGGATCAGCGCAGTGCGCCGGCCACAGCGCACCAGCTGTGGTGGCCATTGGAGGGTGAGCCAACGGCAAAAGGAAGACCTTTCTCTCTGTCTCTCTCTCTCACTATCCACTCTTCCTGTCAAAAAAAAAAAAAAAAAAAAAGAAAAGAAAACTTGCCAGATCAACAGCATTCAATCAAACAAAGGTTGATCTTTGTTTGATCTTTCTTATTTGCCTGCCTATCTACCAGCTTTGAGTTGGTGTTCTATGGCCTTAAGAAGCAAAGTGCTTCCATACTCTTGGGAATCCAAAGGAATCCCAATGAATCATACCAGAATCATTAAGGCATTTCCATCAGTAGCAGATTTAAGGGTCTGGACAGTCTCTAATTGCCCCCCAAATCCCAACTCAATGTTACAGTTCCTCAACAAAGTATGCTACCTCTCAGCTTCTCCAACAGTGGGACTGAGGGAAGATACAGTGGTGACTGAACAAATAAATAGCAAGAGAAGAGAAGATATACTGCATCAGCCCAACAAATACTTCTGCTGTGTACCAGGCAGTGTGACGGGCCCTGGAGGTACAAAGATCCAACTAACAGATATTTAACTAATTTCAGTGCATTGTGGCAAGTGCCAAGATAAAACTTTGGACAGGGCAGGGCAGGCATTTGACATGGTAGTTAAGTTACTGGCTAGGACACCTGCCTGTCATATCAGAGTGCCTGGATTCACATCCTAGCAGCATTCACTATTACAGTTTCCTGCTAGCAGGCACTCTAGGCAGCAGATGATGGCTCAAGTACTTGGATTCCTGCCATCTGTATGGGAGATTTGGCTTGAGCTCTGGGCTCCCTGCTTCAGCCTGGTCCAGCCCAAGTTATTGTGGGCATTTAGGGAGTAAGCCAGCATAAGAAAGAATTTCTTCCCCTCCCTCTCCCTCTCCCTCTCCCTCTCCCTCTACCTCTCTCTCTCTCTCTCTCTCTCTCTCTCTCTCTCTCTCTCTCTCTTTCTCTCTTTCTCTCCCACTTAAGTAAATCAATTTTAAAAATTGAAAATAAAACTATGTACAGGGCACAGTGGAAGCTCTCCTTCAAAAGACTAGCAAAATCTAGTTTAAGGAAGGTAGGATGAAGAATTAAAGATGAAGGTCAGATTAAGTAATGAAGGCAAAGAATGTGGACCCTGGAGCCAGGCACACCTGGAATCTGATCCCAGCTCCATCATTTGTGCAGTCAACAGTAAGTTCCCGAACTCCTCTGGGATTTTGTTTTCCTAGGTGTCAAATGGAGACGATACCCACAGTCCTGAAGGTTAAGAAAGAATGTGGGTGGCCGGTTCTCATTTCTGGAGCTAAACTCGGGAACAACCTGTTGGCATTGAAAGATGTCTGTCTCCAGGACCTCCCTCAAGGCAAAGGCCACAAGCACTCACAGAGGAAAAGAGTTACATTCACTGAGAAGCAGCTGGAAGACCTAAGCATCTTGTTCAGTAAAAACCCATACCAAATCCCAGCCTTCAGAAAGCAGTGGCCTCGATGACGAACATGGACCCCACAGTCTGAGCAAAACTCAAGAAAGCAAAACGTACTCCCATCAGCCCCCACTCGAAACTCAACACCAGCAACCCCTTGTGGATACAGTCAAAACCCACCCTTTCCAGGCCACAGTGGAAGGACTCTCCTAAGGACACCAAGTGGGGAGGTGGGGACTCATTTACACACATCACGTGGTGCCCTCATTCCATCTCAGCATCTGCCCCAATTTTAAGGTCCCCAGGGACCACTCAGGAGGCCACAAAATTATTCATTTCGGCTGCTGCCAAGGTACAACATCTATCCCATCTTGGATCCCAAAGAATATTCTCCAGGCTTCAGTTCTACTCCTGTTTCTTCTTTTGCACACAGTAGAGAGAACTGTAATGATTCCCAGACACAGAAATAGTTTTCAGCCATAAAGAACAAACTAAAGATAGAAGATAGATAGATAGATAGATAGAGAAACATACACACAGTGCCTGGTGACTAACAGGCACTCAAGAGTGCTTCTGCGCCTGGAGTTATGGTGTAGCAGTCTAAGCCTTCTCCTGCAGCACTGGCATCCCATATTGGCACTGGTTCAAGTCCCAGATGCTCCTCTTTCAACATAGCTCTCTGTTATGGCCTGGGAAAGCAGTAGAAGATGACTCAAGAGCCTGGGCCTCTGCAACCATGTGGGAGACCTGGAAGAAGCTCCTGGCTCCTGGCTTCAGATCAGTCCAGCTCTGGCCATTGTGGCAATTTGGAAAGCAAATCTGCAGATGGAGGACTTTTCTCTCTGTCTCCACCTCTCTGCAACTCTACCTCTCAAAAAAAAATACATTAAAAAAATTTTAAAAAGAAGGGGATGATGGACATGAGTGATAACTGTCGGAGTGAGGGACAAGAAGCCCTGACTTGACATGTTTCACCTATCCATCAGAACTCAGAGGAACCCTTGGAGAAGGGCTTGGTTAATCTAAGGCACCCCTTAAGAAGAATACAATTTTATTTTCTTTGATATCTAGAAGTTGAATAAAAGAGAAATGTTCTAGAAAATTCTTCTTTAGCTTAAAATTATTTTTCCCCACCACTTTCTCACCCTTTTCTGCAACAATGAAAAAAAAAATTAGAAACAAGGTGGTGATAAGTTCAATGAAAAAAATGTGGAGAGGAAAAGATATGATAAAAGAAGTCAGCACGCTCACAGAAACTTAGTGAAGTTTTTCGAATGTTGGGAAAAAAAGAACTGAGATGTCATTTTACCTCCATCATTAAATATCAGCCTCTATTAAACCCTGGTGACTTTTTTAAAATAAAGAGGTCTTAGCAAGCTCATGGTTATGAAATACACTTGGAAGGGACACAAGACTTAAGTGGAAAAAAAACAAACCAGCGTTTTGTGATCAAATATTTTCTTACATGGTGAGAAGCCAGTGATCTTTGAGAGAAAGTGAACCATTCACAGCAGATCTAGCGGATCTGTGCTTCCCAGCCTTAGAAAAGAGGGGCACCCCGTTTCACCCAGCGCCACCTGCCACACTCCTCCTTTCGAACTCATGGAGACAGAGGTAGGAGAGCAATGATATACGTGTGCGTGCTGGAGTGGACCTTTGTGGTCTCCGCTCTTCTAGAACAGCTGCCCAGGGTCTGGGATTGTCACATAAAGAACCTGAGGAAGAGAAAGGGAAGGGGGATTTATTTTTTAAATGTCCTGTCTGCTGATGGAGGTGGGACTTCCGGTTCTGCAAGAGAGCAGACTGCTCCCATATCCAACTTCCCAACTGGACAATTTCCACGTCCAATTTCCAACGTGTAGAAATGCAGGATGTTAACATTAAATCTTTTTAATCATCTATGGCTGTGCTCAGGGAAAGAAACTCTATGGCTGCGCCCATGTCTGAAGCTAGAAGAGAGCTGGGGGCAACTGAGGTCGGTGTATGAGCAGCTGCTCAGCAATTAGGAGTGATGCAACCTCAACACTAGGAACTTGGCCCTTACCGAGTCGCTAAGTCGGTGGGAACTGGCCAGTGAACTGCCCACTATTGCAGAGAGACAATAAGGAAGTTGTCTTAGGCGATGACTTTAGCTGGGAAATAGAGGGCTAAATCCATAAATAATTCTCCCATAAGAACTCAACAGCCCAGGCCTGTGGGTTTGGAGTTTATTTTACGTGACATTCACAGTGTAGGAAGCTCTTGAACTGAAAAGTAATGTCAAATTGGTCTTAGGTTGATGATGGCTGTGGGTATTGAGACAAAAGAAATGAAAATGTCTGGAGGAGCAGACATTTGGCCTGGAAGTGAGACACCTGCATCTCACATCAGAGTGCCTGGGTTCAAGTCCTGGCTCAACTCCGAATTCCAGCTTTCTGCTGATGTAGGCCCCGAGATGCAGCAGATGATAGCTCAAGTAAACTGAGTTCCTGCCGCCCATATGGGAGACCTGGACTGAACTCTTCACTGAAGATGTCATCCTGGCCCAGCTCCGGCCATTGCAGATATTTGGGGAATGAATCAGCAGATGGGCACTGTGTGCCTGTTTCTTTCTTTGTTTCTCTTCCTCTTACACACACACACACACACACACACACACAGAGAGAGAGAGAGAGAGAGAGAGAGAGAAGAAGAAGAACAAGAAGAACAAGAAGAATTCTTTAACAACTTATGCTGCCTAGATTTCCAAAGAAAAATAAAATTCCACATATAAACCCAAATTATAGGGACCGGCACTGTGGCATAGCAGGTAAAATGCCGCCTGTAGCACTGGCATCCCATATGGACACTGGTTCGAGTCCTGGCTGTTCCTCTTCCGATCTAGCTCTCTGCTATGGTCTGGGAAAACAGTGGAAGATGGCCCAAGTACTTGGGCCCCTGCACCCACATGGGAGACCCAGAAGAAGCTCCTGGCTCCTGGCTTCAGATTGGCACAGCTCCTGCCGTTGCGCCATCTGGGGAGTGAACCAACGGAAGGAAGACCTCTCTCTCTGTCTCTACCTCTCTCTGTAACTCTTTCAAATAAATAAAATAAATCTTAAAAAAAAAGATAAGGAAGGGTGAATATTTTTAAAAAATTTTCTAAAGAATTCAAAATTATAAAATGCATAAGAAAATTATTCATTTTGAATAAAAGGCAACAATAACAACAAAAAGAAAAACCAGAGCTCAAAGACGTAAGCTAATTAAAGAATAACTTGAAAGGGACTACAACTTGACGTGTTCAAGATGAAAATCATTAAAACTTTCAGAAACAAGAAAATCAAAAGAGAATTGATAAACTGGAAGTCAAATTTTAGTACACTTTCCAGAATACAGAGTGAAAGATATTAGAAATATCTGGGGGGGTGAACCAATGGAAAAAGGAAGACCTTTCTCTCTCTCTCTCTCTCTCACTGTCTAACTCAGCCTGTCAAAAAAATTTGAAAAAAAGAAATATGCAATTTAAAAGAGAAGATCAAAGACATTGAATATAGATCTAGAAAAATCCAACATATATCTACTAGGAATGCCAAAAACAGAATGAAGATGCTAGGAAAGAACCAGTATTCAACATTATGGTAGTTGAGAATTATCCAGACTGGATTTTAAAAAGATGAATCATCACATTGAAAAGCACAATAATGGGACAGGCATTTGGACAGCAGTTAAGTTGTCACTTGGGACGACTGCATCCCATCTCAGAGTGCTTGGTTGGGGTCTTGGCTACTCCACTTCCCACCCAGCTTCCTGATAATGAAGGAAGCCAGTAGATGGTGGTTCAAGTATTTGTGTCCCTACCACTTATGTATTGACCCAGATTGAGTTTGTGGCTCCTGGCTTCAGTTTGGCCCAGTCCTGAATGTTGCAGCATTTGGGAAGTGAACCAGAGAATGGATGGTATTGCTCTCTCTTCCATTCTCTCTGTCTCTCGCCTCTCTCCTTCTCTTTCAAACAAAATAAAGATACATAAATTGAAAATTTAAAAAGAGGGGTCCGGCGCTGTGGCATAGTGGGATGGGCCTCCCCCTGTGGCACCAGCATCCCACGTAGGCATTGGTTTGGGTGCCGGCTGCTCCACTTCTGAATCAGCTCTCTGCTATGGCCTGGGAAAGCAGTGGAAGATGGCCAAAGTGCTTGGGTCCCTGTAACCACGTGGGAGACCTGGAAAATCCTCCTGGTTCCTGACTCCCGATCGGCTCAGCTCTGGTGGTTGCAGCCATTTGGGGAGTGGGCCAGTGGGTGGAAGACCTTTCTGTCTTTTCCTCTCTCTGAAGGTAGATCTGCCTCTCAAGTAAATACATTAAAAAAATCTTTAGAGAACATTTTAAAAGATACACAATAAGTCAAAGCAATATAAATGAAAATAAATTCAGACATATTGTAGTGAAATTACATGAAACCCAATGGATTAAAATATTAAGGAATTAAAATAGATTATTTATAATAGAACAATAACCCAAATAATAACAAAATGTCTAGTAGTAGCATTATTGGCTGGCAGACACTTAGGAGCTTATCTTCAAAGTACTGAGGGAAAACAAACAGCAACTCAGAATTATTCTATCAACTAAAGTTGAAGAGTGAAGATAAAATAAAGATATTTTCAGAGAGACACTTTTAAGGTTTGCCCTTAACAGCAACAAGCAAATGTCAAATGCTCACAATTGGGCTAACACTATGGTTTATAAACCTGTAGGTAAATCTACACAAATATTGACTCATAACCTCAAAAAGAGAAACACTGAGTAGTTTGGAGGGTATTATTTTAAAATGAAATGCTAGAAAGCTGTCCATGAAAGAGGAAAGTGCACTAGAGGCTGGAACAAAAACATTTCAAGGTCCTTGTCTAAGGTCAAGTCATTGGTGCATGTTACAAAGCTATTAGCTACCAATAGAATAGAAAGGAACAGAATTTATAATTTCCAAAGAGAAATAAAAAATAATCCAATAAAGCTGTGTTCTGGATACATGGAGTTCATTTTAACCATACTGATCTTCACTCTAATCTGCATGATAGAATATTTCCTATAAATAATTAAACAAAGAACCTCATCAGCAAGCCAGGACAAGACAGAGAATATAAAGGAAAACTGAACAAATACAATAAGTCTTAGGAGGTTGCCTTACCAATGCAAAAATGAAAACTCTTATAATCACAGAAAATTTAGACATATGCTGTTTATAAGAAATATTTCTAAAATATAACAGAAAACCAATTGAAAAAAAGATGAAAAATAATGTACCTGGAAAATATTAACCAAGAAAAGTCACTAGCATTTACACCATATCATACAAAAGGATAATTAAGGCAAAAGATGCTCCTAAGGATACAGGGTACATTACATATTAATTATAGCAGAAACTTATAGAGATGTCATAATCATATATGTACCTAACAATTTAGCCCCAAAATATATAAAGCAAGGATTTACAAATCAACAGAGTGGATTTTTTTTTTTTTTGACAGGCAGAGTTAGACAGAGAGAGAGACAGAGAAAAAGGTCTTCCTTCTGTTGGTTCACCCCCCCAAATGGCTGCCACAGCCAGCCCACTGCACCAATCTGAAGCCAGGAGCCAGGTGCTTCCTCCTAGTCTCCCATGCGGGTGCAGGGCCCAAGCACTTGGGCCATCCTCCACTGCCTTCCCAGGCCACAGCAGAGAGCTGAACTGGAAGAGGAGCAACTGGAACAGAATCCAGTGCCCTGACTGGGACTAGAACCCAGTGTTCTGGCGCCGCAGGCAGAGGATTAGCTTATTGAGCCACGACACCGGCCCAGAGTGGATATTTTAATATTGCTTTCTCAGAATTGATAAATCAGTCATGGATAGATTAGACAGACAAAAAAGTTAGTAAGATAGATGATTTTGAAAATGCAATGAACAAACGACAAAAAGAACACATGCAGGACTCTAAGAATTAAAGAATGTACATGTTTTCAAATATACATGGAATTTTTAATAATAAATTGACCATGTAATATGTCACCCATCAAGTTCTGATGTCAAATAACTGATATTCTATAGGTCATCTCACAGTGAAATTAAAAGTTAACAACAAAATATTTTTAATATATTTTGAAATTAAAATGATACTTCTATGCAGAAAATGAGCAAGGAAAATAGAATTTTAGAATCAAATCATGATACAAACACTAAATAGCAAATCTGAGGAACAGTGATGTGTTCAGGAATGTTTCCCAGCAGGTTCCCAACGGGAATGTATGTTGTAGAGCAAGAGCAGGGAGGAGAGTCGAGCAGCTGATTGTAGCATTTGTCAGTGCCCACACTGTAGATACCTCACATGGTCTGTCCCAAGCTGCTAGCATCCAGTGTGGACATATTTGTAATCAACTAGCACGAGCCCATGTGAGCTACACTTGGTTCCAGCACACAGCTATAAACAATAGTACGTCTTGAGGAGTAAAGATTAGAAAAAGAACATCAGAGTAAACCCAACTGAATTAGAAAGGAGAAAATAATAAATATAAGAGCTAAAATTAATAAGATTTTTAAAAAGTTTCATTTGTTGTTTTTTGTCTTTTTAATGATAGCCATTCAAACTGAGATGAGATGATATTGCATTATGGTTTTGATTCGTATTCATTGAGCACTTTTTTATATATTTGTTGGTCAGCTGTATTACTGTTCCCTTTGCAGTGCAGAAGCCTCTGCGTCTGATATAATCTCACTTTTCTATTTTTGCTTTTGTTGTCTGGGCTTTTGGGGTCTTACCCTAAAATCATTGGAAAGATCGACATGTTGAAATGTTTCCTCTCTTCCCTTTTAGTAGTTTCATAGTTTCGGGTCTGATGTTTAAGTCTCTGATCCATTTTGAGCTGATTCTCTTTCTAATGTGGAAATTAAAAAAAAAAAAAAGTTGAACTGGATGCATAACAGTAGTTACTAGAGGGTGGGAGTAGAGGGGAGAGAAGTGGGAAGTGGGGACCAAAACACAGGTGGAAGTACTGTGTTCCAGGGCCCCCAAAGCACCGTTGAGGGACTCTGGTTCACAATAACCTGTGATGTAGTCTATGAAGAACCAGAAGAGAGGAATTCTAAGCCTCCAAATGTAAATAAGTAAGGAGATGCAAATGATAATGACCATGATTTGATAAATGCATGTTGTATAAATGTCTAGAAATATCACAGTGTACCCAAAATACATACAATTATTACATGTGTCAGTCAACAACATATACTACCCCTGTGGAATGTAAAAAAAATTAAAATGATTTTAATAAAGCAAAGACTAATGAAGAATATAAAAAATAAAATAAAACAGTTCTTTGAGAAGACAAAAACACATAAGCAGACATCAGGATAACTTGATCAAGCAAAAATAAATACATATAAAAATAAACAATATTCTGAATAGACGGTACCTAACAGAGCTACAATAAAAAGATAAATATTATAAGCAACTTAGTGGCAATAAATTTAAAAAGTTAGATAAAAGGGCAATTTTCTGGAAGACTATAAAAATACTGACTCATGAAGATATAAAAAAATGTGGACATGCATTATACTATCAAAGAAATTAAATCAGTTAACATCCCCTGATGCTGCCATCCCCAAACACACAAAAACACAATCTCTAAGCCTGGTTTGTTTTATAGGTAGGTTATGCCTTTAAGAAATGGATACTTTTAATATTATAAAATGACTTCATGAAAATAGAAAACCATAGAGAGCTATCCAGCTCATTTTATGAGGCCATTAAATCTTAAAACAAAATGAAAAAGAAAAACCACAAGTCAATGTCATATATGAACAAAGAGACAAACATACTAAATAACATATTTTAAAAATCTACCAACACTAGTATAATTTCTGAAATCCTACTAAGATGTATCCAAGAATATAAAAATGCCTTAGAAAATCTATTACTATAAATCATTATCAGATTAAAGAAAGGTAATTATTTGATTTTTCCTATAGATACAGATAAGGTGTTTAATGCAAATCAACACCAGTTTTTTTTAAGATTTATTCATTTATTTATTTATTTGAAAGGCAGAGTGACAGAGAGAGAGAGATAAAAAGAGAGAGGGAGGAAGGGAGAAAGAATGAGGGGGAGAGAGAGAGACAGAGAGAGGGAGAAAGAAAGAGAGAGAGAGAGAGAGAGAATCTTCTATCCTCTGGTACACTTCCCAAATGGGCAGACCAAAGCTAGGACTGTAGAACTCCCTCAAGCTCTCTCCCCAAGGGCTTGGACCATCTTCTGCTGCTTTCCCAGGTGCAGGATCAGAGAGCTGGATGGGAGACAGGGCATTTTGGTCTAGCAGGCAAGATGCCTACATTCTATAACAGAGTACCTGGGCTTGATACTGGTAACTTTGGGATCCGCAAGGAGGGAAGGCCTATAGTTCCGGGAATGGAGAGTCCCTACCTGTACTTCTGGGGAAGAAAAGTCCTTGTCAAGGTCCCCACGGGTGCCTGAAGGTCAACCAATGAGGATCAGACCTGCCTCGACCTTTAACCCCCACGCCCTGAATCTATAAAAGGAGCCCTCCCAACCTCTGACGCGCGACTTCCCCAGCCCCCCCACTCTGTAGGGACCTGGGAACCTCGCCCGGGAGCGGAATCCCAATAAAAGTTTGTGAATTAATTGATTTGTCTGCCTGGGAAGACTGTTATGTGCCAGACACCTTGCAGATACCTGGCTCCTAGCTCCAGCCTCTTATTAATGCAGACCTGGAAGGCAAAAGTGATGGTTCAAGTGATTGAGTTCTTGCACCCAGGTGGGAGAGCAGTGTGAAGTTCTTGACTTCCATTCTCAGCTCCTGTGGACGTGTGGGGAACAAATCGGCCAAAGGATACTTGGTTCCTCTCTCTTTCTCTCTCTCTCTCCCTCTCCCTCTCTCTCTCCCTCTTTTTCTTTCCAATAAATATTTTAAAAACCTATTGCAAATCAAAATTTGTATGTCAAAATCTAAGAATATCTTTTTATCTACTTTCAATGTTGTACTATGGATCCCAGCCAAAATAACAAGAAACATTTTTTTAGAAAGTTAAATATTACAATGTTTATAATAGCCTTGTTCATAATACTCAAAAAGTTCAAAGCAACTCAAAACTGATGGACAAGAGAATGAATAACCACATTGTGGAATATCCACATAATGGAGTACTATTTGGTCATAAAAGAAAGGACGGATTATTAATATGGGCACCAACATGAATGAATCTAAAAATAACTTAATGACATGCAAAAAGCAGCCCATCCCAAAATAATATACACTTTATGATTCCACTTAGATAAAGTTCAAGGACAGATAAAACGGACAGTTTCAGAAAGAAGACTGTTGGTGACCTAGGGTTAGGAGATGGAAATTGATTGCCAGGAAGGACAAGGCGACAAAGCATTCTGTACCTTGACTGGCTTATTGATCACATAAGTGTATTGAAGTTATCAAAGGTAATTGAACTGAATAATTAAGATATGTGCATTTTACTGTAAAGTGATTGCATTTTAATTTGAAGAAACACCATAGACACAAAAGGTTAAGATGGGGGCGGGGTGTGTGTGTATGTAATTAGTACACGATACAATTGTTTACACAGAATATCTAATAGAATCACAAATAAATATTAGTCCTAATAAGAAAGTCCGGCAAGACTGCTGGAAATCAATATACAAAAATCAATAGCTATTTTTAAAATGTAATTTTTAAAGGACATTATCAACCATGGCAATAAAAACTTTAAGATGTTCATAATAAATTTAGCAAATGGTGTGCATGATTTTTATGGATAAAGCCATAAAGCTTTATTGAATGAAAGAATTTACTATATTCATGGATGGAAGATCTCAATAATGTAAAGATGGCAATTTTCCCAAGTTTATCCATAAACAATATAATTTCTTCTTCTTTTTTTGGTAAGGATTTATTTATTTACTTGAAAGGCAGAGTTGGAGAGAGAGAGAAATCTTCCATGTGCTGGTTCACTCCCCAAATGACTGCAATAGCCAGGCCAAACCGGGAAGCCTGGAACTCCATCCAGGTCTCTCACATAGGAGGCAGGGGCCCAGCTCCTTGAGCCATCCTCTGTTGCTTTCCCAGCTGTCTTAGCAGGGAGTTGGGTAGGAGGTGGAACAACCCAGACCGAAACCTGTGCTCAAATAGGAAACGGCTTAACCATAGCTCCACAACACCAGCTCTTACAATTTCAGCAAAATTCTCAGTAGAGTTATTCAAAGAATTTGACAAGATGATTCTAAAATGCATATGAAAGAATAAGCTATATAACTGCAGAGAAGGGGGGGGAGGTAGAGGAAGAGAAAGAGAAGAAACAGTGGATTATTCTTTGGAATGTTAATTTAATCATTTGAAGCCATGCTGATTTAACTAGTGCAATATTGCCACAGGGAATAGAAAACTTAAAAGTAAAACCATTTAGGGGCTGGCGCTGTGGTGTAGTAGGTTAAGCCTCCTCCTTTGGCGCCAGCATCCCATATGGGTGCCAGTTCATGTCTTGGCTGCTTCTGTTCTGATCCTGCTTCCTACTAATGGTCTGGGAGAGCAGTGGAAGATGGCCCAAGTGCTTGGGCCCCTGTGTTCATGTGGGAGACCCGGAAGAAGCCCCTGGCTCCTGGTTTCGGATTGGCCAGCTCCAGGGAGTGAACCAGTGGATGGAAGACCTCTCTCTCTGTCTCTCCCTCTTCTGTCTGTAACTCTGCCTCTCAAATAAATGAATAAATCTTAACAAAAAAAGAAGAAGTAAAACCACTTAGGAATGTGAATTTGGAGTATCATTGAGATGACAGCAAAAATCACAGGCAGGAATGGAAGTTTTCAATAAATGATGCTAACACGTCACCATGTAGACAAGGATGGGTACAACTATATGGATGAAAGAGTAAAATTAGGTACTTACTTCATAGCATATGCAGACATCACCTAAATGTGTAAAAGACGATTTTTTAAAATATAGAGGAGAACATATTTATGGTATCTGAGTACCTCCATATTAGCGATGCCAAAAGCATAAAACATCTCGAGAAAAAAGAATACTCACAACATTGTTATCTTAAACTAAGAACTTCTGTGTGTCCAGACAACTATGGGAAGGTGGTTGCAACTCATATAATTGACTTTATATCATCAAAGTGTAACAGAATTTCTTAGAAAGTATCAAGACACAAAGTTAAGATCAAAGAAAACAGAAATAGATATCAAACATAAGAAAAGATGCTGTCTACCACTGTAGTGAGAAAAGAAATATTCAAATTAAAAAAAACAGTGAAATACCACCCCGTGCTTATCATATGGACTAAAACCAGTGAGTCCAACAACAATAAGAATGGAAATGGGAAATCTTCTACAGTGTTGGTAGGACTGCAAATTGGTACAATTACTTTGAAGAGCATTTCTGGAACAACTGAAAAAAAGGAGCAACAAGTTGATGATGTGAATGACCTACCAACTGGAAATGTGACTCTGATGGCTGCCTCAGAGTAACAGGTGCACAAAGAGATTATGTTTCAAGATTATTTATGCAATATTTTTTCTAGTGGCAAAAAAAAAAAAAAACTAGGAGAAAGCACAGATATTGTCAGATTATGTACTTTCAAAAAATAAACAAATCCATGGCCGGCGCCATGGCTCACTAGGCTAATCCTCTGCCTGCAGCGCTGGCACCCCGGGTTCTAGTCCTGGTTGGGGTGCCGGATTCTGTTCCGGTTGCTCCTCTTCCAGTCCAGCTCTCTGCTGGACTGCAGTGGAGAATGGCCCAAGTGCTCGGGCCCTGCACCCGCGTGGGAGACCAAGAGGAAGCACCTGGCTCCTGGCTTCGGGCCGGCGCGCGTGCTGGCCGTAGCAGCCATTTGGGGGGTGAACCAACAGAAGGAAGACCTTTCTCTCTGTCTCTCTCTCTCTCACTGTCTAACTCTGCCTGTCAAAAAAAAAAAAATCCTATGTGTGTTTATTGGGATGCATACATATTTACAGAAAGTATTCAATCATGCACAGCAATATCATTATAGCAGTGATAAATGGGAAAGGGTCCCAGGGCCAGATTGCTTTGGTTGGAATCTTTGGGTTGGTCACCAACAGTGTGGCCTTGTACAAATTACTTACCTAATGTTTCCTCCACCTCTCATCTATAAACACAGGGGATAAGAAGTTCTATGATATATATCTGCTGTGGACATTAAAGGACTTAGCATATGTAAGGTGCTTAGAATAACACCTGGCACAGAGTCAATTTGTGATGTTCAGTGATAAACATCAATATCATCATAATTATTGTTGTCAAGACAATGATTACCTCTGGGAAGTAAGAGGGAGGGATGGAGATAAATCCATAGTTTTATCTGCCAATAAATATGGCTACATCAACATATATTAAGCCTGAGGGGCTAGCATTGTAGTGTACCCTATAAAACAGCCTGCTGCAAAGCCAGCATTCCATGTGGGCACCTGTTTGTATCCTGGCTGTTCTACTTCCAATCCAGTTTTTTGCTAATGGCCTAGGAAAAGCAGCAGAAGTATTTGGGCCCCTGCTACCGATGTGGGTCACCTGGAAGACGCTCCTGGCTCCTGGCGTCAGCCTGACCCAGCCCCAGCTGTTGTGGCCATCTGGGGAGTGAACCAGTGGATGGACGATCTCTCTGTCTCTCTCTCTCTCTGTAACTCTGACTTCCAAATAAATAAATGAATCTGGAAAAAACAATATATTAAGCTTGTGTTTACAATGTATATGTTTGAGTGCATTATATGGTTGTATGTCATACAACTTTCTGAACTTTATCATGTGTTCTAAACAGTATACATATTAAAAGTAGGAGGTCTTTTTAAGGGAAAAAAAAAAGAATGGTCTGTGTAGTAGCCATGTAAAAGTGTTTAAACCACCTTGTGTACTGAATGCAAAAAGAAGCCACTGTAAGAACACACTTATGTCCCTTGGCCAGTTCACTCCCCAGATGCCACAACAGCCAAATCTGTCGCAGGCCAAAGTCAGTAGCCAGGAACACCATCCAGGTCTTTCACATATGTGACAAGGGTCCAAGTAATTGGACCCTCTTCCTCTGCATTCCTAAACACAGTCACGAGAAGCCAGTTTGGAAGCAGCTGCGACTTGAACTTGCCCTTCTATAAGGGATGCCAACATCACATGCAGAGGCTTAACCTGCTGTGCCACAACAAGGCCCCTCGTGTATGCTTTTTGTTTGTTTTTTGGGCTGAGGCACGCTTCAGCTATTATTGAAAAAAAAAAAAAAGAAAAAGAAAAAGAAGAAAATGTTTATGTTCCTTATGTGCATAGACCACGAGAAAAGGATTTTGTGGTTGTATCCCTAGAAGAGGATCAGGACGCTCTCAGCAGCAAGTAGCAACAGCTGCCTCAATATGGCTTAGACAATGAGGTTCATTGTCAACAGACCTGAAAAGCATGGCAGTTAGCAGTACCAGGGTTGATTCAGATGCCCAACAGCACCCAGTACACTCAGGCCCTGACTATCTTTTTGATCTTCCTTCCCATGAGCTGGGATGTTTTGCCCAAGGTCATGAGACAGCTACAGCAGCTCTAAGCATCATGTCTTCACACAACCAAGCTCAAAGGCAGAAAGTAAACAGACAACAGACTCATTACTCATCTCCTGCTTTATCAGGTAAGAAAATCTCTCCCCGGGGCCAGCATTGTGGTGCAACAGATTCAGAACGGTTGCCGTCCCAGCTGCTCTGCTTTTGATCCAACTTTCTGCTGATGCACCTGGGAAGATGGTGGAAGATGACCCAAGTACATGGCTCCTTGCCACCCTTGTTGGAGATTCAGATGGAGTTCCTGGCTCCTGGCTTCAGCCCGGCCTGGACATGGTTTTCACAGCCATTTGGGAAGTGAAGCAATGGATGAAAAAGTTACATCTGTCTTTCTCTCTCTCTCTCTCTCTCACTCTGCCTTTCAAATAAATCTTTTTAAAAAAGAAAATATCCCCTAGTAGTCCCTCAAGAGAATTTATCTTCCATTTCCATGGAGAGAATTGAATCACACAGATGTCCCTAAACTCAGCTGGGATGATCACGACTGTGTGAGATTCATCATTGGTTGTCAGAGTCTGCCTTGTGCTGCTGTAACAGAATACCATTGGCTGGGGAGTTTATAACCCATAGAAGTTGTTTGGCTCGTGCTCTGGAAGCTAGGAAGTTGACGTTTGAGGGGTTGCATCTGATGGGGGCCTTCTTCCTGCTCCCACCCATGGTAGGAGGCATTAGGTATTGAGAGAGAGCAAGAGGTCAAACTCGCAAGCTGTTTTATCAACTTGAATCCATTTCTGAGGGTGCAGACTACATGACCGAAATGCATCTCATCTTCCCCTACCTCCTAACGCTATTGCATTGAGTATTAAATTTCCAACACATGCCTTTTGGGAGATACTCTCAAGTCAGCATGAAGTCACTCTCATGCACCAGCATTATCTTTCTTTGAGCATAGCGCCACCAGTATCTGACCAGAACCCGCTTTGTGTCATCAATCAACGAGAGCCTCAAAGAAGAAATGGGCCAGAATTGACACAAGGAAAAGACAGAAAACAGAGCACACACAAAACTACACAGTATCTACTCAATTTTCTCCAGTACGACATTTGCCTGAAGCAAACACTGCTGGATGCACCTACTAGCCATTACTACCACCTGCTGTGGTTTGAGTATGTCCCCAAAAGTTCATGTGTTGGAAACTTAATCCCCTGTGCTACAGTCCTGAGAGGTGGGAACTTTGGGAGGTGGTTAGTGATGTACTGGCACTGGAGTGGTTCATTATCGCAAGAGGCGCTTTGTTGGACAAACCATACCTGCCCTCTCTGGCCATGTGATCTCCTCCATCATGTTAAAACACGGCAAGAAGACCTTCTCCAAATATGGCTCCTACATCTTGTACCTCTAGGGGTCCAGAAACATAATAAATAATTCTCTTTTCTTTATGAATTATCTAGTCTGGCATTCTGCCACAGCAACACCAACCAAAGACATAACCTTGGAGCAGTCACTTGGCATCAAAGTTAACACACTGTTTGGGATACTCTCATCTCATACCAGAGTGTCTGGGTTTGAGTCCTGGCTCTGCTTCCAATTCTAGATTCCTGCTAATGCACACCCTGGGGGGCAACAAGTGGTGGCTCAAGCCCTTGGCCCCTTCCATCTTCCATGGGAGACTCAGATTGTCTCCCAGCTTTGGCCTGGCCTAGCCCTGGCAGTTATAAGGGCATTTGGGGAGTGAAGCAGCAGATGGAGGACCCTTCTCTGTCTCTCTACCTTTCAAATAAATAAAAAAAATGAATTGAATTGAATTAAAAAATAAAGGCACTACTTTTTTCTTGCCAGGCCCACCAGATTTGTTTATATGTTGGGCAGCCACATTTCTCCAGAGGCTGGGCCCATCCATGGCCAGGGCTGACTCTGAAATGCTCTGCACCCAAGGTGCTAAATTCACTGCCCTCACCAGTGGCTGGTGTAGGGATGGGAATGTGGCACCAAGGGACGCCTTCTGTGGAACCCCCTGGAGAGGGGCAAGGGAAGAGAGGCCGTCTCTCTGGTCTTGGGACAGGGCTGTGGGAAGACGTCTTAGCTATAACCACTGCAGCTGTCTCATGTGCCTGTTGGATGTAGATCTCTGGCTACCATGGTGAAAATGGGGCTCTGGATGGAACTGTCAAGCCCCTACAGTCCTCAAACTTTTAATCACCCTATCCCACAATTTCCTATAGTAAGAGATAATAAATTATCTTATTTGATTATCATTTTTTTTTTTGGTTATTCACAAGTGATCCTGATAAGATATTGACTTTGGAAAACAGATAGCAAATAACTGAAGGGAGAAGGAGCTAACCAGAGGACATCTAGCTGCTTTAAACTGGTTCAGATTCACAGGCTCAGAATAATCAAATCCCACAGCACTCAAGGAGACCCTTGCAGTAAACATTTCCTACGTGCAAGATGCTTTTCTGAGCCCCACAAGCAGACAGAGACTGAGAGTAGGAACAGAAAGCGATGATGGGCACAACCCTTCAATTCATAGAGCTTGTAATACAATTTGGGAGAAATTTCAGTTGACTGCAAAAAATCTAAATTGCTACATTTGTTTTAAGGAACTGGCTCTATTATTTTCAAGAATGACTCTTATTATCAAACAAATAACGAATTTTATCATCCCTCCATTCTATATCAAATATCAGAACACCTCCCAAAATCCCCACATCTATTAGACAAAGCCTTAATTTGGCAAGACCAATCCTTCTTTTGAAATGGCTATTGATCTGTGACTAGATTTACTTTCCCCCAGTTCAAACTAAAAATTCATAGCCATAATGTCCAGCTTTTTTAGCTCAAACAATTTTATCATGTATAATAAACAATCATCAGAGAGACACTCAGTAGAGTCTAAATTAATGAATCCTCACCGTATTTGAATTTGAGTACGATGATTTCCAATTTGATGGTTGACCTTTAAATTTACTGAGGAAAGGAACGAGCACACAGAGATGCCAGAGAGCAGGCTGACCTATTCACAGTGGATGGATACACTTTGGTATTTGCGGGGAAAGTGCCCAGGGCAAGGAGGATTCTGAGCGGTGCTAAGTGTGCATTTTGCCTTCATCAGGCCCCTGGGGAGATGAAGAGTGCTAAGCCTGGGCAGGAAAGCAGCAACCCAGAGAGGAAAAACTACGCTTCTGAATGTGTCTACCAGAGCATAAATTGATTAAAACCCCATTTCAGACCAGAAGGCAAATGCTTTACTAAAGCAATGGTTCCCACAAGCTAAGTCACTTCTGTTTTTTGTTTTGTCATGGCATTTTTTTAATAAAAATGTGAGTAGTTTAGCAACCTTGTTTAAAAAAAAAAAACACTATTTATTGATTGATTCAATAGACACAGAGAGAAAGAAGACAGCTAGAGCTCCCACCAGCTGGTTCGCTATCCCAAATGGCTGCAATGGCTGGGGCTGGAGCTGGGAGCCAGGAATTCAATCCAGGTCTTCCACGTGGGTGGCGGGTATTCAACTGCAGTGGCTATCACCACTGTTTCCCAAGGTCTGAGTTAGCAGGAAACTGGAATCAGTAGTGGGAACTGGGACTTAAACCCTGGTACTCTGATGTGGGACACAGGCATCTTAACCAGTGTCTCAATCATAGGACAAACACCTATACTAGATTTATTTTTTTAAATGTTGTAGTGACAAAATATATTCAAGGTATACTTCATGATGATTTTATATACATATACATTGTATACTAATTACTCAAATCAACTAACATATCCATCACATCCAACATTTGTGTTGGGGGGGGGGGATTGAGGGAATTTAAAATCTGCTCCTTTATCACATTTCATATAAACAAAACATCTTTAGTTATAGTCAACATGTGTACATTAGATCCCCAAACTTGAAAATATATACCCGTAGCCAATACCACACATTCCCTGCCCCCTTCGCCCGCCTCCACATCCTGGCCCCTGGCAATTTGTCTGTAATTTCAACTTTTTTAGATTCTTCATAAAAATGAAATCATGCAGTATTGTTCTTTCTGGACCTGTTCTTTCCTCTCAAGATTTATTTATTTATTTTAAAGCCAGAGTTACAGACAGAAAGAGGGAAAGACAAAGAAAGAGGTCTTCCATCTGCTGGTCCACTCCCCAAATGGCCACAACGGCTTGAGCTGGGCCATCCCAAGTCGGGAGCCAGGAACTTCTTCTGGTTCTCCCATGCAAGTGTGCAGGGCCCCAAGCACTTGGGCCACCTTCCACTGTTTTCCCAAGCCACCATTAGGGAGCTGGATCAAGGGTGGAGCAGCCAGGACTCAAACCAGCATCTATATGGGATGCCAGTACCACAGGCAGAGGCTTAACCCAGTACACCACAGCGCTGGCCCCTTTGGATCTGTTTTCTCTTACACAGCACAGTATTTTCAGAGTTCTCTCATGTTATCACAAATGGCAGGATTCCCCTTCCTTTTTATGGCTCAATACTATTCCACTGTGCGTTTGCACCACGTTTTCATTGTCTATGCATTTGCTGATGGAGGCTTGCTTCGTTACCATATCTCAGCTGTTGTGAACAGTGCTGCACCAAACACAGGATGCAGATGTCTCTTCAACATACTGATGTCATTTCTTTCAGACATAAACCTAGCAGTGGGGTTGCTGGATCATATGGTAGTTCTGTTGTTGACTTTCTGAAGAAACTACATGTTGTTTTCCATAATGGCTATATCTATTTACATTCCCACTGACAGTGGACGGGGTTCTGTTTTCTCCACACCCTCACCAACACTGTGATCTCTTGTCTTTTTGGTAACAGCCATGGGGCACCAGTCCCACAAATGATTGTGGCAGCATTAGGGTGCAGCTAACTGCAGAATGGCCAAGTTGGGGCCTTTTCAGTAAAACCATTTTCACTGTGACTGTGTGTTGCATTTGTCTCTCCAGAAACCAGCACATCCAAACTCAGCCTGTAAACAGAAACTTCATTTATAGAGGATTGTCATTTCAGCTGATTGCCCGCCGAAAGACTTCAGCTGACAGGATCGAAGATGAGGAAGGCAGATGGAAGATGAGAGAAGTTTCAAGGGATGGGAGGGGGGGATTGAGGGGGAGGGAGAGTTCAGAGATCAGTGGGAGTAGGAGTTGAACTTCTCCAACTTCCTCCTCAGGGCAGCCATTTAGCCTAATTGAACCTAGTAATTAAGACATGTTTTGGAATGCCCGCAACCCATATCCAAGTGCCTGGGTTTGAGTCCCAGCTCGATTCTCAATTTCAGCTTCCTACTAATGTGCACCCTGGGAGGCAGTGAGAATGGCTTAAGTCCTCGCCACCCACATGGGAAACACAAATAAGGTTCCTGGCTCCCACTTCAGCCTAGCATAATCCTAGCTGTTGTGGACATTTGAGGAGTGAATCAACTAATGGGGTATTTCTCTTTCTGTCTCTCTGTCTCTCTGTCTCTCTCCCCCCTGTCTTCCGTGCCCCCCTCTTTGCCTCTCAAATAATTAACTAACTAAAAAATAAAGAAAGAAAACTTCCTCTTCATCAGTGTGGTTGCCTCCCACCACTTTTCATGGAATCCTGCAAACTTGAAAGAGAAATTATTACACTGAGGGTATTTTAATAGCACATCTTGATGTCAAGATCATGAAAGAGGGAGAAAGAAGCTGTCACATATTGCAGGAGACTGGGAGGATGTGATAACTAAATGCGATCCTGAGTTGACTCCTGGAGTAGAAAAAAAAAAACACACTTAGTCTTTTAGTTTTTAGTTAGCTGGATGTTAGTTTCTTCAGTTTGATGAATGTATCATGGTTATGTTAGATGAGACCCATAGGATATAGAGCCTATGGAAATACTTTGTATATCTTTACAGTACATTGTTTTCTAGACATTAAAATTTACTGTATCTGGCTAAATTTAAAGGTAAAACACTTTCAAGACTTTTTTTTTGCATAATAGAAAATGCAGTATATTTTTCTCCAGAGAAACAGATGATGCTTACAGACTGATTACTGACTGTAGAAACTATTTTTGAAGAAATCCAGGGAAATTATTTGACTTTATTTCATGAACATAATGACCGCTAGCTTAGCTGAGTCTCAGGTAAGTCTATGAGTGTGAGGATAAGGTTGAAGCACATGCTGGAAATGCTGTTACAATTAGCACTTTCTGTAAGTTAATCAGTTAACAAATCTTCCGAGAACTAGAGTTTTGGGAAGCCAGGAGACAGGACCACAGATTTATGAGAAAGTCACAGCTCTGAGCCTTGAGTTCCCAGATCTATGTATATAAAAACTGATGTCCTTCAGTCTATACTTTGTAGACTGAGTTTCTTTGTAAGATTTGGTGTGAAAAAAATTCTATTGTATGAATTTGTCCATGAAGGGGTGGGAAAAGGGCTCTCCTACATTTTTAAACTTTCATCACAGAAAATTTGAAATTTTCACAAAAGTAGAGTAGTACAGTGACTCTCTATGTCATCATCCTACTTCAACAAGTACCAACTCATGGCTGTTCTCCTGTTATCTGCATTGTAATCACTCCCCCACCCTCTGCTCCCACAAGATGATTGTACAGAAAATCCCAGACATTACATCATTTTATCTGTAAATAGTTCTCTGTGTGTCTCTCAAAGATATTACTTTTACAAAAAAATAAATAACCACAATAGCCTTATCACACCTAAAAAAAATTAACAATTGTACTTCATCAAGTATCCAGACCATGTTGAAATGTCCCTGATTATTCATAAGTTATTTTTACAGTTTGTTTAAGCAAGGCCCATGCCTTGCATTTGGTTTTTATGTCTCTTTAATTGCCATATCATCTAACGGCTCCCCTCACTGGATCCTGGGTTGTTCATTCTGCAGTTTTCCATGTCCCGGATTCTGCTGCTGATGTCCTGGTGGTGCTGTTTGACACATGGAACACGTTCCTGAGTCTACAGGCTTTTCCTCTGCTGATCCTTCCCTAAACACTTCCCTCCATGCCGGCCTCTGTTCTGGCCCCAGTAGCAACCTCACGCCTTGCTTATGGCTTCATCAGCCGCCTGGGATGTGCACACCCACTGCCCAGTGAAAATCATCCTTAGGATAGTGCATGTTGGCCTCCAATCTCAACAGGTCCGTCCGAAACATAATGTGCTGCCTTCTCTTGCTCCCTCCCTCTATTGAATCTTAATCCCTCCTTGC
This sequence comes from Oryctolagus cuniculus, assembly GCF_051225735.1. Taxonomy (NCBI): domain Eukaryota; kingdom Metazoa; phylum Chordata; class Mammalia; order Lagomorpha; family Leporidae; genus Oryctolagus; species Oryctolagus cuniculus. The sequence continues at coordinate 58,013,353 of NC_142883.1, forward strand.
TCTCTCTCCTCTTCTGTGAGTGGAACCACTATCTGCTCAGAGCTCCAAGCTAGAAATATGGACACCATCTGTGATTCCTCCCTCTCCTATACTGCCCCCCATCCAACCCTTCCCAACCCTTGTCAATTCTACCCAGACCATGTCGCCCATTCACTTCTCTCCATTTCCAATGGCAACTCTCTTGTCTGTCATCTTGATGGCTTTACAGCCTCCCAAGTTCTGCTATCACAGCTCTCTCTCTTCATAAATTATTGTTCCTCCTGCATTTAGAATGGTCCCTCTAAAACAAATCAGATGGCATTATTCTCCTATTTAGGCCAAGATAATGGTTCTCCATTGCTCTGAGAATAAAATCCATTGTTAGTCACTAAAAACTCTTCAGGATCTGGACTCTGCTTACTATTTCAGAGTCATTTTTGCCTGCCACTCCCCTTACTTCCCATCCTGCACCCCTGTCATCAGGAACTCTTTCTCAGTCTCCAGACTCTTCTTGTGCCTTTCTCCATAGCCTTCATAGTCTTCCCCCTTCACCAGTGTAAACCGTACTTGTGCTTAGATTTCCTTTATGTTCATCCCCTTTACTGTAACCTCCCAAGGAATGTGTTGGCTGTTTCTGTACATGCTGTCTCAGCACCCTGTTTAGCCCTATCATATCACTGCTGGTATCCCTCACTACATAGCAATCTCCTTAAGAGCAGGGAGTGTGTTTTCTTCCCTTTTACATGTGCAGTACCTAACAAAGTCTTAGCACATAATAAGCACTTCATTAATCAATTGGCTGAACTGATAAAGATGCATGATGGTTAATTATGTAGCAACCTGACTGATTTCAGAGATATCCAAATAGCAGGTGAAATATTATTTCTGTGTGCTATTGAAGGTGTTTCTGGAAGAGATTAGTATTGAAATCACTAGACCTGGTGAGGAACATTTGTCACCAAAGTGGACAGGCATCATCCAATCTGTTGAGTATAGAACAAAATGGCAGAAATATGAACTTTCTCTCTTGTGAAGCTGGGATGTCCAGCTTCTCCCGCTGTTGGATATCAGACTCTAAGCCCTTGGATTATGGGACTTAACATCAATTCTCCCACCCTCGTCTAGTGCTTTGGACTCAGATGGAGAATCCACCAGTGACTCCCCAGGTTCCCAGGCCTTCAGAATGACATCGAGTTACGTCACTAGTTCTCCTGGTTCTCCATTTGCATATGGCACACTTTGGGTCTTCGTGGCCTCCATAATTATATGAGATAATTTCCATACAAGATCCCTCTTTGACAGCTCTCTACATCCTTAAATAACCTATTGGTTCTGTTTCCCTGGAGAACTCAAATAATAGTCATTAAGGAGTCAATGAGTGAACGAATGAATGAGTGACTCAGCCAACTCAGCCATCATTCAGTGAGTGAAAAAAACCAATCAATCAATCAGTGAGTGAAAACACTCAAGTAAATACAACCTAAATCTGAACAGACTAAAGGCAAGCCAGATCGTTATTTTATCTTTTTTTTATATATTTTGTTTACTTGAGGAGCAGAGAGACAGAAGGACAGAGCTCCCATCTGCTGGCTCACTTCCCAAATGTCTGGGCCAGGCTGAAGCAGGGAGAACACCAATTCAGGTCTCTCACAGAGGCGGCATGGACGCATGCACTTGAGCCATCATCTGCTGCTTCCAAGGGTGTGTATTAGCAGGAACCTGCAATTGGAAGCAGAGCCAGGACTTGAATCCAGGGACGCTGATATGGGATGTGGGCATTCCAACCAGCCTCTTAACTGCTGGGCCAAATGCCCACTCCAGAGGCTAGATAATTCTGATCTTCAAAAGCTCTTTTCAACAGGTCTTTTTTTTTAAAAAAAAAAAAAAGACTTCTTTTTTCTTTTTTTTAGATTTATTTATTTATTTGAAAGTCAAAGTTACACAGAGAGAGAAGGAAAGGCAGAGAGAGAGGTCTTCCATCTGCTGGTTCACTCCCCAGATAGCCGCAATAGACGGAGCTGCACTGATCCGAAGCCAGGAGCCAGGAGCTTCTTCTGGGTCTCCCACACGGGTCCAGGGGCCCAAGCACTTGGGTCATCTTCTACCGCTTTCCCAGGCCATAGCAGAGAACTGGATCAGAAGTGGAGCAGCCAGGACTCGAACCGGAGCCTATATGGGATGCCGGCACTACAGGCGGCGGCGTTACCCACTATGCTACAGTGCTGGCCCCTCAACAGGTCTTTTTGTCTTTTAGTAGCAGTAACTCAGATGAATGCAATACTTTCTTACCTTGCTTGACCGGCTTTCTTAAACATAGCAGAGGAAAATCATGTTCAAAGCATTTTCCCAACAAGTGATAAAGTTATAATACAGCATGTAAAATTTTATGATATAGCTGTTTGTTAATATGCTTCTATATTTGATATCTCTTTTGTGGATACACAAAATTAAAGATTTTTAGGACATTCTGGAAAGAATTCAAGTGCAATGTCATATTATTTTCTTTCAAAATACCAAAAGTATGCAATATTCCCCTGTTGTAGACTATTCCTATTAATATGAAGTTTCTGTGGCTATTTATAATATATGCCTCTGGATTAACAAAACCTGATGTTACTCTTTTTTGTAGCTAGGAGTAGAATTATGTATTACAATTAATAGGATGTGGGTTAAGCTGTACTCAAAGATAATTTTTTCAAAAATTTATTTATTTATTTGAAACTCAGATTATGGGGGGGGTGGAGAAAGAGAGAGAGCTTTTCCATCTGCTGGAACCACTCCTCAGATGGCCATAACTGCTAGCACTGGACCAGGCCAAAGCCAGGAGCCAGGAGCTTTATCCGGGTCTCCCACATGGGTGCAGGGGCCCAAGGACTTGGGCCATCTTCTGCTGTTTTCCCAGGCCATAGTAGAGAGCTGGATTGGAAGTGGAGCAGCCAAGACTCAAACTGGCTCCCAAATGGGATGCTGGTGCTGCAGAAGGCAGCTTTACCTGCTATACCACAATGCCAGCCCCCTCAAAGATAAATTTATTGCCTTAAACTCAGTATAACTAGGATTCCAGCTCAACTTATATTTTAGGATGTCCCACTATTTATTTGGTTGTGACTTGTTAATGACAACATGCTTCTTTCACTCTCTCACTTTCCCACTGGTTTTGCTAGGACACTTAATGGCTGTTCTTGCTTTTGATCAAACAAAAAATCTTTTTTAGCAGTTTTAGGTTTGCAGAGAAAAAGTTTAGGTTTGAGGGGAAAACACAGAGTTCCTACATGCTCCATCTCCCTCCCCACAATTTTTCTTATTAACATTTTGTATTAAGATGGTCCATTAGTTACAATCAACACACTAGTGTCAGTACATTAATATTAACTAAAGTTCATAGTTTACCTTAGGGTTCACTTTGATGTTATAAGACTTTCTGTGGATCTTGACAAATGAATAATTACATATATTCACTGTTAAAATAAGCCACAGAATAACAGTTTCACTAACCAAAAATTCCCTTGTGCTCTTATTTACTCTGCCTGTCTACTCCAAAATGTCAACCACTGATCTTTTTATTGTCCCCATAGCTTTTCCTTTCCTACAATGTCATAAAGTTGCAGTCATATGGCTTCTTTTGCTTAGTAATATGCATTTAAGACTCCTCTGTATCTTTTTCATTGCTTGACAGCTCATTTCCTTTTATTGCTGAACAATATTCCATTTATGAACAACATTTCAGTGTGTTTACCCATTCACCTGTCCAAGAACATCTCAGTTGCTTCAAAATTCCGGCAATTATGAACAAAACTTCTATATAACCGTTCATGTGCATGTTTTTGTGTTGACATAAGTTTTCAGTTCATAAGTTTTCAATTCAAGCAGTGTGATCGCTGGACCTTATGATGAGAGTATGCTTAGTTTTGTAGGAAAACACCAAAGTAACTTCTAAAAGTAGCTGTACCATATAGTAGTACCACTGGCAATGAATAAGAGTTGCTAGGGCACGTAACTGACCGAGAGTTAAGGTACTGGCCAGGAGTACTTGGGTTTGAGTCCTGGCTCTGCCCCGCATTCCACCTTCTGGCTGATGTACACCCTGAGAGGCCTAAGTGATGGCTCAAGTGTGTCCATGACACATGGGAGACCCGGACTGAGTTCCTTGTTCAGCCATTACAGGCATCTGGGGAGGGAATTAGCAGATGGAAGCTCTCTCTTTCTCTCAGGCTCTCAAATAATAATTTTTTTTTTAAAAAAAGTTACTTTTGCTCCATATCCTCACCAGCATTTGCTGTTGTCAGTGTTTTGGATTTGACCGTTCTCACAGGTATGTAGTGGTATATCATTGTTGTTTTAATTTAAAATTCCCAGGTGATATGGTGGGGATCATCTCTCTTTCACGTGCTTATTTGCTGTCTGCATATCTTCTTTGATCAGGTGTCTGTTCAGATCTTTTGCCCATTTTTTAATTGGGTTGTTTTCTTATTATTGGGTTTTAAGAGTTGTTTATATATATCAGATACCAGTTCTTTATCTGATATGTGGTTTACAGAGATTTTTTCCCATCTTGTGGCTTATTTTTTCATTCTCTTCACAGTGTTTTTTTTAACAAAAGTTTTTTTAAATTTTTATTTTAATTTTTAATTAGTTTTTAACAGACTCAATGTGATTTGTAGATGCAATTCTAAGAATATAATGAACAGAACAGAAGCATTAAATTATAATGAAATCCAACTTTTTTTTCTTTCATGGATTTGTGCCTTTGGTGTTGTATCTAGGAAGTCATCACTAAATTTAAGGTCAACTGGAATTTCTTCCAATGTTACCTTCTTTTTATGCTTTTATTTTATTTTATTGAAAACAAGAGATATTGAGATCACAAAGTGAAAGAATAATGACACTGATCATAACATGGTAAAAGAAGGTATATTACATACCCATGATATGATTCAATGAAGCAATATTTATAACTATATGCCAAATGATATGACATCTACACCATTTTTATACCATACTATACTAACTTGCACAAATAAGAGAAAACACATGATAGCAATCTTTCTGAGACTGATTTTTTTTAGGATTTATTTTATTTATTAGAAGGGTGGAGTGATACAGAGAGGAAGAGAGACAGAGAGAGATCTTCTAATAGCTGGTTCACTCCCCAAATGGCCATAACACCCAGGGTTGGGCCAGGCCAAAGCCAGGGGACAGAATCACCATCCAGGCCTCCCACTTGCATGGTAGGGCCCAAGCACTTGGGCTATCTTTCACTGTTTTCCCTGGCTCATTAGCAGGGAGCAGGATCAGAAGAGGAGCAGCCAGGATTTGCTTAACTCATTGCACCACCATGGCAGCCCCTCCGATGTTACCTTCTAAGAGTTTCATAGTTCTTTGTTGTACATTTAGGGTGAGGATTAATTTTGAGTTGATTTTTGTGAAAGAATTTTTTGCATGTGGATATCCAGGTGTTCCATCACATTTTTTATGTATATTTTTCAAACATTTTTCTTCAATGATCCTGTTTCTGGATTCTGAAAGAATCTGTTAAACTTTTCTTCCAGGTCTCTGATTAGATTTTCTGGACTCTCCAGTTTTCTGTTTCCTGCTTCCACTGACTTTGTATTGTGTGTGTGTGTGTGTGTTTTTTTTTTTTTTTTTTTTTTTTTTTTTTTACAGGCAGAGTAGACAGTGAGAGAGAGAGAAAGAGAGAAAGGTCTTCCTTTTCCATTGGTTCACCCCTCAATGGCCGCTATGGCCGGCGCGCTGCGGCCAGTACCCCGCGGCCAGTGCACCGCTCTGATCCGAAGCCAAGAGCCAGGTGCTTCTCCTGGTCTCCCATGCGGGTGCAGGGCCCAAGGACCTGGCCCATCCTCCACTGCACTCCCGGGCCACAGCAGAGAGCTGGACTGGAAGAGGAGCAACCAGGACAGAATCTGGCGCCCCGACCGGGACTAGAACCAACCCGGGGTGCCAGCGCCACAGGCGGAAGATTAGCCTATTGAGCCGCGACACTGGCCTGTTGATTCAAATTCACTATTTTTTTCTGATTCTTTCCATGTCACAGATTATGTCTGATGAATAAGCAATGACTTCATTAATCTTTTTGAGAATATGCACAAAATATTTTTGAATTTAAATATGTATAAATAAATTAGATGAACATATATTCTGTCTAGTCTCTTCATAACTGTTGTCCTGCCATAGCTATTAATAGTCCCATATAGAATATTTAATGTTCAAAAATGCTCCAGTTTAGGGGCTGGCATGTGGTAGCTCCCTGCTAACATGCCTGGGAAAGCAGTAGAAGGTGGCCCAAGTGCCTGGACTCCTGCCACTCACAAGGGAGATACAGACGGAGTTCTGTTCTGTGTGGCCATATGGGAGTGCTGCTTTCAGTCCCAGCTGCTCTGCTTCCAGTGAAACTCCCTGTTAATGCACCTTGCAGGCAGCAGATGACAGCTCAAATGCTTGGGCCCCTTGTTGAAGACCAGAATGGAGTTCCAGGCTTCTGGCTTCGGTCTGGCCCAGACCTGGCTGTCATGGCCATTTGGGAAGTAAACCAGCAGATGGAAGTGCTCTCTCTGTCTCATTTGTCTGCCTTTCAAATAAGTAAATATATGCTTTTAAGAAAATCCTACTCCTAAGAGCATGGTCCATGGACCAGGAGCCTTGGCATCACCTAGAGGTTTATTGGACATGTGGAAACTTGGACCCTACCCCAGACCCACTAAATCAAAACCAGCAGTTAATAACTTCCCTGGGTGACTTAGAGGCACTGTAAAGAATGAGCAACACCAGCCCAAGTACTTAAATATCCCTCGGGAAGTTTGAGCTGGGCATGATTTTTACAGGGCTGCTCTAGCCAAAGACCAGGCAAGCTTCCGTGTTTCAAGTGAAGACATGTCTGTTAATTTGCCAGTGTTGCCATGGACAGCACTTACATGCTACCAGGGCACATGGGTGGGGATAATTTACAGGTAGAGTTCTGCTTTCAGAGTTTCATTTTCTTCATCGTTCAGAAAACAATCTTAGGATCCCTCTTCATCTGATGAACCTCGTCCAGCGCCAGAAAAAAGATTTGGGTAACTTTGGTTGAATCTGCCCATTTGCCTTGAAGTCTGATGTAGTCACAGTCTCCTACCATGGAATTAAGTATAATTCCTGGGGGAAGGCAAGATTGTTGAATGCTAACGATAAAATATATGAAGACTCAGTGAAAAGTGTTACAACTGTACGTGGCTGCTAAGAGCTCTCTGGATGGCCTACATCTCTGGGTCTATCTCACACACACACACACACACACACACCCGTGTATCTGCTTCCAGGAGGAAGTTCTCTGTGCTGTCGGCTTCGTATGTCTACTGCTTAGGAACTGTGTGCTGTTCAAGCTCAGCTTTCTCCCTGCGGGCTCCTCCCGTTGCAGGGAGACGCTGTGTCTGTCCTGTGCTGAAAGCGGAGGTGGGTTCTGCCAGGACAGCCTGCAGTCCCCTCCAAAGCGTGCAGTGCTGAATGGAAGGAGGAGGGTGATACCGGGTCTTTTGTGATGTACCAGGAGTCTCAGACAGCTCGTGGAAAATGTGTTATGAAAAGCTATGTGTGGATTAATTCTTTGTCTCAAAAGAAATATATCTTTGAATCCAGGAACTTTTTGAAGTCCCATCATCTTGGCACGATAGGAAAGAGAAGGATCTCTTCCTGGGTATTGTGTTTCAAATGCTCAGAATACAGATTTTTGGAGGAAAGTTTTCTTCCCTATAATTAGAGAACAGTGGGACTTTAGGTGGGGATGCCCATTCCACCGCACAGCCCCTCTCCCCCATCACCGCCATCCAGGCCACTCACAGCTACTCAGCCTGCATGGCTGCGTTCCCTCCACAGGGGGCGCTGTTTTCTACTTGGATCATGTCTTTCTGGTGCCCTCTTTTTAATTTACCTTTTTTATTTTCTATTAATTTATTTTTCATTAAAAAGATTTTATTAAAAATTATAATTATTTATGGATGCCATGTGACATTCTTTTTCTTTGTTCTCCTACAAGTATTAAAAATTTAAGCATTTTTGAAATTTTGCCATATTCACTTCATACACAGATATTACATACATATACATATTACTCTTTTTCTTAAACACAGGAATATTAATATTATGTTAATATTATATTATTTTCAATATTATACTAATATTCATTATATATTAATATTATATTACTATGTGGGATTTGTGACTGTGATCATAAAGTGAGGAAAGTAGGGTGTATTGTCATGTATAATTCAGTGAAACAATATTTATAACTATATACCAAATAATATGGCATTCAGACAATTTTCATACTTTTTCTATATATTAACTTCCACATATGAAAGAAAACGTGATATTTATCTTTCTGTGTCTGACTGTTTTCACTTAATACAATGATCTCCAGTTCCATCCATTCTGTTGCAAATGTCAGGATTCTATTCTTTAAAAAAAAAAGATTTATTTATGTATTTGAATGGCAGAGTCACAGAGAGGCAGAGACAAAGAGAGAGAGAGGTCTTCCATCCGCTGGTTCACTCCCCAAATGGCCGTCAATGGCCAGAGCTGTGCCAATCTGAAGCCAGAAGCCAGGAGCTTCCTCCGGACCTCCCACATGCATACAGGAGCCCAAGGACTTGGGCCAGCTTCTAGTGCCTTCCCAGGCCATAGCAGAGAGCTGGATCGGAAGTGGAGCAGCTGGGACTTGAATTAGCGCCCATATGGAATGCCAGCAATGCAGGCAGCATCTTTACCTGCTATGCCACAGCGCTGGCTCCCAGAATTCCATTCTTTTTCATGGATGAGTAATATTCCATCACATAAAGATCACCTTTCTATATCCAGTTTCCAGTTGACAGACATGGGGGTTGATTCCATGTCTTTGCTATTGTTCATCGAATTGCTATTCCCCAGGTGACTTTTTCTAATATTCACAGAGAGAACTTAGATGCTCCCAGACTGCCTGGGAAATTCCTAAGAAAGATGCCCAATGTCCTGATCTTCCAGGCAAATAAAGAGAAGAGGCAGATTTGTGTGAGGCACTTGGGAAACATGAAAACCCTAGAGGAGTGACGGTCACAGGACACAGCTAAGCAGAAAGGGTCTTAGCCTCATGCAGTGCCCTGTGGCGAAGCAGGGAGCAGGAGAAGCAGGGAGAGTGCAGCACCTGGGGGGATCCCTATGAAAAGACAGAGAGACAACTCAGCTGTGACCTGGAGCAGAGAGGGGACAGGAACAGGTGAGAATAGCTTGGGACAAAATCATCACTCGAAGCCAAACTGCCAGCACATATGAGGGTATTTTGAAAAGTCCGGCCAGCGCCGCAGCTCACTAGGCTAATCCTCCGCCTTGCGGCGCCGGCACACCGGGTTCTAGTCCCGGTCGGGGCGCCGGATTCTGTCCCGGTTGCCCCTCTTCCAGGCCAGCTCTCTGCTGTGGCCAGGGAGTGCAGTGGAGGATGGCCCAGGTGCTTGGGCCCTGCACCCCATGGGAGACCAGGAGAAGCACCTGGCTCCTGGCTCCTGCCATCGGATCAGCACGGTGCGCCGGCCGCAGCGTGCCGGCCGCGGCGGCCATTGGAGAGTGAACCAACGGCAAAGGAAGACCTTTCTCTCTGTCTCTCTCTCTCACTGTCCACTCTGCCTGTCAAAAAAAAAAAGTCCATGGAAAATGGAATTGAATGAAAAGCTTCCACTGGCACAAAAACATTTTAAAATCTGGGTTGAGCATTGCACATGGTTAAGATGCTGCCTGGGACGCTTGCACCCTATATCAGAGTGCAGATTCAGCTTCCTACTATTGTGCACCTTGGGAGGCAGCAGGTGGTGGTTCAAGCTCTTAGATTCCTGCCACTCACATGGACTGAGTTCTAGGCTTTTTGCTTCTACCTGACCCAATCCTGGCTGTTATGGGTATTTGGGAAGGGAATCAGTGAATGGAAGGGTCTTCTTTTCTTCTTTCTTTTCTCTCTCTCTCTCTCTCTCTCCTCTCTCATCTTTTGCAAGTAAGTAAAAATTTTAAAAATCTTAATTCCATATACATTTTTTCATAACAGATTTTCATGATATTTTTAAAGACAATTTGCATACAAATATTTCAAATTTTTTTGCACCAAAATAAGCTTATCTTTTTTTCATTCAACTTTTTGAGGTACTCCCTCATTATTCCACGACCTGCCCCCTTCCTCCACTCTCCTGATAGAAGTACATTTTCTTAGAACGTCAGCTCACCAGGATTCAAGGGGGCAGGACCTTGGGAAGCTCAGTGGAGCTGGAAGGGGCAAATGTATTTTTCCCTCAAATCTGGTACAATGGAAACTTGAAATAGAATATAAGCAGGCAAAAAGGAAAAAAAAAGATACTTTCTAGTTTCCTTGTTTTCTGGCTGCAAATCACATCTATTAACATTGCTTTCTGTCCAAGTTGTACCACTGTGTCTTTTTGAGACAGAAATTTCTGATTCCATTCAACATGATGTTCTTAATCAGAACTAAGTTCTCTTTTTTCTTCAATGGAGCAAGTGATATGGTTTACTAGGAAAAGGTGGAGATCTGTGTTGTCTGTTTTTGTTTTTTCTTAATGGCATAGATCTCAAAATCAATTTTAAAACATTCTTAAGCAAATTCAACCTTTCCTGATATTATGTAATGAAACTATACTAAAGTCTTTATGCTGAACAGATACAATTTTCTAGTAAGACAAATATTTCATAATATCCTAGATTTAAAAAATCAGTATTTAGTACTGGCTATCCTATTAAGGTTTAAAACACCATAATTTAATTAAGTTCACTGTACTTGATTCCCCACTTTTAAGAGACAAATTGGTCTTAGACTGAAATGCAAAGGTATGAAAAAAATGTTTAAAGCAAAATAGGACACTTTGACCCATTTTAACAGCCAACAGCTCAGCAAATAAATACAACCATGGTAAATAAACTTCTCTGGCTATCGCTCTATGAAGCAATGCCTGGAAGAGGTGAATGAAAGTAATTTTTTAAAATCAGTAATTTTCCTATTTGGCTCCCTTTCTAGACTCTTTTCAGACTGCCTGCGTTCAATCCGAATTTGCGCCAATTATTATTTAAAAGGCGACGGTCACAAAGATGTGACGGGCTGTGTTCTAAAGTTTGCTTCTTAATTAAGATACACTTTTTTTTTTTTCTAACACAGATTGTTTTGTTCCCCTGGATGTTTCCTGCACAGCATCTCCCTGTTTACAGGTTACACACAAGGAAAACATATATCACTGAATTTTCTCTTCCACAAAAACACACATCTCACGTGCAGATTCAGGGACAGATGCCAAAATCTAAAATACATGACAGTCATTAACCAGTGTCGTTAGTAGAAGTCATTTGCACCAGTTTATAACTTTAATCACTTTATATTTCCACTGCTTGATCCCCTGGGTGCCCACTATCTCACCATGCTCTTATAATTTCATGCCCTTTCTCCCCACTGACATATACCTTGTGGAAGTCAGAATGCAAGGTGACCTCCTTCCAGAAAACTGGCCCCAGGGAATTAAGGACAACAGCCTCCCCTCTCCCCCTGCCCCATATCCGTGCCTTTGCTCTCCAAAGTCACAGCTATCCTCAGCCAACCATGGTCTGAAAATACGACATGGAAAATTCCAGAAATAAATGATTCCTCGCTTTGATAAATGACTCCTGAGCGCTGGCCTCAGTAGCATCATGACATCTCCCACCGCCCTGCTACATTCCACCCGGGACGTGAATCATCCCCTGGTGTTGTAGCTGCTGCCGGCCCTTCAGTCACTGGGTAGTCATCAGGGTCATTGGCTTGACTCAGTGGTTTGGCAGTGCTTGTGGTCAAGTAACCTTTATGCGACTTAGTAGGGGCCCCAAAGGAGGCATCGGGGCAGAGAAATGGAAGGGAATGCTGCAGGGAGTATGGGGAAAAGCCTAGAACACATAGTGTTCAGCACTGTCTGTAGTTTTAGGGATTTGCTGGGGGTCTTGGAATATCTCTATGGATAAGAGAGAGGGCAGGGAGAAGGGATTACTATATTCCATCCCCTCACAAAATCCTACTGTAATTTATTTCTTATCTTCCTTATTACCTTTAGATATTTAATTTCAATTGCATGTGTGTATGGAATCCACCCTACACCTGCTATTTGGCCGTATTTGGTTACATGTTCCTAAAGGGTAAAGACACAGTTGGGAATTCAGGACTTTATATTGCCCAGTGCTAGTGCTAACAACCTTCCCTTCTCTCATGGAGACGTACACCTGATGTCCCACATACATTCTCCTGCCCCACCCCCCTTTTGTGGTAACAGAGCCCTGGGAAGTGACCAACTAAAGTAATTCTATTCCCCGCCTCTCTGAAAGTTGCAGGACAGAAGGGGTGTAAATAGAAGTCATTAAGGAGGGGTCCTGGGAAAGCCCCTTTTTCACCTTTCTTCCCTCCCCTTCATTCTGCCCCAAGGAGTTGGAGTATGATGGCTACACCCTGTGATCTCAAGGAGTGAGTTCCTGCAGGAAGAGGGATTGGACAGAGACAAGGGGCTGAATCCCTCATGCTGAGATGGAACCATGACTCCCAAGCTGGGTCATGTACAGAATGTCAGAGTAGGATCCATTAGTGAAGCAGCACCACATGTGTGTGTGTGTGTGTGTGTGTGTGTGTGTGTGTCCCGGTTACAGGAACTGCACCGGAAGCACCCATGGAGCCAGTTAAACAATGTATGTGAGGAGGCTGTCTTGGAAGCTGATGCTGGGGGCCCAGGTAGCTGAGCAGGAAGATGGAGATAAGGCAGAGGAAAGGAATCTGATGGAACCCATAAGCATAGTCTGGAGCCCACAGGTATGGACTGAAGTCTGGGCCAGGGCCCACTCTCCATGATCTGAGTGGTGTGACTATTCTGTTCAAACAGGGGACATTCATCCTAGAGCTAGACACACATGCACACACACACACACACACTCACACACATGGCTCAAGAGGAGCCTAGTGAGGCAGGCCAGCTCGTGTGTGGTCACAAAATGTGAACTGCAAAATGGTGGCTGCACCTGTTCCCCCAGACTCTCCCAGGGAAACTACTGGACCCGTTCTGACCGGAAACATGTGGAAAAAGGAATTCTGGGATATATATTCCAGCACAGCCCCCATTGATATGTATCAAGGCCACCAAATTCTGGATTTCTTTTTTGTTTGATCTTGCTTTGTTTTTAAAAATTTACTTATGTACTTGAAAGGCAGAGTTGGCGGAGGAGGGAAGAAGGGAGGAGAGAGAGAGAAAGACGGAGAGAGAGAGACAGAGAGAGAAATCCTCCATCTGCTGGATCACTCCCAAATGACCACAATAGTCAGGGCTGGCTCAGGCCAAAGCCAGGAGCCTGGAACTCCATCTGGGACTCTCATGTGGGTGCAGGGACCCAAGCACTTGAATCATCTTCTTCTGTTGTCCAGGCGTATTAGCAGAGAACTGTGGAAGTGGAGCAGCCGGGATTCAAACCAAGGCTTATATGGGATGCCAGTGTTGCAGAAGGTGGTTTAATCCGCTGCATTATAACCCCAGATTCTCAGGATTTCTTTAAATTTTCTCCTGTTTAAAGTACATAATTTGATCCTCTGTTATTAACAACCAAATGTAATTCCTAACAGATACTGAGCCTCTATAAATAAATGTTGATCCACAGCCAAACTGGACCGTGAATCTGCTCTCTGGATCCAGATAACTTCAACAGAGAGACTTCTGTCTTGTTAACAGAAGATATGGACTTTTTAAAAAGTTGCTTTGGAGAACTTCCAAGCATAGCATATTTTAAGAGAAAAACGGTAAAGGTCAAGGAATCGATAGAGATTTGCAGAATGAAAGAACTGTGTTCTTCATTCCAGAAAGGAGACTGGGGAGGGAGGAGACCAGCGTCTACCGGGGCTTGAAGAGCACAGCTAAGGAACTCAAGGCTTGTAAATTACATTCTGAAATGTTAGCCCCAGGATGAAAGGACGGTCTCACAATGCCAAGTCTTGTTTTGAACATGGTTGTTTGGGGGTATGACACAATCATTTGTGATTTAAGCATCTATGATTTCAGTACTCTATCCTCCTGTTTGCAGGAGTTCTGCGGTGACTGTTCCTCGCTGGGAAGTGAACAAGTAGGTGCAAGATCTCCCCCCCCCAACTTTTTCAAATAAGTAAAAATAAATTTTTAAAAAGATAAATTAATTTTGGTGCAAAAAATGAAATCTAGGCATAGCTTTTCATAATACACATTTGCCACAAACACTCATTGGTTACATTGCTCCAATTTTTGAGCTGGCAGAGTTTGAGTTCACACAGACCCCAAACCAGAGAGGGGAATCTCTGTTGGCATTTATTCTAGCGTTCCTCAATCCTAGGCTCATGACTCTACTTCCTGTCTCTACACACCATCCAGGAGGATCATGCTGTCATATTTTCCCATGGCTACTCAGTCCCTGTCTGCCCACAACTCCCACCTCACCTCCTAGCATTCTGTCGGTCAGCCACACTGAGAAGCAGCTCCCTATAGCCTATAGCCCCTAACAGCCTTGCTTCCCATCTGTTTTCTATTTCCTTAGTAGATGTATGACAACTCAGGCTGGAAAGCTAATTGGCTCTGACTGACGAGAGCAAAATGACCACCTGATTTGCATCTACAGCTTGAGGGCCAATCAGTGGCTGGCTAAAGGCAGACTTAAATAAAAATCTGTACAGGCCAGTGCTGGGGAATTCCGGATCAGAAGGATATGAATTTACCCTTTACATTGGCCAGGCAGCATCTTGCACCACAGATATTGACCGGTTGCAGATTTATTCTCAAAAGGCACTCGTCCCTAATGATCTCAGCAAATGAGTAACTCATAACAGCTTATTTGGAAATTCCAGTATTCTGGAGGACTTTGTCTTTCTATCCTTTATATTTTCTACTCAGGATAGAGGCTCGGAAATAGTAACAAAATAAGCACAATGATTAAGTAACTGATAGATACAAAGAATGGCACTTGACTTTAGTGTTGTGGGTTTAATTTGCTTGTACTGTAGGTTGCGTTATATAAGTCCATTTTACAGATGAAGGTCAGCAAGTGTAAGTGACAGAAGATAATCAACTAGCTATCCATCCTGAGTTGGGACAGGTCTGACTCCCTAATCTTTTGCTCTCTTCTCTCACTCCACAATTCACAATTACATGCCAGGGTCTAAGACTCTGAACATGAAGTCCACATCTGCTGGCATCCGTAGTGTCCAACAGCTGCTGTGGGAGAGTGATTGGGATTAAAAAGAAAATGAGATTGGCCAGAGATGATAACGGCTGAAGCAATTAGACATACCCAGTTTCATTGACCCTTGTGTGTGTAGGGTAATTATTCTGAATGCTCACCCTTTTATATATTTGACTTTTTTTTTTTTTTTTGACAGGCAGAGTGGATAGTGAGAGAGAGAGACAGAGAGAAAGGTCTTCCTTTTGCCGTTGGCTCACCCTCCAATGGCCGCCACGGCTGGTGCGCTGCGGCCGGCGCACCGCGCTGATCCGAAGCCAGGAGCCAGGTGCTTTTCCTGGTCTCCCATGGGGTGCAGGGCCCAAGCACTTGGGCCATCCTCCACTGCCTTCCTGGGCCACAGCAGAGAGCTGGCCTGGAAGAGGGGAAACCGGGAAAGAATCCGGCGCCCTGACCGGGACTAGAATCTGGTGTGCCAGTGCCGCTAGGCGGAGGATTAGCCTATTGAGCCGTGGCGCCGGCCAATATATATTTGACTTTTTCCCTTATCAAAGCAGAAGTTGGCAGGAGTCATCATATTCTGTGAAGGCATTCAGTTGTTAAAAATGGCTCCCATCTAGCTGGGACATTATGAAGGTCCTGCCCTGACCCAACTGGCCACACACACACACACACACACAGGTGCTCCCAGTTTAAAGCATCTTCTAGCATAAACAGTGCAGATACGGATTAGCCATGGAGGTATTAACACAGAAGCCTGGGGACCTTGGTGTTCCCAGCACAAATCAGCCTGGACGAATGTTCCCTTTCCATGTGAATCACGGCATTCAGCCCCGCTCACTGTCTTATGTACCTTTTCATTTGCTCAAGCCCAGCCAAACCAAACCAGGGATCACCAGTGGAGAGAACTGTAAATGTTTGCAAACGGTGAGCAAATGAGGAGAAAGCCCTAGATTTAGAGAGACACGAATGATTGTGTGCAGATATAAATAAACATTGTTCTCAGCTCAGCTTCTGTCAACACCTCAGCACTCCGCACACATTCATCCGAAGATAAATGAGCTAGTGTTACCCAGAGCTGAGGAGCTCCCAAAACCACCTGAAGAGGCACACGCTGTGCTTGGCTAAGCCTGTTTGCAAAACTCAGTCCCTGGAATACAAAGCCACCGCAAAGTACGCAGCCAGCTCTGAAATATGTGTTTCCAGACAGCTATGGACGGCAAAACAGTCATTCCCTTTTGTTGTTCTACGCTTCACATCTTGGCAATGGGCACACCTGGAATCCCACATCGCTTCCCCCGCACCAACATTCTTTCCATTTTTTAATCAAGTAGGACGTGCTTATAACATAATATTTGTGAAAACACTATCAAAAAGAAAATTTTAAATTGCCTTAATTCTACCAGCCAAAGGCAACCATCCATACTGCTGAATGTATGCTTCTGGAATTTTTAGGGCATACATAAAAATTCTTCAAAATCAAAATAGGATCATATTATAGGTAATTTGCTTTGCTCATGCAAAGACAGCTTATGCACATTTTAGTGTTTTTTAATAAACCAGCAGTATTACCTCTGAATCATCTCTTTTATTGAGGATTAAAAATTAGCCACCCCCAGGGCCGGTGCTGTGGCTCACTTGGCTAATCCTCCGCCTGCGGCGCTGGCATCCCATATGGCCCTGGGTTCTAGTCCCGGTTGCTCCTCTTCCAGTCCAGCTCTCTGCTGTGGCCCAGGAGGGCAGTGGAGGATGGCCCAAGTGATTGGGCGCCTGCACCCGCGTGGGAGACCAGGAGGAAACACCTGGCTCCTGGCTTCGGATTGGTGCAGTGCACACTGGCTGTAGCGGCCATTTGGGGGGTGAACCAACTGAAGGAAGACCTTTCTCTCTCTTTCTCACTGTCTAACTCTACCTGTCAAATAAGTTAAAAAAAAAAAGCCACCTCCAAAAGGCACAACCCATCATAATGATAATGATCATTTTTCCACATACAGATATAAAACAATTTATTCAATCAAGATGTATTGCTTGATGTCTATCAAGAATTACTTTTGAAGATGTGTGGTTTCAAATTTGTACCCCTACAATTAATTTTTAGTGGATATTTTTGTAGATAATTATTTCTACAAATATATTATTATTTCTGTACAGTAAACTTTTAGAAATAGAATGCACAGATATGAATTTTTTGATGCTTTTAATACAATTTCCCTCCCGTCAAGAGTACACACATTTATATGCCTCATTATCCTGTACCCTAACAGCAAGTGATTTTCATTCCTTTTTAATCTTTGCTAAATCAATAGGTAGAATACTATGTCATTTTATTGGAATTCATACTTATTATAAATATTAATGATATTGAAGTTTCATTATGTTTGCTGAAACAATATACAACTAACTGTTACCAGAGAATGGCAGGGTCCTTGTCTTTGCGCAAGAAAGAATTCAGGCGTGAGACAGAGTAAGTGGAAAGCAAAATAGCAAGGTTTATTAGGGCAGGGACATTCATAAGAGAGAAACTGAGAGACAGTGCCCAGTCACTCAGACTGGGGGAGAGCGAGGTTACATGGTTGAGTGGAGAGAATACACCTGGCCAGGTCAGGCCAGGCCAGGCCAGGTGGGCGGCTCAGCAGAGAGGCAGAGGGCTGAGCATGCAGTCCAGTTGAGGCTGGGGGTTTTTAAGGGGATGGGCCTTGCCTTCCCCTCTTTTCCTCCTGGAACAAAGGACGTTTTGGATGTAAATACAAAAAATTCCTTTCTGAGTTTTCCCCCTGAAGTTATCAGACAGAGGGGAAGCCTGGCTGGCATCACCCCACCTTAGAGGAGCCTTAGAGGAAGGATGGTTATCAGGTAGAAGGGGCAGGGAGCATTTGAAGTGCAGATACTGGGCTGTACCTGGAAGGTTATCAGGATGACTTTGACATGCATATGCTGGACCTAGATGTCAATTCTTTAGGCCTTTGTCACAAACACATAAGCTCGTATCTGACTTCCTACCTAACATGTCCACTCATAATGTACATTTATTATTTATCTCTAAGATTATCCATTTTAATACTGGTAACTTCCTTTTTTATATAGGGTACAGTTTCATTTTTGATCGCTTTTTAACTTGATTTGTTGTTTGGGACACAGAAAAGTTTTAAATTTGGGGGTTAAAAATACTTGAAAAATTTTTAATAAAAATGTGTTTAAAGTGCATATTCCATTATCTTCATGCATTTGTTGATATGTCATACTTACATTGTCCATCCAAAACCTATATTTTTCTCCTATTAAATTTTTAGATTTCAAAGGCAGAGAGTGAGCAAGCAAGCTGTTCCATCTCCTAGTTCACTAATCAAATGTCTGAAATGGTTAGGGCTGGGCCAGGGCCCAAACTTCGATCCAGGACATCAATCTAGGACTCCCATGTGCATAGTAAGAATCCAACTACTTGAACCAAAACCACTGCCCCTCAGGTCCACATTAGCAGGAAGCTGGAGTCAAGAGCCTGTTCAGGTACTCAAATTCAGGTGCTCCAATATGAGATGCAGGTATGAAGGACTCCAACATGAGATGCAGGAATCTTAAGCACTAGGCTAAACACCTTCCTCTAATTTAAAAATTTTCATCTACTTCAAGTAAATTTTGAAATATTATGTAAGATCCAGATCACATTTTTTCTCCCAAGTGATGATTTTTGGTCCCTGCAATGTTTTTCATAAGAGCATTCTTTCCACAGTGATTTAACAGGCCTCCACTGCACACACTAAGTACTTACATATCCTTTGGTCTATCGACTTTTTATTTTATTCCAATGATCTTGTTTACCTATTCCTGCACAAGTACTACCAAATTATTTTAATTTTATAATTCATTTTAATACATTCATGGAGAGCCCTGCCTTATTTTGCTTCTAACTTTTCTAACTCCATCTGGGTCCCCCACATGGATGGCAGGGACCCAAGTACTTGGGCCACTTCCCACTGCTTTCCCAAGTGCGTCAGCAGGGAGCTGGATTGGAAGCAGGGCAGCCAAGACTTGAACTGCTACTCATATAGGATGCCAGCATCCCATCAATACTGTCCACCAGGTTGCATGTTAGCAGGAACCTGGAAAGCTGAGTGGCCCTGGGAATCCAACCCAGTCCTCCAATACAGGATGTGATCCAGGCAACCTACGGAGCATCCTAACTATTGTGTCACACCTACCTCAAGGATAAGGAAATGCAGATAATCTTTAGTGGCTTTAGCATGGACTTTGTAGTAGGCAGGACAAAAGTTCCCATAAGGATGTCAATGTGATGGGCTGGCCTGTGGCGCAGTGGGTTAACATCCTGGCCTAAAGCGCCGGCATCCCATATGGGCGCTGGTTTGAGACCCAGCTGCTCCACTTCTGATCCGCTGTGGCCTGGGAGAGCAGTGGAGGATGGCCGGCGTCCTTGGGCCCCTGCACCCGTGTGGGAGACCCAGAGGAAGCTCCTGGCTCCTGGATTCGGATTGGTGCAGCTCCAGCCATTTCGGCCAGTGGGGAATGAACCATCGGATGGAAGATTCTCTCTCTCTCTCTCTGCCTCTCCTCTCTCTGTGTAACTCTGATTTTCAAATAAATGAATGAATTAAAAAAAAAAGATGTCAGTGTTTTAATGCCAGGAATCAGCGAATGTATGAGGTTAAAAGGCAAAGGGCACTTAAAAGGTAGCGGATGGACCTGACTTTAAATAGGGAGATTATCCAGGCAGGCCCAATGGAATCAGCCAAGTCCTTAGCAATGGAAGAGAAGGCAGAAGAGGCAATGCCAAGTTGCGGGGCACGAGAACAACTTAGTCTGCCATTGCTGGCTTTGAAGGGGCTAGATGCCAAGGAATGTGTATGGGTGCCTTAAACACCAGAAAAGACAGAATGACTTCTCTCCAGCCTCCCGAAGGAACACAGCCCTGCCAACACCTTGACTTTAGCTCAGTAAAACCTCTTTAGAACAACTGGCCTCCAGGACTGGAAGATAATAAATGCATGTTTTTTGTTTTTTGGGTTTTTGTTTGTTTGTTTTGTTTTGTTTTTGTTTTTGACAGGCAGAGTGGATAGTGAGAGAGAGAGACAGAGAGAAAGGTCTTCCTTTTGCCGTTGGTTCGCCCTCCAATGGCCGCCATGGCTGGCGCGCTGTGACGGGCGCACCATGCTAATCCGAAGGCAGGAGCCAGGTGCTTCTCCTGGTCTCCCATGGGGTGCAGGACCCAAGTACTTGGGCCATCCTCCACTGCACTCGCGGGCCACAGCAGAGAGCTGGCCTGGAAGAGGGGCAACTGGGACAGAATCCGGCGCCCTGACCGGGACTAGAACCCGGTGTGTCGGCGCCACTAGGTGGAGGATTAGCCTAGTGAGCCGCAGTGCCGGCTTGCATGTTTTTAAAACACCAAGTTGGTGTGGCCTTGAGTCAGATGTGGAGTCAAAATTCTAATTTATGGTTCATTAATTATTTTAATATAAATACCCTTGGAAGAACTAGTCTAAATCTTGATTTCATTGCTTATAACATGGCTGTGATATCTTGCTTCAGGCAATGATAATAACAATAGCAACTTCATTAGCCGAGTACTACGGTCCTAGTAAGGGAGATAAGTAACCTAGGTGTGGGGGAATAGCACTCCTAGCTCATAACTTTTCTGTTAACTCACCAATACCACCTTCTGACACAAGTACTATTATGGTCTCTATTTGAATTGAGGCACAGAAAGAGTTAATCAGCCAAAAATTAGAGCCATTAAAGGACAGGGCTTAGATTTATGTGCAGGTGGAGTTCAGAGCCCCTGCTCTTAAACGGAGAATCAGGTTATAGTGGGTTGAGGGTCCACTTGCCGGGGAGATGAGCATCTGTTACAAGTAGGAGATTCCCAGCCTTGCCTATTTTGTGCTTCTAGCATACAGTTAGACAAGGCTCAGGGCAGGAGTCTCAACCCCCACCTACTCCTTCAGCTGCATGTCAGCTTTGCAATGGCTGTGGTTTCCTCTGCGTCGTGCAAACAAGCAACCAAAGGCTTCCATTAGCCTTAGTGTCAGTGCCTCATGCACTCACCCTCGGGTTCTGGCTCCGGATCTCTAGTTCCTCCTGGTTTAAGCATGGGGAGGAATGTCCTGGTTGAATTTTGCTTGGGGTGGGAGGGGTGCTCCCTCTTATCCCATAGATGAGTCTCATCCTTCATATGCCCCAAGTCACAAGTGGATGGGTCCTTTTCTCAATGTTCTAATATGCAAAATTATCCCACAGGGGATTGGTGCTAGGACTGCTGTGGATACTAAAGTATGCAGATGCTCAAGCCTCTTCTATAAAATGGCAAAGGATTTGCAAGTAACCTCTGCACATCCTCCCGTATGCTTTAAATCATCTCTGTACAACTTAGAATGCCTCGTAAAATGTAAATGCTATGTAAATAGTTGCTATGCTGTATCATATGGGAGAATAATGACAAGGAAATCATCTATACACATTCAGTACAGTCGCTAAACAAAATATATACTCTTATTTTTGGGGGGTGGTGGTTATAGTTGGTTGAATCTGAGAATGTGGGATTCTTGAACAGAAAGGGCTGACTATATGGCTAGACAGTTCTGGGTTTCAGATGGAGGCATGTTCTTTCTGCAGAGAATCTGGGAGAGAAAATCAGCTACATATGTAACTTCAAGTCATCGTCTTACGCGGCAGTCCTTTTGTAGATATCTCCATGAGAACTTGGAAAACACTCAATGGAAACCGAGACGTGGGTTGAGGGAACAAGTTCTACTCCTGGTCCTCTACCAGCGTAGAGCATATGGAAGGGAGTGGCAGCGCAACGATTTATTTTCCCATCAAAACTCTCATTAGCAACTGGAAACTATTGCAGTTGCGTTCAAATGTTTTTTTCCCTCGGTTGCAAAAAGCACAGAGTGCGAGCCAGAGTCTCATTTGCAGTTGATGTCCTTCTTGGTGCTCTGGTCCATTTCTGGCTCTCCAACACCCATTCATGGGTGAGATCTTATCTGTGGAAAAAGTTTTTCACTACTTTGGAGCAAACTGATATTAAATAAGGATTTTTGTTTCCATAGGCTAAATGATTCCATTTAAATCGCTCCCAGATTATATCCTTTTAATATTTGTTGGCCTTAAAATGATGTCTTTTATGAAATGATTACAACACTCGCTGGTAGTTTGATTTGATTTAAACACCCTTACAATGTTAAAAGCTGGCAATCCTCTGGTGGTTTTCAAATTATTTTTGAAATCTTTTTCTGGTCTGTGTAACCCCAAACCCTATGAACCACTGGAATGCATCTTCAAATAGTTTTCAACAAGTGGAATATTTTCTGAGCCCCTGGGTTTCTGAGAATGCCTGCCTGTCCCACGGAAAGACAAATTGCTGGTTATGACATTCTTAGCTCATCACTCCCTCCTCCCTTCCCAACCCCGCGGAGTCATTTGGCATCTAACTGTTGCAGAGGAAATGTATGAGACCAGCACTAACTTTTGTTCTCTTATAAATAACTTTTTACTGAATACTTTTCTTTTTCACTTATTACTTTCTTCCTGTCTGAAGGCATCATGCACCTCTCCCCCAACAAGCATGCAGCTGAGAGAGTATATGGTGACTGATGACCAAGGCACCAGGCCTTTTATCTTCTAAGTGCAGATGCTATGGGCATAAAGTACCTTAACCATTATTCCAAGTTCTTGTCCCCACAGAAATAAGAATTCAAAGCCAAGGCATAGACGCAGTGCACAAGTGAGAACTGGATTTATTTAAGAGAGAGTGGTGAGCACTGTGGGGCAGTGGGTTAAGTTACCGCCTATGACTCTGGCATCCCATATGAGCACCGATTTGAGTCCTGGCTGCTCCACTTCTGTTCCAGCCGGATCCACCCTGGGAAAGCAGCAGCAGATGACCCAAGCGCTGAGGCCCCTACATCCACATGGGAGACTAAATGGAGTTCATGGCTCCTAGCTTTGGCCTGACCCGGCCCCAGCTATTGTGGCCATTTGGGGAGTGAACCAGCATATGTAATATCTCATTCTGTCTCTGCCTCTGTGCAACTCTTTCAAATAAATAATTTTTTAAAAAATTACATTTACACAAGAGTGCGGGCAACCCCACAAGGGGAGACACCTGTCAAGAGTGGGCCAGAGTTGCCTATGAGAAGAGAGAGTAGGAGGAGGCCAGAGAAGGACCCATAAGCAAGGTCCAGAAGCCTAAAAGCACAGGGCGCATTTCCACATGTATGGGTCCCTTTTATGTGGTAGGCAGCGGTGCCCTAGTGGAATTTACAAACAGGTTCAGTTCAGTATGCATGAGGCTTTCTGGGAGTTTCATGGCACCTCCATGTGGAGCTTAACTTCTACATGACCATCAAGGCATCTCCTCCTTCCTGGTCCCAGATGAGACACAGGTGCATCATGGGAAAGTGAGTGTATTGGATTGACAGGTAAGGGGTGGAGTTATAGTACAGTGATACACAGAAATTATGAAAAAAAATTCAGCTCAATTATTCCTAATTAACCTCCCTGCCTAGTTTCCCCATATCACAAATCTAGTTTTTCTATACTAGCCACTGTACTATTGGACAGTTATGGGTTGAAGAGTATCACCCGTACCTGGGAATGTGATCTTAGCTGGGCATAGGATCTTTGTAGATGTAGTCAAATTAAGGTGATGCTATTAGGTAGAGGCTGATTCAGTGACTAATGTCTCAGAAGAAAGAACTTTGGATTCAGACACACACAGGGAGAGTTCCTTGTGCAGATAGACACAGAGTCTGAAGATGGAGGCAGAGGTTGGAGTTTTGTAGCCACAAGCCAAGGGGAACTACCCTGGGATCACTAGAAACTGGACGAGGTAGGGAAAAATCCTCCCCTAGAGGGTTCGGAGGGAGTAGGGCCCTGTCGACACTTCCAGCTTCCATAACTAGGGGACAGTACACATCCATTGTTGCTTTAAGTCACCCAGTTTGTGGTACTTTGTCACAGCAGCACTAGGAAACTAAGACAGATGTTGCAAACGCTTTGGATTTCAAGTGCTTTATCTGTAAAATGTGGGCAATAATGTGTTTTAAGGTTTACAGATGGTTGAGAAGATTAAACGTGACAGCAGGAGACAAGGTATGTAAATTCTGGCACATTCTGTCTACTAAATAGAATGGGTCGTTTTTGTTACCATCATCAGTGTCACCACTACCACCACCGCCCACACCTTCCTTTTTTTATGTTCTTGTAATTTTTACATACAACCTGCATGATTTTTATAAAATAATAAAATCACTTAAAAACTAGGGATTGCCAGGCCCACCATCAAAGACGTTTGATTCAGTAGGTCTTGGATGGGCCTCTGGAATGAGTTACTGTTTGAAGGTGTCCAGACATGAACTCTCATTAAACACTGAAAGTTCAACGTAATTTAAGTGGTAGACCTGGTATTACTGTCCCTGTTCTATAAATATGGAAATCAAGGTCAAAGGAAATTGAACCCAAGTCAGAAAATGTAAAATCAAGTAGTTTTTTTTTGAGGCTGAACTTCAATAACTTCACTGGTTTGATGAAATGTGAAACTCCAGCCTTAGTACGAAAAAATCCCAGATAATGAGAACTCCGTAATACATAAAATATGGGAGACAGTCCAGTAGGAGGATTAAGAACACATGCTTTGGAAGCAGACAGGTTTAAACTCTAGCCGTGGCACTTACTTTCTGTGTGAACTTGGAAAAGTTATTGAACCTTTTGAGAGCTCGGGTTCATCTGAAAATGGGCATAGCATCGATCAGGTTTCTCATGAAATGTGAACTAGGCACCATGATAGACCGTTATTTTTAGCACAGGGAGTGCTGAATGAATGTTACATTTATGCAGTGACGTTCATTTTTAAAAATCCATACTATCTTCTGCTATTGACTTGCTATAAAGATACAAATGCAGGGATAAAAGTCCACAGATGAGGACTAGGAACTCACTTTGGAAAACATGTGATGCTCCTGCTGTCCTAGTAGCTTAGATTATCATTCTGAAAGTAACTTACCTGGAATTCTTATTAATCGGCCTTTACCAAGGCTCCTTATGTCTTCAATTCTCCATTATTATAATACCAAAAGGTCATTTGACAGAGTACATACAAACTAATTTTAATAGTTTCTCATAGCTAACAAAAAAATGTCTTTAAGGATGCTTTAATGAGTAGGATTTTCTCAATCCGTAGTGCTCAATAGGGTTTGTTTCTGTCTATACTTAGAACATTCTACCGTATTCTTCATCAGCCTCCAAGACGCTGAGAAGGAGGAAGCAAAGAAAGGAATTCTTGGTAGAAAATTGGGCATCCTAACATCACCAAAAGGATTAGCAAGAAACAAGATAGGAAATTAACCTGTACAAACCTGCTTCTTCTATTTTTGTGTCATTTAAACCACTGCACATTTATCTTACGTTAGAAACAGCCACCATTTTCAGACTTGGTTTTGTTAAAGATTATATGCCTTTTGGAGAGCTGACATGATTCCAGTTGCTTCTCCGTATCACTTGCTGTCGTAATTTTTTTTAAAAGAAACATTCATTTATTTTGAAAAATCAGAGTTACAGAGACAGTGAGAGAAAGAATCTTCCATCTGCTGGTTCACTCCCCAAATGGCCACGATGCCCAGTGCTGGGCCAGACGGAAGCCAGGAGCCAGGAGTTTCATCCAGGTTTCCCATGTGGGTGGCAGGGATCCAAGCATTTGGGCCATCGTCTGCTGCTTTTCCCAGGCCATTAGCAGGGAGCTGGATCAGAAACGGAGCACTGTGGCATAGCAGCCTTAAGCCTCCACCTGCAGCACCGGCATCCCATGTGGGCACCAGTTTGAGTCCTGGCCACTCCACTTCTGATCTAGCTCCCAGCTAATGGCCTGGGAAAGCAGTGGCAGATGGCCCAAGTGCTTGGATCCCTGCACCTACATGGGAGACCTGGAAGAAGCTCCTGGCTTCAGATTGGCCCAGCTCCAGCTGTTGTAGCCATTTGGGGAGTGAACCAGCGAATGGAAGACCTCTCTCTCTCTCTGTCTCTCCCTCTCTCTTTCTGTAACTCTTCCTCTCAAATAAATAAGTAAATCTTAAAAAAAAAGTAGAGCAGCCACAACACGAACTGGTGCCCACATGGGATGCCAGCATCGCAGGCAGCGGCTTTACCCACTATGCCACAATGCTGGCCCCAACATCCAGATAAAATTTTGATGGCAAGTTGCTCAAACCCCTTTGCCACTCACTGAATGTCTCATCCAGGATGCAATGAACAGAGGACCATAAAGTAGCCTAAGCAACACAACACACCTGTAGTAGTTAAGTCTGCAGATGGATGTTCCTGGCTTCGTGCAGGGGCTCAACACTGTCTTTTAGAAACATGGTTCTATTTTTTCCACTATGCCTTCCTCAGAATGTTTTTATGTCCAAATGCTTGTGACCTCACAGTTGCAAGATGGCTGCCTGGTTCCAGAAGTTATATTCTTATCTCTGTTTCCTGAGAATGTAAGAGGAGAAAAGGTCATGAGAGCAGCACCTCTCTTCTCATGCCCAACTCTTTCAACAGTAGACAAAACTGTACCAAAATATCACCAGCAGGTTTCTACTATCTCTTTAGCCACAACTGGGTAATCTGACCATCTCCAGGTGTAAGAAACTCTGGGAGTATTATCAGGCAAGGTTGAGTAAGATCCCTCTGCTTGGGGCCAGCTTTGTGGCACAGTGGGTTAAGCTGCCATCTGCAGTGCCAGCATCACTTATGGGCACCAGTTCCAGTCCCAGCTGCTCCACTTCCAATCCAGCTCTGTGGGAAAGCAGCAGAAGATGGCACAAGTACTTGGGCCCCTGCACCAGATAAAGTTTCTGGCTTCAGCCTGGCCTGGCCCTGGTCATTGTGGCCATTTGAGGAGATCACTAACTCTCTGTTTCTCTAATTATGCCTTTCAAAGAAATTAATTAAAAAAAAAAAAAACAGACTCTCTGCTTGACTTAAAGCGATCATGATTCATCTGCTGGAGGTTGACATTTTGCTTCTCTTATCAAAATCAGGGTCTGTTTAGTAAAAAGGCAGAAAGTCACAGCAGTGAAGATAATTTGCTGGAGTGCCTTTCCAAGCCACCCTACTCCCCTCTTTCTCCCCTACATCCTGAATTGACTCTTTAGTATCCCCAAAAGTTGTGTAATGCCGTTGAGCTCTAGGGAGTAATGATGCAAAAGGGTAGCTGGCAGGCTATAGCTGCGGTGTGGGGTCTGATTGGAGTGATACTGAATTAGGATACCATCCTGATGCTATCAATCACCTTGGAGCAACTATCAAGAGACCCAAAGGACAGATTTAAGCTATTGAAGCTCACCAGAGGCTGACTGGAAACTCTAATCTGTACCCTTAGAGTGCAGAATCTAACCAAAGAACTCCCACCAGTTATCCACCCTGGTTCCATTCTGTGCCCAGATCTGGGGTTGTGCAAATGACATTGCCTCTGCCAAGAAGCGGCTGTAAGGTGGCAAGACTGGGACAGAGAGAAGGCACGTGTGCTTCCTCTCCCCTTCCTATCTGACCGCAGTTCTAGTGAGCGCAGCTCCAAGGCTTCTTGGCTCCTGAGAGCAACTGAGCCCTGTCTACAGCTTTCCCCACACTTAAAGAACCACCTTGAACTTGTCCCCCTCAGCAATAAAAGCACCACTGGTGTAGAGACTCTGGTGCCGGGTCTGAGTTTCAGCTCCTCTGTTTCAAAGTTGTACTAACTCTAACCTCTACCTATTGTTTCTCCAGTAACAGAGGTGGTCCTGGCTTCCAATATTGATAGCTCATTTATTTTTCACCCTTTGAGTTACCTAGCAAAACTTTTTATTATGTGAGCCTTCCTTCTATTAAACCCTCTGCTCAAGTAACTGGTGGGATTTCAGTCTTCCGACCCCCATGGCTGTTCAGTAGGGTGAAGTCATGAAGGTCCTGAAGTGCTCTATGCTTCCCTCTGACCAAGTTAATGTCCTTTGGTAGCAGCTACCTCCAATGTATAATTCACCTTAATGGTATATTGCTTTGAATTAAGTAGCTTGGATTAAGTAAGTGCAAGTGACAGAAATCCAAAGTAACACTGTATTAAGCAAGTTTGAAATTTATTTCTTCTTTATCTGTTTCAGATCTGAAATGGCAGTTCCACAGACACTGGGCATCTATATTCTACCCATCTTGTTATTTTTCTGGCTTCAACATATGGCTTGTGCCTCCTGTTCCAAGATGTTGTTCAAGTTCCAGCCACCTCATCTACATCCCAGCTAGCATGGAAAGATAGGACTGCTTCCATTACAGTTACTTAGAAGTCAAACATGTCACATATGTGTGCATCCCACTGTCCAGAATCAATTACAAAGTCACACTAAGGTGCAAGGGAAGCTGTGAAATGCCTTTATTCTGAACAGTTAGGTCTTCTACTCTTTGTAAGGAAGGAATAGCTATTGGTAGATGACAAGTCATCCATCTAACATGGTAATTGTTATTTCTGGTTTGTTTGAGTAATTTAATAAGCAGTTTATTGAGAGAAAAGTTTACATTCCATATAATTTACCTATCGCAGACAATTCAATAGTTTTCATTATATTCACAGTTGTGCGTCCTTCACCATAATCAATTTTATAACATTTTCATCCTCCCGCCACAAAAGCAAATTCTTTATTAGCATTCACTCCATTTTTCCTTCCTTCTCCATCCCTGTCATAGGCAGCCATTAAATTACTTTATTTCCATGGATTTGACTTTTCTGAACATTTTATACAAATGGAAGCATCCAAAATGTGGCCTTCTGTAACTAGTTTCTTTCACTTGGTATAATGTTCTTATGCTTCATTCCTGTTGTAGCAGTATCAGTATTTCATTCCCATTTTATGGCCAAGTATTTCCCTGGATGGATATAGCACATTTTACTTATAATCAGTTGATGGACACTTGGTTTGTGCCCACTTTTTGGCTATTATGAATAATGCTGCTATGTATAATTTTTTTGTAGACATATGTTTTTACTTCTCTCCATTATATCTCTGGAAAACAGATTTTACTGCTGGGTCACACAGTAGCTCTATGTTTAACTTACTGAGAAATAACTGAAATATGCTCCAAAGTGGCTATATGATTTTACATTCCCATCAGCAATATATAAGGGTTGGAATTTCTACACATCCTTACATTTGTTACTATTTGACTTTTTGATTACGGCCATTCTAGTGGGTGTGAAGTGGTATCCCATTGTGGTTTTTATTTGCCTTTCCCAAATGACTAATGATGCTAAGCTCCCCCCTGACTATGATAGATCTTTTTTGGGGAAAAATCTACTTGGATCCTTTGCCAATCTCTTGGTTTTAAGATTTTTTTAAGCTACATAGTTCTGTGTCACCTGGTTACATCTTGCATAGATTTTTGCCAGATTTTTCCCCTTAACTTTTAAGAGAAAGCTGGAACTTTATCTATTGTTGGAAATTCAGCAAGGCTTTGAAACATCATCTATTCGAAAGTCACAGCATGTGGTATAAATTGCAGATTTAATTCAGTATTATATATGTAAAAAGAATCTCTGAGGAGAAATTTTATTTGAAAGAAAATGGGTAGAGGGCTAGCATTGTGGCGTAGCAGGTAAAGCTGCTGCCTGTGACACTGCCATCCCATATGGGCACGGGTTTGAGACCTGACTGCTCTACTTCCTATCCAGCTTCCTGCTAATGTGCCTGGGAAAGCAGCAGAATATGGCCCAAGTCCTTGAGCCTCTACTACCCATGTGGAAAACCCAAATGAAGCTCCTAGCTCTAGTCTGGACCAGCTCTGGCTCTTGCAACCATTTGGGGAATGAACCTGCAGATGAAAGATATCTCTACCTACCCTACCACCCTGCAACTCTACCTTTCAAACAAACAAATAAATAAAACCTTAAAAAAGTGGGCAGCCAATATACAAGGTAAAGTGAGACTAAAATACCACTGCGTTTTGAGCCAAGTGCCAAAACAGTAGGGAAAATTAGAAGTCAACATCCAGGCTCTACAGAAGGGGTGCAGAACATTTTTTCTGCCAAGGACTATTTGGATATTTATAACATCATTCACAGACCATACAACATTATCAACTGAAAAATGAGCCTGTTATAAATTTATTGAATTTAGAGTCTCACCTGCAGTTGCCTTGGCAGGGCCAGACCAGATGAATTTTGTAGGCCTTATCTGGCCTTCAGGCAAGACATTCACCACCGGGGCTCTAGAGTTTTATAACATTATTTTTAAGAGACAAGATACAAAGTTTTACTGCTGATTATTTGGAAGTCATGTTTTAAAATACATTAGCAAGTAAATAACTGTAGTTAAAGATCACATGAATATACATTAAGACAACTCTCAGTAATTATGGGATAATAAAAACAATGTTTTTAGCTAAGCCTAATGATTTTCTTTCTATCTCTTAGCAAAAATAATGCTTTTAATTCTTTGTCTCTTTCCATAAGCAATACTGAACAAAATAAACAACAGGTAATGGGGAAAAAGCCCTACAAAATATCTTTGCTTTGTTTAAAATGTTAAGGCCAAAGTAACTGTGTAATTGTGAAGGTCTACACCAGTCATTAGTGAGGATGCTATAGGCAGAGGGAGGGATAAAAATGACGACACTATGAGAAGGAAAATATTGATTCGGGTGTCTAGAATCAAACTTCTATCACTCAGAGCAAAACCACCTAACAGTTCTGGACTTCAGTTTCCAAAACTAAGAATGCAAAGGTCAGGCTGTATGGATGCCTGTAGTCTATCTCTAGAAATCCTATGAATCTATAATGACTAAATAGCAGAGCTTGTCTATGGCATTTTCTATGGAAATTTGCTCAGGAAAGTAAGTCTGATCAACCCAAATAGTGCCAAACCAGAAAGCCTGGGCTCAGTCATGGTATTTCACAAAATGAGTTGTGTTCAAAATATTCAGGAAACAATGGGATGAATAAAGTTGTGATGGATTCTTTTACTTATTTATTCAAAATGTATTTCCCATTTCTCCCTTAGTTTAACATTCATGTGAACTGGGACAACAATATGTGTAGGTCCATAATGATGAAGTGACTGGCTTAAGCTGTCACCACAATCCTGTTCCCTGCTTTCTCAGCCTCCCTTGCAGCTATGGGTGGCCAAGTCAATGAACGCAGCCACAGAACATTATTCTTTCCAAAAGCACTTTCAGGAATTATTTTTCAGAAGCATGGTAATTACAAATGTTAGACAGATTATATGTATTTTCTAGTAAAGCCAGAATACGCTAATCTTTTAGACTCTTCTTCCATAAATCATTTACTCTGGTTTCCTTAAATAAATAAAAATCTGTTTATCCAATGGAGTATTTTGTCATACCTTGCCCCCATTTTTGTAAAATTTTTTAAATGATAGAAAAATCTGTTTGCCAAGAAGGTATCTGACTATTAAACTTCTCTATCATAAACCTAAGCAACTTAGAAATTCCTATTTTTGAGTACACAAAATCTAATATTCACATTAATCAAACTTTTAGACACAGTTGTGTTGTTGCATGAAACCTGGAACCTAGGATTCTCAGTTCTGTGTACCCAAATCACTGGTGGTACTTTAAAAGAAAATTACAGTTCAGTCTCCATCTACCCCACACCTCTTCTGATTCACACTTGGAGGTGGCTCAGGACTCTGGTAGTTTAAGTTTTAAGGACAGCCAAGACTGAAATACTGTGCTTTATACATCACAGAAGCTGAGGCTCTTCAAGAGGCTTTAGTTGAATGAGGCCTTATGGCATGGTGAAAATAACTCTGTAACAGGTATAGGGGTTCTGGCCTTGGTTTTGGCACTCAGCAGTTAGTTGACTTTGGCCAAATAACTTAAAAACTCTTTGAGCCTTAATGAGTCACTCATAAACGGGACAATTTTTGCCCTGGATGTAAACATCAACTGTTTATAAAAGCATGTGGAAAGGGGCTGGCGCTGTGGCATAGTGGGTAAAGCCTCCCATATGGGAGCTGGTTCGAGTCCTGGCTGCTCCACTTCCAATCCCTCTGCTATGGCCTGGGAAAGCAGTGGAAGATGGCCCAAGTCCTTGGGCCCCTGCGCCCGCATGGGGGACCCTAAGAAGTTCCTGGTTCCTAGCTTCGGATCAGTGCAGCTCCGGCTGTTTCGACAATTGGGGAGTGAGCCAGCGGATGGAAGACCGACCCATCCCTCCCTCCCTCCCTCTCCCTCTCTCTCTGCCTCTGCCTCTCTGTAACTCTGCCTTTCAAAAAAATAAATCTTTAAAAAAAATGGAAAATTACCAGGAATCTGGAAACTTATTTTTTCAAAGATTTTTATTTAGTTATTTGACAGGTAGTTACAGACAGAGAGAGAGAGAGACAGAGAGAAAGGTCTTCCTTCCATTGGTTCACTTCCCAATGGCCACCATGGCCAGAGTTACGTGGATCCGAAGCCAGGAGCCAGGAGCTTCTTTCCTGGTCTCCCATTTGGGTGCAGGCGCCCAAGCACTTGGGCCATCCTCCATTGCCCTCGTGGGCCACAGCAGAGAGCTGGACTGGAAGAGGAGCAACTGGGACTAGAACGCGGGGTCCATATGGGATGCTGGCACCGCAGGCAGAAGATTAACCTAGTGCACCACCATGCCGGTCCTGAAATCTGGAAACTTCTATCAGTCCTGAAGACTGTTATCCTCTTTGTGGAGTGCCCTTTCCCGTCCTTGCATGTTGAAAAAATCCTATTGCACCTTCCACTGAGAACTCTTCTGAAATCTTTGGAGCCCTCTCTACCCCAACTACACAGAAATGTCAGCACCTCAGGGCTTTCCAGAACCTTCCACATCAGCCTATCACACGGACCGTCCTAACGACAACCCTGCTGTCCACCACTGGCATAGGGTACGCTCCTCTCCCACCCGGAGCCGTCTTCTCAGTGCCCCTGTCCCTAGCAATGCTAGCCCAGGTGGCCCAAAATGGCCACCACCCCAGCCCGAAAACAGGAACTACCCTTGTAGAACCAGCTTTTTCAAAAGCGGAGTCTTTTCTTCAATGCACTTTCGCTGATCAAGGAGATACTAGGAGACTTCAAAAGTCCGTGGAGAAACAGAACTAAAACAAGTTTATCTGGCTGCTGCAAACACTATTTGAATTTCATGAGTTTTTTTTCCCCCTCCATAGTACGTGTTTCCAATGGATTTCAAAACATTTTTGCATCCAAACTAGGATTTAATTCCATTTTCCATGAGCTTTTTGAAGTTCCCCCGTAAAGGGAGGGCTGCCGAGCTCTGCTGGAGTGACCACCACGGATGATAACTAATTTATCGCTGCCATTCGTGGTAGGCGCCTGCGACAGTGAATTCCTTCATAAAACGTGCACTGTCCTGATCCCCGTTCTACAACGAGACGAGCGGGGAGCCGGGTTCGAGCGACTTCGTAATTGGCTCAAACACAGACCTCACTCCAGAGCCCCAAGGCTGAGCCACTCCCCGCACCTTCTGCACCCAGAGGCGCTCTGAGGCTCCGTTCCCCGGGTGTGGCTCGGGGACCCGACCCCTCGAGTCCACCCCGACTCCCTTTCGACAGCCAAGCTGGCGCCGCGGGCACTGCTCGACCCGGAGGGGAGCGGAGGCACCGCCGATGTCCTCGGGCGCTCCGGTCACCAGCACGCGTCTAAACAGCACCGGGGCCCTGGATCCGGCCGGGGGCGTCTGCGCAGCTCTGCCGCGCCTTTTTCCCCGGGAGGACTCAGCCACACCACGCTTTCTCCCAAAGTTTACCTCAGACCCCGAGCCGTCAGCCCGGCCGGGAAGCTCCAGCACACCCACAGCTAGAGCGAGGTCCTCCCACTGGCCGCCCGCCGGAAGTGACGCACCGGATGCGTCCCTCCTCCCGCAGAGGGGGCGGGGAAGGAAGATGGCGGCGCCCAGCAGCCGGTGAGGGCAGAAGACACCGGGACCCTGGGGGGCGGCCGAACTCGTCCGTTATGGCCGCATCCCCGCATGCTCTGTCCTCACGCCTCCTGACAGGTACTAGACCCGCCTCGGGCACGATCTTGGGAAAATTCTTGCTTTCGTGCCACGTGCGAGACCGTGGTTTCCGGCTGCCTGCAACCTTGGGAGCCCTTGGAGAGGTCGGGTCAGCGGAAGCGGGGAAGTGACTTTTGGGGTAGCCTGGAGGGAGGAGGCCGTGGAGCGAGGGTCCAGCCTTGCACTGTATCCCCAGTGGTCCGCACCGTCTCCTCCATCGGGAAGGAGTGGGCAGGGTCAGGTGCTTCTCTGGCTTTTCAGAGAGTGAGAGTTGGAGGAGAGGGCAGGACCTTAGGGCTCCCCAAATCTCTTAGCTTATGAGAGGCTCGCTTCCCAGCCTTCCCTCCTGGCTTTCCTTGTAACTGGGAGTCTTCGCTTCAGTGTAGAGTGATAAACATAAGGACAACTGTAGACAGCAGTACGTACCCCCTCCCACGCCCTGCCCCAGACTTTGCGCCATCAGCGTGGTCCCTGATGTTAGTCCTCCACTTGAAAGACCCGTGACAGATGATATATTGAGCTGAGATGCTCATCCCTACCACTTGGCAAGGACTCAGCTCAAATGCCTTCTGTGTCTCCTTATCAAATCACCGTATCTAAAGTAAGGCTCCCTGTCTTCTGATATCAGCCTTTATCTTTCTTTCATCATGATTAGTACAATCTGTTGTTTATATCCTGGTTTATTGTGTGTTTTTCCCAACGAGAATATAAACATTTTTCTTAAAGATTTTTATTTATTTGAAAGGCAGAGTTACAGAGAGGCAGAGGCAGACAGAGAAAGAGAGGTCTTCCATCCACTAGTTCACTTCCCAATGGACTGCAACGACCAGAGCTGTGTTGATCCGAAGCCAGGAGCCGCTTCTGGGTCTCCCACGTGGGTGCAGGGGCCCAGGGACTTGGGCCATCTTCTACTGCTTTCCCAGGCCATAGCAGAGAGCTGGATCAGAAGTGGAGCAGCCGGGTCTCGAACCAGTGCCCATATGGGATGCCGGCACTGCAGCCTGGGGCTTTCACCCACTGCGCCACAGCGCTGGTCCCAAGAACAGAACCTTTATGGAGGCAGCAACAATGTCTGCCTCTCTGGTTCACCTTTGTGTCCCCAGTGCCTAGGACTGGGCCTGGTGTGTGTTGTTGTCTCTCTGTAATTATTTGTGAATGGAGGAAATTTATCCTGGTGGTACTGTGGAAGAAGAAATTGGGAATTGTTTTGCCCTCAGTATTTTAGGGTGAGAACTAATGGCTGGGTGGGGAACATGTTGCAGATGATCCCCGTTGGAGACCATATAGGAGAAGCCAGGAACTTTCTTCTGGTCATACCCAGAAACTACTTTCAGGCCTACCCTACCACTCATGAACTCTGCATTATCTGGCAATGTTGGTCACTGTGACTCCATGAGACTTCTTTCTTCCTTGTTTTTCATGATGTTATTTTGTAGATCTTTAATTGTCTGTGTAATCTCAGGGCAAATCACTTGACTTTTCTAGAACTGAGTTTACTCATCTATAAAATGGGGTTATTAAACGATGATCTCAAAGGCCCCTTCTGGTTTGTAAGGTGGGAGGGAGCGTAGGTCAAACAGGACCGGCCAGGGTTTGGTCATTGTGAAAGCTGGGGGATAAGTATGGGGTTTGTTGAAGTCTTCTGCTTTTTTATATAACTATAATTTTCCATAATGAAAAGTTATTTTTTAAGTTCTTATTTATTTGTTTGTTTGAGAGGCAGAGAGAGAGAGAGAGAGGTCCCCTCTGCTGGTTCACTCTCAAAATGTCCACAATGGCCAAGACTGGATCAGGCCAAATTCAGGAGCTGGGAGCTTAATCCAGATCTCCCACATGAGTGACAGGAACCTAATTACCTGAACCATCACTGCTGCCTCCCAGGCTGTGCATTAGCAGAAAGTTGGAATCAAGACACAGTAGATTAATCCTCCGCCTGCAGCGCCCGCATCCCATATGGGCGCCAGTTCTAGTCCCGGCTGCTCTTCTTCTAATCCAGCTCTCTGCTGTGGCCTGGGAAAGCAGTAGAAGATGGCCCAACTCCTTGGGACCCTGCACCCACGTGGGAAACCCGGAGGAAGCTCCTGGCTCCTGGCTTCGGATCGGTGCAGCTCTGGCTGTTGCGGCCATTTGGGGAGTGAACCAACAGAAGGAAGAATTTCTCTCTGTCTCTCCCTCTCACTGTCTAACTCTGCCTCTCAAATAAATGAATAAAAATTAAAAAAAAAAAAAAAGAGCCAAGTATAGAACGCAAGTACTCTGAAATGGGGCAGGTGTCTTAACTACTAGGTCAAGTGCCCATCCCCCGCCCCCCCAGTTTTTTTATTTTTCTGTTTTGAAGCCCATGTTTCTTTATTTTGAATCACTTCTTAGTTACCTGTTACCATCCCTGACTGAACGTCCTTTGTTCCGCACCTTACACATTCATTCTCTGAGGCCTCCTCAAGAATTCTACACTAATAAGTGAATAATATGAATAATACGCTAAGAGGTGTATAATTATCACCTCTGTGTGGTTTCTCCAGCTGCATCCCTCAGGCTAGCTGTCTTGCTGCCTTGGCTGTTCTGTGTTTTCAGCTTTCTGTGGGGTAATTCCATTTGACTGACCCAACTGTCCCAGTTCCAAGAGAAGGGCAGCTGCATGTGGTATGGTGCTGGCTCCGCCTTCGCAAGGGTGGGGTAGAAGGAATTCATAGATAGCTTACCTTCTGAAGCTGGGAACACAGTCGCCCAAAGGTCTGCTAGTAAGTGGTCTGTAGGACTCACTGCGATCCACTTGGAAGATCCTTTCTGACTGCCTGATGGGAAGGGGTGCCAGGAAAGCTGCACTGGCACCGTATCATTCTTGTCTGATTTGGCTTCGAAAAGTTCAGCGTATTTTATAGCTGCTGAAAATTTTTTGAGAACATTTCAGCTCTTTGTTCGCTTAATTTTTTTTTTTTTTTTTTTTTTTTTGAGAGGCAGAGTGGACAGTGAGAGAGAGAGACAGAAAGGTCTTCCTTTGCCAATTGTTCACCCTCCAATGGCCGCCACGGCCGGCGCACTGGGCTGATCCTTCGCGAAGGCAGGAGCCAGGTGCTTCTCCTGGTCTCCCATGGGGTGCAGGGCCCAAGCACTTGGGCCATCCTCCACTGCACTCCCTGGCCACAGCAGAGAGCTGGCCTGGAAGAGGGGCAACCGGGACAGAATCCGGTGCCCCGACTGGGACTAGAACCTGGTGTGCCGGCGCCACAAGGCGGAGAATTAGCCTAGTGAGCCGTGGCGCCGGCCCCTGCTCACTTAATTTTAAAAGCCTTATCAACATGAATCAGGGTTGCTAGTGAACAGTGGGTATTGTCATGTCTCCAGATTTTCAATGTATTGATTATAAACTCTGTGTATCTTCCAGTGTAAATTTGTTTGCATAGGGCTGAATTATTTTTCTAGATACTGATTCATTGAAATGCGACTGATTTTGACCACATGAAGTATTTTCATCTGTAAGTGCAATTTTCTAGCCGCTTGTCTTCTTACTGCCATTCTGTAAGATCTCAGTCTGACTGTCTTAATCCTGAGAGATATTCTCCAAGGTGGTTTGGAGACAAACTCATGTCCAATCACATGGAAAATAAGCATGTCATACTTAAGTGAGGTCTGAGAATATGAGTTTAGTGGAGTGGCTTGTCTTCAGTCTCGGATAATTGCCATGTATTTCAAGGGGCAATGATAGTTCTCCTTGCACAGTGCAAGCAAGTTCGATGGGCGCCCTGGTTATCAAGCACCATTTCACAACTGGATGGAAATACTCCACTAGCTGTTGTAGCAAAGGTGAGGAGAGGAGAGGCCCTGCCACCGAAGAACTAAAACATGGGATGGCGGAAACAAATGGAAGCAGTTTGCATTAAGAAACTGCCGTAAAATGTAATATAAAGTGATGGAGTAGTTGAAAGAACATTTGAGAATTTGACAGGCAGTGTGAAGGACAAGGAAATGACGTAAACACAGATGATCAGAGTGGGAATGTGCAGTGTGTTTAGTGGAAGATCAGGAGACAGAATTGCTTCAGTGAGTTGTACGTCCACATATGGGCAAGTAACGCAGTTTCTGGGCTTCAGGAAGGTGATCATTCACTATGTGAAGCATGCATTGGACAGGAAAGGAAGTTGTCGATGGCTGGGTGGCCGCTTGACTCATATTACCGGAGTCCAAGTGTAAGAGTAAGAGTCTAGGGGCTGGTGCTGTGCCGTAATGAGCCAAGCCTCTGCCTGCAACGCTGGCATCCCAGTGGGCACCAGTTCCAGTCCCAACTGCTCCACTTCTGATCCAGCTCCCTGCTAATGGCATGGGAAAGCAGTGGAAGATGACCCAAATGCTTGTGCCCCTGCACTCGTATGGGAGACCAGAGGAAGTTCCTGCCTCCTGGATTCAGACTGGCCCAGCTCCAGCCGTTGCAGCCATTTGGGGAGTGAACCAGCAGATGGAGGACTTCTCTCTCTGTCTCTCCTCTGTGTCTGTAACTCTGCCACTTGAATAAATGAATACATCTGTGGAAAAAAATAAAAAAGATTGAGTCCATCAGGAGGAATGGGAAGAAATGGAGAGATTTAACTTAGGTTTCAGAGTTGACGGCACGTGGTGGCTGTCAGGCCTGAAGAAAGAGTTCAGGATGTTCCTGAACTCTCAGCAGGTGATGGCTTTATCTGCAACAGGACACAGAGCAGATATAAGTAGGGGTGGAATGAAGTGTTAAAGAGGTGTTGGGGCCCATCCTTGTGGAGGTACCAAGAGAGCAGTTGGAAATAGGAAGAATGATTTCTAGGACATGGGTGGGAGATTAGAAATTTTCCTACAGTTGCTTTAGCTCAGGAACAATGTTTACCATTCAGAATAGTGCGGACATCACTGCCTTCAAGTGGCATACGCTGTAAGAAACTCAGAAACCAAAAGTGGAGAACCAGGAACCTTTGCTCTCCATGGAAGCCATGGGAGAGGAAGCTTTTTAATAGAAAGGGAGAATCCGCAGTGTTGCATACATTGTCAGAGGTGTGAACTGGATGAGGCCTGGGACTGGCGTTGTGGCACGGTGGGTTCATCATCTGCCTGTGGTATCCCATGTGAGCATTGGGTTCAAGTCCCAGATGCAGGATCTCTCTATCTCACCCTTTCCCTCCGTCTTCTCCCCGCCCATTCCTTCTCCCTCTCTCTCCATACCTCTGCCTTTCAAATAAATAAATTTTTTTTCAAATAAATAAATGTTTCAGGGTGAGGCCTGAGACAGAAGCATTGGATTTGTTGATAGTTGAGCAAAGTTTTAGTAGAATGATTAAAAGCCAGAGTTGCAGACAACAAACATTGCTTATTCCCATCTAGACTCATGGACTCCTACTTCACTGAGAGTTATTTCCTCTTCCTTTTAGTTGTCTTACTCTCCATGGCCAAAATATTAACCTGAAGCACACATATATTTCAATGTACTGTTATGTGTTGAGGAAAACTGTGCCTTTCATTTTCTTCTTTTTGCAAAGGAACTGGGCTCATTTGATAGTCCCTTCTTTAGAAGAAAGATCTACAGTGTGATCATTTTAGCACTTAATATAACAAAAGCAAAGTGACCCTGAAATGAAAAATTTCCTCAGTCCTCATGAAGAATTACACTTAAACAGTGAGCAGGCTGATAAATTGCATTTATTTGCAAATCTGGATGAGATCATTTCAGGGCTTTGACCTGTCGTGCATTGCAGCAGTAGGTGGCTGGCTTTGCCTCTAGGTAGGTACAGCCATCACACTCTTGAGAAGCATCAGTCATTGTGCTCCTCTCTCCTCTTCTCTCTCTCCTATAGGTTGCATGGGAGGATGCGTTTGGTATCTAGAAAGAAGAGCTCTCCAAGCACCCCCTGGCA
Organism: Oryctolagus cuniculus; assembly: GCF_051225735.1. Taxonomy (NCBI): domain Eukaryota; kingdom Metazoa; phylum Chordata; class Mammalia; order Lagomorpha; family Leporidae; genus Oryctolagus; species Oryctolagus cuniculus. The sequence continues at coordinate 58,053,424 of NC_142883.1, forward strand.
AGTTTATGCGTCTCTTTAGGAATGTCCATCAGCAGTGGATTACATTTCAGCACTTCACCTTCCTCAAACGCATGGTATGTGGAGAAGACCATCCTTGCCCTGTTTCCTGGTCCCTTCTCTGTATGAGGGAATTTCAGAAATTCCTGTTAGAGGAAGAGTTTTAAGAAGTACTAGTTGAAAAAGGACTTTTATTTAGTGTCCTCTTAAGTTTAGCAAAAGTTTTTAATCTCTTGTTTTGATTATTCTTAACTGAAACCAGAATGATTCTGGCGTTTGAGGTTAAAAGTATGATCCTGAACTTATTGATTAAGTTTGGAGAAAGATTGAAAACTTCTGCCATATTTTGTTTGACTTGGCTGAAATTAGGAAAAGCTGAACCGTTATGATACATCTTTTTAAAATTCTTTGAAGTTCTAGGAATATATGAGTAATATAGAAATAATTGCTTTAATGGTGTGGCTGTCTTGTTTTTCTTAAATCAGTAGTGCATTTGAAAATCTTTTTAACACATGTCCTTGAGAATAGACTCAAATAAATTGAGAGTTTTTGTAATTTGCTGGACATTTTATAATGGACATTGATAATACATCTGAGAGTCCTTTATCTGGGTTGATTTTAATGATGTTGTGGGTAACATGATAACTTACTGTTAATTACCAGTGAGGGCATTTGCCATTTTCTCAAATGGAAGAGGGGCTTAGAATGGCAAAATATAGCTAGAAAGTGATGGTTGCAGTACCAGCAATAAAATAATAGCAGATACATAATCTAAAGCCCTATTTGACATCTCTGTCTTTTTTTTTAACTTATAACGTCCACTTTAACATTAAAATTTTAATTTAGAATCTTAATAAAACTCTATGTTGATAAGAGATTTAAATTTTTTTTCTTTAAAGATTTTATTTATTTGTTTATTTGAGAGGTAGCATTACAGAGAGGGAGGCACAGAGGTCTTCCATCACTGATTCACTCCCCAGATGGCTACAGTGGCCGGAGCTGATCCAAAGCCAGGAGCCAGGAGGTTCTTCTGCCTCTCCCATGCAGCTACAGGGGCACAAGCACTTGGGCATTCCAGGCCATTAGCAGGGAGCAGCTGGTGTGGGGAGCAATCCGGACTGGACTGAGTTACTGGAATTAAGACTTATTCTATGCATCTGCTCTCCCACAATATGGCGCTGGGAGAGGAGAAAACAGCTTCTACCCAGCTGCCTCTCACCAACTTGACAAGCTGTAGGACTTGCTCCTGATTGGAGGAGAGCAGCGTACTCGGCGTGTGGGCAGCCGAGTTAGGATTGGCGGAGGAGGACTATAAAGGAGGAGAGAGACGGCATGCACCAGGAACATCTAAGGGGAACATCTAAGGGGAACACCTGTGCAGCCCCCCAGAGAGCCGGCCGGCGGTGTGCTGCTCCCCTGCGGAAGTGGGGAAAGTGGCCAGGGGGAACCGCCCTTCCACGGAGGTGGAAGGGACAGTAGCCAACCCGGGAAGAACCAGCAGCAAACCCGGGGAGGGCCGAGCAGACGAAAGAACAGCGCAGGGTCCTGTGTCGTTCCTCCACGAAGAGGGGGAGTGACAGCTGGAACAGGAACCCATGCCCACATGGGATGCCAGCGCCGCAGGCAGAGAAAACAGCTCTCTGAATTCGCTCATGAGTCACAAGTCTTACCTGAGACTAGAGTGTGTAGTTTTAAGATTGAGGCCATGGAAAAGGCACTTACTTGCTTGTTAGAATAGGTGGCTCCGTGTCCCAGGGCTACCTGTAACTGGTTATGGAAGAGCTCTGCTTTTAATGAGACATCTTCTCTACCAGCTGCTGAGAAGATGGAACGAAGTAGATACCACATCAACTATAAAATGGCTCACAAATGGCGGTAGTCATTAATCTTGCCTTGTTAGTAGTAAAACATCTGATTCCCACTCCTGTGCTCTCCTCTACCACGTGTGTACAAGGTCACTTAACTCTGGATTATGTCCCCAAGCTGAGCCCCTCTTGGTGCTGTTTGCAGAAGTACGTGGAAAGGGACCTTCTCATCTGGGCTTTTGGGGATAGAAAACACTTTCATGTGTCCAGAATGTTGAACCTCCATGGAAGATTCTGGAGGAGATGAATATGGAATAGATTTACCTTTCTTTCTAGTAACTTGTGTTCCCATGGTTTTCTGCACCACAGATTTGAAAACAATGACTGAGACGTTAATTTTATTCTATTTAATACCAGGAAAGAACTTTCAGGTACCCCAAAAGATTGGAAATGTTACTAAACAACCATTGAAAAGCATTTGGGGCCTCACTCGCATAGTAACATGTGCTTTTTGTTTGTTTGTTTGTTTGCTTAGTATGTCACACAACTGAACAGGAGCCTCAACCAGCGAGTAAAACCAAAGCCGGAGCCAGAGGCCTCTTCTTTCCTTGAAAAAACGTCTTTAGGCCAAGACAATGCAGAAATGTATGAGACAAGACCCCTCTCGCCCCCTAGCCTGTCTTTGTCCAGAAAGCCAAAGGACAAGGAACTGATGGAACTAGAGCCCGATTCGATCTCCGAAGGGGCACTGAATGTGGGAAAAGACGCAAAAGAAGAAAAGCAGTGGAAGGAGATGAAGGTGCACGTGGATGATCTGCCAGGGATTTTGGCCCGACTCTCCAAGATCAAACTCACAGGTACTGTTTTTTCTGGTACAGTTACTTATTTAAAACTTTAGTTTCTGCTCAACAAAAGCAAACAAACAAACAAAAAACTAATCTTGTCGAGTGCCCCAAATGGAATAATTTGAAACCAGAGGTCCTCTCTCAGTATTTTTCCTTCCTTCATTTTAATTGAGATTCGAAGTCAAGTCTTCTAAATTCCATTTACCCAGAATTATAAATGGGGTCACAATAGGGACTGTGCTAAAAGTATTCTAGCTCTCATTTACAAGTAAAGTAGAATGTGTATCCTGTTACCTCCCTTGTCTTTCCTGGTTTTGTGCATACTCTGGTTTCAAACGCAGTCAGATAGTGAGTTCCATCTACTTGAATTCTGGAACAGGGAGGGTTACACTGCTGGGCTTGCTCTGCTCACAGCATACCCCCACCACCCTCAGAGGGCTTGCAGCTCCTGTTGTGTTTTGCTTCTTGGGGGTCCTCTTGATTGTCCCTGGTGTGCTTTTCTGAAAGGAAGCTTGAACCTTTTTTTTTTCTTTGCCTATTCTAGCACACTAGATCTAATTTTATTACATGCATTTGGGTGTTCACTTATAATTATGTCATCCAGTTGTCATAATGACCCTGTGAGTCAGGCTCATAGCTGAGTTAGCCATGGGTTATACTGGACTAGCCCCTTGGAGTGGGTGGGTTCTGGGCCCTTCTACAAATTGAAGACCCGGATCCTGGTCTGCTTCCTTTCTTCTTGGCTGATAATAGAGACAAATCTAAGGAGTGGATGATAAGGTTAAGCCAGGTACTCTTTGAGGACAGAAAGTGGTAATTCATGTTACTGCATTAAAAGGAACAGAGGAGACAGGGAAACTCTTGAGAGTAGAGAAGAATCAGAGAGAGTGGTTTTGATTTTAAAGAGAATTGAGGCAAAAACACAGGGAGGAAGGAGGTAGGCCTGGTTTCTCAGCGACCGGGCTTGCATGGCGGATGAAGGAAGATCCTTGCGGGAGGGCTGGGCCTGACACATGGGGGCGTGGATGCAGGCGCGGAGGAATCTGAGTCAGACTTTTCCTGGTGTAACTGTGAAACACGGGGGCTCGTTCTCCATGGTGCCTCTGAAAACAGGCCTCAGTGCTGTGCGCCAGCTAAGCAAGGAGCGATCCGTCTCTGATGAAGTCATCTTGTCATTTACTCAAGTGGTCCGCGCGTCGTGTTGTTGGCGTGGTGAGGGTGGCTGCAGACACGTTGCAGTCAGGAGGATGGCACCTTCACGACGAGGCCTCAGTCCGTGGGCCTCAGACGTGGCGGCTGTCCCCAAGAGGAGCACCTTTCTTTTTGTGCACCGTCACTTCGCTCGGCTGCCTGCTCTGCTCGTGGGTTCTCCTCTGTGCCCGTCCTGTGCCTGTCACTGGATGCTAGACTCAGCCTTAACTCTTTCCATTTTCCTTTTCATCTCTAGTCTGGCATCTGACTTTTTTTTAACCTGCAGAATCTCCTGCAGTGCCTGTAAGAAGGTTTGCTTTCGCTTCCCTATTTCTGAAGCTATGCTTCTAATTTAGGTCCAGAATGCTTGAGGCCACTGGTTTGTGCAGCGGCTCCTAATGGCTGCTTGTCTTCATTTCCTCCTGCCCCAGCCACTGCGGTTCTTGCTGCCCAGAGCCACCACGTTGACTTTCTGAAGCATTGCTTTCAGTTTTCCTAAGTTCACTGTACACAGACGTCCGTGGTTTGTCCACCGCTTCCTGCCTCCACTCCCACTCTGCCTGGTTTTCATGACACATTGTCATGTGGGGTCGTCACACCCTTTGCCAGAAACATGCTTTTTTCCCTGTCCTGTAGGCCAGGCCTTCCATCCGCCATGCTTTTTCCCCTGCGTTCATGGGAGATAGCCAGCCAGATCCTTTGGGGGCTTCTCTATTCAGCCTGCTCTTGGCCCCGGTACCCTGTCTCAAAACCCACAGTATGGCTTTGAAGTCAAGCGGGCTTGAGTTCAGATGCTGGCTGTGACATTTACTAGCTAGTGAGTCTGGGCAACTCCTTAACCTCATTGAGACGACTTCCACATCTGTAAAGTAGAAATAACAACGGCAATAAATCACTTAATAGTTAGATTACAGAATGCACTGTGAGCACCCAGCAGCCTGCCTCACACGGGGCCATTTGCCGTGTGTGGTGTTTCCCCTTCAGATTGTTTGCATCTGACGAGGGGTTGCAGGGAAGATGAGGAGGGGGATAGTAAGCAGCAGCAGAAGCCTTTGCAGAAACCAAAGAAGGCCGGCGCCACGGCTCACTAGGTTAATCCTCTGCCTACGGCGCCGGCACCCCGGGTTCTAGTCCCGGTCGGGGCGCCGGATTCTGTCCCGGTTGCCCCTCTTCCAGGCAGCTCTCTGCTGTGGCCAGGGAATGCAGTGGAGGATGGCCCAAGTGCTTGGGCCCTGCACCCCATGGGAGACCAGGAGAAGCACCTGGCTCCTGCCTTCAGATCAGTGCGGTGCGCCGGCCGCGGCGGCTATTGGAGGGTGAACCAACGGCAAAGGAAGACCTTTCTCTCTGTCTCTCTCTCTCACTGTCCACTCTGCCTGTCAAAAAAAAAAAAAAAAGAAAAAAAAAAAAAAAGAAACCAAAGAAGCATGTTCAGAAAACCACAGCGTGACTGGGAGTGCCCCTGGGTGACTTCGCTGTCACCTGGAGGGGCCATTGCTGGGATGGCAGGGTTAGACGGGGGTCATGCTGAAGAGTCTGGCTCTCCAGTGGAACAAGAGCAGGTGTGGAAAGCCCTGGAAGGTTCTTTGGAAAGACGTTGTATTGGGATTTTTATTGTCCTAACTGGAAGTTCCTGAGAGGAGCTTCTTGGGATGGGAAAGGTTTATTTTGGCTTCCAGCTTGGAGGTGCACCATTCAGGACTGGGCATTGCCATGGACTGGCAGTGGTGGAGTATGTGTGGAGGGAGGGCCACGTGGTGAGCCGGGAAGCAGAGCGTGTGATGGAGGAAGAGGAGGAGGTGTGCTTGGCTTCCAGAGGAGCCTCCCCAGGGCACGCCCCCCCCCCCGCAATGGCCCCCCTCTCTGATGCCATCATTAGGTCAATATCTACCCTTCCTCCATCAGCCTTTAACAGAAAACATTGAGGTGCAGATGTCTCCATGAGTATGAGGAGCCAAGTCCTTATTTGTCTCTTAAGGGCCTTTTGCTTACTGTTAAATTAATACAGGCTTATTGTAAAAAAAGAAAAAACATAAGACAGAGGTGTGCACCTTAACACAAGTGCTCTCTCAGTTGTAGATAAAAACCTTACTGGGAGTATAGCCTTCACTATATAAACACATACGCAGATACAGCTATGGTTGTACATTTTCTTTAACAGAAATAGGGTCACACCATCACTCTGTGAACCCACCATTTTCTCACAGCAGGATAGCGTTAACTGACGGTATTTCCTTCCCTGCATACTATTCCATTGAATGTGTCCGTCCTCGTTTACTTAACTAATCCTCTACAGGTAAACATTTTGGATGGTGCCAGTTTTTCCCTATTAAAAGCGATTCTGCAACTAACTCTTAGCACAAAAGTCATTGTATACTTACATGAGTCTGTAGGGTAAGTGTTTGGAAATGTGGTAGTTAGCTTTAAATATTTTAATTTTGGATTTATCAACTGGTCTGTGCCTAAAGAGAGCATGGCCACTTTACCTTCCTTCCAGTGGCGCCTGGGACGCCGACTCCCTCCGTGCGCTGTGCTCCTCCGTGAGCTGTCTATACCAGTTTTGCCACTTTGATAACTGAAAGAGATACGAGTTTTTATTAAGCTTTGGCAAGATTTAGCATCTTTCTTTTTTAATCATCTGTATTTTTCCTTCTACTTCCTCATTTGCCTCCTATTATTTGATGCTTTTTTTAATAAATAATAAAATTAGCATTTCAGCTATTCATGACAGATATTTATTTCACATTTTGTCTTTTTTCCTTTTTACTTGCAGTGTTTTGTTTCACTTTTGTCCCACTGAAAGTTTTCTTTTATAAGATTTATTTATTTGAAAGATAGGGTTAGAGAAGGAGAGATGGAGAAACAGAGAGATCTTCCATCCTCTGGTTCTCTCCCTAAACGACTGCAACCGCCGGGATGCGGCCAGGAGCCCAGAACTCCCTCTGGGTTTTGCATGTGGGTACAGGGACCCAAGTGCTAGGGCCATCGTCTGCTGCTTTCCCACCCGCATTAGCAGGGAGCTGGGTCACAAGTGGAGCAGCTGAGACTTGAACTGGCGCCCGTATGGGATGCTGGTGTTGCCGGCGGCAGCTCAGCCACTTGTGGTACAGCACTGGCCCCACCCCTGAAACGTTAACACTGCGTATTCAAATTTCTTCATTTTCTTTTTTCATGCTTACAAAGAGTATAAAACGGTTGTTTCTGTCACAGTTTTGACATCAGCTGGAATATATTTCAATGGAAGGTGTAGGATTGATAAGGAAAACTGCTGTGGCAGTTCCATTAAGCAGTGTCAACCTTCTTTTTTGTAAATAAAATTTTATTGGAGCACAACCACACCCACTTACTCTATGCTGTTGCCATGCTACAGTGACATAGTTGAGTAATTATATAAGAGAAAATTTACCTGGGAGAACTGGAATACTTACTGTCTGGCCCTTTACAGGAAAGAGTTGCTGAACTTTTTCTTTTCTTTTCTTTTTTTTTTTTTTAGTGTTCATTTATTTATTTTCATCTATTTGAAAGGCAGAGTGGCAGAGAGAGAAGGAGAAACAGAGGTCTTCCATCTACTTGTTTAGTCCCCAAATTCCCGCAACAGCCGGGCCTAGGCCATGCTGAAGCCAGGAGCTGGGAACTCAGTCTGAATGTTCCTACAAGCATGTCAGGGACCCAAGTACTTGGGCCCATCAGCTGCTGCCTCCCAGGCACATTAGCAGGAAGTCAGATTGGAAGTGGAGGAGCTGGGACTTGAACCAGGCGCTCTGATACAGGATGCAGGCATTCCAGGTGATTCCAGGCAGGGATTACCCAGCTGAGCCACAACACCCGCCTGCTGACCTGTTTAGAGAGAATACGGATGAGTGAGAGTCGAGAGCAGTGGCAGACAAATGGTGGTAACCAGTTGAGAAACAAAGTGGGGCTGAACTGAGGCTATGGTGGGGAAAAGGAAAAATGGAGAGATAGAGAAACATTAAGGAAGTGGGATGAATAGGTAAATGTAGTCGTGTACTAGGGAAACATATAAGTTTGAGGACATGGAGTTGCAAGGAGTTTGCAGAACCTTTGAGTGAAGCCCATGCTGTCCAGCTCTCTGGGCCCTGTTGTCCTTCTCTGTCATCCTAGACCCTGCCCAGCTCTTCGAGAGAGAGCAGTGTGGTGACCTCTGGAGCCAGATTTCCCTTCCCTGCCTTCAAATCCTGACTCTCGCTAGCTGAGTGACCTTGAACAAAGTGCTATAATCTCTACTTCACCAGGTTGTTCTGAGTGTTAACAGAGTTAGCATTTACAAATGGCAGGAAAGTGGCTGGTGCGTTTTGAGAGCTATTTGCAAGTTGCTGGGTTTCCCCTGCAGGCATTTGCCTAGAAACAATTCCAGGCTTCTGGTATGAGAAACCAGGGAATGACGGAGTTGACTTGAGAATACGACTATGAAAGGAAGAAACGGGTTAGAGGCAAAGGTAGCAAGTTCAAATTCAGACAAGTGGAGTGTGAGTTGCCCCTCGCCTGTCCAGTGCAGATGGCTGCGAAGAAGGTCAGAAAGAACCGTGGGCTGGAGGATGCAGAATCTGCAGCATGGAGTTGGCGGTGCAGCTGCTGTGGTGAATGAGGTTACCAAGGGTCAGCGTGCCTGGGGAACAGAGCAGAGAACCGGGCATAAGACTTTGAATAAAGCTCTGTACGGGAGCCTGCAAGAAAACGCACGTTGGGAGGCAGGACGAGAAAGGGTCTGTCCCGGAAGCCAAGAGGGTAGACCCAGTTCAGAAAGGGAGTGATCCGCACTCACATGCCCAGGGGTCTGCTGAGAAGCCCAGCTGGAGAGAGGTCTTTGATGATCGTTCACTTGTGCCCGCTGTGTAGTGTGGTGGGTGTCAGGAGCACTGATCGCATGCCTGTGAAAGTGGCAGTTCTTGGCCACTGTCCCCAGGAATTCATGGTCCCTAGGGCTGGGACGGGACCCGGAGAACGGCATGCTTAACCGGGAACCAGACGATGCTGAGGCAGGTGGTCCTGGATCACACTTCCAGAAAGTGAAGTAGTTGTTACTCAGGCAGCGCCGCATTCGGGCCCCAGACCAAGTGGTCTGGCTGCGTGGGGAGAGGACTCACCTAGGGAGAGCCAGGGCAGCTGATTGCTACCTCTGGCAGCAGGAAAAGCCGGCAGGGCTGAAAGTGGACCACACAAGAGAGGTATGCAAAAGCAAGAAAGCAGGATGCACCCAGGAGGGGGGGGGGGGGGCACTCACCAATAGCCAAAGGTGGAAAATTCCCAGGGCAGTGAATTTCCCCTCGTATCATTTTATGTATTCCATGCCCCAGGTTTCTGCAGGAACTAAATGAATTAAAGCCATTTCCTTCTGCTTATTCCATTTAAAGGAGCAAAGCCCTTTGGGTGACCCCCCCCCCACCCTCTTATCTGACCTTTTACTTCTCTATTTAGTTTATTGCTTGAATTCACATGGCTTGGAGTGGAGTCAGCAGGATTTTTTTTTTTCCTTGAAGAAAATCCCTGGTATCTATCAATTGATTTCTTTTGGACTCTTCACATCGTGGACAATTCATTTATAGCTAGCTAATGATAGCCCAGGCAGAAAAATCTGGGGGCCAGCGATCACTTTTATAGAACTCGGCTCTCTTTGCCTCCTCTTGTTTATAGCTGTAATATACCAAGGGTAATTAACTGTAGAGTAAGTGCAGGGCCATGTAGTGGTCATCCTTCTATTTCGTTCCTGGGGTAACAGGGTAGCAGCAGCCTGATGCCTTGGCCCTTACCTCAGGACAGGGATCAAATGTTTGCTGCTGCTAATGCCATTGAAAGACCCACCCCCCCATGAACGGAAATAATACTGAGTTTATAAAGAAGGAATAATGGTCCCCCTTGAGCTTCCCTTGCCAGCTGAGCTATTTACAATATGTTTTTGGAGTTGGTTGCATGGACCACACTGGGGTGAAGAAATTTTATTTGGATTAGGATCATAAGAGGCTTTGGTGACTGAACTGAGTTTATACTGAATATAGGTCAATAAAAAGCAGAACTTTTTTTTTTTTTCTTGAATAACATCTGTGTTGAAAAGCTACAACACATTTTCTGGGACCAGAATGCTAAAACAGATTGTTTATTGGAACCAACAGATTATGCTGTTGATGGGACTGATATTAACTGCAGTCTGTCAATGTATAGATTTTTTTTTTTTACCCCCGAGAGCCTAGAATGCTGCTTTTTATTAACAGGGAAAAAAACAGGAATGGAAGATACAAGTTCATTTTAGATGCTTGTATAAAAGTCAATTTGCTCTAATCTTCACTTATTAGCTATCTGTATCAAGGAGATTTCCTGAAAACACTGACTGAGTAGAATTATTATGATTCTTAGAATTTTTCTGAATATTTTGATGTAGTTACCTTGATGGTAATATATTTACTGGATGTTGTAGTAGTGTATTTAATTATATGACTATCAAGTATTTCTGTTTAGAAAAAAAAAGGTAAACTAAAACAGGGCATATTGAAATCCCCCTATGATTCCACCAACGTATGTAGTAACCATCTTGAAGAGTTTGGTATCGGGTTGTCTAGAATTATTTTTCCGTGTATTCCATTCATCCATCCTTTTTTTTTTTTTTTTTTGCTTTTTAAACAAATGTTAAGACCCAAGTGTAAACGCCTTCTGTAATTTCACTGTATCTATTTTTGGTGACTTTTTAAAAATTTCCAAGTAGTATTTTCTTAACACAAAAACAGATAATAATATACAAAACGTCGCCTCCAGGCCACAGAGTAAGCAGGTTTTGTGTGTAGAGTTTTCCAGGCTTTATCCTGCTGTGATGTGAATAGTACAGGTTCTGGAGTCAGACTGGCTGGGGTGGAATCCCCGGGCCACACCTTATTGGCTTTTGTGATCATAGGCACATTTTGTTCAAGTCTTCTCTGAAAATGTGGCTAATCCTATCTGAAGGGATCGTTGTGAAGACTGTCAGAAAGAATACGAGTAAATAATTTAGTGCCGCAAATGCGCAGGAAAGGTTAATTATTTATATGTTTGATCATATGCAGGTATAGTTTTTGTTGGGTTTTTTTTAGAAAACATAAAGTCACGCCATGCATTTTGTTCAGTCATTTGCTTTCTTCTTCCCTAAATTATATGTCACAGGCCTACTTTCTTATCAGTGCAATTAAGTCTACTTCTTTTTTTTTTAAGGCTGATAGAATTCCATCATGTGAATATATTGAATTTACTGAAAATTTCCTTATTAATGGATATTTAAGTTGTCTTATGTTTTGGTGTTAAAAGTAATGATATTTGGTATCTTTGTACGTACATCATTGTTTATATTTATTTCTGAAAGTTAGCTCTGTAGAAGTGTACCTTTATTTTTAGTGGCTAGCTAGCATACCATTGTGTAGCTATAAGTGACTTACTTCTCTTCTGTTTAGGTGATTTCTATTTTATTATTACTTGTAAGCAATGCTGAAAAGAATATTTTCATAACCAAATGTATGATGGTTTTCTTAGGATAAGTAGAAAGCTTTGCTGGGTCAGAGGGTGTACATACTTTTAAAGCTTTTGATTTTCATTGACAAATTTTCCCTCAAGATTTTGCCAGTTTATGCTGTTAGCAGAGCTACCAACTGACTGCTTTCACTAATGAATGCTAGATATTACTGTGTTTTTCTACCAAGTTGATGGGTGAAAAGTGGCAGCGTTTAATTTTATATTTACAACTACTGATGAGGTTTCACATTTTCCCTCTGTTGATTGATGATTTATGTTTCTGCTGCAAAAGGCTTGCATGCCTTCCAGGCTACTCTTTTGTGTTTGTCTTTATTTATTATTTGAAAGGGTTTTTGTTAACAGTATATAAAATATCTGATCCCATTGTATGTATCTGTTATACATGTCTTATATAGTGTTTGCCTCATCTTTTCATTGATCGTGTTTTTCTGATGTGCACAAGTTCATTTTATGTGGCCAAGTCTGTTGATCTTTTTCCTTGTGGATTTGACTTTTGTAAAATGCTTAGGCTTTCCACATAAGGATTTTGTAAATAGTTATGTACATTGTTAATCTTACAATTCAATTGCATTGTGTCCTTCCACAAGATGTGTAAGGTGGAGATGTAATCCGTTTTTAATCAGTCTTCAACCACTGTGACCGTGTCCCTTGGGTCACTTTCCCTCTTCCCTCTCCCGGTCGGTTCTGTTGGCATTTTGAGTTGCATGCAGTATGTTTATGATTAGTCTGGGATGAACTGAGATTTTACCATATTATGTCATCTTCTTTTAGTCAGTCTTCTTTTATGCGACTTCAGATTTATACTTTCTTGACTTACCAATGCATTAATTTTAGGGTATTCAAAAATTTTTTTGCCCCTTGATTTTTTTTTCCTTGGGTTTTTCAGGAATATACTCCAGTAGTGATCAAGATGCCTCTATTTTTGTGTTTGTCCTGACTGTAGCATTTTCTGGTCATTGCCACCTTGCTTTACTCTCTCCACTTGGCTTCCCTCACTATGATTTTCTGCTTCATTCGGAAAGGTTCTCTGAGATGTGTCACATGCAGCACTGATTTGGTTTTGTGTGCTCTAGTTCTTATCACATCTCATGACCTTTTTTTTAAGATTTTATTTATTTATTTGAGAAGCAGAGTTACAGACAGAGAGAGGGACAGACAGAGAGAAAGAGCTTCCATCTGCTGGTTCACTCCGCAAATGGCTGCAACGGCCGGAGCTGGGCTAGTCTGAAGCCAGGAGCCAGGAGCTTCTTTTGGGTCTCCCACATGGGTGCGGGGGTGCAAGCAGTTGGGCCACCCTCCGCTGCTTTCCCAGGCCATAGCGGAGAGCTAGACCGGAAAAGGAACAGCCAGGACTCAAACTATAGGATGCCGGCACCACAAGCAGAGGCTAAGCTGTAGCACCGGCTCCTCTCATGACTTTTTGCAACATTCTACTGCGGCAATTTTTATTTTTATATAATTTTCTTAGCCCACTTGATGTGGCTCATGGGCCTCACTTTCCCTGGAGTGTACAAATTTGCTTTTTCTTCTCTTTCAACTCATATTCCTTGAGTGTCCGTCATGTTCAATGTGGCTTTCTAAGCACAGCAGCCAGAGGAGGAGCATGCGGCGGTCCTGCCCTCACATTGGGCCTCTGACAGCCTCGTGATGCTATGGGACCCGTTGTTCACAAAGGCAGTCAAACTCATTTTCTTCCATCTGAGTTCGCTCCTTTGGTCTTTTGGAATCTTTGAGTCTTAAATTGACCCATTCATTTTACTTCTCGTTATCTTTATCCATCCCTAAACAAACACAAGACTATTATAGTTACATCCTGAACGAATATAAGCTCTGTATCAGGTCATTTTGTCTGAACTGTTACACTCTGCCTTGTGCCTATAATAGTGCCTGGTGCCCACAGGGTACTTACTATGTGTTGATTGAATGAACACATGGTTGGATATTCCTTCATTGCTAGAGACTTCCACCAGCAGATGATGTTGGACTTCACCATGGTATTGTTTATTTTTTAATATTTTTTAAAGATTGATATGTTTATTTGAAAGGCAGGGTGCCAGAGAGGGAGGGGAGGAGGAAGAGAGAGAGAGAGAAAGATCTTCCTTCTATTGGTTTTCTCCACAAATGCCCACAACAGCCAAGGTTAGGCCAGTCAGAAGTCAGGAACCAGGAACTCCGTCTGGGTCTCCCACATGGGTGGCAGGGGGCCCTGGTATGTGGGCCATCATCTTTTGCCTTCTAGGTGCATTAGCAGGGAGCTGGATTGGAAGTGCAGAGTGTCCAGGACTTGAACCACACATTCCAGGATGGGATGCGAGCACCCCAAGTGTTGGCTTAACCCTTGCGTGTTTGGAACCCGAGGGATGGAGGCTGTTAGTTTTTGCTCTTCTGATGTAGCTGTCCCATGGCCTGAAGGAGATCAGAAGCAAGCGACCAACAAGGATGCTTTTGCTCTCCCAGACTTTCCTCACCACACTTCTGAAACCACAGTGCTGGCACTCCGCTCTCGGATCTGATTTTTCACATCATCCGCCTCTCCTCTTGGCATGCAAGTGGTGTGTCTGTGTCCACTTTCTTCTCTGGGGCTGAGTTCGGGGAATACTCTGGCATGCAGGCAGGGGTGAATGCCTGTTATGCTGGTTGAAGGCACTCAGAAAAATTCCCTGCTTGTCTCCATGAGAATTAAGTCAAGGCCAGGCCCTGCTTTCTGTCTGCTGTGACTACCCCCAGCCCTGCCTCTCCCAGCTGTGCTGGTGGCTGCCTCCAGGCCTTCTGTACTGGGATTATAAGGGGTCTTTGCAGGGAGTGGACCTGCCTTGCCCTGGTGCACTCTGACCTCTGGCCTTGCTCCTCGTCAGGAGGCAATAATGAGTACTGTCAGGACAGTCTTTATTTCCCATCATTTTCTCGATTTCCTTATCAGTGGCTACTTAGTCTCATTTTTTTTTTCCATTTAAATAATGAAAGCAATGCATCAGTTCTTGGTAACTGTCTTTAATTTAGTCTCATCTGTGCTATATTTAACAAATATTTCTTGAGGTTTCTGGTACCCTCTCTTTACCTAATTTATTGCTGAAGCAAGCTTTTCTCCAATTTTCATTTTTGTTCCCTCATTTTACTTGGTTTCTGGCGGGCATGGGGTGCGTAGATGTTCGCTTTAGTCAGGGTTCTAATTTAAACCAACAATAGATTCGGGCTGCTCTGTTTGCTGATGATTTAATTGTTAAGATAGGATTTAATTATCTTCAATTTGATGTTACACCCGGGCTGTCTGTCACGGGGTAGCTGCTACAGTAAGGTAGACATCATTCCACAAGGACGATAATCACTGTTAGCCCCTGTGAGCCAAAACAGGGCCTGACCACACACAAGTGACAGCTTGAAAAGCCGAAGCCTAAAAACGCAAAGGCATTAAGGATTTTGACGTCAGGAATCCAGCACCAGCGCTTTAGGGACGGACGTAGCCAGCGGCACGCCTGCTTTGCTTTCTCCCCCATCACCATTAGCTGGTGACTTTTGTCCTCAGAACCCCAAGATGGCCTCCCCATCATCACATTGTGTGCCGGGCAAACAGACGGAGAGAGGGGAACGTGGAAAGTCAGAAACCTCGGGACCAGTCTCGGCCTTTTACTTGGGAAGGGAGCTCTTGATAGGAACTCGTCTCTTTCTGTCTCACTGGCCGGGAGAGTGCCACGTGGCCACCTCCACCTGCAGGGGGCGCTGTGAAGCGCAGCGTGAGTCTGGTGTCTCTGTTTCGAAGAGCCAAAACGCCTCGAATGTAGCCTGGTCGACTCTGACTCTGTATCCCGGGAGCCCCCACGGGGCTGTCTCATACAGCACCACATCCCTCTCCTGGAGGAAGACGGGGCTCCCTGCTCAGTCTTTCCACAGAAAAATAGATTCCGCCCTCTGGGCAGCTCTGAGACTCGCATTGCACATGTGCGCTTCATATGTCGTGTATTTCCACGAAGACTGACGTGCCAGCTTGACCAGCAGTGGTTGTGGATGCGTGCTGATCCTTCGTCAGTTCTCCCTATCAGCCGGATAACCAAATACACACTTGGAGACTCCTGGTTTGTGTCTTAGGGTGGAGTCACTCAGCGTGGACCATGCCAGCAGAGCAAAGCCCGCTACCCAAAGGGTCTGAGGGAGCTTTAACAAGTTCATGGAAAGTGGGATTGAAAGATAAGTTAACCTTGGCACAAAACAGTTTAGAAACTCAGGAGTTATTTTTCATAGTAGGCATTTTCCATAAATTCTTTGAAGACCTTGCAATGCATGGATTTCATTTTTTTTTTTTTTTTTTTTTGCGGCAAAATAAGCTTATGTTTCTTCTTCTTCTTCTTCTTCTTCTTCTTCTTTCTTCTTTCTTCTTTCTTCTTTCTTCTTTCTTCTATTTATTTATTTACTTGAAAGGCAGAGTTATGGAGAAAGAGAGGAGAGACAGAGATCTGCTGGTTCACTCCCCAAATGACTGCAATGGCCAGAGCTGGGCCAGGCCGAAGCCAGGAGCCAGGAGCTTCTTCCAGGTCTCCCACATGAGTACAGGGGCCCAAGGACTTGGGTCATCTTCTGCTCCCTGGCTATTAGCAGGGAGCTGGATCAGAAGTGGAGCAGCCAGAACTTGAACCGGCACCCATATGGGATACGCCAGCACTGCCGACGCAGTTTCACCTGCTGTGCCACAGTGCTGACCCAAGCTTGCATTTCAACTCAATTCCCCACAGACTTTTTGAAGTACCCTCTTCCATCTTCACTGAACTTCAGCTGAACCAGAAAACCAGCCAGGTGGCAAGGAAGCCCTTAATGAACACCGTGACACTTTCCCCTCTCTCACTTTGTTGTATTCCAACAGTCACTGTCGGCTCTGGCATCTTGCTCAGTTTTTTCTTCTTCTCCCAGAATTCCGCCATCATCAGCCTAGAGAACGAACCTGTGCATAGTGGTTCTCAGACTTCACATGCCTTCTGTGATACTTGGGCTGCTTGTTAGAATACAGATCTCTGGGTATTACTTGTTTATCCTTTCACTCTAGGTCTGGCGTGAGACCTAGAATCAGTACTTTAACCAGTGACCCTGCTACCCATGGTTCCCAGACACACCTTAAAAAGCGACTCTTGCCATCTGGAGAGCCCTCGAGCACCCTCCTCTGTCCTCGCGTTTTCACACTCTCAGCAAGTGACCTTGTGTCCCTTTTCTCAGGGCAAGCGGACACTCCCCAACTTCCTGCTGGCCCAGGTGATCTGGGTTCTCACTCCCCCATGAGTGGTTGATGTCACTGGCAGCCTGACACCTTGGGGTCCCCTGAGATTCCAGAAGGCCCAGCACGTCTCCCTGTACCGTGTGGAGGGCGGGTTATCTGAAGCACCTACAGGGTGCAAACCATTGCTTCTCAGCCTGGAGGCCAGACCTGTCCCGGTGCTTAATTATCCTTTTGGGTATAACCAAGGGCTTGATTTCAGTTCAGAGCAAAGCAAGGCAGCATCTCACATATTGAGATTCAGGAAGGAGCCACTTTACAGAAGTGAATTACAAAAGAATGTAAAGAGGTGGTCTCTTTAAATACCAGAAAGGCCTTTCAGCTCAACCTTTCTTAAAAATGCAAAGTAAAGTTTTAACTGCACTAATAACTTTTTGAAAAAAATAAGACGGAACAGTGTATTGGGAGGGTACGAATGAAGATATAGTGAATTTGAAGGTTAAGAAAGAAAAGAGGAATGCTGACCTGCCAGTGAGCTTTAAAAAAATGCACAGAGGGGTAGGCATTGAGCCTAGTGTCCAGATGCCTGCCTCTCAGACCAGAGTGCCTGGGTTCCACTCCTAACTCTGCTCCCAGTTGCAGCTTCCTACTCACGTGTACACTGGGAGGCAACAGGAGGTGGCTCAAGTGATTATGTCACTGTCACCCACGTGGGAGACTTGGATTGATTCCTGGCTCCCAGCTTTGGTTTGACCCAGCCTCAGCCATCATGGGTATTTGGGGAGTGAACAAGCAAATAGGAGCACTCTCTTTCACTCTCTCTCTGCCATTCAAATTAGTAAATGAATAAAAATTTAAAAGATACGGCTATGCGTTTTTGTCCTTATGTACCCCTGGCAGGTTTTATCTGTAGGTGGGGACTGGCAGTTTCTTGGGAACAGTCTGACCCTATGGGTGGCTGTGGGCTCCCTCTTTCCCTCCATCTGAGGCTCACGCCTCACCTTCTTCCCTCTCCGCCAGGCTGACTCCTCGTCATCCTTCAAGCTGTGGCCTCACTTTTGGCTGGAAAGCCTTCTGTATCCTTCCCAGAAGTCTTGCCTCCACCTGCTGGGCCGCTGTCACCTGCTGCAGTTAAGGCCTGCCGGCTTGTCGGAGCCTCTGCTTGGGTGGAAGCCCCAGCGGGCAGGGACCGACCACAGTTCTCCTGTTGCATTCCCATCGCCTAGCTCAGTGCCTCGCACGTACTGGGTGCTTAAATAACAGAGCTCGTTCCGTGGGGGGAAAAGCATAGTGGAACTCCACCGCTACCATTTGCGGAACTGTGAAGAGCTTAGCTTTTGAATGATAAGTAATTATTTTACTGTACCATAGGAGTTCACTGCTTAGTGCTAACTGGAAGTTTTACATCCCAACCGAGTGACCTGAGGCTGCTGTGCCTTGGTCTGCTTTTCACAGTGGATTTGTAATCTGCTGCTTTGTCGGGTTCTCAGCATGATGGTGGAGGATTGAAGAGTTTTTCTTTAAGGTCACCAAATGTGTGAAAACTGTACCCTCCCCGAAGCTCAGGGGGACCCTTCAAAGACTTTGCTTTGTTCTACACGATGTATTCTCCAATTAAGAAAATTTGTTTTCAGATAAGTAGTGAGCATAAGTGTTATCAATGGATCACTATTAGACGTGGCAAATGACTATTGATTTTTCAGTTTCACTTAAAGAGACAGCAGTACCAGGAAAGGAATCCTTCCAGCTAGTCATCTGAGAATTATTTCCGAAAGATGTTCTGGCTGGAAAATCCTCTTGAATGTTTAGAATAAAGGTGTAGTCAACATTGTTGCATAGCTAATGAATATGAGTAAATGAAAATTCCCAGAGAATAAGAAATTAACGATACATTTTCATAAATGTGCAGTTAGGTTCAGATGAAAAAGAACAAGTGACTAGATGCATTTTACCAACCTGTAACTTGTGCTGTGGAAATAATCAAATGTAGATAAACACTAAATAGTGGCGAAATCAGAGTGATACCTGAAGAATCTTCATTCCTTAAATATGTATCTTGTAAGTTATCTGCTCTCTGGACAGTCACATGCACTATGTTGATGAGAAACTGAGTTAAAGCTTCACTGTCATATTGTCACAGCTCAATAAAAAGTCGTATTTGAAGATGTGTTTCCACTCTAAAAAGTTTCAGTTGCATGCATCAGTTTTGGTTTAAACAGCATATATTTTATGGAAAAAATTTATAGTTAATTAGAAAGGTTGTAGAGTGTTAGTTATTTAGTATATCACATATGTAGAGAGGAAATGTTTTATTGAGAAGGGAGAAACTTAAAATAATTTTTGAAAAAGTAGAAACGACTCTTGACTCAAGATAAAACTAGTTGAAAAACAGTCTTAGGATCTCACTCAGTGTTGCACACTTAGCTTAATTTTATAAACAGCTTTTATGTATCTATTTCTCCCCAGCCTCATCAGACACTTCATATCCTTTTTTCTGAATGGAACTATAAATGCAAACCAAATGTTTCCTGATGATTTGCTTTGGTAACCACACTTCAGGGTTTCGTTTTGGTAACAGTGCTGCTTAGTAAATCTGAAGTTAGGAGATTTAATTTGGTCCTGGAATGTTCAAACCAACATTGGCCATTAAGTATATGAATTAAAGAAAGAAAAACAGGAAGCTCTGCCTAACAAGTTCTTAGTTCTGCAGCTGTGTTGTTTAAAAAAAAACAAAAAAAAAAAAACACCTCTATTAAAAAAGTCTTGTCTTTTAACCGAAAGCGATTATGGTTTGTAATTGTTTACCCCTGATTGATATCCTTTAATGTGGCTGAGAAAAAATAACTCTGTCTCTCATCATTTAACATTTCATCTGAACTGAACAGTAAGCATGAGAATTACCACTTTCTTTGATATTTGTGTTGGTAAAATGACTGTATTAGGAAGTTCACAGGATGCTGCCAAGCTGTGACACCTAAAAAACACTCTTCAATTACATACTCCACCATTGGAAGCTTAAGGTGTTGCTAAACATGAAGATAGTGAATGGAAGCTGTAGGAACAGTCATTTATTTTTTTCCTCAAAGAAACCTCTTATTTAATGAGTATAAATTTCATAAGTACAACTTTAGGAATATAGTAATTCTTCCCACCATATCTGCCCTCCCACCCCACCTCCTCCTCCATTTCCCATTCCCAGTCCCCGTCCCATTCTCCATTAAGATTCATTTTCAGTTAACTTTATACACAGAAGATGAACTCTATTCTAAGTAAAGATTTCAACAATTTGCACACACACAAACTGAGAACAAGTTTTACAATTAACTCTAATAATAAAACTCATTGAGGACAGAGTCCTGCATGGGAAATAAGTGCACAGTGACTCCTGTTGTTAATTTAACAATGAACACTCTTATGTATGACACCAGTGATCACCTGAGGCTCTTGACAGGAGCTACCAAGGCTATGGAAGCCCTTTGAATCCACAATCTCTGTCAGTATTTAGACAAGGCCATAAGCAAAGTGGAAGTTCTTTCCTCCCCTTCAGAGAAAAGCACATCCTTCTTTGATGACCACTTCTTTCCACTAGGATCTTTCTCACAGAGATCCTTCATGTAGGACATTTTTTGCCACAATGTCTTGGCTTTTCATGCTTGAAATGCTCTCGTGGGTTTTTCAGCCATACTAAAATGCCTTAAGGGCTGATTCTGAGGTAAGAGTGCTATTTAAAGCAATTGTCATTCTGTGATATTGCTATGTGGACTGCTTCCTATGTTGGAACATTCTCTCATTTTTAATTCTATTATTATTACCAGATTTTGATCATATTTGTATGATGCTTTTAACACTTAATCCTATGTATATCATCACTTTAACACTTAATATGGTCACTTTAACACTTAAGATGGCATTTTTACCACCTAGCTTAATGGGATTTGGGGTCCCATGGCAAGTTTTGAAACTTACTCTTAGAAATAAGTCCATAGGAATGTAAGCAGAACTATACAGCTTTACAGTTACAAACTTCCTCCTCCCTCACATATTCCCACTCTTATTTTTTAACTGAGATCCACCCGCAATTGACTTTATACACATATGATTAACTCTATGTTAAGTAAAGAATTCAACAAATAGTATGAAGAAAAGACCAAAAAAAAAAAAAAAAGTGCTCTATTAGTTATCACAGATCAAAGAGAACAAATGGTGTTTGTCCCTTGGGACTGGCTAAGTATGATGTTTTCCATATTTATCCATTTTGTTGCAAATGACTGGATTTCATTTTTATTACCACTGTGTAGTATTCCATAGAGTACATATCCCATAATTTTTTTATCTAGTCCTCAGTTGTTGGGCATTTAGGTTGATTCCATGTCATAGCTGTTGTGAATTGAGCTGCAATAAACATGGGGGTGCAGATAACTCTTTTTATTTGCTGATTTCATTTCCCTATGTAAATTCCCAGGATGGGGGAGGCTGTGTCATATGGTAGGTCTATATTCATATTTGTGAGGTATCTCCAAACTGTCTTCCACAGTGATTTTACCAGTTTACATTCTCACCAACAGTGGATTAGGGTATCTTTTTTCCCCACATGCTTTTCAGCATTTGTTGTTTGTTGGTTTCTGAATGAAAGCCATTCTAACTGGGGTGAGGTGAAACCTCATTGCATTCCCCTGACAACTACTAATCCTGAATATTTTTTTTTATGTGTCTGTTGGCCATTTGGATTTCCTCTTTTGAAAAATGTCAGTTTAAGTCCTTTGCCCATTTCATAACCAGATTGTTTGTTTTGTTGTTGTGGAGTTTCTTGATCTCTTTATATATTCTGGTTATTAATCCCTTCTCACTTGTATAGTTTGCAGTTAATTTCACCCATTCTGTTGGTTGCCTCTTCACTTTCCTGAGTGTTTCTTTTGCAGTATAGAAGCTTCTCAGTTTGATGTAATTCCGTATGTTAATTTTGGCTTTGATTGCCTGTGCCTCTGTGGTCTTTTCCAAGAACTCTTTGCCTGTGCCAATATCTTTTGCAGGGTTTCTCTGGTGTTCTCTAAGAATTTGATGGTATCAGGTTGTAGATTTAGATCCTTAATCCATTTTGAATTGATTTTTGTGTAAGGTGTAAGGTTGGGGTCCTGCTTCGTACGTCTGAATGCAGAAATCCAGTTTTCCCAGCACCATGTGTTGAAGAGACTGTCCTTGCTCCAGGGATTGGTTTTAGCTCTTTGGTCAAATATAAGTTGGTTGTAGATGATTGGATTGATTTCAGGTGTTTCTGTTCTTTTCCGTTGACCTGTCCATCTGTTTTTGTACCAGTACCAGGCTGTTTTGATTATAACTGCCTTGTAGTATGTCTTAAAATCTGGTAATGTGATGCCTCCAGCTTTGTTTTTGTTGTATAAGATGCTTTAGCTATTCAAGGTCTACTGTTTTTCCATATGAATTTCAGCATCATTTTTTCAGGTCTGAGAAGAATGTCTTTGGTATTTTGATTGGTGTTACACTGAATCTGTAAATTGCTTTTGGAAAAATGGACATTTTGATTATCTTGATTCTTCCAATCCATGGATATGGAAGATTTTTTCCATTTTTTTGTATATTCTTCTATTTCTTTCTTTAATGTTTTGTAATTCTCATCGTAGGTTTTTTTTTTTTTTTACATCCTTGGTTAAATTTATTCCAAGATACTTGATTTTTTTTGTAGCTATTGTGAATGGGATTGATCTTAGAAGTTCTTTCTCAGCCATGGTATAGTCTGTGTATACAAAGACTGTTGCTCTTTCTGTATTGATTTTATATCCTGCTACTTTACCAAACTATTCTATGAGTTCCAATAGTCTTGGTGGTCTTTTGGATTCCCTTTATATAGAATCATGTCATCTACAAATAGGAGTAGTTTGACTTCCTCTTTCCCAATTTGTATCCCTTTGATTTATTTTTCTTCCTAATGGCTCTGTGAAAAACCTCCAGGACTATATTGAATAGCAGTGGTAGGAATAGGCATCTTTGTCTGATTCTGGATCTCAGTGGGAATGCTTCCAATTTTTCTCCATTCAGTAGGACGCTGGCAGTAGGTTTGTCATAAATTGCCTTGATTGTGTTGAGGAATGTTCCTTTTAAACCCAATTTGCTTAGAGTTTTCATCATGAAAACGTATTGTATTTTATCAAATGTTTTCTCTGCATCTGTTGAGGTAATCATGGTTCTTGTTCTTCAGTTTGTTAATGTGATGTATCATTTTGATTGATTTGCGAATGTTCACCCATCCCTGCATACCAGGAATAAATCCCACTTGGTCTGGGTGAATGAGCTTTCTGATGTGTTGTTGGATTCGATTGGCTAGAATTTTGTGAGGATTTTTGCATCTCTGTTCATCAAGGAAATTAGTCTGTAGTTCTCTTTCTCTGTTGTATCTTTTCTGGGTTTAGCAATTAAGGTGATGCTGGCTTCATAGAAAGAATTTGGGAGGATTCCCTCCTTTTTAAGTGTTTTGAATAATTTGAGAAGTGTTGGAGTTAGTCTGGTAGAATTCAGCAGTGAAACCATCCAGTTGTGGGCTTTTGTTTGTTGGGAGGGTCTTTATTACTGATTCAGTTTCCGTCTTGGTAATGCGTCTGTTTAGGTTTTCTATGTCTTCATGGCGCAATTTAGGTAGGTTTTATGTGTCCAAGAATCTATCCATTTCTTCTAGGTTTCCCAGTTTGTTGGCATATGGTTTTCTTTGTAGTGATTTCTGATGATTCTATTTCGGTGGTGTCTTTTGTCAGATTTCCTTTTTCATCTCTAGTTTTGTTGATTTGGGTCTTCTCTCTCCTTTTTTTTTTTTTGGTTAGTTGGGCCAGTGTGCCAATTGTGTTTACTTTTTTCAAAAAAACAGCTCTTTGTTTTGCTTATCTTTTGTGTTTTTTTGTTTCAATTTTGTTGATTTCTTCCTTAGTGGTTTTTTTTTTTGTTTTGTTTTGTTTTGTTTTGTTTTTTGACAGGCAGAGTGGACAGTGAGAGAGACAGAGAGAAAGGTCTTCCTTTTGCCGTTGGTTCACCCTCCAATGGCCGCCGCGGCCAGCGCACTGCGGCCAGCGCACCGCGCTGATCCGAAGCCAGGAGCCAGGTGCTTCTCCTGGTCTCCCATGTGGGTGCAGGGCCCAAGCACTTGGGCCATCCTCCACTGCACTCCCGGGCCACAGCAGAGAACTGGCCTGGAAGAGGGGCAACCGGGACAGAATCCGGCGCCCCGACTGGGACTAGTCTTATTTAGTTTTAATTTTTTCTTTTCTCCTACTAGTTTTGAGTTTGGTTTGCTGTTGTTTTTCTAGATCCTTGAGATGCATTGATAGCTGATTTATTTGGTGCCTTTCCAATTTATCGATGTAGGCACCAGTTGCTATAAACTTTCCTCTTAACACTGCTTTTGCTGTATCCCATAAGTTTTGATAGGTTGTGTTGTCATCTTTATTTGTTTCCAGCAATTATTTGATTTATCCTGTGACCCATTGTTCATTCAGGAGCATGTTGTTTTTAGTCTCCTGTGCTTTGTCTTCTAACTCAGATATTCTTTCTTCTGCTTCACCGATTCTGTTGTTAAGGCTTTATACTTCATTTTTTATTTGTTATGTTAAATTCTTTATTTCTAAGATTTCATTTGATTTCTCTTTAAGATCTCAATTTTGTGGGAGAAATTTTCTTTCATGTCATGTGGATTTCATTAATTTGTGCATTTGCTTCTGATTACTTCTTATTAATCTTATGATCAGTTTTTTGAATTCCATTTCTGGCATTTCTTCAATCTCATCATCTTCACAATCTAGTATTGAGGTATTGTGTTCTTTTGGGGGCATCATATTGCCTTCTTTATTCTTGTTTCTTGAATTGGTACGTTTGTTATTCGGCATTTGTGGTTTGTGGAGATACTTGATGGTTTCTTCTTTATGGAGCCTTTATCTTTGGATTATGTGTGGATTAGTGGAGTGTCTGCTTTCAGGGAATACCTAATGTGGTGGGTGTGGCCAAGGAGCTCTGTACTGCAGGGTGGAGAGTGTGTCTGAGGTGAAACACCCTGGTTTGTCCTGTTAAATCTCCTTTTCAAAGGGAAGGATTCTTGTCTTTTGGTATAGACTCAGCTGAGCCCTTCTTCTTGAAGGAGACCAGTGCCTGGGCACTAGCCCCAGTGGGTATATTATTCGTCCACTCTACCACAAGGACCACACAAAGGATCTGTGCAGTCCTCAGTGTAAGCTCAGATTCCCCAGCAATGTCCCTCACCCGGTAACCAGGGAGTCCTGATGGTGTGGAGCCTCCCACAGTGACTGCCCAGAGTCACAGTCATTTAATAAGAACCACAGTCTCATTTGAGAATCAAAAATTCTTATTTCCCGCCTCTGAATTAACATATTGTTTTGTAGTTTGAGATCTGTTGACAGAAAGTTACTGTGTTGCTTAGACACACATATAAGCAAACCTCCCATCCTTGTCAATGTCACATCTGTGGTCCTCAAGAAAAAAAATAAAGCAGTGATATGAAATTAAAAAAAATAATCCTTTTCCTCACATATTTGGATAAAATCCTTACCTTGCCACCACTGTAACATTTGTCCGCACCTGACTCTTGCCCAGAGTTTGGTGGGTGAGGCACAAGTCCCTTTGCTCCTGGAATGAAAAGCATCCTGGAGAGACAGGTGGGCAGCAAGAGTGACTTGTTTACAATATTGCATGGTATCTGCCATCTAGGATAATGAGCTAGAATAGGTCATACGGGTAATTTGAAATCTATAGAGAATCTCAAAATCTCATTTAGCCAGTAGTTTCAATCTTTCCACCGAATCTTTTATCACAATTGATAATTATCTAAATTGATTTATTGGAGTTTTGCTTTTCATTTAATTATTTTGGGACTGGTGGTAAAAAATAGTGAGGCGTTATGAGACAGATAATGAGAAAGCTGCATGTAGGTGACTCATTTTTTAATACAATCCTTACGGTTATTTTTAAATTGATGATCTTAGAAAATTAAGAGCATCAATTATCATCAGCACTTATGTTCAAAGGCCAACAGTTCTCTAAGTAATCAACCTTTTTAAAAAAATATCTTGGAGTAGGCAGTTAGCCTAGAGGTTAAAATGCTTGTATCCCACATCAGAATGCCTGGGTTGGATTCCTGGCTCTGGCTCCTGACTCCAGCTTCCTGCCAATGCACATCTTTGGGAGCAGCGATGATAAATCAAATAATTGGGTTCCTACCACCCACTTGGAGATCTGGGTTGTGTTCATGACACCCAGCCCAGCCTCTGGCCATTGAAGCCATTTGGAGAGTAAACCAGCAGATGAGCACTCTCTTCCTGTTGTGCTCTCTCTCTCTCTCTCTCTCTCTCTCTCTGCATATCTCAAATAAAAATTTTTTTAAATAAGCAAAAATAATTTTTTAAATACCTTGATAAAGCTACTTCTCCAAGAAAATCTCATACATGTTGGAAAATGCAAAACCATCTAAGTGAGTTGTTGCTCCCCTGGGAAGTGCCCTGTGAGGTTAGAACTAGGAAGACTGAAGCCTCAGTTTGGTTTTTGTGTGACAAATCCTTCTTTGTCACAAAAGTAATAGTATATGTGCACCAGGGCTCTTTCTGCCGACCCCGCAGTTCAGGCTCCCCCGTCTGTGACCTGCAGTTCCCCTTCCAGCCTTCTGGGCAAGAAGCACTGCCGCGGGTGCTGTGCCGGGGACAGGTGTTACAGCTTGACTTGCCTGACTTGTGTTTCAAGGAAGCTGGTTTTGACTTGACTAGAGGGAGGACTGTTGAATACACAGAGTGCCCAGGGAGCAGAGGGACTGCCATGGGAGACCTGACTGCCTGTCACCAGACTTGGAGATCGTGTACACTGAAATGTTGCAGAAGCCATCTTTTTTAGACTACTTACTCCAAATTCTGTTTGGCCCTATACGTCTGTGATCCTGAGTTATGTGTAGCTTCTTGGACGTAACTGCTTGTATTTATTCATTATGAAGCCCGGTATGGCCACCTTTGAAATACCTGGGAACTCTGCTTACGCATTGCCATCCTGTGCCGCCCTCGTCACTTCCCACCTAGTGCACTGACGTGGCCTTTGAGTGACTCCCTGAGTCCATTTGCCACCACTGTGTTGCTGAGACTAGTCGTTCTGAACTGCCAACCCAATTATGGCACATAGTAGTTTTCTGTTGCTGCAAATTACCACAAACTTCGCAGCTCAAACCATGGTCTTGATTGGAGCTGTCATTCTCATCAGGACTTGGAGGTCTCCTGTAGGCTCACTGGTTGTTGAGATTTCTGTGCGACTCCAGGAATGAGGTCCCTGTTCTCCTTCTAGCTGCTGCTCTTAGCTGCTCGTGGCCACCCATGGGCCATGGGGCCTGAAGGGCAGCTTTCAACAGGGCCTTCTTCTTCCAGGCCAGTCAGGGTGTATAGGATTGCGATTGTTTAAAAATTAATTTTGACATAAGTAGGGACTTCACCCTGGGAGAATTCAGACAGCCAGCAGATAGCATTTGGTGAGACCTGCTAACTATGGGACATGGAAGAAGGCAACCTTGGTCAGTCTCAGGTCAGGCTGGTGGTTCAGAAGAGGCTGATGGACAGAGCTTTTGGGCTGAGGGGTCCGGGCTGCATTTAATGAAGGCTGCTGTTGGAGCTCTTCTCATGGAGGAGCCTGGGGCTATTTGGCTGCACCTGCCCAGGAGCAGGATGGGTCAAGGCCCATTGGGCTGAGGGCAGTCCTCTGCCTTGGGCTCCCAGAGGCATCCCTGGGCCTGCAGAGCTGTCCCTCCAAGCCTCTATTGGGTGGGTCATGCCTGGCTGGCAGCATTGATTTTATGTTTATTTGTGAAAGGACAGAATATGAGCTTACCAAATAAAATATAATTTCAAGTGTTATTAATGAAAGAATGTATTACATTCACTTTTAATGAGATCCTGGTGTTGCAAAATGGTTCCGTGTAATGAATCTCAGGAAATCAATGAAAAGTTTAATTACAGTTGTGGCAGTGTTGTATGAGAATATTGCTTTGGTCAATTTTAGTTGTACAATTTATCAACCCCTCTCTGCCTTTCTCTTTTAAATTAATTGCTTTGATAAAGTAAGTATAAATACATTCTTTGTTAGCTTTTGATCTCTTTTAGCAATGTATGACAAAAATCAGATTTCTTCCTCAATAATAATAATAGTTGCTATCATTTTTATCTGCATTGCCATCTATAATTTTTACATGTTTGAAGTTGGGCAGTGTTTCCATTTTGCAAATTTAGTCATTGTTAAGTCTTTCTAGAACATGGGCCTTTTCCCTTTGTCAGTTGTTTTGCAAATCACTTTCTGTCTCTTCTCAATCCCTCAGTAGACCCTATCATTCAGAAAAATGTATGTGCCAGGCTCTGGTGGGAATAAAAACAGTAGCAAAATACCTCCTTCTGTGATTCACACTTTTGCTTTTGTGCCGCCATGTAGCCCTTTTAGTTTTGCACAAAACAGATTTTGTTTTTAGCACATTTCTTACTTTGACAGCTCAGTGATTATGATGCTGCCTTGTTCGTTATGATGGTGATTGACTTTTTAAAAAAATTTCTGTGTAGAACACAATACAAAATGTTGGCCTGGATATTTAGAGATATCTAAAGTGGCTCTTGATTTTTGGTGCCACCAGATTCACAGATTCTATACTGAGGAAGTTATAGTGGCTTTTTTTTTTTTTTTTTTTTTGACAGGCAGAGTTAGAAAGAGACAGAGAAAGGTCTTCCTTCCATTGGTTCACCCCCCAAAATGGCTGCCATGGACGGCGCGCTGTACCAATCCAAAGCCAGGAGCCAGGTGCTTTTCCTGGTCTCCCATGCAGGTGCAGGGCCCAAGCACCTGGGCCATCCTCCACCATACTCCCGGGCCACAGCAGAGAGCTGGACTGGAAGAGGAGCAACCGGGACAGAATCCGGCGCCCCAACCGGGACTAGAACCTCGTCCGCAGGTGGAGGATTAGCCTAGTGATCTGCGGCGCCGGCCATATAGTGGCTTTTCTTTTAACCCCCTGCAGGGGTTTATAAGTCGTCTACTTTTGACACTGGGTTCAAGACCTTAAAATATGTCGAGGATCATTCTGACTGATTTTCTCTGTGGATAGAAGCAGTTTACTGTCTCGTCCCTCAAACTCTCCCATCAATAGCACTTACCTTTCTTCCCACAGGATAGAAAGCCTCCAATACAACAGAGAGGTAGGCTGGGTGCTAGGGCTCTTTCCTCCAGCCCTGGCTTGTCTGCAGTAAGGGAGGACTCGCCTAACTACCTGGAGAACCACTTAGGACCCTGGTTCCTGGACACCAGCCTGTTCTCGAGCTTCTCACAGTTTCTGCTGTGACAGCTGTGAAGAAAGGAAAACCGTCCTCACAGAAAGGTGCTGTTGGAGCCGGCGCCGCGGCTCACTAGGCTAATCCTCCGCCTAGCGGCGCCGGCACACCGGGTTCTAGTCCCGGTCGGGGCGCCGGATTCTGTCCCGGTTGCCCCTCTTCCAGGCCAGCTCTCTGCTGTGGCCAGGGAGTGCAGTGGAGGATGGCCCAGGTGCTTGGGCCCTGCACCCCATGGGAGACCAGGAAAAGCACCTGGCTCCTGGCTCCTGCCATCGGATCAGCGCGGTGCGCCGGCCGCAGCGCGCCGGCCACGGCGGCCATTGGAGGGTGAAACAACGGCAAAAGGAAGACCTTTCTCTCTGTCTCTCTCTCTCACTGTCCACTCTGCCTGTCAAAAATAAAAAAAAAAAAAAAAAAAAAAGAAAGGTGCTGTTGGAGTATCCTGCAGGGAGCTTTGTTGTTCGCTTTTCCTAAAAATGGTGCCTCTCGTGGTGGTCATTGAGGGTGTGTAGGTGAAGCTAGCCGGACTGTCACTCGAGAGGTTTTCCCCTCTTGGCAGCTGGGTAGGGTGTACCTGCGGCTGCAGTTTCTGAAAGCCTGGAGTCGCCATGGCGTTTTCTTTGGGGCATGAGTCACTACAGAATTGGAGCGCTAACAGTTTCTGCCAGGATGTTGTCTCTCTTCAGTTGCCATCCCCAGCTGCCTTTGGTCAGTCGCCGCTCCTCGGTACCTTGCCCACGCTGCTTGTGCTGTGACTTGTAGAGCCACATCTGGACCAGGGCAGGCCATCTGTCAAGCAGAGGGGACATGAGATGAGGCAGTGCCTGGCTTCTGGCCTCGGAGCATTCCCTGTCTCTTCCTCCCTGCTTGTCTCCTGGACATGTGGGCCACCATGACTTCTGATCAGCCTCCTGTTTGCCGTCTGCTGCTGATCTTCTGTAATTTCTGTCCCAACGTGCATCTTCATTTCTGAACCTGGCTCTTCTGTCTGCTTAGATTTGTGCACATCCCCGCTTCTCTGGAGGTAAGTCTTCCCCTGGGAGGTTTGAATGTACACCACATTGGGGAAGCCCTGAGTTCAAGGCAGGACCTCTTGCCCAAGGTACATGCTTTCTAGAGACTTGTGTTCTGGATAGCAATCTCAGTACATAGACTTAAGTCATTTTTGCAAACGGCCATTGAACCTAACCAGAGAAATACATGCGATGTCAAGGAACCTGAGTCTGATGTAGATAAGTAGGGGAGGGGCCAGTACATATGGTGGGACCAAAATGTCACCAGTAAGACTAGATTGAGAGATAGGACAACTGGCTATCTAGCATGCGCTTGTTGATGTCAGTAGTGGGCCTTCCTGTCCTGCGTCGTATGGCCACTTCATGTTCCTGGACATGTGCGCTGCCTCATTCTCGCCTTCCTCTGAGTATAAAAGAATGGCATTTTTCACACACTTTCCGTTGCACTTGCTGCCCATTGATACTGTCATCCACGCGCCCAGGGTCAGCCGTGGTTTCCTTGGCAGGTGACTCGAGAACTTTGTGTCTCACTCCCATCTCCTGTCTTGGCCTCCAGAGCTCCACTCTCCAGTCTCATCCACTTCCTGGATATTTCTGCCTAGATGCCCTGCAGTTCTGGAGAAACAGCACATTGTCCTAGGACTGGCTGGCTTCACCACCTCTTCCCCTCATTTCCTGATTTCTGTAACTGTGACTTGGATTTCTTCTCCATGTCACGCAAGCTCAACACCTAACCTCTTATTCTTTTCTGGTTTTATTTTGTCTTCCAGCCTCTCAGTTATCAGGTCCTAGCAATTTACTTAGCCAAAAATAACCCCTCGTAAATCTTCAGTTCCCATATTGACCACACTTGTTCACAGTAGGTTAATAGAATAGCCCCTTAAATTGTTTCTCTGCAAAGTGTAGCCCTTGTAAGTGGTTGCACAAGTTGCTACAGGTTAAACTTCTACTTTGGGATTGCTTCCGTAAGTGGGACTGACAGTGATTTCCTGCTGCCTACCACCAAAATATGACAGCTCTTCAAAAAGTTCATGGAAAATGTGTATTGTGAAATAACTACCCATGGATTTAACAAAAGTTTTTGCACCAGAAATGACCGTGCCCTTTAATTCCATTTCCCACAAACTTCTTGATGTCTCTTTAACTCCCTTGGCTTGATGTTCTGCAGTTCAGCAGCCACCATCCTTCTTCCTCCCGTGAGTACTGTTCTCTGCCTGGCACAGAGGTGGTGATAAAAATACGGCCTCGATCCTCCCAGACAGACAGGGCTCCTGCCTTCTCGATTTTTATTCCCGTGAGGAGCCAGGGTGTGGTAAGGCCTGGGAAGGAAAGAAAAGAACGATAATACACCATTGAGTAACTAGGTGTGACAGGAAGGGTCTCCCTAAAAAGTAACATCTTAAGGGCAGCTGTTTGGCCTAGTGGTTAAGATGCTGGTGAAGACACTCAGATTTGGGGCCAGCTACTCCAGTTTCCATCCAGCTGCCTGCTGATGCGCTCATGCTGGGAAAGCAGTAGAAGATGGCCCAAGTGCCTAGGCCCCTGCCAACCACGCAGGAGACCCGGATGAAACTCCTGGCCTCAGCGTGGCCCACCTTTACCCCTTGCAGCCATCCGGGGAGTGCATTAGCAGGTTGAAAATCTCTCTGTCTCTGTCTTTCTCTCTCTGTGACTCTTTCAAATGGGTAAATGCATAAATCTTAACAAAAAAAAAAAAGGCGGGGGGCGGGGGGTGGGGGGGCGGTGCTGTGGCGTAGCAGGTTAAGCATCGCCTGCAGTGCTGGCATCGCATATGGGCGCCAGTTCGAGTCGCAGCTGCTCCACTTCTGATCCAGCTCTCTGCCATGGCCTGGGAAAGCAGTAGAAGATGGCTCAAGTCCTTGGGGCCCCTATGCCCATGTAGGAAACCCAGAGGAAGCTCCTGGCTCCTGGCTTCAGATCAGCACAGCTCTGGCCATTGCAGCTAATTGGGGAGTGAACTAGCAATTGAAAGACCTCTGTCTCTCTCTGTCCCTCTTTCTCTCTCTGTGTAACACTGACTTTCAAATAAATAAATAAATCTTAAAAAAAAAAAAAAAAAGATACATTCTATATAGGAGTACCTTGAGTTTGATGCCTGGTTCTCAATTCCAGCTTCTTGCCAGAGCAGGCCCTGGGAGGCAGTGGGGATACTCATACAGTTGAGTCTTTGCTTCCTGCAGCGGAGACCTGGATTGAGTTCTCTTTGCCGTGGCTCAGACCTGGCCATTGTGGGCATGGAGCGGGGTGGAGGGGGGACATCCAGCAAATGGGAAGCTCTCTGGTCTATCCATCTGTCTCTGCCTCTCAAATACATTTAAAAATTTTAAAAAAGAGAAGAATGAATATCTTAGAGAGAATCTGAAAGAAGAGAAAGAGCCAGCCGTGGAGAGAGGCCTAGGAAATAAAAGTTCAAGGCCCCTGAGGCAAGAAGGAGCTTGGCAAACTTGAACAACAGAAGATGACTGTGGAGAGCAGAGAGTGAGCCTAAGAGAGGTTGAGACATGCTTTTGGGCAGGGGAAAGAGTTTACATTTTATTCCAGGTGTAACATCAGCCATGAAGTGATGCGATCTGTTTACTTTTTAAAAACATCACTCTGAAGAAAACTAAGGTGGAAGCAAGGAAACCAGTTAGGGAGGAGGCTCCTGCAGTAGCAGCTTGTGCTGAATCAGGGTTTCTCAGCCTCAGCACCATTGACGTCACAGGCCAGAAGATTCTTTCTTGGGTATGCAGTCCAGTGCACCATAGGTGAAGTGTTAAGCATCCTCAGGGCCTGGTGCTATGGTGTAGAAGGTTAAGCCTCTGCCTGCAACACCAGCATCCTGTATGGGCTGCTCCATTTCCGATCCAGCCCCCTGCTAGTGTACCTGGGAAGGCAGCAGAAGATGGCCCAATTGTTTGGGCCCCTGAACCCACATGGGTGACCCAGATGAAGCTCCCAGCTCCTGGCTTCGGCCTGGCCCAGTCGCAGTTGTTGTGACCATTTGGGGAGTGAACAGTGGATGGAAGAAATGTTTCTCTCCTCTCTCCCCAACTTTACCTTTCAAATAAATAAAATAAATCTTTAAAAAAACAAATGCAAAAACATCCCCAGCTTCTTCCCTCTAGAAGACAAGTGGCACCCTCCCCTCCCAAGTGTGGTATCTGAAAATGTCTCTAGACATTGCCTATGTCCCCGGGGACAAAGCCATTCTGGTTGAGAACCACTGCACCAGATGGTGGCTGTCATGATGGGTTGAAATGTGTGGCACAGGTAGAACTGACAGTGCTTTTCCCATTGAGTGGGAAAGGAGAGGATACAGGATGCCTCTTAGGTTTTTGGTTGGTGAATCTAAGTAGATGATGTCACCCACTTGAGATGCTTGACGTTGGTCCTTCTCCCCTTTGGGCCTGTTCTTGGAATCCTGCAGCTACCTGGCAGGTTACTTGCCCCACCATCCTCTTCCTTTTCCTGAAGCTGCAGTTTCAATGCCATCTTCTTGACACTGTCCCAGATCAGCTCAACCAGTGGTGACCCTTTTTCCAGGGAGTTTCTGCAGCGCCCACAGTGCCATATCAGTTCTGTCCTTGGACAATTGCTGGTTCTGCTAGAGTCTGTTGACCCCAGGAGAAGAGCACTAGGGCTACCAAAAAGGAGCAGCTATAGTGAATGTTAGAGTTGCCTGGCTTAGCTCCTGCGCCTTGCCTCCTTTTTTTTTTTTTTTTTTTTTTTTTTTTTTTTTTTTTTTGGTTAAGATTTATTTATTTAATTGAAAGAGTTACAGAGAGGTAGAGAAAGAGAGAGAGAGAGAGGTCTTCCATCCGCTGGTTCACTCCCTAAATGGGCACAACAACCAGAGCTGTGCCAATCCGAAGCCAGGATCCAGGAGCTTCTTCCAGGTCTCCCACATAGGTGCAGAGGCCCAAGGACTTGGACTATCTTCTACTACTTTCCCAGGCCATAGCAGAGAGCTGGATTGGAAGTGGAGCAGCCGGGACTCAAACCGGTGTCCATATGAGATGGCAGCACTGCAGGCGGGAACTTTACCCGGTAGGCCCCAGCACCAGCCCCAGAACCTTGTCTCTTTCTTTGGTCCTTGTTGATGGCCATAGGATTACCATCACTTACTCGTACACCATCTATTACAGGCAAGCCTCTCACTAGGCTTTGGAGTTTGAATTGGGGTCCTTGTTATTTGCTACCTAATGTTCAATAATCTGTCATCTCCTGTCTACTCAACAGCAAAAGCAAAACCTCCTACATCTTTATCCCTTATGTTGCCTACTACCTAGCACAGTACTGATCATGAATTTGCTATTCAGTAAATGTTTGTTGAATGAATAAGTAAATGGTAGAATATGGAAGGCCTGTCTTCTTTTATTTTTTTTTTACTTGCAAGTATATAGACTTAAAATTAACATTTTTCTGTAATTAACACATACACTTTTTTAGAATCATAAAAAGGAAAATTTGTTTTAAATGAAAGAAGATTTAGCCTACAGCTTATGCTGTGAATGTAACCAGTTGGTTTATGTGGGAGATGGTTTGTTCCTCACCTTTCTGGCTTGTACAGTGGGAATCTTGCTGGTAACCATGTGTCTGCCCTGTTTCTGTGTCGCAGCTCTAGTTGTAAGCACCACTTCAGCTGGCTTTGCGTTGGCTCCGGGACCTTTCGACTGGCCCTGCTTCCTGCTCACTTCTCTCGGAACAGGCCTTGCATCCTGCGCTGCCAACTCCATCAACCAGGTCAGTGTCTCACCTCTCTGTTGCATCACAGCATCGTCGCTTTTCTCCAGGTGCTCGTAATAGACTTTAAAAACTTTCCCCAGTCACATCATGGGGAACCACTGGGAACTCGTAGCACTGAATATCCTGTGGAGCGCTGTCACTTACATCTCTGATTTGTCATTTCTTTGGAGGTGAGTGGTTTTCAGAGATGATCAGGGTAAGAGTACAGTAGACTTCAGAAAGCTTGTGGAAAATAGACATAAAGAATAAGTTTATTTTGGTACAAAAGAATTTTGAAATTCATGAATAGTTTTATTTCATAATACCTATTTTTTTCCTAAACTTTTTGAAGACCTTTCATATACATGAATTTCATAATTTTTTTGCACTGTAATAAACCTGTCTTTTAATTCCATTTTCCACAAACCTTTTGACATACTCTCGTAGGCTTCCAGTGACTAGGATACCTTGTGTTTTAAAAAAATGTATCAGAGCTGTCGTGGCCTTCTGTTCTTAGTAGTGTCTGGGTTTGTCTGTATCAAGTATACTCCTCTGATCTTGTCATAGCATGTGCTGGTCTTTCTTTCTTTAATTTCTTTGCATTTTTAGCCACCACTATACGAAGCAGAATTTATCTTAAACAAGCATATGCATCTTCAAAAAAAATCAATAATTCAGTACATAGCTAACTTGGTATACAGAATCATATTAAAAACCAATTAGCATGATATTTTCATGTGTGTTTTTTTCCTTCATTATTTTAAACATCAAAATCATTCCCCAAAATAGTTTTTCTTCCCAGCCTAGTCACTGTGTTCTGCCGTAGCCTTGTGGCTTTCTCATAAGATACGATGGTGAGAAGGTCTTGGCGAAAACTTCAGGGAAATCATTTACACCCCCAGAACACCCAAGAGGAATTGGCACAGTTTTTAAACAGGAACTTGAGTTACCAGCAGGAAAACAGCTTGGCTGAGTCCGTTTGTAAGTTGCTAGCCTGCAAAATGTGGGAATTTAATTCGATAATGATTAAAGAGCATTGTGTTTCTATAATGTATTATCAGCTCTTTGGGGACCGATCAATCTATTTCACATAAGTTTTTGTTGTTATTTTTTAATGGCAAAACAGTCTTAGAGTGAGGTTAAAGTAGTCCTAGTGCTTTAGCAGAAGTACTGTTCCCTTCTGTGAATCACGGTCCAGTCTTTTCTGAGTTGTTCCTTTTGCCACCCTCCCCGTATATCTTGGCAAAGAGAGCAGTCGTGGTTTCATCACGCACATAATTTTCATGAATATTTGAATAAAATGCAATATAAGCAAAATGGATTTATCTGCTGGTATTGAGTCTATGTTTCAATTTTTTTCTAGCACATTTATTTAGTTCTAGATCTATGTCAAGAAGTTAAACCAGGGACATTCTATATTTTGCTTGCTTTTAAAACAAGAATAAAAGCACATGGATTCAGTGGAAGAGAAAAAAAAAAAAACTAAAAAGCATTAAATAGTGAGAAATCCCTAGTATTAGGAAAGATAAAAGTTGTGAATTGAAGCTACTCCCCCTCTCACCCTCTGTGCCCCCCCACCCCCAAAAAAAGAAGAGGTAGTTCAAGAATTTGGTATGAAAATAATTTTGTCATTAATAGCAAGAAAGTATCTGGATAGAAAAAAATAGAATGATTTAAATTTAGTCAGAAATGAACAGAAAATGAACGTAGGACAAGGTTTTAGACATTTTAAAAGGACTGCATGTTTAGATGGCTACTTGATTTTGTAATCTGTAGAACTGTATTTGCTGTAGGGGTGGGGTGGCTCCTGTAAGTTTTAGAACTACTGAGGAAAGCCGCAGCATACGCGATGGGATCCTTTCTGGTACCAGGAGTGGCAGTGTCTGTGTCTTCTGTTACTGTTTCCCTCTCAGATTGGTTTTCCAGCACTGTGCTGCCTCGCACGTATACCTGCCCCTGCCGGCTTCCCCTGGGAGGCCACGTCGTGTTCCCCTCCAGGCCTCTTCAGTGATGTTGGTTCTTAATCCGTGCTTGTTGTGCCAGTGAATTTCTCTTGTCTTCTTCCATCCATCACATTATGTCTCTCACTTGGTCGGGCTCTGACTTCAATTGGAAGCACAACAGTACCTAAAAAATCTTAATGACTCCCAGCATAGCAAAATTCTAGTGCTATTACAGTATCCACCTGCTTCCCAGATTACAATATTTCTTCAACAATAGGTTGGAAATATTGTTCCAGTGTTATTAGGCAGTCTCCTAAATTTTAACATTTATTTATTTGAAAAGAAGAATAAGAGAGAGAATACATAGAGAGAGCTTCCATCCACTGGTTCACCCCCCAGAACGCTGCAACAGCCAAGGGTGGGCCAGGCCAAAGCAAGGAGCCAGGAACTCCATCTGAGTGTCCCACATTAGGTGGCAGGAACATAAGTACTTGGGCCATCATCTGCTACTTTCCAGGTGCATTAGCAGGAAGCTGGATTGGAATTGTGGAGTAGCTGGGATTAGAACCAAGCACTCCAGTATGGGATGTGGGTGTCCCAAAAGGCAGCTTAGCCAGCTGTGCCCTAACGCCTACTTTGGTGTTGGAAACTTAAACGAAAAGAGCTTGAAGCCATTTCTATTAGCGCTTTTAAATACAATAAGGAGGGCCCTGCGCTGTGGCGTGGCTGGTAAAACCGCCATCTGTGGAGCCAGCATCCCATAGGGGCGCTGATTTGAGTCCCAGTTTTGATCCAGCCCCTGCTAATATGCCCAGGGAAGCAGCAGAAGATGGCCCAAGTCCCTGGGCTCCTGCATCCACGTGGGAGACCAGGAAGAAGCTCCTGGCTCTTGGCTTCAGATCAGCCCAGCCCCAACTGTTGCAGCTGTTTGGGGAGCAAACCAGTGGATAGAAGATCTCTTTCTGAGCCGGCGCCGTGGCTCAATAGGCTAATCCTCCACCTTGCGGCGCCGGCAAACCGGGTTCTAGTCCCGGTTGGGGCGCCGGATTCTGTCCCGGTTGCCCCTCTTCCAGGCCAGCTCTCTGCTATGGCCAGGGAGTGCAGTGGAGGATGGCCCAGGTGCTTGGGCCCTGCACCCCATGGGAGACCAGGAAAAGCACCTGGCTCCTGGCTCCTGCCAGGATCAGCGCGGTGCGCCGGCTGCAGCGGCGGCCATTGGAGGGTGAACCAGCGGCAAAGGAAGACCTTTCTCTCTCTGACTCTCTCTCTCACTGTCCACTCTGCCTGTCAAAAAAAAAAAAAAAAAAAAAAAAAAAAAAAAAAAAAAAAAAAAGATCTCTTTCTTTGTCTCTCTCTCTCTCTCCCTGTAACTCTGCCTTCAAATAAATAAATAAATCTTTAAATAAATAGAATAAGCAGAACCAAGAATGCTGGGCAACAAGGATTTACTTTGAGTTTTTTAACAGCAGACAGGTGAAGAAGTAGTCCTTAGCAAAGAATGAGAGCAGACTGCTTTTTCCTGTTGTAGACAATTGGTGTTCAGAACGCACACATGCAGCCGGTCTATACAAACATACTTCAGCTTCTAATGGGGTTCTGTAGGAAGAAAAATTTCCTTTTGTGTTCATAAAAGGCTTCAAATAAGGTTTTATATATGAAGTTTTTTAAAAATACTTTTCTTTGAGCTGTTACTCATTTAGTTCTGAGCTTCTTCTTTGTACCCTTTTTCTGTGATCTTTCTGTGAAAGTAGAAAAAAAATAAAGCTTTGGAAAGCAATTTCCACATTTGTTTTAAGAAGAGAAAATGAGATTCAGCTTCTGATTTATGGAGCAGTGACTAGTGAGTGCATAAAGAGATGTATAAGAAACCACTAGCGTTAAAATGTTAAAAGAAATTACATACATGTTTTTTAATATATATACATGCTTCATTCGAAACCACAGTGTAGCTTTCAAGCGAGTATTACATCAAAGGATGAAAGCTATCCATAAAATGTTTTTAATTTAACGACTGAAAGATAAAATGTTATGGATGGTTTTCACTGACCAAATCTTAGGAAACAAGCGACAAACTAAATAGTTGAATAAATTCCAGTGGAATTAATTCAGAATTAGAAAAAGATGAGTATTGTCAGGAACTTATCACAACTATTTTGTGTATTTAACATGATGTTA
The DNA here is from genome assembly GCF_051225735.1 of Oryctolagus cuniculus. Lineage (NCBI taxonomy): Eukaryota > Metazoa > Chordata > Mammalia > Lagomorpha > Leporidae > Oryctolagus > Oryctolagus cuniculus. The sequence continues at coordinate 58,092,177 of NC_142883.1, forward strand.
GAATAACAGGCTGTAATTGGGATTATTTTACTTATGCTACATATACAGTAGTTCTCCAGCCCCAGTCTGAGGTATGCCTGTATAGCAAAAACATAATATGTATATGGTTACATACTAACCATGGTTTCAGGCCGCCACTGGAGGTCTTGGAACATACTCCCCTCCTGTGTGGGATGTGGTGTCCAAGTTGGGTCTTAACTGCCATGCCAAACACCTGCCCTGAATTATTCTTTTAAAAAGCAACAGTGAAAAAAAGTTATTATAGAAATATTTTCATTGCACACCAGTGAGAAAAATGTAGATAAGCAAAAATAGCACTAACATTTTAAAAAGTTTTTTATTTGAAACTGACAAATAAAAAGGGCACTTTTATGGGGCACCGTGTGATGTTTTGATACACAGGTGCACTCTGTGGTGTTCCTGAGAGGCGACCACCTGTCTCCTCAAGCATTTAATGTTTCTTTATTGTGAAAATATTCAAAACCCTCTCTTCTAATTTTTCTCATTACTGTCGTTAGAGAAAAACATGGTGCATTACGGAACGCCGGAGCGCCTCTCTTCTGACTGTACCAAACCCTTCCCCAGCCTCCCTGCCTCCTGTTCTCCCCAGCCTGCAGTAACCGCTGTTCCACTTGAACTCCTTATCTTTAGATTCCACAGGTTTTTTTAGGATAAGTGTTTTACTTCAGTTTAGTTCTGAATTTACAGAGCAAAAATTAGGAAGTAGTACAAGGAGTATTGCCTTACTCCCTTTTTTTTTTCCCCATTTAAACTCCAGGTCATGTGTTGCCTGTCTTTCTTTGCCTGACTGACACAGCATGATGACCTGTGGTTCCATCTGTGGTGTTGGGAATGACAAGATCCCATCCTTCGTTATGGCTGGAGAACATTCCCTTGTGTACGTGCACCCCATTTTCTCCGGCCATGTATGTGTGGGCGCACACTAGGGATGTTCCCATTCCTTGGCTCTCGTGAATGATGTGCAGAAAACTTGGGGGTGTAGATCTGTCTTCAGACTTGATGCCCTGTCCCTTGCCTGTATACCCAGTGTGTTGATTGCTGGGTCGTAGGGTAGCTCCATTTTCAGCTTTTGGAGGCATCTCCGTCCTGTTTCTCACAAGCAGTGAACTAATTTACATTCCCTGCACCGGCACTTGTTATCATTTGCCTTGATTATCTTGCCAGTCTAGCTGGTGTGAGGTAACAAATCATTGTGCTTTTGATCTGTATTTTCCTGATGAGGCGTGATTCTGAACATTTTTTCTTTTTATGTACCTGTTGACCATTTGTATGTCTTCCTTTGAGAAATGTTTATCTAAATCCACTACCTATTTTTAAAATTGGATCATTTGATGTTTATACTATTGACTTGAATTCCTGATATGTTCTGATCTTCTCCTATTCTGTAGGTTGTCTCTCCATTCTTTTGATTGCTTCCTCTGCTGTGCACTAGCTGTTTATTGAAGGAATTCCATTTGTCCATTTCTGGTTTTGTTTCCTGTCCTTTTGAGGTCTTAAAAACTGCTTGCACATTCTATTTCTTCTATGTTTTCTTCTAGTAGTTTAATAGCTTCATGTCTTACATTGAGGTCTTTCATCCTTTCTAGGTTGAATTTTGTTCATGGTGGGAGATAGGGGTCTAGCTTCACTCTTTTGCATTTAAACATCCAATTTTCCCAGCACCGTTTATTGAAAAGACTGTCCTTTTTTCCAGTGTGTGCTCTTCAACGTGTTTGTCAAAGATCACTTAGCTGTCATTGTGTGAGTTTCCTTTTAGGGTCTCTGTTCTGTTCACTGGTCTGTGTATGTGTTTTTATGCTGACACCATACTGTTATAACAACTTTGTAATATATTTTAAAGTTAGATAGTGTGATGCCTCCTGTTCCCTTTGCTATCCTGAAGATTGCTTTTGCTATTCCAGACAATAGTATTTCCATTTTTATTTTCCCTTATATGTCTGATTTTTGTACATATTACAGCTATCGCAGAGGAAAAAAAAAATCTCTGCTTTCATGGTGCTTAGATACGGCCACCCAAATACAAGGGTACTCCAGAAAGTTCATGGAAAAATAGAATTGAAACATGCTTGTTTTTGATGTAAAGATAAAATTGAAAGCATAGTATTGTCATAACATGTATTTCTCTACAAACTTCCTCATATGCATGCAGTTCAAACTTTTTTTATACCCAAAATACACTTCTCTTTTGGTTTCATTTTTCCATGAACTTTTTTGAAGTACCTTCATAGATCCATGTGTTAATATTTTGGTTAGATTATTAAAGACTTTCCACACATACATTTTTACATGTAAGTGTATGTGTGTGTGTGTGTCAGAGAAATTATTTATATCATGTTTATGGTATGTATATATGTTTCCATAAGATGTCATTAATATCCTTCCAGGGTACTTCTAAAAAGTCATGGAAAGTGAGTGTTGGGAAATAGTCTTTGTTCCAAAATAAACAACTTTTCATTCCGTTTCCCCACAAGCTTTCTGAGGTACACTCACATTTGGCACATTGTGATTTTAAGAATTATATGTGGCTATACCTTGATTTACTTCATTGGTTCCTCTTTATTTGACATTTTAGTAATTTCTAGCTTTTTTTTTTTTTGCCCATGTAAACAGTGCTGAGCTGAAATTCTTATAGCTAAGTCATACCAGACATCGTTATTTCTTTTGATAGATTGTGTTATATGCAAAACTATGTTACTTTCTTTTTTTAAGGTTTATTTGTTTATTTGAAAGGTAGAGTTCCAAAGAGAGATCTTATCCAGTGGTTCACTCCCCAAATGGCCACAATGGCTGGGCCTGTGCCAGGTGAAACTAGGGGCCTAGAACTCCACCCAGGGTCTCCCATGTGGGTGGCAGGGGCCCAAGTACTTGAGCCACCTTCTACTGCTTCCCCAGGTGCATTAGCTGTGAGCTGGATAGAAGTCAGAGAACTAGAACTCCAACTGGTACTTATCTGGGATGCTGGCATCATAGGTCACTGTTTAACCATCTGTACCACAACACCAGCCCCTGTGGTGTTTTCAAAATAAAGGGTTAAAATAAAATAAGACGTCTATTTTAAGTATAGCTAAATGTCTTTCTTCCCAGACAGTCTTGTTTCTTTATTGATGTGAAATCAACTTGTACTTCTGTTTGGCAGTGCAGTAAAGTGCTCATCACCAACAGCTATGAAAGAAATCTTGGCCAGGTTTATAAATGATGTTTGCTGTGTGTCCTTTTTAATTCAAGTGGCTTTATTTAACTTTTGGAATTTATTTATTTAAGAGGCAGAGAGAGAGAAAGGGAAGGGTGGGGGGAGAAAAAGTGAGAAAGCTCTCAACCAGTGGTACACACCTCATATGTCTATAACGGCCAGAGCTGGACGGGGCCAAAGCCTGGAACTCACTCTGAGTCTCCACGTGGGCGGCAGGGGCCCAGCAGTTAGAGCCATCACCAGTGTCTGCACTGGTAGGAAGCTGGGTGCAGGAGACTGAGCCGGGAGTCAAACCTGTCGCTCCCCCTCTTCATGGAGGAACGACACAGGACCCTGCACTGTTCTTTCGTCTGCACGGCCCTCCCCGGGTTTGCTGCTGGTTCTTCCCGGGTTGGCTACTATCCCTTCCACCTCCGTGGAAGGGCAGTTCCCCCTGGCCACATTCCCCACTTCCGCAGGGGAGCGGCACACCGCAGGCCGGCTTTCTTGGGGGCTGCACAGATGTTCCCTCAGATGTTCCCCTTAGATGTTCCTGGTGCATGCCGTCTCTCTCCTCCTTTATAGTCCTCCTCTGCCAATCCCAACTCGGCTGCCCACACGCCAAGTACGCTGCTCTCCTCCAATCAGTAGCAAGTCCTACAGTTTATTGGTTGAACTGGAGGCAGCTGTGCGGAAGCTGTTTACTTCTCTCCCAGCGCCATATTGTGGGAGAGCAGATGCATAGAATAAGTCTTAATTCCAGTAACTCAGTCTAGTCCGGTTTGCTCCCCACAGATCCCCCTTTCTTTTTATTTTTGGCGTTGATACGCGCCTGTCTTCGGTGTCCCGCGGCACACACTCTGCTGTACTTGCTAGAGTTGCCACAGGTTCTTACAAGTCCTATCAATCAGGCAAACCGAATCCGGGTCCTCTCTTCGCCATGTTGTGAGGAGGCTTTTAGGCGCTGATGCGTGCCTGTGTTCGGTGACCTGCGGCTCATACTTTGGTCGAGCCGCCTGCTGGCGCTTACCGCCTTAATCAGGCAGACCGAATCCAAGCCTCCTAATTGCTGTATTGTGGGGAGGCCTTACTGATGTTAATTCGTGCCTGTCTTCAGTGACCTGCGGCGCATAAGCTGCTAGCCGCCGCAGGTGCTCATCGCCTCACTAATCGGGCAGACCGAATCCAAGCCTTCTAATTGCAGTATTGTAGGGAGGCCTTTCTATTTCTCTATTTCTCTATCTCCGGGCATTCCTATTTCTCCCATTTTACTTCTGTCTGCCAACATTCCCATTTCTCTCATTTTACTTCTAAACTTCTGTTTCTCTTATCCCTGCGGCCTCCCGGCGCCTCGCCCTGCCGGCAGGCTCCGCCCCGAGGCTACTTCTCGGCGCCTCGCGGGCTCTGAGCCGCTTCAGCCCGCGCCTCTCTCATCTGCGCGGCTCGGCTTTGCGCGCACACTCCGCGGTTACTCACTAGCCCTTTCGCGTCTGAACCACGGCCTCGCGCCAGCCCCGCGTTCCCTATCTATTCACGCCCCGTGCTCTCTCTGCACGCGGCGGCTTCCGCGAGTCACACAGCGTAGCTTGCGTCTCCGCCACTAGCATTCAATCCAAGTTCCCCGGGCTAGCCTGACGAATTCAACCCAGCTTACGTCTCCGCCCCACGGTTTGGCTTCCCGTCCTTTGCTCCCCGGGCTAATCAGACGGATCCCAACCAGGCTTATGTTTCCGCTTCTGGTTTTAACTTTTCGCCCCCTATTCCCAGGCTAACTTGAGAATCCCAAAGTGGCTTTCGTTTCCGCCTCGGCCTGCCCCCCGCGGCTTCAATTTCCCTAACATTTTTCTCTACCCGGTATGTTTCCCCAAGCTTTCCTCCAACAATACTCCTCCCTCATTTCTCCTGGCCTCTCCCCACAGTCCGCATCCGAGTCTGTTTGTTCTAGCTTTCACTTTCGCTTTCGACCTTAGAGATTTCTCCCAGCTTCCCCCCGTAGTCCGTATCTGAGTCTATGCCTAGGCTTTCAATAGCTTCTTCCGGCACCCTTTTCGTCCGGCTTTTCCCTAGGCTGTTTGCTAGTCTCTCTCTCTGGTATTTTCCTGCTTCTTCCCGTTTCTTCCCTCCTAAGTTTCATATCCGTCCTAGGTTTCCTATCCGAGTCACGGCACCATTATGTCGCTCCCCCTCTTCATGGAGGAACGACACAGGACCCTGCGCTGTTCTTTCGTCTGCTCGGCCCTCCCCGGGTTTGCTGCTGGTTCTTCCCGGGTTGGCTACTATCCCTTCTACCTCCGTGGAAGGGCAGTTCCCCCTGGCCACATTCCCCACTTCCGCAGGGGAGCGGCACACCGCAGGCCGGCTTTCTTGGGGGCTGCACAGGTGTTCCCTCAGATGTTCCCCTTAGATGTTCCTGGTGCATGCCGTCTCTCTCCTCCTTTATAGTCCTCCTCTGCCAATCCCAACTCGGCTGCCCACACGCCAAGTACGCTGCTCTCCTCCAATCAGTAGCAAGTCCTACAGTTTATTGGTTGAACTGGAGGCAGCTGTGCGGAAGCTGTTTACTTCTCTCCCAGCGCCATATTGTGGGAGAGCAGATGCATAGAATAAGTCTTAATTCCAGTAACTCAGTCTAGTCCGGTTTGCTCCCCACAAAACCCAGTGCTCCGGAGTGAGATGTGGACACTCTTCGCCCTGAGCCCCAACTGCCAGCCTAAGTGCCAGCTACAGTTCAGGTTGATCACTTAGGAGGTGGAGTTTGTTAATTAATTAATTTTCTAGTGCTTCTTGGCCATTGTGTTGCCTTTTGCCAGTGAGTTTTGCCTGTTTTGCTGCTGGGAAGCATGTCCTTTGTTAAGAGTTCTTGCTGGGGCCAGTGCTGTGGCGAAACAGGTAAACCCACCGCCTGCAGTGCCAGCATCCCATATGGGCACCGGTTCCAGTCCCGGCTGCTCCACTTCTGATCCAGCTCTCTGCTATGACCTGGGGAAGCAGTGGAAGATGGCCCAAGTCCTTGGGCCCCTGCACCTGTGTGAGAGACCTGGAGGAAGCTCCTGGCTCTTGGCTTCGGATCAGCACAATTCCTGTTGTTTTCCAACTGGGGAGTGAATCAGTAAATGGAAGACCTCTCTCTCTTTCTCTCTCTCTCTCTGCCTCTCTGTAACTCTGCCTTTCAAATTAAATGAAAGAAAAAAAAATGTTCTTGCTGCACATAGATTGTCATCCAAGGTTCCAACATTGTCCACAGTGTCTTGTCCGTTAATTTTTGCTGTATTGCAGAGGTTTCATGTTTACCCAGTCAGATATTTCCATTTTTAATGGAGCATTTTTTGACCTCAGCACGCCTTTTTTTTTTTTTTTTTTTTTTAACATTTTAGACTGGGTAAGTCTTTGTTGTGCAGGGCTGGGCTGTGCATTGCAGGGTATTTTCCAGTAACCTCAGCCTGTACCCACTGGATAACAGTAGCCCCCCTCTGTGTAGCTGTGACATTACCAGTTGTGCCCTGGAGACCAAAGCCACCCTCAATTCAGAACCCCTGCTTTAATAATTTTGACTTTTGCTTTCATTCTGAGATCTTTAGTCAAGATCCTGGGTACAGTTTCTGTCTCAGGCAATCCCTGGCTTCCATTTCTTACTGTATAACTACAATTGAGAACTGGAGTGATCGTATGTCCTGCTTTATGCTTGTGTTCTTGGCATTAAGAATGCCCCCTTACTCTGGGCATCCTAGCTCGGACAAGAAACCCTGTGGTCTTGCTAATCATGTTGTGACTATGCTTTCTATCTGTGACTGCAAGGAAGACGATGTAAAAATACCTTAGTATCAGAAGGCCTCGGCTTCAATTCTGCCTAAATGTGTTTCCAGGGGACAGGTGGAACTTTCCAGAGCATGCACACCCAGGGTTAGCTGGCATGCTTCAGTGTCACTCTGCATAGTCCTTTGAGCTCTACTGCCACACCTAATTGTGCCATTACACACGGAGGGCCTGAAAGAGTATTTTGCATCCATTATTGCTCTGCTCTCACTAAATTGCCCTAGAATTTTAATGACATTTTTTTGTCTCCGGAGTCACTTTTTTGTTTCAGTATTGTTGGCCAATTTCTGCTGCTAGCCATGGTGGTCATGGATTTCCAGGCCAGCTGGCTTTCTAGGTGGGCAGTCCTGATGATTAGAGCTGTGTTCCCTGTGTTGAGCCAAAGTCTGCCCCCTGGAACCTTGATGTTCTTCCATGGGACCATACTAGCAGTGTACCACTTCCTAACTGTTGTTGATGGGCACTTGTGGTATTGTGTATACTTATTCATTTGTACCTGTTCTTAACTCTTTGAAACCAGTAATTGTGAGTTATGTAACTTGTACATTCATCCCTCTGCCAGTATGCATATATTCTGAAGGAAAAAATGTGAAGAGAGGGAAGAGGGGTGGAGGAAGTAGCCAGAAGTGTTCGCGATAACAGTAATTGCAGCTAACGCTTATTTAGCACTTGCTGTATACCAAGGCATATTCTGAGCTTTTTATGTACATTAGATCATTTGTCGGAGTCTAGGTTCGTGGGATTTCAAAACCTGGCTCTTTTTGAAAGATCAAATAAATGATGAATGGATTCATAACTTTGAGCTCTTAGAAAGAACCATTGATGTTCTCAGTGACTTTGTTTTGGAGAAAATTACAGGAAAGGCACAAAACATAAGTAGAGTTTCAGATCTGAGAGGCAGGTTATAATTAGAAAGGTAAATCTGATAAGGGTATGTTGTCTTTAGGATCTAATGTATCCTTGAAAGTTTAAGAATTTTTATGAAAGGAAATGGAAGAGATCAAGAGGTGTGAATAAAACGGGGCCAAGAAGAGACGTGTTTTTGTTTGATACTGACAGTGCTTGAGACTTTCATGGCTGAAATAAGGTAAAAAGGAAGGGTTTTGGATAAAGAGCGCTGAATTACATGGGTGGGCAGGGCAAAAGAAAATTGCCAGCTTTTTAAATGCTGCAAGAAGAATCAGGTAGAGATTTTCCTGTTTTCCCAGTGAATATGAGATTGATGTCTAATGCATCTCTCTCCATTCTCCCTTTCTCTGATGTTTTCTTTTGTTTCTACTCTGCAGTCGGCCTAGAGCAATGAGAATTGACTTTCATCTTCCATGTTGAACAAAAGTGGTTATTAAATTGCCAGTTGAATTCAAGGAGAGTTAAGACTTAACGTTTGCAAATACCAGTGGTGGGATTTATTGAGCGTCATACATGTAAGAAGAATCAATATGAAAATATATTTTCCTTCTTAGTGGTGTGATTTGTTTGACTTTGATGTTTTAACTGGTGGGCAACTTGCATTCATTCAGTGTCCTCTGAAGTTCCCAGCCGATGGCTTATTCAGATGATTCGCATTAGCTACTGAGCCAGGTCAGGTTTTCATGGAGACTCCTTGAATACAGTGTGGGAGAGAGTCTCCAACCAAATATGGTTTTTATATATAAAGAAGATGACGAGCATTACTGAGTGAAGTCAAAAAGAAAACGCATTCTAAATGCAGAGGCTCTTTTCCTGAATTTATATAACCCCAAATAGTTCCTAAATTACTTTTGATTCCCCTCTCCAGAATGATCCATCTCAGTGGAGTGAGTTTGGCATTGGTATTTGTAACCAAAATAACTCCAGGTGAAGTTTTGCCAACAAATGCAGAGATGATGATAATTTGGACGTGTACTTGTAGATCGTTTTTTATAATTTACATGCCACATTAGCCATCATTACTTTCTTTGCTTCTTACAATTACCCTGTGAGAAGGCCTTATTCCAGAGTTGCAGAGGAGTAAAAGGGAGCCCGAGGATGCCACTAATAACACATCTGAAAACGGTCAAGCTGGAACAGGACCTGGGGACCCAGTTCACTGCTTCTCTTCAGAGCTGAGGTGTCCTGGTCCTGTCGCTGCCTCAGAATTGGGTCATTCTGGAGGGTGTGGCCATGCATCTGTCTGATGGGATCCCGAGGCATTAATGCATTCCCGCCTTAGTCTAGCTAGATGCTCCACTGATGTTAGCTGTTAGCAACGTTATCAGCAGAAAATGTTGGCCCTCATCCTCCGTATTTTTAGGCCCCGAGTATCTTCCACTTACCCTCAGTTAGGGTCTGAATGGGAAGAGGTTGACAGCCATACTACCCTGAAGGTGCCCTAATCTTTGACCTTGCAAGTGAAGCTGGGTCGGGCCTGGTTAGTACTCGGATGGAAGAATGGGAAGAGAAAATGTGTTTATTTTCCGCAGTGTACTAACAGACTTAAGTTGTGCAAGTTGAGTATCCCTTATCCAGAACGCATGGGGCCAGAAGTGGTTTGGATAATTTATTTATTTGTAGGAGTGGGAAGAGGTTTAGAATATTTGAATGTACATAATGAGATGTATTGGGAATGAGACCTGAATCTAAGCACAAAATTCGTGTGTTTCACGCATGCCTTACACACAGGGCTGGAAGGTAATTTTACCTTTTTTTTTGGTGTTCCACCTGCATTTTGACTGCAGCCTGTCACATGAGGTCAGGTAGAATTTTCTACATGTCAGGGCTCAGAAAGTTTTGGATTTTAGAACTTTTCAGATTTCAGACTTTTGGATTAGGGATTCTCTGCCTCTGTTTGCAAGCTGTTTGTGTGAGAGAGAATACACTCGTATTTCAAGTGTGTTTATACTTAGGTGTGAATTCTTCATATTTGAATGTGTGATGATGGCTTAGGTTCAACAGAGATTGGTTTTCTGCTATTTGAGATCATGAAGTTATGTATGCAATTCGGATAAATCAGAGATGTTAGAGGAAAGGGATGATAGTATCAAAAATATTTAATTGAAGCACAGTGAAAATAATAGAAATCATACCAATATGCATTTGAAGAGTTAAATTTTTTTTTTTTTTTAAGATTTATTTATTTGAAAGGCAGAGTTACAGAGAGATAGAGGGAGCCATAGAGACAGAGATCTGCCACCAGTTGGTTCACTTCCTGCAGGGCCGCAGCGGCCAGGGCTGAGCCAGGCTGAAGCCAGAACCAGGAGTTTCGTCCAGGTCTTCCGCATGGATGCAGGGACCCAAGCAGCTAGATCAGAAGTGGATCAGCTGGGACTGAAACCACCACCCACATGCAATACTGGCATTGCAAGCCACAGCTTAACCCATTACGTCACAATGCTGGCCCTGTAAAAATTCTTCTTTTAAAGAAGGCTTATTTATTTATTGAAAGGCAGAATGACACACAGAGAGAGGGGGGAAAGACACACACACACACACACACACACGCTCTCTCTCTCTCTCTCAAACACAGGGAAAGAGAGCTCTTCCATCCACTGGTTTAGTTCCCAGATGGCTGCAGCGTTGGGACTGAGCCAGGCCAGAGCCAGGAGCAAGGAACTCCAGGAATTCCCAACGTGGGTGGCAGGGACCCAAGCGCTTGGGCCATCTTCCTGTGCTTTCCCAGGCACATTATTAGGGAACTGGATCAGAAGGGAACAGCTGGAACTCAAATCAACGCTCCAATATGGGATGCTGGTGTCACAGGCAGCGGCTTAACCCGCTGCGCCGCAGCACTGGTCCCGAGAGTTGAGGCTTGAGTCCCTGGGTAACATGTGGTGATTAAGCCTGGTTTGCGTGGCTTAGAGACTGCTTTTTCTTCCTGGCTGCCTCCCTGTCACTCCCACCTAGCAGAGGTCAAGCTGAGGTTCTTTCCGAATTATCTTTTTTTTTTTTTTCCTGTTTTTTAATCTTCAATTATGTGTCGCTTTGCCTGATAGCTTGTTCCCCTGAATGCCGTTAACCTGTGTGTTCTCGACTCTAAACCGCACTGATTCTGCTCCCTGATTTCTCTTAGCTGACTGATGCCTCATGGGAAACACCTGTGTAGCTGATCCGGGAGGCTACCTTTCCTTGTCTCATAGAAGCTGCTTTTTAGTACCTGAAAATGCTTGAAGCCTTGATCCATATCTGTACCTGAAAATTGGAGGCCTCGGATGAATCGGAATTCCATCCCGAGCCCCCAGACACGGAAAGGAGCAGGAGTCAGGGTGAGGGGACAGACAGTGCAGCAGATGTTACTTGTTATAACTCTGCTTCTTCGGCCCAGACTGACTTGAGAATTCTTTGTTGCTGTTTCTACGTGGTAATGGAACTCCAGACCACTTTAGGCAGCTATTCGACCTCTAAAATCTGTGTGTAAGCAATTAAGTAAATCCTAAAATTCACATTTCCATGACCACCCAGTCTTGTCTTATTGATTTTCTAAGAAGTTTTAGAAAATATTGTTTGGCAAGAAGGGGAAATTACTTACCTGTGTGATTAATCTTAAGGAAAATTTTGCTCTGGCATTTCCTTTAGATCCCATGCCAGATTTCTCCCGGAAGCAATGATCACAGGGGGAACAAAGAAATTGTAAAGGATTTGAATGATGGAATGTAGAGATAGGATGAAACAAAAGAGAAAGTTAATAAGATTTATGTATCCTTGTAATGTATCCTTATGCCTTAAAATATACTGTGCAACCTTAAAACACTAAGATGCAGTTTTGGCTTTTATTCTGATTGGTGTTTTCTTTAGCACTAGAAGGTATTTAACTGCAAATGAGAAAGAAAACTACCAGTGAGATAATATCCTGACTCTTCGTTAATTTTCTAAATAAAGCTGTGATTGTTCTGGTGTTGCTTTGAGCTACAGTACGATTAAGAATCTAGGAGTGCAGTGTGTGACTTTCAGAAACAACAAGCTGGAAAATATGTGGATGAAGTCTCTTCCTGGCACGTCACTGATGGGGATTTAAAATAATGGGAATTAGATGCAACGTCCGACCTTAAGAACATAAGCATATAAAAACTACATCCTTGGTTCTTACAATAAAAGTGTTCAGGGGTCTGTAAATTGGGATCAGCAAAGGACAGAATTTACTGAGCCTGGATTCTCTCTGTGAGCCCTGCCCTTGAGTGAATTTGACTGAATGGCAGAATAGCTTGTTTATTGAAATAAACGTGTGGTTAATTTTGAATACACAGCTGGAGAGGGGAGAGGTCAGTCCTCTAATTCAAAGTCTAACATGTTTTCCTAGAAGAAGAAGAGCAGTTTTTCAGCAGGTAGATACTCAGCCATCCCAGGTACCCATGCCTCTGGTGACGTCAGCATACTCAGAAAAGACCATTTCCTAAGCACTCGGGGACATCGAGGCGTTCCGACTTCATCCTAATGCCTGAGGAGGGCAAGCAGACGTGACTGAACCAGTTCCCACTTGCACAGAGTTTTGTTTGTTCTGCATACTTCAAGTTGAAATTATTGCACTGGGTGTGAGGGGGGGACCGTGCACAATTTCTTGATGTTCACCCGCCTGCCGAAAAGTCATTCCCACTTGGCTCGGCCTGGAAAGCAGACTGTCATTAAAGTAGTAGGACCAGGGCCAATGCTGTGGCGTAGCGGGTAAAGCCGCCGCCTGTAGTGCCGGCATCCCGTATGGGCGCCGGTTCTAGTCCCGGCTGCTCCACTTACAATCCAGCTCTCTGCTAAGGCCTGGGAAAGCAGTGGAAGATGGCCCAAGTGCTTGGGTCCCTGCACCCACGTGGGAGACCCAGAAGAAACTTTTGGCTTTGGATTGGCTCAGCTCCAGCCATTGTGGCCATTTGGGGAGTGAACCAGTAGATGGAAGACCTCTCTCTCTCTCTCTCTCTCTCTCTCTCTCTTGCTGCCTCTGCCTCTCTGTAACTCTGCCTTTCAAATAAATAAATAAATCTTAAAAAAAAAAAAGTAGTAGGACATGGCAGTATTCTTTGCTATTTTCTTGGAAGCTGTTTGCTCAAAGGATCTTCACACATTTATTGTTTACTTTTGCTAGAAATAAAGAGATTGGTCCCTACTCTGAAGCAGTTTACAGTCTGGTAGAGGAAGACACATATTATAAGTAAATATAATAAAGTACACAGGCACTGTGGCAGGAAGTAGACAGCTCCTTAGCTGTACAAAGGAAGGTATAGGGAGTGCTCGTGTCTGCTTGTGGAGGTCTGGAAAGCTTCTCAGAAGAGGCCAGAGGAACCTATCAGAAGGTTAGATGGGGGTTGGTGCTGTGGCGTAGAGGGTAAAACCATGGCCTGGAGTGCCAGCATACCATGTGGGCACCGGTTCAAGTCCCAGCTACTCCACTTCCAATCCAGCTCTCTGCTATGGCCTGGGAAAACAGTAGAAGATGGCCCACAACCCTGGGCCCCTGCACCCACATGGGAGACCCGGAAGAAGCTCCTAGCTCCTGGCTTTGGATCAGTGCAGTTCGAGCCATTGTGGCCGTTTGGGAAGTGAACCAGCAGATGGAAGATCTCTTCCTTCCTCTCTTTCTCTTTCTCTCTCTCTCTCTCTCTCTGCCTCTGTAAATCTGCCTTTCAAACCAATAAACATTAAAAAAAAAGAAAGAAAGAAAAATAAAACAGCAGGTTAGATGTGTGTTTAGGTGCACTTGAGAGGGATCCCAGGCAGGCAGCGGGAACATGACGAGTCAAAACCCAGAGAAGTGAAATTTCCTAGGTGGGGTCCACTCAGGGAGTTGGAGGCCTGGCAGTGCAGAGACCTGAGACAGGAGGAGGGGATGGTACCACGGGAGATCTGGCTAAAGAAGTAGCAGGGACAGTCCAGAACGGCCTCCTGTGCCTCCCCAAGGCAGCCAGTGGTAAGTTTTCAGCAAGACCTTTTCTGTTACCAGGATTGGGAGGGAGATCCTGACTTCAGCCCACAGCCTGCATGTATCTGTTTCTGCTCAGCCCTCACACCTCTCACTGCCCACGTCTCAACTAGAGTCTGGCTGCATCCAGAATGTGTTGTCTTCAGCTGACACTTCTCAAGCACCTGGTGAGGGCCAGGCACCGTGCTGGGTGTGGGGACACAGACATCACTTCTTTCTTGTACTTAATAGTGCTGGTGAGAGATGCACAGTACCCAACAGGCAGGGGCTGGCGTGATGATAAAAATGAAATCGGGCCAGCACCGCGGCTCAGTAGGCTAATCCTCCGCCTTGCGGCGCCGGCACACCGGCTTCTAGTCCCGGTCGGGGCGCCGGATTCTGTCCCAGTTGCCCCTCTTCCAGGCCAGCTCTCTGCTATGGCCCGGGAGTGCAGTGGAGGATGGCCCAAGTGCTTGGGTCCTGCACCTGCATGGCAGACCAGGAGAAGCACCTGGCTCCTGGCTTCGGATCTGCATGATGCGCCGGCTGCAGCGCGCTGGCCACGGTGGCCATTGGAGGGTGAACCAACGACAAAGGAAGACCTTTCTCTCTGTCTCTCTCTCTCTCACTGTCCACTCTACCTGTCAAAAAAAAAAAGAAATCGAAGAATGCTAACAGCGTCAGGTCCTCAGAGGAGGCTTTCCCGAACCTCCCCCTGAAACCTGGGCAGCTGTTCCTCCTGCGCCTCACCAGCCAGCCAGCCAGCCTTCCCTCGTACTCCTTTTCTCAGTCCTTCAGTGCTCATTTGTTTGTTGTGAGTGACCGCTTGGTGTCCTTTGCACTTGATGGTAAGCGCAGCATTTGCTGGGGGCTAGCACAGGGCAGATGCCCAGTGAGGCCTGCTGGCTGAGTGCACTCGGGAGCCAGACTGCCTTCAACTGGTTCTGTACCTGCCGCTTGGCTCTGTGACTGGGGGCAGCTGACTTTACCTCTCTTGTCTGTAAACAGATGTGGTTATTGAGTGAATTAAATGATACAGAACACTGAAAGGGCCTGGATGTCCCATCCAGAAATACATTGCTTTGGCATAAGAATTACTTTGAAGTCAAGGTATTTGTGTTTCTGCGATTCCTTATGTGCCTAAAAGCAGAGCCTCCCCAAAGAACCCAATTGTCGTACATCCTCTCCCCTGGAGGACTCCAGCCTTCTGTGAGAGCAGAAGTTGGCACCGTACCCAGACACTGGCACAGGTTCTCAGTGCGCCCATCTAGTCTCCTAGGGGCCCATTTATTTTCCCCAAAGTTCATTTGCTCTTCCGTAACAGCTTTCCCCTCCTCACTTTCTCCTGTTGAGATGGCTCATAAGTTCGCGAACCTCACCAGTCCTTTGAGTATTTGCTTCTTACTCTGACACTCCTTCCATGTGAAGTTAAAAAGGAATAAATTACCTGCCTTTTCTCTGCTTGTGTCTGTTGTCAGTTAGTCGCCCCTAACTTGAGTCCAGAGGTTTTCCTCCTCTGCAGAGTTGACATATGCCTTGGCACAGAATCAATGTTAATTATTGCCATCGTTTATTAATAAGAATCTGTTGAATGTGGACAGAACATGGAGAGGTTTGCTTTCTCTTAACAAAGTGTTAAAGTTCAGTTCATGAGAGCCTGAGGACAGCTATTGGAAGTTGAGTAGAAAGCACTTGGTCATTAATCACATGTCCCAGTGAGCAAAAGAAAGGTATAAAAACTACCTTTTAGATTTCTGATGTGGCCAAGAGGGTCCATCCAGTGAAGTAGGAGATGGAGGAAAAGGAGCAAGTCTTGGCAAAGACATAATAATCTGGTTGTGTATTTTTTTTTTAAGATTGATTGATTTGAAAGGCAGAGTGAAAGAGAGATGGGGAGAGACAGAAAGAAACAAGGAGATCTTCCATCTTCTGGTTCACTCCCCAAAAGGCTGCAACAGGCAGAACTGGGCTAGGCCAAAGCCAGAAGCCAGGGGTGCCATCAGGTCTCCCACATGGGTGATAGGGGCCCAAACACTGGGCCATCTTGCACTGCCTTTACATGCCATTAGCAGGGAGCTGAATCAGAAGCAGAGCAGCTGGGGCTCTGTCCTGCAATCCGAAATGGGATGGCAGCATCACAGGTGGTGGCCTAGCCTGCTGTGCCACGGGGCTGGCCCCTGGTTTTGGATGTTTTGCAGGGTTTGCAGGTTTGCAGTGTTTTTGGTACATTCAGGTGGAGATGAAAGAGGACCTCAAGTGGAGACTTTGGCAGGAGACAAGAACCCTAAGAACTGGTACCGCATGGAGTAGAAACAGGTGCTGAGTGACTAGGGTAGGGCATAGGGGAGCCGCACAGACTTGAGAACAGAAGACAGGACAGAGGTTGGAATCTGTGGGCTGGGAGTGGTGGTATGATTTTTGGTACCTCCTGGGGTGGACAAAGATACTGGACAAGTAGAGTAACTTGCTCCAGAGGAGTCTCAATGTCCCAACTCAAAATAAATCCCGTAGCCCTGACCTCCAGAGCTGTCAGTGATTCTTTGGCCTCAGCTCCTACAATTCTGCTGGCTCCTTCACTCGCTGCGCACCAGCCTTGCTGGCTTCCCAGGGCCTTGCAGTTCCTGCTCCCAGAGCCTCCTCACAGATGCCCACGAGGCTCCATTCAAACCTGTGCTCAAACATCACCCCTGGCACGGATACTCTGCACTCCTTTCGCCCTGTATGTGTTGTCCATTTTCTGTGTTCCCCTCCCTGCGACATCAGCCACGTGAGATTACAGACTTGGGTTTGTGCACTGTTCTTCCGGCAGCACCCCAAACACTGCTTGGCACATCGTAGGAGTTCTGGTACAGAAGGAGTCCCACAGATGAATGAACGAGTGAGTGAGTAATCACCGTGGCGTACTGTTTGTTGGGAGTGACAGGACTCAAATCAGAAAGCTCACCCAGATAAATGTGAGCTTGGAACTGCGGTCAGGAGAGAGGCGTGCAGGGCACCTGGAGAGAAGCCTAACCTGTCCTCACCTGTGCAGGAGGAAGCTAGCCAGGGTGAGCGATGCAGAGTGCAAGACCGGACTGTACACCTCTGCTTGGCCCTCATCTCCCACGTTGCTCTTCCTGTCACTTCCTGGGGTGAGGAGGGAATTCCCAGGGTTCAGATCTATCTAGGAACCTCCCTCTTAAGCTGCTTGGTTCCTGGGACTGCAGTCGTGTTTGTAGAAAACAGTCTTAGGGAAAAATGAGCGGAGATAAGCCTCAGCAACGCTGTGTGTTCTTAAAGACTTGAGCTCATCCCATTTACCCACGGTGACTTTTTCCATTTTCAGAGGCGAGTGTTTCTCAGATCTCTTGCATACAGGTTTCCCTTGCTGTTTTATTTTTAATTTTGCTGCTTTAGGCCATTACTGGAAAAACTGTTTTTTTAAGTTCTTTTTGAAAAAAAAAATTATTTATTTGAAAGGCAGAGTGAGAGAGAGTGAGAGAGAGAGAGCAATCTTCCCTTCTCTGTTTCACTTCTCAAATGCCCACAGAAGCCAGGGCTGGGCCAGGCCAAAGGCAGGAGCCTGGAGCTCCATCCTGGTGTCCCACATGTGTGGCAGGCACCCAACTATTATCTGCTGCCTCTCAGGCATGGCAGCAGGAAGCTGGATCCAAAGCCAGGAGTAACCAGGACTCGAACCAGAAATTCCTCTATGGGATGTGGGCATCTCAAGCAGAGGCTTACCCCAACACCCGGACCCCTGCCCCTCCCTTGCTGGTGTAGGGCTGTGTGAGGACCCTGGCCAAAGAGAACAGCTTCTGTGACTGGTGTTAGTAAATGCAGGTCCATTGTTGCTAGACCCTTCAATTTGTCAGTACAAACTAGACATTTGGATTTTCATGTAACAAAGTTGTAATTTTAAATTTGGCTCCCCCACCCCACCCCCTTTTTTTTTTTTTAAACACACTGTGCCTGTTAAACAGAACATCTCTGTGGATTGAATTTGCCTTGAGGCTCTTCTTCCCCAATTCTGGCCTTTGCAACAAGGCATGTAATTTTTACATTATCATTTACAAAAATCAAAGAAGAAGGGAGCTGGCCTTGGGCCAGTGGTTGATATGACCAGCTGGGACACCCACTTCCTAAATCAGAGTGCCTGTGTTCAAGTCCCAGCCACACTTCTGATCCCAGGTACCTACTCATGCAGACTCTTGAGGCAACAGGATATGGCTCACACAGTTGGGTCCCTGCCACCTTCGTAGGAGACCTGGATTGAGTTCCTGGCTCCCGGCTTTGGCCTGCTCCAGCCCCAGTTGTTGGGGAAGTGATCCAGCAGATGGGAGTACCCACTCGTGTACTGTTTCTCTCAAGTAAATAAATAAATAAAAATTAAAATAAGAAGAAAAATCTTTCCCCTGAAGACAGACTTCTTCATGACTAAACAGTGCACTTCTTTTTTTTGTTTTGTTTTGTTTTAACGTGAAGAAAAATGAAGCACAAACTATCTCAGTGGCTTGTAAATCAAGCTCTGAGCACCGAATCCTGACTTTTCAAGTTGCAAGCCTCCTTGGGCGCATGTGTCTTCTTGAGCCAGACCATAGAAGAGCTTATTGTGTTTAAACCTAGAAATAGGACGAGGGCTGGAGGATGTTACTGCTTTCTTTACAAGGTGAAGTCAAAGAGAGTCAAGTCAAAATTGCTTCAAGAAACACCTGGAAATTGCAAATGTGTTCACAATTACTTCTGTAGTGATGGCGTTCTGATTCAGAGAGTGCCATTAATTGTGATGGAGTAACACACAGCTCTTTGTGAAATTTAAGTCCACTGAATATCAGCACCTTCAAAGACAATAAAAATTCCAGCCTGCATTTATCTATTCCCCTGTGCAGGGTAACTGCCGCGTCCTTCGTGTCATTCCATGTGAAATTCCTTGGTTTAATCATCTCTCATTTATAGGCAGTTGTGTGAGGTCAGTTTTCCATTTTGCAGTTGTCATACAGCTGCCAAATTAAAACACCAGATCCTAAAATGAATGTCTACCTCGTGCCATTCCATGTTAGTGCGTTTCTTGACTGAAGTGTTTTGAAAAGTTATCCACACATTTCTTTCATCCTTTTCCTCAAGTATTTCATTTTATCCCACAAGTGTGCATGTATCCATTGGATATTATACTCTAAATATCTTTATTCTTCTCCAAGCGTAGTTTTTAAGAAATTCACATTAACTTAAAAAAAAAAGACATTGAGCCATTTAATTCCACTGTTCTGTTCCTGAGAGGAAGCCAAATGACTTTAAACGTGTTTTCCTTGTTTTTATTATCTTGCATATTCTCATCCCTATTTTTAACATCATTTCTATCAAGCTGACATTGCAATAGTAATTGAACATAGAATTCTTAATTGCTCTCTAAATGTCACTATATGTTAGCGTAATGGTAAAAAATTCAGCATCCATTTTTAATAACTCATTGATCAAAGAAATATTTCTGGTTATACCATTGATGTTTTACTACAAAGCACCTCAGGTTGCCAGCGGGTGACATTAACACTGTAATCCTCTCTGAAAGAAATCCAGCCCTAGGTGTTTGATGAAAACTTCAGAGTTAAGCCATTGGGTGAAGGAGCTACAGTCATCTGCATACATAATTCTTAGCTATTAGACAGAAAACACCAAAAATGGGTATTCTTAAGTTATGGTAATTAGGGATTACTCTGTGGCAGCACTGGAAAACAGTCATCCCCATATTAGTTTATTTAACCTTCAACACTAAAGTCATTGTAGTCAATATTTGTTTAGTACTTGCTTTCCTTAAACTTGTAAGTTGGTGGGGCCTGCCGTTAACTCTTGCTACATTTTGACACATTTTTCTCTCCTGAGATTTCATGACTCCTTATGTATATATGTGTTAAACCATTTATTAAATCGCACTTTGACTACATTTTTTACGTATCTGGATGTTCCACCAGCCTGGGAGCCCCTCTTGGCTACAAGAGAGTATTTTATTTAACTCCCGATACCTGACAAGTAGGCACTGAGTGAGTGGCTGTTGAGTAAATGAATGTGAAATTGAGTCGCCAAGTGAGAACAGAAATTCAACAGTTCAAAGAGCCCAAACGTGCAGTCTTAATTCGGTTCCTTTGTTATTCTAACTTCTTCAAAGCTGTCACTTAAAAAATAGCATTTTGTGATGTACAGAAGATACTCCTCTTGTTTCTGCAGCATTTCTTGCAAATTTATTAGTCCTCTCTGAAACAGTTAGCATGAGATTGTAGTACAACAAGTTACATTAAAACTGGTTAATACTAAGGGAGCAGATAAAATCAAGTAATGTAGAAGTTACTTACAACAGTGAAGTAGGGTTTTTCTTTTTTTGGTAATGCTAAATGAAACTAAATTTCATCTTCTTTGCCATTGGAAGGTTTTTAAAAAGTATTCTTAATTAATTGATACTCCAAAATAATTTAGTAGTAACATTGTGAGTTAAATAGCTATAGTGAAAACGTATTGCAGTGATCTGTTCCCTCTTTAGAAACTTCATTACTAGAGGGAAAAATAAGGTAGGAGATGCAGAAATCCAGGCTTTATATATCCTACTGCCCGCAAAAGGACTCCTTCAGGATTTCGCTAAGATAACAGAAATGTAACATTTCTAAGTGTGCTCTAAGTCTAATCTGCTGGTTGTTCAGGCCAGAAACTTTGGAGCCATGAATGACCAATTTGTCTCAAGCTCCACATTCAAGCCATCAGGAAATTATTCTGGTTGCACTCGTGCACACACACACCTCACGATCTCACACACACAAACACTCTCATACACAAATGATACACACATGCATGCAATCTCTGTGAAACACAAATGGTCACACACGCACGTTGCTCCTCTGAGCCTTCATGTTATCATCACTGTTGTCTCCTGCCGGGGTTATTGTAACAGCTTCTTTAGTGGTATTGCTCCGTCTCCCTCGCCCTTCTGTAATATTCTCCACATATCTTCCAGAGTGATCTTCTCCAGATAGAAAGGGATAATATAATTCCTTGAGCCAGAACCTCGCAGGGACTCCCAGCCCCTGGGTGGACATAATACCAACAACCACAGCTCTATGTTCTCATGCATTGGACAAAATGTTCTTTTCATCTTATTTGTCTTAAAGTTTGAGAAAAAGAAATTGGGGCTGGTGTTTTTGTAATGCTTTAATAGCAAATTAGTCATTTGTATTGTCTTGTTTGTTATTTATCCTGATTGTTTTGTTTGTTATTTATCCTGATTGTTTGGTCCTGTCTCTTGTCCATTTTAGTTTCTTTTTAAATAATATGCAAATGCTTCTGTATATTAAAGACTTTAACCCTTTGTTGCTGTTGCCACTTAGGCATTGAGCAACCTCATAATCTACATGAAGGCAGAAATATCCTGAGTCCAAACAGGTCCAAAACAGTCCAAACAGCTGCAGCTTCCTGATAAAGCAGCCCTCGGTGGCCAAAAGCAAAGGTTTGAGTTCTGGGTGCCACTGGTTATGTGACACGGGGCAAATTACTTAACTTGTAAAGTGGAGACAGCAATAATAGTATCTACCTATAACGTGTGCTGTCATTGCAACCAAGTAAATAAAACAATTATTTCTACTCTCACAACCTCGAGGGAAACACCAATATACAGGTAACAGGAGTTCAGGGTAGAAAATAAGTAATAGAAATAAAGTAGGCCGGAGCCGCAGCTCACTAGGCTAATCCTCTGCCTTGCGGCGCTGGCACTCCGGGTTCTAGTCCCGGTCGGGGCGCCGGATTCTGTCCCGGTTGCCCCTCTTCCAGGCCAGCTCTCTGCTGTGGCCAGGGAGTGCAGTGGAGGATGGCCCAAGTGCTTGGGCCCTGCACCCCATGGGAGACCAGGATAAGTACCTGGCTCCTGCCATCGGATCAGTGCGGTACGCTGGCCACAGCGCGCTGGCCACAGCGCGCCGGCCGCGGCGGCCGTTGGAGGGTAAACCAACGGCAAAGGAAGACCTTTCTCTCTGTCTCTCTGTCTCTCTCACTGTCCACTCTGCCTGTCAAAAAATAAAAAGTAATATAGGATGTCATGGAGGAAAGGTTATCTTTGGCTTCTGTGGTGAAAAGAGTTGGTGCGTTTTAGCTGGAGTACATAGAGTGTGCGTGATTTAGAGATGGGGAGAGAAAGATTGCCATCAGAGGAAACACCCTGAGCCCAGTCAAGGAAGCTGGAGAGGCGTGCACGTGTGTGTGTGTGTGTGTGCGCACACGTGTGCATATGGTGTAGAGAGCCCTGGCTGGTAGACTGCGTGGAGGACGCAGTTGCCCATGAGGCCAGGGCCCTGTTGTCAAGTGTCATAATTGCTGAGCAAAAGAGTTCTGGTTTGATTCAGTAGGAAATAGCCTTGGTGGTGGGAAACGCCTGGAGGCATATTGACCAGGTAGGTATTATCACTGCCCCAGGAAACAGGAACCTGCAAACGATGCAGATAATATGGAAGAGGATGTAGATTTGAGGGGAAAAAGGGCCTTTGTGCTGAAAAAGTTAGCTCAATTTGAGTTGTAATGCACATGTTGGCCTGGGTGTCCGACTCCATGTTGTGTTCAGGATCCTCCTGCTTACACGAAAGTACACACAATCTTCCAAGATGCTGGACAGCCATTGGAAACTAGTTAAAGAGTTGCTATTCACCATCTGTGCTCTAACTAAATCCTAACTTTTCTACTTGTTATTATCATTGTTTGGTTAAATCACTTTAAAATGTGAAAAGAAATTTAGCATTGTAAATAAGATTAGAAATAGCATTCTGGTGACTGAACAGTTTTTTTCTGTACTTTTGAGTAAATGATTGGCAATGCTTTTTCATGAAATTGAAGAAAATATTCATTTTTTATATTTTTTAAAAGATTTATTTATTTGAAAGTCAGAGTTACTCAGAGAGAGAAGGAGAGAGAGAAAGAGAGAGAGAGTGTGTGTGGTCCTCCATCTGCTGGTTCACTCCCCAATTGGCTGTAATGTCTGGATCTGCACCAATCTGAAGCCAGGAGCCAGGAGCTTCTTGCAGGTCTCCCACATGGGTTCAGGGGCCCAAGGGCTTAGGCCATCTTCTACTGCTTTCCCAGGCCACAGCAGAGAGCTGGATCAGAAGTGGAGCAGCTGGGACTCGAACCATCGCTCATATGGGATGCTGGCACTGCAGGTGGCGGCTTTACTCGCTACAGCACAGCGCCAGCCCTGAAAATACTCATTTTTTTTTTTAAAGAGGGAGGATAAAAGCCAAGCTTCCTGCTTAAATCTTTAGTTCTTGCTTCTTCCTTGGGTTGGTTAATTCCCTAACTTTTGCTACATGGAACTTTCTAGAATGTTAAGATTTTTTTACATTACAAGTGAAACAGATTTGGCTAGCCAAAGATAATGTCTTACAAATTTTTATTCTTGTGTGCACCTATGGTCGCTGTTGAACCATGAGCTTTTCAGTTGCTGATTTAAGAACAGTAAGCTATACCAAGGAGAAGAAAGCTAACCTGCTACTATTCCTAATTTTGTATTTATTTCTGTAGACAGTTTTTATTGCTACTTTTTCAGTTTAATAAGAGATGAATGGAGTGATGGTAAGGGATCTATCTCTTAAATGAGGAAATTTGTGTCTGTTTTCGATGTCTTTGAACTATTACAAACACTGACCCCCGAGTAGGAATCTCGCCTTAGCAGAACTGTGAGTCTATGGGGGGGTGGTGCTGTGGTACAGCGGGCTAAGCTCTGCTACCTGTGACACCAGTATCCCGTAGGATGCCAGTTCCAATCCAACTCCCTACTGATGCACCTGGGAAAGCAGCGGAAGATGGCCCCAGTGCCTCAGCCTCTGCTGCTCAAGTGGAAGGTCAGGATGAAGTTCTAGGCTCCTGGCTTGGCCAGGCCTAGCCATATGGAGAGTGATGCAGGAATGGAAGATATCTCTATCTTTCTCTCTGTAACTCTGACTTTCAAATAAATTAAATTTTTTGGGAAAAAAAAAAGGTATTGTTTAAAGACTTATTGATTTATCTGAAAGAGTTACAGGGAGAGGGAGAGACACTCAGAGAGAGCTAGTCCGTCTGCTGGCTCACTCTCTAGAAGGCTACAACAGCCAAGGTCGAGCCCAGCCACAGCCAGGAGTTTCTTCCAGGTCTCCTACATGGATAGCGGGGGCCCAAGCACTTGGGCCATCTTCTGCTGCTTTTCCCAGGCACATTAGCAGGGAATTGGATTGAAAGTGGAGCAGCTGAGACACAAGCCAGTGCCCAAATCAGCATTGCAGGCAGCAGCTTTACCCACTATGCCACAGCGCCGGCCCAAGAATTCCAAGTTTATCTTGAAAAATCTGCCTGTTAGAGGCTGCTGCTTTTTCTCAGTCCACATGTGATCGACCTCAGTAAAGTGTGTTCTTCATGGACTGCTTGTTGGGATCGGGACCTGCCTCTGCTGGAACTGAATGACTCCTGGGTGTGGAGTCACTGTGGTCCTGTATCTGCCAGTGGTCTTGTGTCCTATCACCCCTAATCTCCTGTGTCTCCTGGCCTTGGGTGAGGGGATTATTCTGTGAACTGCCAGTTTTGCTCTACATGCATGCCAGCCCTCCTGAGCCGCGCCGTGGTGACTCACTGCTTCCTCCGTGTCCAGCTCAGGTGTTCAACAAATCACCATGATTATGATGAGTATGGTGGTGCGAAGACAACAACAGCGTGCTCACCTTGGAGGGACAGGTGTTTTCAAACATCACCTGGTTCAGTCTTAGCCAACGGCAAGCTGAGGAGAAGCTCAGAGGAGTTTCTCAGATTGCTGTGAAGTGGCAGAGCCAGAAGGCATTTCCGTTTCGCCTGACTCCTGAGCCCCTGGCCGCTCCCGATGCTCTAACTCTGATTCCCTACCTGATTCTAAGCTTGTCTGGCCAGATCTCAGCACGCGGTGCCCCTCTTCCCAAACCTGTGCCTGCATTTGCCAGCAGCAGATCTCTGGATCCGACCTGTTTCTATGGTGATTTACCCCTCGCTCCACCTCTGGCTCCTCCCCTGCAGCCTGAGATTTGCAGTGCGGGGCTGTTTTTGGTCAGTGGCAGCGGCTGTTAAGACCCGGCCTGTTCACTGCCACCGACTGTGCCTCACGGTCTCTGCAGTTACCAGCAGCCCAGTGGCCAAAATAACGTTGCTGCAGTAAACCACAGTCCATCAGTGTCTTTCATTAGTGTGTGTTGCCTAGATCCTACCTAGTCCCAGAGAAACCATGGTGGTATTTTTCCAGTTGAAGAAGGGTTGTGAGCTGGAGCCACACCCAGTCAGCCTGGAGAGCAAACAGCGCCTCCCACAGGCAGGCGGCGAGGAGTGAGGGTGATAGCAGAGTGCGCCACGTGTTCAGAGCTCTTCACTGTGTACAGAGCTGCTTTGATCATCCCCACGTGGAACAGGGCTTGTCACCATATGAGTATGGATTAGGAAACCAAGGCTCAGGGGTGTATCCCTCCCTCGGTGCCAAAACTCCCACTCCGAATTCCAGTTTCTTCTGTCATGAACGCCCCCCTCCCCAGCCTCCCGCCCCTGGGGTTTCTGCCCTCTGCAGGCAAACACAGTCCTCTTGATTGGGGGAAGTGGTTGCTCCAGAAGTTCCTGAAGTTGCGTATTCCCAGCCCGTGGTAGTGGATCTGGATCCCAGAATCCCAGACCTCCTCTTAGCAGCCTTAGCTCAGTGGTTTGCTAAAGACCGTTTGGATAGAATAGATTCGGTTAGGCAGTATTGTTGATGCGTGAGCTGTGAAAATTAAAACTCTTTTAAGAATTCAGGCTTTTTCTCCCCCAGTGTGGATAAAGTAGCCTGGAGCACGATGAAAACACATGAAACTAATTTGTCTGATGAAAAAAAAAATTTTATACAAATCATAAAATTAGGAAGGCAGTTTGTAATGAAAGGCATTAAATGGAGAATGTAAATGTTATTTCTGTGGTCTATTTGGTATTACATTTTAATGTAAATACTGTATCCCAACGAAACTGTGAAATTGATTAATAAATCCACTCCCCTCCAGTGTTAGGCAACGTGAGATGGAGTCAGCCAGTGTTTTTTGTCCAAGGGGATGCATTCTCAGGCTCACAGGGGCGTGGAAGGGCTACCACTATGAGCACAACAGGTGCATGCAATTTATGTTCAAGAGTAGTTTAAGTATCTTTAATCAGTCCGTTTTAAGTCAAACCATATGATGTTCAGACAGAGACATTTTTCCTCTCAGTATCAAGTACTTTTCCCTTTTCTCAGTGCTCATATTAGTAGTACCCAGCTGTGAAACCAGGCTTGCCTTTTGTTACTTGAAAGCAGATAAAATGTTTACAGCAGTTACAGTTGATTGCATGGTGGTTAGTTTCACATTTCGCACTCCTGTCAAGGTGACAATGGGTCTCCAAAGAATAAATCAGTTTCCCTGACTCTCGACTCTCTGCTCTCAGCTCAGCGTGGCTATAAATAGGTCAGCTGTTGCATCAGGTGTCGCTGGGTGACCACTCCTGTAGACGTGACCACGCTCTTCTAGAGATGCAGAGAGACACTCTTCCCCTAGCACAAGCAGTGTGAGCTGTGAACAAGCACTCTAGAGAGATCTGTGTTTAGAGTTTGTCACACTTACTGTCTTTTCACTAAAGATGGAGAAGTAGGGGGCGAGTTTGAGGGAAGCAGAATCGTACTCTAAGAATATGCCACAGTAACTTTTGTTTTAGGTTTGCCCTAATATCCAATAACTTAAAATTCAGAGGTTAAGATCAGATTCTCTCGGACAACTCCGAGTAGATTTTTTTTTTCTCTTATTCTTTCTGCGTGGAAATCCTTCTGTTCTTTGTTGGTGTGTGTCTGCCCTCACAGTTTCACGTTGCATGTGTAATTTGTCCATGGGCCTCCTGACAATTAAGGTGGTATATTCATTTCATCACTCCTGGTTGTCAGGTGATGCCCTGGGGAATTGCATAAGGTCGGGGAGGGGGAACTGCCATATCCTTGCTGTTGCCCTTGATGGACCAGAGTGATCCCAGGCACAGAGAACTCCCTGGGCTTTGGCACTCTCCCCTACCTCCCCTCAATGGGAAGTCTTCCTTCCCACCCTCAGAAGGGCTTGTCAGCACTGGGTGTTGTGACGTGCTATGAAGGTAGCAGACGTTGGGTCTTATTTGTGTTGAGTCACGACCAGTTTATAAGGTGTTCTCAGAACAAATGCTCTCCAGTGTCAGAGCTGTCCCCTATTGTGGGAAACACACTTCAATCTCATTCTCTTTCCTGTTTCCCAGGTTTTTTTTTTTTTTTTTTTTTTTTTTTTTTTTTTTTTTTTCACTTTGGTTTGAAATCCAGCAGAAATCGGCCGGTCAAAGCAGGTGACAAATTGATTTATGAGCTGCAGGTTGGGTTTTCCCCCCTGAAATGTGAACAATGAAACGTGAACTTCATCTTTAAATGCATTTACGCAGGTTGTCACTGATGAATGCCCGTTGGCGAAACAACTGCAGGAATGTTTTTATCCCGGCACCTCCAGTTGAAACATTTCGCGTAGGCTGGGGTAGACACACGAGGCCTGGACTCCCGCGGCCGATAGGAAGCGGCAGCTCGTCTGTCTCGCATGGCCTTGGCAGCTTATTCGTAGAAATGTAATGAAGTCCCACAACTGTGTAGGGTGGGGTTTTAGGTGTTATTTAGCATGCTCACCATGTTGCATTCATTCTTTGCTGAATTAGCCTGGTACCGAGGGGCCTCGTTGCAATTGGGGGGGGGGGGTGAACTTTGGCTATTGACAACTGATTTTGCTTGAATACTGAAAACCCACATTGTAAAATCTAAAACATATTCAGAGGCCAGTGTTCAGAGCCAGACGATGAAATGCAGCTCTTTGGGGGAGAGGCAAACACACTGGAGCACGGATTACAAAGGGAAGGGCCGGTGCGCTTAGAGAAGTGGCCCAGGACTCCTCCGCGTCTTAAGCAGCCGAGGCATGTGTGTGTCCGTCCTCATTGTGCGCGCTCTGAGAAGACTCCACAGCCAACGCTCTGGCCACTCGAAGGCATCCAGTTCACTTTCGGTTTTTTAAAATACATGTCAGTACTTAAGTAGGGTAGACAGCAGCACTAATCATATTAAGCACAGTGTCTGAACTCCCAGTGAATGCATAATTAATGTATTGTTTTAGAGGACCTAATATATTAGTCAAGGGCAAGAGCTTCACGCATAGCTTGCTCCATGGGTGAGGAGGAGAACGATTCCACGGTGCCGTTTGTAGCCACCCCGGCTAGCTCTGCTCACTAAATCTATTTTGTTACACCTCTGATACGAGCCAAAGCCATCAGACACCTCCATTAAGGCGTTTGCCACGGAGAACTCTCTCTGGGATAGTAAATGCTAATTCAGTGTCAATTAGAAAAATGCTTCTAACAAAACACTGCGATTAATAAGGGGTTCTTGTGTTGATTCATTGCTAGGATTTTTTTTTGTAATTCCTTATAAGGATGCGTCTTTCATTGCTTTCTATTTATTATTTTAAATATGTTTAGCTTGAAGGCACTTTACCATTTCATCTTTATTTTAAAATGTAGCCAAATGTTTACTTCTCCATCAATATCCATTTAGACTTAAGCCATTTGGATCTCACTAATTTAAATTCCTTTAGTCAAACCATTGAATAAAAGGTTCAGTATAAACTCTTGAATTACTGCATTCAAACACACTTTTGAAAGTTTCTGATTTCTATAATCCTCTTCTTAGCTTAGAAGATGTATACTGTGTATTTTTGAAATAAATCCAGCTTTAATAAACATCCTGTTACCACGGTTAATTAGCAACTAAAGCTGAAACTCTTTTCTCTGTGTAGCTCTCAGACTTTATGGAGTAAATGTGTTCAATTTAGTATGATATTGGGTACCTTTATGCATATACACTGTGAGCTTGTCTCATGGGGCTGCGTGTGTCTAATGGTGATGCTGGTCACAATTCTGTTTTCTTTTTCATTATTTTGATGAAAATCATCTTTTGTTACAAGCTCATTGGTGTGAGCGCGTTTCCTGGGTGAGTGTGAGATGTCTGCTGGGTGGGACTTGCCCCAGACGATACTGTACTGGGGAGAACTTGCTAATGTTCCCTCGCTAGCATGCAGTTTGAGTCAGTTCTCTGAAGCTCCTGAAATCCTGTCTGTGTTTCTTGATGCTTCATGTAATGTTTTATTAATGTTGAAGGATTCTGGGGAAGTATTTCCTTTAAAGATTAATCAGTGTGGGAGTTATTGAAATATGCTAAATCATATTGATTTTAGTCTCTGACTTGTTTTTAGCTTTAGGGAAAAAAAAAAGAGTGTTAATAAATCTCATTCATGCTTCCTTGAGTGACTAGAATCAGAACTTTGGAGAAAAGCGCTAAGTGTTCTAGGCTTCAGTTGTAACCTTTGAACTGTAATCTTGAAAGAGAACAGTTCAACTTGATGGAAACTGTGCTACAACCTTTGAGTTAGTTTTTTTTTTTTTTTTTAAGAATTTGTCTTCAAGCATATTATACTACAACTTGTATATTTAAGCTGTTTGCTCTCGCGACTAAACCAATCTGTCTACTGCCAGAGTATTTTTTATTTACTGATTTGACTAGATTATTTTTTGAAGAGTACTTTTGTTTATCTGTTTTCCTAGTGCTGCCACTAAGTTACTCCATTGAGACTTTCTGATGAGGTCGGCAAGAGCTCCACTCTAAACACAGTTCAGCTTTTATTTCTTATGTATGTATGTGCTGGGGGCAGGGAAGAAGTCAGGTAGAGTCTGATATGAAGTGTTCTTAACACTTATAAATAAAATAAGCCATAATCAGCTTTAATTTTTTGTGTTTACAAGAGCTGTTAAGATCACCTACAAAAATTCAAGTACAGAAATATTTTTCATTTAGATCCATGTAAATCAAAGCTAAAAAACACTGTGCTAGTGATTCTTATTAAATCAAAATTATGTGTGTGTGTATGAAGGTGCTGCATCGAGAATTTGTGTTTGCCTTGTGTTTAAATTAAAATGTGAATATTGTGATTCCGTCTTCCTGTATTTAAAAACAGAAGGTAATCTTCTCTGTACAGTTAGATGTCCTTCTATTAATTGTGTGCTACTGGGAAGTTATGATTTTGCCCTCAAGTTCCAAAACAGTCTGGTAACATGGCCACATCAAAGTTAACACCACCTTTAGAAGTGTTTTTAATTTTTTTTCAAAAGTTGCATTTTTAATAGTAATTTGAATCTTTAAGAGTGTGTGTATGTGTGTGTGGTTTTTAAATTACACCATGGAACCTTGAAGGCCTAGCCAGTACCCCAAATTTGTTGCAGATGCTGTGTATAAATCTGATTTATCTTTATTTTTTACAGTGTAGACGTTTTGTGTTAAATTTTACTCTTCTTGGTACCTCTGATAGTTTAATAAACAAATTGCACTGAGCTGAATTCTTGGCAAAAGGAAAAGATATGAAAAGAAACCGCTTTATACTCATATCTTTTAAAACATGAAGAGATTATAGAATTATGTCATTTCTATCTACATTTTAATGATGCAGCTCTGAGCATTTGCACTTTCAGCTGTAATCTGGTATTTGTTTTAGTTTGTCCTTTGTTTATGAGATTAAAACATTAGCTTTGAACATTGGAAACAATGCTTATTTGACAAAAAAGTTCTCCCTGCAGTCACAAATTAAAAATATTGAATATCAGGTGCATTTTATTCGCATGTGACTTGATTAAATTATCTGAGTTCTTTTCTTTTTTTTTCCTAGGCAGAAAATAACTATTCACAAATACTCATTTGGTCATAATAAGTCACTAAAATTTAGTAGTTTAGGATGCAAATTATCCGGGATTCTCCGAGTAAGGGTGTGCATACAGTAAGGATCCTATAAATTTTTTTTCAGGCATGAATCCTTGTAAAAATGCTTTCGCCTCGAATATTTAGATAATTACATAAAAAGGGTAGCAGAGGAGGGGAGCCTGGGTGCTTTGAGAGGGAGAAGTTAAGTACATTACGGTTGGATTTATGATTGTACAGCTGGACTGAGTTATAGCAGGGACGACAGAACCTAAACAAAAGCCTCTAACTTTGAGAAGAGCATATCAAGGTACATTCCTGAAATCTGTGTGTCTACATTTCTTTTTTAAACACCCATTTGCATTAGTAAGAAATTATCTTCCTCTCCAGATTTCAGGTGCTGCTGTGACTCTCGTGTGTAAACGCTAGTCCACAGAAATGAGACGTCTTCTCCCTGGTGAAATAGCAGTGTGTGTTTCACCACGTGCAAGTGGACATGAGCGGTCTTCAGAAAGTTCGTGAATGTGGGTTTTATGAGAAAACCATCTTCGCTCCAAAATAAACTTACCTTTCAGTTGTTAACTTTTTGAGGCACCCTTGTGTCCACATCAGTGTGTGCGTGGTGTAATCTTTCATCAGCTGAGCAGCCCCTTGCCACTAGGAACTATTTGCTCAAGTTCTCAGCTTCTTCTACCTGAATTCCAGTGTTTGATTTTTAGCTAGCCACACACCGTCTGTATCTTGGCTTCTAACTAACGGTGGTATTGGCATCGTTTGTAATCTTCACAATCTTCTCCCTGGTGTGCGTGGAGTGGAGCTAGCCTTCTTAGTTAGGCTTGTACTAGTGAGCAAGCTCCTTCAACCTTTAGAGTTTTTGTTTTGCTTTTGTCCTCTCTTGAAAGTCCTTTGAGAAAACTGCCCGTTTCCTGCATTGCACCCTAAGCGTTGCAGGCCATGAAAGAGAGGAGGTTGCAAGCTGTTTGTAGGAGACCCTTGTCCTTTGCAGAAGCAGCCTCAGCAGAGCTGTAATAGCAAAAGGACGGGAGGACTCCCTGGCTAAAACCCTGCCTATGCAGTTGGTGGTTTTGTTTCTGTCGATTGAGGAGTCAGATTGCAAACCTGTTTCTCCTTTTTCAGCCTCTGCCATCCGCCTGTCTGGGAAACACCACAGTCACAAATTAGGAAATCCACATGAATTAGCCTATGTGGTTCCTTCAATCCAGGAGCGTTATAGACCTGTGAGCCCTGTACATCTTCTTTCCTGTCTTCTGTGTGGAGAACTTAGAGAAGGTGCTGACGCCAGCCAGGGCCAGCTTGGATTTCAGTCAAGGAAGTAAAGTCCTCTGGACAGAAATGCAGAGTTATTCGGCCTCAATTAAATTACACGGGAGAGATAAGTGTACTGTGGGTGGTTGTATTCTGCCTCCCTCAGAGTAATTCCTCCCTTGCTAGAAATAATTGCCTCATATTTATACACTATTTTGGCAGCTAAAGGCACTGGGGACATTGCTGTTATGGGCAGGTTTTTTTGTTGTTGTTATTGCCTTTTTTTTTTTGTCATCCTTAAGATAAAATCTGAGTGTCATCTGCTGGTGCCCAAAGCATTTAAAGTCCCTCAGTCCCTCTGAAGTACAACTTCATAGATGACCAAAAATTCCCGGGAACTTCTTGTGGAGGGATTTGTAATGGATAGAAAACCGCACACTTACTGGTTCAGAGCACAGGTTTGTGGGTGAACCAGGCCTGGAATCTAATCTAGCTCTGCGGACCACCCTGTCCTTCCAACCCCAGCATTTTCAGATGTAAACTCACATTGGAACTAACATCTGCCTTAGAGGATTTTTTTTTCCTTTTTTTAATTTTCTTTTTTTTTTTTTTTTTTCGCCTAAGAATATAAATTAGATCCTTTAGTTTCTAAACTTCTTCCTTCTGTCTCTGCCCTTGTCATTGTCTTCCCCATAGGCATCTCTGTGGCCGTCTTCCTCATTGTGTTCCGCATCTTAGTTCTTTCCTCTCCTTCCTTTGCTGTCTTTCCTCCGCATCTTCCTGTCCCCTGCCTTCCTGGTTTTCTTTGCTCCTCTTCTCCACTACCAAACACCTCTGTCCTCTCTGATAACGACCAGATCATTCTATAAACTTCAGTCTTTAGACTCCTCAAAGAGTAGTTAGCTTATGTGTGAATTAGCCAGTGTATGGAAAAGTGTCACGCAGTGAGTAGTCTGTGGTTGTGCCTTTGCTGAAGATTAGCTCCCCAGGATGAGGAACCTGTATTCCTAGCAGCATGTCATAAATGCTTAAGAACATTATTTTCAAATACAGTGGGTATTTAGTGCATGGTTTAAGACATTGCTTGGAACACCTGCATCCCATATCAGAGTGCCTGAATCGGAGTCCTGGCTGCACTCCAGACTCCAGCTTCCTGCTAATACATACCCTGGAAGGCAGCAGCTGATGACTCTAGAACTTGGGTCCCTGCCACCTGTATGGAAGATCCAAAGTTCCATTTTCCTGGCTCCAGACTGGCCCTGTTCTAGCTGGTGCAGGCATTTGGGGATTGAACCAATGGATGGAAGAGTGCTCTCTCTCTCTCTCTCTCCTCACTCTTCTCTCTCTTCTCTCTTTCTGGCTCTTTTTCAAACAAGTAAAAGTTAATTTTTAAAATTCTTTTCCAAGGAATGAGTGATTGAATTATCATTGTGAAGTATAATTTGATTGTATTCTAGTCAAATGAACAGTCAACTGGTCATTTATTCGTAGACTTCTTTAAAGAGCAGTGTATTGAAGAGGAAGTTAAAGGGCATTTCTCAGAAGTCACCATAATTTAGAAGAGAAACCACAAAACATCTTAAGAGAAACCAAGAGGAGATTGTTTAAATATTTTGATGTGTCTGTTGAGGGACTCTAAAGCCATTATAAATAATGAGGTAGACCTGCATATAATATACACACATGCATTTTTATATTTTTACACCAATAATGTTCACTATATATTAAGTGAAAGAGAATTTAGAAAGCAATATGTAATATCAAAATACTAACTTTTTCTGTACGCATGTCGGTCCCCCGTGACTTACCTTTTATTTTTTCTTTGTTTTTCTATATTTCTTGATTTTTGTCATCAGAAAGCAAAGAGAAACTTGTTTTTTAAACTGGAAAACTGGGGTGAGCATTTGGCCTAGTAGTTGAGACACCCACATCCTACAAATGGAGAGCTCCAGCTTCCTGCTAATGCAGAATTTGGGAAGCAGGGGGGATTGGATTCCTGCCACTCACATGGGAGACCTGGGCTGAGTTCTTAGTCTCTGTCCTGCTGGGTGTGTGGGGTGGGGCATTGCAGACACTCAGGAAGTGAACCAGCACTATTGTCCTCTTCTGCTCTCTTCCCTTCTGATAATTATTTTTTAAAAAAGGCAATAAAGTAATAATTTTGAAAAATTCGCTATTTAAAGAAAAAGCTTTTGTATATTTAAAAACGTGTAAACAGATCAGCTCACTTCTTGTATGAGGGATTCTGAATGCCCTGTCAAGCTTAGTATTTTCATGAAAGTCTTACCATTCCTGATTAAATGCACTTCGGTCGTGTGCTTGGGGAATTTTCTCAGTGTTTGTGAGAACTTTCTGTTTGCTGGCTCACTGCAGTAAGTAAAAGCTGAAGACTCCAAATTTTTGACACACCTTTTCTTTTCAACTTTTCTGGTTACTAGTACCTACACTTCTGTCTTTGCCATTTTCTAATTCGGTTGTCAATTTGAGAGCAGACTCAGCAGATTATCTATGTCTATATCTACAGAAATATCTATAATTTCACTACTGCATGTTGAATATTGCCTACCTGAAATGCTCAGGACCAGAAGTGTTTCAGATTTTGAAATATGTGTGTAGACAGAATAAGATTTCTTGGGAATGGGAACCCAGTCTTAAGTACAGACCTTGTTTATGTTTTGTACTTACCTCATACCCATAACCTGAAGGTAACTTTATACAATATTTTTAGTGTACCTGTGTTGTGAGTGTGACCTGTTACATGAGGTTTCCACGGTGGTATCATGTGGGAGTTCACAAAGTTTTGGATTAGAAGGTATTTTGGATTTGGGATTTTCAGTTTTGGATGAAAACCTGTAATATTCATGAAACATAGGTAGCCAGCGCCACGGCTCACTAGGCTAGTCCTCCGCCTGCGATGCCAGCACCCCAGGTTCTAGTCCTGATCAGGATGCCGGATTCTGTCCCAGTTGTTCCTCTTCCAGTCCAGCTCCCTGCTGTGGCCCGGGAGTGCAGTGGAGGATGGCCCAGGTCCTTGGGCCCTGCACCCGCATGGGAGACCAGGAGGAAGCACCTGGCTCCTGGCTTCTGATCGGCGCAGCGCACCGGCCGCAACACACTGGCCGTAGCGGCCACTTGGGGGGTGAACCGACAGAAAAAGGAAGACCTTTCTCTCTGTCTCTCTCTCTCACTGTCTAACTCTGCCTGTCCAAAGAAAAAATATATATATATAACAAGGTAGAAAGCACCACTTGTTGATAGCCCATGTTTTTTATTTGTCATCTGATGTACAAAGTTAGAACTTTGTCACAGAAGACAATGTAGGGGTGATTAGAATGTGTAACACGTGGGAAGGAATGTGCAGAAGTTGAAGACTGGCTAGGGGATAGAAGAATGAGTTCTCGGGATCCATGCTGCTGTTCTTTTGGTAGATATTCGGTAGATATTTCAATATTTGGTATGTATTTCAATCATCAAGAAAACCTGTGTGCAAAGCCCAAGGTCACTGGTTGTACAATGGGCGTTGATAAGCAGCTGCTGCCCTGAGGCACCCCCCCCCCTCGTCTTTCCTCAGGACTCCCCAGACTTCCAGATGGATAGTGACAGCTTGGTCTCCTGCCCGTACTACAATGGCTCTCAATTATTTTGAATCATCCCTGCTGTTGGTTACTTGTTACATTTAAAAAGGTTGCAGTAGCCATCACTTTAGCAACAAAGACATGAGTTTTACACAGTTAAGTCTTAGCCCAGCAGAAGATCTAAAAGTAATTTTAAAAAAAGGTGCCATACACCGAAACAAAAATGACACAGACTCACCTATCTCATTTTACCCACGTTTTTACAGAAATAATATGCCTATGGAAAAAAAGCACTTCCAACTGAGTCAGTAAGCGTGAAAACATCATCTAAGCGGTGGAGCGCTATGTTAGGGTAACTCATTCACATCTGTGAGGCCAGAAGATTTCAAATGATCCCTAAGAACAGGTTGATTGTAACTTGCAAGCTAGTGGATGGTGATGAGCAAGAGTAAGGGTCTTCCATCACGTGCTTCGTATGTACCAGACACAGGTTTTCACCCAGGTGAATGCAGGTGTAGGAGGCCGGCATGATTATCCTTTCGTGGAGCCAGGGGGCTTCCTCTTGCTCCCAGCCTGAACTCTTTAGACACCAAGTGCCTCTGCCTCTTTGGCTTTTCTTCTCTCTCGGAAAACCACTTCCAGGACCCCTGGGCTACAACCAAGGGAACACACAAGGGCAGGTTCCAGTTCTCTACTTGGAGGGTGAGTGTCCTAGGAGTTGTTTTGTCTGGTCTGGGCTTTGCATGGTGAACTAGCTTTAGATAACTGAATGTGACTGACCGATCACATTGTCCCATAAAACTAAAGAGGGTGGAGCAAATAAAACAGGTGGAAAAGCAGACAAAACATTCCATTGCACATGCTCTGATGGCACTGATTTAGGAAGCAGTATTAGAAAATATTATGAATCAGCTTTTCCCCTTAAAATAAACTAGTAGACACCAAGCCAATACTGTTGCCGTGTATTAAACAATACATAGGGAGACTCACAAAGTTGCTAAAACAAAGAATGTTGATGTATGTGTGTTGCCGATATATCCTGCATGGAAAGCACTTGTGAGGGAGATTCTGAAACTTAAGCCTGTAGTCCTCATTCAGAGGATCTCCTGAACAAAAAAAGGAGGGGAGAGGGAGGGAGAATTAAATTATAAAGTGATTAAAAAAAAAAAAAAACAACAGGTGCTTTATGGGATGATAGCCTCCCAAGTAGAAGTTTACTTCGATAATAAGTGTACTTTCAGCAGTTGTATCTATGTTAAAAACTACTTCAATTTGCTTTTGTTTGGGTTTTATTCTCCCTAATATTCCTATATCCCACATTGGGGTTTAATCTTGAACCAAATGCCACATCATTCTTCATGCAGATATCGTGAAATCATTGCAGATGAGGTGAGGAGATAAAGTAATTGGATTAGGAATGGGTGGTTTAAGTTTACACCATTTTATTATATCAGGAATTTTTGATATTTGAGATGTAGCTTTCCACAGCTGTGCGATCACTTGTGCCTAAGATACGGATGTGAAGCCAGGTTCTCTCATTCTGTTATGTTAAATTCTGAAGGAGGATAAGTGTCGACAGTCAACTCTCTTACTTAAAAAAAGTTTTATCTGAAGTAAAACAGCTGATATCTCAATTTATACAACATGGAGGTATGATCCTTATATTTCCTAAATATTCCTTCCTTCAACTCTCTGCTTTCTATCACTTTGAGTTTATAAGCAATTTCGTGAACGGCTGTGTCAGTGTGATAGTGTAAGTTTGTATTCTTAAACTTTCTATTTATAATATTTCCCTAATCAAAAAAAAAATGTGTTTTTCAGGCTTACAAATGCATTGCCCTATCCTACATTACTTTTACAGAGTACTAAATTTTCCTTAGGATATATTCATAGTTTAACCTTTAAAATTCTTTGAGGAAGAGAAAAAAAATCTTTTTGTAGCATTAAGAAACATCTGTATCAAAGACTATTTGTGGTTATCTTATACTTTTGCTGTTTATTTTGATGCTGAGTCATAACTTGAAATTTTTAAGTTAAAGAAAAATAAAGTTTTAAAGAAAAATTTCATATTGTTACTGCAGAAATGTAGTAATAATGCTGAATGAATTGTGTAATTAGAACTTTAACCATTCTTATTTTAAGGTTAGTTCATTTTCATTTTATTTAATTTCTAAAAGAAACAGTACAACTGAATCAGTTTGGAAATTTTGCTGAAACAAGTTAAAACTCTGGAGTGTGTTTTTCAGTGAAGCTTATCTATAGAGGCCATGTGTAGCTTGTGCATTTCTTTACCGAGGAACCATGTAAATCCTGGGTAATGTTGATCATAAAGTTCCTACAAATTTCCCCCAAACCTATTTATTAAAATGGGTGAATACTTTTTATTAGAAATGATATATTAAAACTTTAAACTTTGCATTTAGTAACTAGGCTGCATACTCATCTAATTAGATTGGACCGAGGCTTATTTTTGTGCTTTCTATGAAAACAAAGTTAAAATGTAATAACTGTGATTGTATTTTGCTTAATAACTGAAAGCATTTTAGAAGTGCATATTACATTTAGACAAGGGAATTGTTAATAAAATGTTTTCATGAGTCATATGTTAAAGGAAGCTTAATCTATTAT
This sequence comes from Oryctolagus cuniculus, assembly GCF_051225735.1. Taxonomy (NCBI): domain Eukaryota; kingdom Metazoa; phylum Chordata; class Mammalia; order Lagomorpha; family Leporidae; genus Oryctolagus; species Oryctolagus cuniculus. The sequence continues at coordinate 58,130,264 of NC_142883.1, forward strand.
TTTAACTATAGTTAAGTTACACTAATTTGGACTAACGATTTGTATAAAATTTATAAAATACTTCTGAAGAAATCGAATATTGTTATTTTAAAATTAAATTAGAATATTAAAATCCTTGAAGAGTTTGATGCTATTAAAAGTAATCTCTGAGCATGAATATTGTATGTTTTTTCTGGGCCCTGTAGCATCTGTAGTATAATTGATGAACAAACACCATCTGTAATTACCTTCAATGCGTGATATAGAGTACTTGATAGAACATACTAGAATAGCCTTAAACAGTTAGTTATCAGGCATTATAAATCCCTGGCATCATACCAGCGCCAGATATTGTGAAAACTACGTCACGGCAACATGTAGGATGAAAAAAGCTAAAAAGGGCCGTAACTTTCGTCCTGATTTCAGGATGGATGAGGGGAAAAAATGACTGAATAGTAAGGTTGAAATTCATGAGACATTTGGCATAATTGAAATTAAGCGAATACCTTCTTTTTTTTCCGGAAGTTATCTTTAATGCAGACTTTTCATTAGGTCCAGTATCATATGAATGATTGAGGTTCTAGTCTGCACAGACTTAATTCATAGGACATAAATGAGACTGTATGTTACCAAACAGAAATCTCATTTTGCAAAATATGCTAAATATTATACATGATGAATGACTGGGCTTTTACAGAGAGGAACCCTGCGTCCATAACAATTCTTCAAGTCAGTGTTTCTGAACTTTTTTGGATTCTTCTTTGTTGTTAAAGAATTGGTTCCTATACCACAGATATCAATAACAATTTTTCAGTTACTTGTAATTAAACGTTTCATGATGCAGACCCCATGATCTCTTCAAATTCAACAAATGTTAGTTTCCAAAGGAAAGGGAGATGATTCTTCATAATCTATTATATAGAATATCTTGAAAGAATATATTTTTTTCAGATTTTATCTAGATGTTTCGTACTCATGATCTGTGGGAATATTATTAATTATATTCTTATATATTTGTTAAAATACTCTTAAAGAATAAGAAATAAAAATACAAAGGTATCTTCCCTGTTGCCCTTTTTTAAGTACACATCGAGAAATTCGGTAAACAACTTACATGTTAGAAAATGTTTGTTTTCTGGAAAAAATTAGCTGGTTCTTAGCAGCATGTTAATGGCTGTTCACACTGGAAGATGAAACACATCGCCTATGTCAGATAGTGTTTCAGAGTACAGAATAATTCTGTAAGATGCCTCACTCTGCTTTGTATGTGGGACACAGATGTTTTCACCTCCGAAAAGGAACAGAAAAGCACATAAAAGGGAATTAAATCTGTTCCCACAGAGTACGTGTGGTATGATCCACTGTTGGAGAGGATTTTTGAAATCAGTAAGCTGGAAAACCGCCATGCCATTTCACTTCCATAGCAGAAAATATGCCTCTCAAAGTAGTAGTTCTTTCATAGGACACACTTACACTCGCTGTCCTCGGTGGGTTTTTTAAGTGAAACTCCTTATTTAGAGCTCATCATAGCACATGAGGGAGCTCATGTGTCCTTAGCCTATTTTGCCCTAGAGGTAGCATCTTGCAAAGCTGTAGTACACAATCATGGCGTGCCCTGGAGACTCTCCCAACAGCCAAAGCAGACCCTGTGTTTTCCGTCTTGTTCTGAATGAAGGCAGTTGACACCTGTACACATAGAAGTTAGCTTTGAAAATGACCTAGCTTTCTGTTACTACTGGGTGAGTCTGAAAATCCATGCTCTTTTTACTGTCCATGTTTCAATATGTGAAGTCTTACACATTTAATGGAGCGCACTCTGCTTTCCTGTGCAGTTTAGCCCATTGATTCCTTGGATAGATTTTATTTTAATAAAAGCAGACAGACTTTACGTTGAAATCTTGGCATAATTTTGGTAATTAGCTCTGTTAATGATAAAACGTCTTTGGAGCCAATGCAGCTATTTCCTGGGAAACAAAAACGTGTTCAGTATCAGTTTGGCAAGCACATCACTGAGTTTAGATACTCTGTGGGTAGTTCTCGAGTTTTACTGTTTGTAAAGAATCACCGAGGCGCGGCTTGAAAGTGAAGGGCCCCAACTCCCTCGCTGGATGTTCTGTCTGCTTCCGAAGGTCAGGAGCGGCCCGGGGATGTGCATTTGCGGTGAAGCACTGCAGAGGGTTTTGGGCCGGAGGACGCCCACCCTGTGCTCTGAGAAGCACTTTATTGTATATTGAGTCTTTGTGCTTTATATCTTAGAG